>NC_091632.1:57766635-58391635 GCF_027580195.1 Bos mutus
TGAAATATCTGATACTGAAAACTAAAGACATTGATGAAGGAAATTAAAGAAGACACAATAAATGGAGAGATCATTTGTGCTTATAGATTGAAAAAATTAATATTGTTAAAATACTCTTTGCTACCCAAAGCAATCTACAGATTCAAAACAATACTTACCAAAATTCCAATGGCATTTTTCACAGAAATAGAATAAACAATCCTAAAATATGTATGGAACCATAAAAGACCCTGAATAGACAAAGGAACCTTGAGAAAAAACAAAGAGGGAGGCATCTTGATTTCTGTTTTCCACCTATATTATAGAACTGTGGTAAACAAAACAATGTTGTATTGGCATAAAAACAGACACATAGATCAAGGAAATGGCAACTCACTTCAGTACTCTTGCCTGGAGAATCCCAGGGATGGGGATGGGGAGCCTGAGTGGGCTGACTTCACTTTCACTTTTCACTTTCTGCATTGAGAAGGAAATGGCAACCCACTCCAGTGTTCTTGCACAGAGTCGGACACGGGGAGCCTGGTGGGCTGACGTTAGTCGGCAGACAGACTTCACTTTCACTTTTCACTTTCAGCAGCAGATCAATGGAATGGAGTAGAGAGCCCAGAAATGAACACAAGTGTAGCAGCAGCAGCAGCAGATCAATGGAATCTATTAAGCCCAGAAATAAAGGAGCCTATTAAAAATAAAGGAGCCAAAAATATACAATAGGTGAAAGGACAGTCTCTTTAATAAGTGGTGTTGGGAAAACTGAACAGCTACATGCAAAAGAATGAAACTGAACCACTATCTTACACCATACAGAAATTAACTCAAAATTAATTGAAGACTTGAACATGAGACCCAAAATCATAAAACTCCTGGAAGAAAACAGGCTGTAAGCCACTTGACATTGATCTCGGTGATTTTGGATTTGACACAAAAAGCAAGGCAATAATAGCAAAAATAAGTAAGTGTGATGGGCAGAGGAGCCTGGTGGGCTACAGTCCATGCGGTCGCGAAGAGTCAGACACTACTGGGAGACTTCACTTTCACTTTTCACTTTCATGCATTGGAGAGGGAAATGGCAACCCACTCCAGTGTTCTTGCCTGGAGAATCCCAGGGACAGGGGAGCCTGGCAGGCTGCCGTCTATGGGGTCGCACAGAGTCGGACACGACTGAAGCGACTTAGCAGCAGCAGCAGCAGCAGCAAGTAAGTGTTGATTACCTCAAATTAGAAAGTTGCACAGCAAAGGAAACCATCAATGAAAAGAAAAAGCAATCTAGAAAATGGGAGAAAATATTTGCAAACCATATATATAATAAAAGGTTAACATTCAAAATAAATGGGGCTTCCCACATGGTGCAGTGGTAAAGAATCCGCCTGCCTGGAATCACCATCTGGAGACCTGGACGTGAGATGGCAACATTGCCTTCCGTGAAGGAAGAAGCAGAAGAGGCCTGGTGGCATCGCGTAGGGTGTGGGGCCCGTCCTGCCTGCCGCGCCCTCTCCACGTGTGTCCTGTCCTGGGACTCGCCGGAGCCCCGGGTGTGGACCCTCGCGGAGGGGCTGGGAGTGGTCCCCCTTAGCTCTGCACTTCCTAGTTTGGACCATTTCACACCCGAGGCTGCTGTTGCTTTCCAGGCATTTGGCTGGTGCCCCAAGTCTTCCTGTGCAGCCGCAGACCAGGAGCCACGGCCCGAGGTCGGCCCCAGGGGCGCCGGGCCTCCTTCCTTCCTTCACTACCAGCTCTAACCTCGGCGCCCGGGCCGGCTCCTTGCCTCAGGGGGACCTCCGTCTCCCATTTCTCACGAAGCTTCTGGTTTTCCCTGGGACCAGTGTGGGCCATGATCCACAGAACTCGTCTGCTGGCCTGGGGGCCAGAGCTTTTTCATTTACGTTGAAAAAGCAGTGACTCCTTTAGCATCGGCTCTCAGAAAGTCGGGGGCTTCCCTGGTGGCTCAGACAGTAAAGCGTCTGCATACAATGCCGGAGATCCGGGTTCAATCCCTGAGTCGGGAAGATCCCCTGGAGAAGGAAATGGCAACCCCACTCCAGTACTCTTGCCTGGAAAATTTCATGGACTGAGGAGCCTGGTAGGCTACAGTACAGTACATGGGGAAGCAAGGAGTTGGACACGACTCGGCGACTTCACTCACTCACTCAGGTGTGATCCCTGAGAAAATCCTCTGGAGTAGGAAATGGCAACTTAACTCCAGTATTCTTGCCTGGAAAACCTCTGGTGGAGCCTGGTGGGCTCCAGTCCATAGACTCGCAAAGAGTCGGACATGACTGAACGACTAAGTAGGGGCACACACTTACTCACACGTATCCCAAATAAATAATTCATCTAATCCAACAGCAAAAACACCAATCTGATTTTAAAATGGGCAAAGGATCTGAATACATGTTTTCCCAAAGAAGACATACAGATAGGTAACAGGTATATGCAAAGGTGTTTAACATCATTAATAATCAGGGAAATACAAACAACTACAATGAGCTATCACTGTTAAAATGGTTATTATCAAAACCACAAACAACAACTGTAGGTGAGAAAGTGGAATACTTGTGCACTGTTAGTAGAAATGTAAGTTGATGAATCACTATAGAAAACAGTAAGAGATCTCTTCAACAATTAAAACAGAAGTGCCAAAGATCTAGTAAGTTACCTTCTGGGTATTTATCTGAAGGAAACAAAAACACTAACTCAGAAAGATATATTCACCCTCATTTTAACTGCAGCATTATTTACAATAGCTGAGACATGGAAGGAGCTGAAGGGTCCATTAATGGATGAATGCATAAAGAAAATGTGAAAAAAAACACACACACAATGGACTATTACTCAGCCGTAAAAAGAAGGAAATTCTTCCCTTTTTTATAACTAGAATGGGTCTTGAGAACACTATGCTGAGTGAAATGAGTCAGACAGAGAAAAATAGATATCATATGATCTCATGTATGTATAGAACCTAAAAAAAAAGAAAACAAAAACCAAAATGAACTCATAGATACGGAAAGCAGATTGGTGATTACCAGGGGTGGGGAGCTAGGGATGGTGAAAATGGGTGGAGGTGGTCAAAAGGTACAAACTTCTAGTTATAAAATAAATAAGTCCTGGAGATATAATGTACAGCATGGTGGCTATATTACTAATCCTGTATATCTAAAAGTTTCAAGGAGAGTGAATCTTGAAAGTTCTCATCACAAGAAAAAATGTTTGTAACTATGTGTGGTGATGGATATTAACTAGACTTTCTGTGGTGATTATTTTGCAATGTATACAAATATCAAATCAGTATGCTGTACACCTAAAACTAATATAATGTTGTATATCAATTATATATCAATTAAAAAATCTCAGACACCTTTATCCATACCTTGTACTTTCATAGGGTTTTATAATCCATCCAGAAAAAAATTTCCCCCACTATTGACCTCTCCTATTTCATTATATAAACAGATCCTGAGACATGACATTTTTCTAATTTTGGTGACATATTGCTTTATCTTATCACTTCCAGAAAACCATTTACAGTTGCATATACAGCTTGCTCTCTGATCTTTTACCCTCACCATTGTCTTCCAATTCTAATGCAAGACTCCAGTGTTAATACTTCCATTGGACTTGCAGATTATAAGTATGGAATGTATCAATTATGCATTAATTAGAGATGAACTTTTACCTTCTCAGGTATGCTGTCCTTGTCAATGTTAATCAATTTTTTTAGGAAACCAGTTTCTGAAAGAAGTAACTTTGCTGTAGTCCAGTTAGGTTTCTTTTGCAGAAGAATACAAACTGCATTCATGACAGTCAGTACAAGGTAAGGAGGCCGTGTATATACTCTGTAATAAATGGTTAAATCTAATCAACTTCATAACTGAAATCAAAGATACCCTGTAAACTATCTCAAAAGATAACACACACAGATTTTTAACAAGTTTTTGGTAAGAAGATCTAATTGCCAATATATAGCTATTTCATTATTGGGTATCTTCAAAAATTTGAGTATCTTTAGAACATGGGTATCTTTGCTTTAGAAAGATGAAATGAATAACACTTAACTATGTAGAACACACAAGTTAGATGTTAATTATTTTCATTACAAAAGTATTTGCTGCAGAGTTCTTTAAAAGAAGGACCTCTCCTCTTTCATCCCAGGATTGGTTTACTGATAGCCACTTGACAGAAACAGTTGGGGTAGTTGAGAGTCAACCCTATTCCTGTAATTTGAAGGGTGCTGTAAGGTGCAACTCTCTTTAAACACATCCTCTGATTATTATTCATCCTGATCTAAAATTCCTACTCTAAAGATCACAGATAATAGAGAGTTGAGGGAGGAGGGTAGATGGGAATTTGTATCCTAAGTTATTAATGACGTAATTATTGGAACTTTGGAAGTTGCCTCTTAGCTACGTCTGAATCAGCTGACACGTGTTTGTGCATGCTAAGTCCCTTCAGTTGTGGAAACAGCAGGTGGGAAAGAGAATGGACTAAACTGTCTCTGCTGCATGTCCTAAGAATAGCAATGAAGATCATATCAAAGGCATTTCATTTGTCTGGCATTTTGAAGTGAAGTGAAATGTACATTAGCAACATCACAAGGGATAATGTTTTAAAAAAAACAAACCAAAAAATAAATAAATAAAACCAAGGCATATGCAAGGAATTCAAGCATTAGGTTAGTTTTCTTTAGCTTTAGTACAAGGGCAGGGGAAAAGGCCTGCTTAATCAGAGGAAACCAGTTAGCATTAATCTTTTTTGAGCACTTGCCTTATGCCAGACTATTCTAAACATTTTACATGTTTCAACTCATCCAATCCTTTCAGCATTTATTATTACCCCAGTTGCATAGAAAAGAAGTTGAGACACAGAAAGGCTGTATACTAGAAAGCAGCAGTGCCAGAATTCCAACCCAGGAAGCTTGGTACCAGAGCCCACGATAGGTAACATGGCTTATTCTAAAAGTGGGATATAGACTTAACTTTTCCCATGTATTTTTGAGTTCTTGCAACTCAAAAGAGACTTCAGTAAATTACTCACCTTAATTCAGAGACATCAGCTTTATCCAGGGCGTTTAGAGCCACAATTGCCTTGTCGAGAGCTGGCAGTACACTTTTTAATTCATTGTCAGCTTTCTGCAATAAAGTTATAAGTCCCTAAATACATATGAATAAATATAGTTGCATACTTAAAATTTTTATATTTTTAAGTTGGAAAATGTAATGCAACATTTTTACAGTGCCCATAAGTTATGCTTCTGTATGACTTAGGGATGCACACACATGCTTGCACTGTTAGAAACATGTGTTACTGTCCTAAATTAATGTATTTTGCAATCTCTGATGAGAAGTTATCTGTGAGAAGCGAAAACATTGAGTGTTTTCTGCCTTCTGTGTTAGACTTAGTGTAGTTTTAACGTTGCCCTTTTGGGAGTGGTCCACTTAAAGATGGAATTCTAAATAATCCATCTGCCAATCGGGAGACACCGGTTTGATCCTTGAGTCAGGAATATCCCCTAGAAGAGGAAATGGCAACCCACTCCAGTATTCTTGCCTGGAGAAGTCCATGGACAGAGGAGCCTGGCGGGCTACAGTCCGTGGGTTGCAAAGAGTTGGACACACTAAGTGACTGAACATGCCGCTTAAAGACAGATTACGGTAAAGCTGCTGCTGCTGCTAAGTCGCTTCAGTCGTGTCCGACTCTGTGCGACCCCCTAGACGGCAGCCCACCAGGCTCCCCCGTCCCTGGGATTCTCCAGGCAAGAACACTGGAGTGGGTTGCCATTTCCTTCTCCAATGCATGAAAGTGAAAAGTGAAAGTGAAGTCACTCAGTCGTGTCTGACTTGTAGCAACCCCATGGACTGCAGCTTACAAGGCTCCTCCATCCATGGGATTTTCTAGGCAAGAGTACTGGAGTGGGATGCCATTGCCTTCATTAGCTTCTCTGTAAAGCTAACGAAGCTTAAAACCCCTCAGCTGCACAGATCCCCTTCCAAGTTCCTGGAAGGAATTTTGCCAGTATGTGTGCAGGGTTATACATTTTTGTAAGACATGCAAAAGTAAGACATTCTATTTGCAATCAAAGAGTCGGACACGACTGAGCGACTGAACTGAACTGAAGATCAATTTCTCTTTACCCTTTTGACTGACTCTTTGTCGGGTATTCTATCATGAAAGGTGGTGCTGGAATGACTGGATATTTTTGGGATTTCGCTAACAAGCTGACTTGGGGGTTATGTTTATGTTGCTTAGAGTCACTTGTCTGTATAATTAAGTTATTACATGCTATTACAAATATGAATGACTTCTAGAAATACTTCTGTTGTCTGCTGTTCCAACTTTCCTGGTGATGTGACACTAAGGTGAAGGGCCAGAGGTCATACTATGATATAACTTGTACTTATAGTGCCCAGCATCAGAATCTTGTCTGTAGAAAATCCTTCCACTTATTAAGATAAGTAAAATTGTAAGTAGATGGTAGATCCTCATTGACACCTACTCAAAATGGAAGTTCATTCTTCCATGAATATAGTTGATAATGCAATGTACACTATTCTAAACCCATACATCCCATTTTTTTGATGAGTTATTCAACAAGAATTAATCAGGATTCATGGACTTTTCGGTAATAATTATCGTAATTTGGAAAGATGTTTTAAAATGTCTCATTGAAAGAAGTAAGAAATTACAGATTCCTTGTACAGATATATGTCAAAGGTGCCTTATTTTATAATTTTTAATTCTTATCAGATCATCTTCAGAAAACAAAGCAGTTCTAAGGACTGTTTATTTGGTTTGTATCACTTCTCTCATTGCCTGAATAATTCTGTCTTTTTAAACTGGCCAATTTCCCTCTGTTCCCTCCAGTCAGAATTCCAATAGGAACCAGTCTGGTGTAGCAGATTACCAAATGTTCAACCCTGGTCTGATCAATGGCCACCCCTAGTCAGAGAAGGCAGAGAGTGGAATTTCACATTTTTCATGTGCAAAGGTTTTTCATGGAGCAACTCCATCAATTAAAAAAAAATATATATATATATTAGCTAAAACCTCAGTTGGGGGAATTATTTATGTATGTTAAATACAAAAGCTACTATCATTAGCTAATATCTCAAAGTATCATAATAAATATTTAGGCAAGGTTTATTATAAACAATAGTGAATGTGAATAGATATTTCTAATAGCCTTTTTGATAATTTCAAAATATTTTGCTTGGCTCCTTGTTAGATCTGATTAGATCATCATTAAAAACATGGCTGAAGAATAAATAGTTCATACCAGAGATATGAGCGGTATCGGCCTGCCGTCTTCTCATTCTTCGCTTGTACTTTCAGTGTTAGCATTATTTTCAATCCAAGGTTTCTCTGAGAACCCTTTTCAAGCTACCTGTCCATATTTTAATTGCTTATTTACTTTAAGCTGGATAACATAATAGGTAAATCCCCTCACTTGGACACAAATAAACTGCAGGGCTTCCTGCTGAGCATTGAGGAAATGAGGAGGCCACCGCAACCAACCCTTCCATCCTTCAGATGATCCTCTTGGAGGCCACATGCATTTCTGATATGGGTTGAATGAGTTTTATTCATTGTAACCAGAAGAACCAGACTATCTATTTTCTTAAGGGACCCTCTGTCTTTGCACTTCACTTAATAGTACCTTGCATGTAGTAGGTATTAATATAAATATTTTCTGGGAAAAAAATGAAAAACAGGCAAAGTTGGAACAGAGACAGGGATCAAGACCATCTCCATGGAAAAGAAATGCAAAAAAGCAAAATGGCTGTCTGGGGAGGCCTTGCAAATAGCTGTGAAAAGAAGAGAAGCGAAAAGCAAAGGAGCAAAGGACACATATAAGAATGTGAATGCAGAGTTCCAAAGAATAGCAAGAAGAGATAAGAAAGCCTTCCTCAGCGATCAATGCAAAGAAATAGAGGAAAACAACAGAATGGGAAAGACTAGAGATCTCTTCAAGAAAATCAGAGATACCAAGGGAACATTTCATGCAAAGATGGGCTCGATAAAGGACAGAAATGGTAGGGACCTAACAGAAGCAGAAGATATTAAAAAGAGGTGGCAAGAATACACAGAAGAACTGTACAAAAAAGATCTTCATGACCAAGATAATCACGATGGTATGATCACTCACCTAGAGCCAGACATCCTGGAATGTGAAGTCAAGTGGGCCTTAAACAAAGCTAGTGGAGGTGATGGAATTCCAGTTGAGCTATTTCAAATCCTGAAAGATGATGCTGTGCAAGTGCTGCACTCAATATGTCAGCACATTTGGAAAACTCAGCAGTGGCCACAGGACTGGTAAAGGTCAGTTTTCATTCCAATCCCAAAGAAAGGCAATGCCAAAGAATGCTCAGACTACCGCACAATTGAACTCATCTCACACACTAGTAAAGTAATGCTCAAAATTCTCCAAACCAGGCTTCAGCAATATGTGAACCGTGAACTTCCAGATATTCAAGCTGGTTTTAGAAAAGGCAGAGGAACCAGAGATCAAATTGCCAACATCCGCTGGATCATGGAAAAAGCAAGAGAGTTCCAGAAAAACATCTATTTCTGCTTTATTGACTGTGCCAAAGTCTTTGAGTGTGTGGATCACAATAAACTGTGGAAAATTCTTCAAGAGATGAGAATACCAGACCACCTGACCTGCCTCTTGAGAAACCTATATGCAGGTCAGAAAGCAACAGTTAGAACTGGACATGGAACAACAGACTGGTTCCAAATAGGAAAAGGAGTACATCAAGGCTGTATATTGTCACCCTGCTTATTTAACTTATATGCAGAGTACATCATGAGAAACGCTGGGCTGGAAGAAGCATAAGCTGGAATCAAGATTGCTGGGAGAAATATCAATAACCTCAGATATGCAGATGACACCACCCTTATGGCAGAAAGTGAAGAGGAACTCAAAAGCCTCTTGATGAAAGTGAAAGTGGAGAGTGAAAAAGTTGGCTTAAAGCTCAACATTCAGAAAACGAAGATCATGGCATCTGGTCCCATCACTTCATGGGAAATAGATGGGGAAACAGTGGAAACAGTGTCAGACTTTATTTTTTGGGGCTCCTAAATCACTGCAGATGGTGACTGCAGCCATGAAATTAAAAGACGCTTACTCTTTGGAAGAAAAGTTATGACCAACCTAGATAGCATATTGAAAAGCAGAGACATTACTTTGCCAACAAAGGTCCATCTAGTCAAGGTTATGGTTTTTCCAGTAGTCATGCATATATGCGAGAGTTGGACTGTGAAGAAGGCTGAGCGCCAAAGAACGGATGCTTTTGAACTGTGGTGTCGGAGAAGACTCTTGAGAGTCCCTTGGACTGCAAGGAGATCCAACCAGTCCATTCTGAAGGAGATCAACCCTGGGTGTTCTTTGGAAGGAATGATGCTGAAGCTGAAACTCCAGTACTTTGGCCACCTCATGCGAAAAAGTTGACTCATTGGAAAAGACTCTGATGCTGGGAGGGATTTGGGGCAGGAGGAGAAGGGGATGACAGAGGATGAGATGGCTGGATGGCATCACTGACTCGATGGACCTGAGTTTGAGTGAACTCCGGGAGTTGGTGATGGACAGGGAGGCCTGGCATGCTGAGATTCATGGGGTCACAAAGAGTCGGACACGACTGAGTGACTGAACTGAACTGAACTGAGCCTGACTTTTAAATTTTTGGGGTAGGAAACAATTTTACAAATCTCTAAGTGACTTTCATTGAGTATATTTTAATTTTACCTGAGCATACTCTTCTACGATTCTTACTTCTTCTGCCATGATTTCTTCATCCTGTTTAACAAGCATCTGAACTTTCTCAACCACTTGGGAATCTTTCTGTAGTTTTTCCATTAGGATTTCTTTCTCCTAATGAACCAAACAACTCTTCTTAAAATAAGTTTTAAGAGACATGATATCTTTTTAAAAAGAGAAATCAAATAGCTTATTTCATTCTTAGAGAATTTGTCAAATCACCTCAAAATATATTTGTTTAATAGACTAATAAAAATGATTACAACAAATATAATTTCATAAAATTATAATTTCATACAAATATAATTTCATACAATTTCATACATATAAAGATTGATGATGAGTAATGATTTTTAGAATACTTGGCCAACTGCAAGTTATCACAGTGCATTTCAGATGTATTTAAGTAATAACTGCAGATTTTTCTATTTCTTTTATAATTAGGTAAATACTTATTATTGGCTTCCCAGGTGGGTCAGTATTAAAGAATGCAGCTGCCAATGCAGGAGATGTGGATTGGATCCCTGGGGAAGGAAGATCCCCTGGAGGAAGAAATGGCAACCCACTCCAGTATTCTTGCCTGGAAAATTCCATGGACAGAGGAGTCTGGTGTTCTACAGTCCATGGGGTCACAAAGAGTCAGACACAACTGAGCGACTGAGCACATGATAATATCAATTATCACATTTAATTATTAGAATATAATAATGGCTGAGTAATACGCCATTACATATAGGTACCACATCTTTTTTTATCCAGTCATCTGTCGATGGATATCTACGTTGCTTCCATGTCCTACTGTAAATAGTGTTGCAATGAACATTGGGGTACATGAGTCTTTTTGAGGTACTGTTTTCTCAGGGTATATGTCCAGTAGTGGAATTGCTGGGTCATATGGCAATTTGCACAGATGTAGGCACAAGGCAATTCCCTGCCTTGTGGACATAGGGCAGGAAGGAGAGGGTGGGACCAACTGAAAGAGCAGCAGTGACGTACAGACACTACCACATACAGAATAGACAGTGGGAAGCTGCTGCATAGCACAGGGAGCTCAGCTTGGTGCTGTGATGACCTAGAGGGTTGGAATGGGGCTGGGTGTGAGGGAGGTCCCAGAAGGAGGGTATATATGTACACATATGGCTGAATCATGTGGTTGTATAGCAGAAACTAACACGATATTATAAACCAATTATATTTCAATAAAAATAAATTAAAAAAGACAATGATGTTACTACTTTGCTATTGTGTTGTTACTGCTTTCCTCATTTTACAGATAAGGAAACTAAGACTAAGAGAGGTTGCACAGCTGCATGGTAATAAAGCTGAAGTTCTAACCCATATTTGTCAAGTATCAGCTTCTGCTTTCAAACACCATTCCATGTTAAACCATAAAATTTAAAAAAGAGATCCAAAATCAAACACACCTTTGTTTTTTGTTCTATTTGAGGGCCAAGAATCAAGAGCTCCTCCTGCATATCTGTGACTAGAGCAGTTGTTTCCAGGATCTTGGATAGGCCCATATGGAAACGTTCCCTGAAGGGAAAGAAAGTATTAAGAGAGCATTTTGTTGTTGTTCAGTTGCTCAGTCATGTCCAACTCTCTGCGACCCCATGGACTGCAGCACACCAGGCTTCTCTGTCCTTCACTATCTCCTGGAGTTTGTTCAAATTCATATCCATTGAGTCAATGACCCAAGCATCTCATCCTGTCATTCCCTTTTCTCTCCTCATGCCCTCAGTCTTTCCCAGCATCAGGGTCTTTTCCAATGAGTCGGCTCTTTGCATCAATTAAGAAAGTATAGATATAACAAAATAATAGCCAAGCAAGATTCACTGTAATCATGGACTGGAGGACCACATAGTAAAGAGGCCCATTCTCCCCAAAATGATATATAGGTTTCCTGTCAGAATCTCAGTAAAAAAAATATTTTTTATGTATAGATGTGCTTATTCTAAAATTTATATGGAAAGGCAAATGAACTAAGGTAATTAAAATAATTTTGAAAAAAAAGAATAAAGTGGGTGGAATTATTCTACCTGATTGTAAGACTGATTACATAGCGACAGTAATCAAGATTATATTGGTATTGGCAGAGAGATAGATATGAAGATTGACGGAACAGATAGAGAAGACAAAAGTAAACCCACACAAGTACACCTAACTCAGTTTTGACAAAGGTGCAAAAGCAAGAGAGGAAGATAAGGTTTTTCAACCAATGGTGCTGGGGCATCAGTTACATCAGATGAACTGTAACCTAACCTTACACCTTATGTTTATGCAAAAATTAACTTGAAATGGACCATAGAATTAAATGTAAAACTATACTACTTTCAGAAGAAAATATAGGAAAAAGTGATCAGGATCTAGGGTTTGGTGAAGAGTTCTTAGACACGAGAAGCATAATTTATAAAAGAAAAAAAATCATAAATTGGACTTCATCAAAAATTAGGACCCTTTTCTCTGTGAAAGGGAGAATGAAAATACAAGTTACCAACTGGAATAAGATACTTGTAATCCACATATCTGACAAAGGACTTATTTTAGAATATATAAAGAATTCTCAAACTAACAATGAAAAACTTGAACAATTTAGAAAATGTGAAAAAGATATGAAGAGACATTAAATTTAAAAGGATATATGGATGGCAAATAAGGGAATGAAAAGATATTCAGCATCACTAACCATTAAGGTGTAAATTAAGATCACAATGTCATATAATTACATACTTATTAGTCAATATACAAAATAGTGACAATACCAAATGCTCTCAAGCATGCAGAGAAACTGACTCTCCCATACATAATTTATAAAACTACAAAAAACAGTACAGTCATTTTGAGTAACAATTTGATATTTTCTTCATAGGTCAGAGGACCTAACAGTTACACTCTTGCCATTTATCCTAGAAAAATAGAAATTTATATCTGCCCAGAAACCTGTACAGAGATATATTCATAATAACTCCAAATTAGAATCAGCCCAAATTCCTTCAATGGTTAGACAAATTGTGGTACACCCATAGGGACTATTACTTTAGCAATAAAATGGAATAAACTCATGATACATGCAATAGCTTAGATCCCAGAGGCATTATGTTGAGTGAAAGCACTATCGCTCTCTGTATGTGAAGAATAAAAATGTAGAAATGCAGAACAGATTAGCAGTTGCAAGGTATTTGGAATAGGAGGAGGAAAAGAGTGGGAGTGACTGTAAAGAGGGTAGCAGTAGGGGGAATCTTTGTGGTAATGAACTCGTTCTATATCTTGCTTGCTGTTGTGGTTATACAAATTGCTACAAATGATAAAGTTGAATGGCATGGAACTATAAACACACATTGTACCAATGACAGTTTTCCGGTTTTGATGTTGTACTACAGTCATGTAAAATGTGAGCACGAGAGAAACTGAGTAAGAGGTACTTTGGACCTCTCTGTACTACTTTTGTAACTTCCTGTGATCTAATAATGTCCAAAACAAATTTTCTTTTTAAATAAGAAACAATAAGATAAGTTTGAAAATTTTTCATTTATCTATTCACTAGAATAAAAAACTGAAAATATACATTTGTATGGAATAAAATAAATGAAAGATTTAAATAAGAAGACTACTAAGCTATTGGTCCACAAAATTTTAGTTCTAAGACAGGGAATAAGTTCCATAGAGCATTTTCTAAAAATTGAATATATGGTTTCTATTTCTTGGGCTTTCATAATCTATGAGAACATCATCACCCATACCCTTTAAATTGTGAATTACACAGATATTTTTGATATTTTATTTTTTATCTAGCTCTAGGATAGGTCCTCAAAAGTCTCATGTGGATTACCACATTAGCTTTCAAGTCTTGTTTTTATTTTTTGTCTCTCTCCAATTTATTCTCCATACCAGAGTGATCTTCCTAAAATAAGTCTATTTATACTATTTACCTATTTAAAGAGTTGTTATTTGTTGTGTGTTGTGTACATCAGACGTTGCGCTTAGCATTTAATTTGTAAACATATGACCCCCTAGAAACAGGTGATATTAAAAATATAATGGACTCTAAGGGAAAACTAAAGAAACACAGACAACTGAAACTAAGCTCCCAATGAAGCGCACTCTTATGACAGGTAATCTGGGCTTTAAAAGTGATTATTTCCCAAAAGGGTATCTCCCACTGAAACAGGATGCTAAATGTTTTGGGGGTGGAGAAGAGGCGTGGACTGGCTGTAAGAGACCCAAAGCACATAATTAACCCTTCCCTTCCCTTTTTTCCTGTCCCATATCTATCCCTGGGAAACTTCTTACTGGATTTGTAAGAAGTAAAGAAGAGCTATGAAGTTGGGACTTATCACCTGGTGCTTCTTTTTACCAAATAGTTATACTTGATGGCTATAAGCGCTATTGGATATTGATGATAATGATCATGCACATAAGGGGATAACTTATGGTAATCCTGATTACACATCAGGGGGGTAAGGAGATGTTCTACAATAGTTCAAGGTAATAAGGAAGAAACTATTGAGCAACTTAAGGATGTACAATGTGGGTAAGACATGGGGAAGACTGTGGATGAAGTGATTGTGACAGACACTGGTCATACCAATCATGACTGCGAATGGAGAGCAACAACCCTGGATGGTGGGAAGGGGACACCTTAAAACCTGGAGGTTGGAGGTAGAAGGAAGTTCCATTAATTCCTTATAACTCTTGTCTATAGGGCATCTGGCCAATTTACCCAGCCTGTGGCCATCATACTCAATTTAATCACCAACCAACAAAAGGTTTAATCCATGGACTTTCAGAAGCATTTTAGGAGCTGCTAACCCAGAGGAGTGAATGGCCTTTATGTAAAACAATGGAACAAGATTAACCTTTTGAACTAATAGGATTGTTTTCACAGACTGTAGCAACTGTTGTACAATTGATGTTGAATGTACCACTCAAAGTTGTTGACAAAAAATAAATGAGATTCTGATACCATGTGGGTAAAATGCTGCTGCTGAGGTTGGTACTGCTTCTGTAAATGTCAGGTCTATACTCGTGCACCACATACAAACTAGTTTAAACTCTCAAGCATGAGTGGTGGTGAAAATTTTCATTGCCCTGGGCTTCCAGCTGGCCAATAAAGGCAGAGTATGGGCAAATGCCAATTATTGACACATTTGGATCAATAACAATTTTAACTGGCTTGGCTCAAGATATGAAATCTGTCTGTGGTCTGTCCTCCAAGTGGCAGTCATCATGGCCATTCTCACCCAATGTTGTCCAAGAATGGATTTGGTCTAAGTCCCTATCAGTGCATTTAACTGGGGTATCTGATAGAGTGGGCTGTTCTTTTTCAGCTGGATAAATGACAGGTTGGAGGATAGAGCTGTAAAGGAATGCCTTCACATGGTACCCTGGCAACTTTTTATGCCTTCCTATAGGTCACACAGGAGAAGGTTTAACTACAACTGAGATAAGTCTGTGATCCTTCTGGAACATGAGAGCATGGAATGCTTGTGAGCAGATGCTATAAGACTATTTCCCAGTGTCTTTATCTTCTGGGAGGCTGCCATGAGATTGTTTCTCAACGACTCTAGAGTTCTGATTAGATATGAGACTTTCTACCTCAGGTTTCCTCCCCCCACCCTTCCCAGGTCCAGCTGAAGGTTCTAAAACTGCGGAGCTGCAGCATGCCGTGGATTTCTCAGCAACAGGGCATCCCACTATCAGTGTTGTAGTTGGGAAGAGTCCCTGGAGAAGGAAATAGCAACCCACGCCAGTACTCTTGCCTGGAGAATCCCATGGACAGAGGAGCCTGGTGGCTACAGTCCATGGGGTCCCAAAGAGTTGGACACAACTGAGTGACTTCCACTTTCATTTCATGGGATAAGGGACATTGGGAATGGCAATGCTGGTTACTCTTGTTTTCAATGTCCATGTCTGACTCTAATAGTCTATTGCTTCTTCACTGGCAGAATCTGTCAGCCTTGCCTTTACAGGGGCAACCTGTGAATGACCACAGGGGAGATAGACACCTACCTCTTGAGATCTTCTGTAGCTTTTGCTCTTTTCCCTCCAATGAAAAGGTGGATTTGGGTTCACTTGCATTTGTATCCCTTTTCACAAATAAGAGCACAAATATATATCTGACTTGGTCTCAAAGTCTTACCTCTTCTTTTGCATTTTCTTCTCTCGGGACTTCAAAATGTGGACAAATGTATCCATGAATCGCAAGTAGTTATTGGGAGTGATATAATAACGCCTTCTAGTTGTTTGAAAGTATTTTATGTTCAACTCTTTTATGCTTCTGTGGATTTGGACACATGTTGGAACTAGTCTTTCTTTTAAGTTCTGAAAAATAGTAATTTCTAAGAATTAAGAGAAAGCAGTCTAAATACACACACAAAAGAAAATTGACAATGCAAATACATTTGTCATTTCTGAGATGTGGAGACACAGAAAAAGGGTTTGGATGAATGGGACTAAAAATACATGAGTTTTAGTGGTTAGGATGAGCTTAGAGTGGAAAAGACAAAAAGAAAAAAGGTTAACAATAAATGACATCTCAGCTAGGTTTTTCCCTTATTTCTGCTGCAGCACTCCAAGGATTTAGGGTACACTGTCAATGGCCAAGGTTTATAGTGCTTTATCTCTTATCTTCCTTTCTTTAAAGTAGGTTATTGATAGCAAGATACCCAATTTTCATGAGTAAAATAAAGCTAGAAAAATGTAAGGACTTAAAGGATGTATAGTCAGCCCTCTGTATCTGTGGGTTCTGCACACACAGATTCAAACGACCACTGAAAATACTTCTTAAATATTCCAGAAAGTTTCCAAAAGCAACATATGAATTTCTCTTGTGCTGGCAACTATTTACATAGTATTTGCATTGTATTTACAATTATTTACATATACTTACAATGTATTAGGTATTACAAGTAATTTAGAGATGATTTAAAATATAGAATGTGCACATATTATGGGTAAATGCTATACTATTTTATATAAGGGATTTGAGCATCCAGGGCTTCCCTCATAGCTCACTTTGCAAAGAATCTGCCTGCAATGCAGGACACCCCGCTTCGATTCCTAGGCTGGGAAGATCCTCTGAAGAAGGGATAGGCTACCCAGTCCAGTATTCTTGGGCGCCCCTTGTGGCTCAGCTGGTAAAGAATCCGCCTGCAATACAGGAGATGTGGGTTTGATCCCTGGATTGGGAAGATCCCTTGGAGAAGGGAAACGCTACCCATTCCAGTATTCTGGCCTGGAGAATTCCATGGACTGTATAGTCCATAGGGTTTCAAAGAGTCAGGCACGACTGAGTGACTTTCACTTTCATTTGAGCATCCTGATTTTGGTATTTTGCAGGGTTTGGGGGAGGGGGCTGGAACCGTTCCTTATGGAAATCAATGGATCAATCATTGTAGAGATACAGGTAGGCAAAACTAGAGTAGAAAGAGTGTCCTCTTTGCTTACCTTCAGAGAGAATCTGACTTGAACATAATTTAGTCCTGTTTACGCATCTCCAGTCCACCAAGCCTAGTTAAACCGGTCACTCTTAACTCAGCTGCAATTTCTTGCTGGTTCCACCCTGAATCTACCCCTTATTGGCCTTTGCTTTCCTTGAACACTTGGAGAGGTAAGGTTGTAAGCCCCTTTCTAGGCCCCACAGAGTTTCAGGTCTCTCTGAATTTGCAACTTCTTTTGCCAACATCTCTCGGGATCTTCATTTGAATCACTCTAGAACAGATTCTTACTGACTTGTGGCTTATGAGTTCTGAGGTAATTTTGCGTGTGGCTTGTGCTCTCATTTCTTTGTAGTTGTGTTGCTGTAACCAACCCAGTGAAATTCACAAGAAGAACACAGAAGGTTGCAGTATCCTTACCAGAGCATGCAAAATGGAGGTGGTTTACCTTTGTGGAAATCTGCTGTCTACCATGAGAGCAGAACAGTGAAGAGACCCCAGCAGTGAGGAATCTCGGCATCATTGAGACAGGGTGAATTAGGGGGCAAAAGAGATGAGGAGTTGATAAAGAGTCAAGACAAACACTTGACTTATTTCATAATTTTGCCCAGAACTGCCTCTCTTTGCCCACCTAAGGTTCATTGTCATTCAGAGATGTAGTGTTGTTGGATTCTGATATTAAATTGAAATCTTAACTTGCATTAGATTTCTTTAAAGGGGTTATATTTACCTCTCTGTTCTTGATATCCACTTTTTCTCTTAAGAAAGTGTCAGCTACAATCAGCAGAGCTTCTTCCGGCCACTTCTCATACCAATCAACTGTGCAGGAGCTGATCAGGGAAGGATATAGTCTACAGTTTTGGTGAAAGTTAGGTCTTGTAGGGCTCATGGTCATAAGAATATTAAGATTTTTATGTATTCTCTGAAAATTAATAAAAATATAATTTGTTTAAATGCAATCCACTTCTTTGAAGAAAATATTATATGGAAAATTCCATTTAAAATTTGTTTCAATTTTTTCCTTAATGGGGGGAGTACCTATCAATCATGTACTGAGTATCTGTCATAAATCAGAGTCCTTCCAGGGGAAACTACAAGCTTAACAGAGCCCTTCTGAGGAAAGGAGGCAGGTTCTGTTCTAGAGGACCTCACCCTCTTGGCTTCAGCTGGATGGACTGGGTAGGGGAGTCACTGGACTCAGAGCATTCCTTGTATAAACCATCCTTTATAAGGGGATCTGGTGCTAGAACTCTATTCAGTAGGGCAGTTTGTATCAGATGGTGATGAGTCTGTCTATTTAACTGTTTCCTCTGGAGTGGTGTGCATTTAAGACTCACAGAAACTCAAAGAAAGAAACAGATGAATTAAAGCTAAAAGAGATGCAGAGAATCAGAACAATGTTATGTACATAACACCTCAGAGATACTAATAAACTCCTACAGCTGAAGGATTACAGCCAAGTAGTATTAGATTCTACATAATTTTTCAGGTCCTAGGCAAAGTGCTAGTTTCAAAGAAGTTTGCCTGCATCCTTGCCCCACCTAAAACCTGGTTGTGTTGTTGCTGTTCTTGGCTTCTTGGAAGGACTTACCACAGGGTACAGATTCCTTCCTCATTGCCTACATCACTTTATGATAAAACCACATTATTGAAAGCAGCTTCAGTGAGTCAATGGTCCATCTAACTCAAAGGGTTCAACTTGTACAAAGTGATAATATCTTTGAGTATCAGGCAACCTATTTTGCCAAATAAGAGTGGTAAAGCTGAAGGAAGACTAAAGGGTAAGATTTTCCCCCTCCTGCTTGTCTTTAAAATTTTTATAAAAACAAATGCAACTCAATGCAAAATTCACAAAATACAGAAATCTTTAAATTGAAAATGAAATTGCATGTGTGCTTAGTTGTGTCCTACTCTTCGTGACCCCATGGACTGTAGCCCACTAGGCTCTTGTGTCCATGGACATTTTCCAGGCAAGAATACTGGAGTGGGTTGTCATTTCCCACTCCAGGGGATCTTCCTGACCCAAGGATTGAAATTTGTCTTTTGTGTCTCCTGCACTGGTGGGCATATTCTTTACTGAGCCACCTGGGAAAACCCACAAAATGAAATTACCTCTCTTTGCTTTGCCCATTTGCAAACTCCTACTTGAAGATATCCAACAGTTTAAAATGTGTTTTCACTATTTATTATTACTGTAAAAAACCTCACATCATTTTTGAAAGTATGGCATATATATAAAATTAAAATTGATTTCTACTTGGGATTCTTATTTTTTATTTCTGGAGGGCACTATTCGCCACACTCTAAATCAGAATTTATTTTCCTTTTCCACTCACAATCTATTGGGTAAACCAATTTTGTAAAGAAGTGCTAGAGTGCCACAAGTTTTCAGGATAACTCCTGTCCTTCTTTCTACTGCAGCATTTTAAAATACAACTCAATTCAAACATCCATTTATATTATACTGTTCTCTTACAATTGTGGATTCCATTCCCAGAATTTTTTACATGTTTTTGTTGTGCAAGATCACTAAGTATCTGCTGAGGAAGGGATGGTGGTTCAGTTCAATTTTCAAATGTCTCCATAAAAGATAGAAACTGACTTGAGAAATAAGTTGGCCTGTGGTACTTTACCAGTGAACATTTTGGCTTGGGTAATCATATCTATCTGTTCACTCAGCCACTGGTCATTCATCATGTCTTAAAGACACAGAATGCCTAGTTAATTTGTCCAGTTGATATCTCTCATCAAGCTGATTCTTTCACAGCAAGCTCACTGCCGAGTTCATTCTGAATATTACCTGCTCTACCTGGATAACCCATAACCTCCTGGACAGTTCTAGGGCTTTTTAGGGGGATGAGGAATTCTTGTTTCTTTCCTTTCCAGGCTTGTTACCAGCATACAACTGAAATAAAAAAAACTTCATTGGCTAGAAATGGATCACAGGGTGTGAAATAATCTTGGGATCTTATTTCTCTTATTGCCTCAAGCTATTATTATTTTTTTAAGTCATTGTTAGCCAGTCAGTCCCAGATTCTTGCTCATGTTTGTCCTGCCTATGGTGTGTCTGTGTATAAGGATGGCAGTCATTATTATAGCTTTAAACACTCATGTAAAAAACCAAAGAAATTATCCAACTTGAAATTCATGTACAGAATTATAAACACAGTCTATTTTTTAATGCAGACCTTTATGTTCATTGCAGCATTATTTTCAACAAATAGTGGACACTAGCATAAAATTTTGTGAAATTTGAACATGGTCTGTTGTCAATTTAATATGACAATTTGATAAAGGCAATCCACAAAAATGTACCTTTTGGAAGAACAAAAGTAAAGCTTGCCTATTATCGACATAACCAGACTGTTCGGCAAGAGCTCTAAGCTTGAGGGCAATCGCATCCAGCTCTTCATTTTCAAACAAGTCAGGTATTTTCCCCAAATTAATAATGCTGTTCAAATCTTCCATAAATAACTCCTTAGGCAAAACATACATTTAATCAGGAATGAGTAAATTGGGCATGTATTCTACTCTGGACAAAGCTAATCGAGAAAGCAATAGTGTTTCAGGAGAACTTAGATCAAAAAAATAACTTCTTTTAATGTGAGCCCATCAAAAACATTTTTTTCTGAGTCAAAATAAGCTTTATCTATTCATTCATTTATTCAAACATTAGGGAAACAGATTTGGTACCGACAGCATGCCAAACACTGCGCTGTGCATGGGGAAGAGGCGCGGGAGGAGTGGGTGCAATGATTAAGTTGAGCAGGGACTCTGCTTCACACAGTTTATAGCAGTTCTCGGTATCTCTACTTTTGTGTTTGAATACTACACAAATTATTAGAAATCACATGGCCAAAAGCTTATTTTAACCAAGAACATCTCTATAAAGGGTTCCAAAATGAATGGGAAGGTAACAGAGGAGAAGCAGCAATGAAAGAAATTCTACCAGAGGAGTAATAAAAAAAAGTATGAGCACTTTGGTTTTTAGAATAAATCCAAGCTTTCTTTTAACAAAAAAGCATTATTAGCATTATCAGTGCCTCAAGATACAGTATTCTTTAACCACCCACAGGGACCTGGTATTTCAGCCCAGTTGAGAAAGGGCAGAGAACTCGGGGGCTGCGTCCAAGAGAGGCCAACAGAGGTGACATGGGGCTAACTGCTTTCCTGTCTCACCTAAGACATGATGGAGAGCCACCAAAGATTTATTAAGTACTCTGATTATTGCCTACTTGTTGAGAGTCTAGCTAAATTACCCCATAGTACTATTGCTTCAGCACCCATTTTGTTTGGCCAAGCAGCCTGCTGGGGGATTTAAACTGACATTATACCTCTAATGGATGCACATGCCTTAGATACCAACCCACAGAGTTAAAAGCAAATGTAAATTCTGATATGACTTCCCAATAGCCCTTGTGTCAAGTCTTCCCTGCTTCCCAGAGCCTTCCCTATATGTGCTCCTTAGATAAGACCCCCATGGAACTTACCCTTGTTGGGTTTGAATTGACCAATCTGGCCCTAGCCTGGAAACTCCAAAAGCACTGCAAAGCACTGTACCCCCAATCAAGGTGTGTGCCTTGGTCCTACCTCTCTCTCTCTCTCTCTCTCTGCACTTTGCCTTGACTTCCCATCGGTTCCCTCAAAGCATGCTGTGTACCTCCTGCAGAACCTGAGTAATAAACTTCTTTTTCAGATTCTCTTGTCTTTTGTTAAACTGTAGCTCACCATCTGGTACCCTGCACTTAACAAATGTTAACAAACTTAACAAAGTCATAACATCATTTTTTTGGATTCATGTGGAAAGCAATGATGTGGCTAGAAAAAGTCTGGAAAGGAGATGCAATAACCTTAAAGTTCTGCATAACATGGAAAGTGAAAGTGAAAGTCGCTCTGCTATGACCGACTCTGCAATTCCATGGGCTATACAGTCTATGGAATTTTCCAGTTCAGAATACTGGAGTGGGTAGCCATTCCCTTCTCCAGTAGATCTTCCCAACCTAGGGATCGGACCCAGGTCTCCCGCATTGCAAGCGGATTCTTGACCAGCTGAGCCACCAGGGAAACCCCTGAATAACACAGGAGCCATGTTCAATTCAGCTTTGACAGTGGATTTCTGAAAAAATAGTTTCTTAAATTAGAATGATACATTCTTGGCAGGGGAGAAACTACATCTTCTGAAATCTAGCAAGTGTCTGGCAGAAACCTCAACCTGATCAAGGAGCAGAATATTCAAATTTGGGAAGGGGAGAATATATAGTTAAAGCAGAAAAACTGGATATTATGGAGAATAGCAGATATGACATGGCTCTTGGATTTACTTTCAAAATATGACATGAAAAACAAACAGACACATACAACTCTAGGGAGAGAGGCCCAGTATTAGGAGAAAAAATAAAATGGGAGTTTGAAACAATACTAATAACTATCCACCTCTGGATCATAGATAATAAACAATATTCCCTTGAAATTTTGCCACAAAGAAGTACATACAATCTGAGGTGGTATTCCTAATTATGCTTTGGCTGTGGAAGGGTATAACTTATTCAAAAGAATAGATTTTTTAAAAGTTGAGCGATTAACATTTTTTGCTTACATATAAATAAGGCATAAGCTGCAAAGAAAGGTCTTGGCTTTGGTGAAACTTGAGCAGAAGGATAAAGAACAGAAACAGAAGCCTCAAACTCTGTGAGAGCACATTGTAGATTTCATGATCAGACAGTGGATACAGATGAAAGGGTTATTTTTAAAAGACAGATTATAAAACTGGTTTTAATGTAAAATGGATGACTTTAGTTACACAGATAAATTACTTCCAAGTAGTCAGTTTAAATTATAGAAACAGAAAATTCTTTTATTGTGGTACTTATGTATAACTATATACAGAATGATTGTAAATTCATAAACTCTATAGGCTATGATTGGATAAGCATGAAAAATAATGAAAAGAATTGATATGGCAGGTTAATAGGACCATAGATAAATATTTTCTTTCCAAATATTAAATTTGGAGGGTTCCACTGTGCCACCTGGGAATACCCCACATAAATATTAAACTTTAGCAAATAATAAAAACAAAAAGTACTTACTTGATCTAGGTTCAAATTACTAACTATCAAAGCAGAGGGGTTGCCTTCTAATCCTGCTTGCATAAACACTTTTTTGAAATCTTCTTTGAATTCTAAGTAGGCATAATTGTGAGATAAAGGCACCCTGTATATTTTGTGTTCTGCCAAATAACAGGCCAGAGTCGCACAAGTTTCTTTTCCACATCCATCTATTCCAATCTTGGGAAGAAAAAAAAATAGAAATTTTATTAAACAGAAATAAAAAGTTTTCTACTTAGATGTGCTAGAAAGTTAGTAAAACTACCTAAGACTATTTTAAAATGCTTTGATAAACACATGAAACATAAAGTATTTTATCAAAATCTTATAAGGCACTCAAACACTTTTAATATTTTAATCTTTTCTCTTCACAGCCTCTTGAACTACATGAAATAACTGCACTGAAAATAGCATAGATAGGCTTATAAAATCACTGCAATGTGACTATCAACATTTGAGTCTTCATTTGTAAGGATTCAAAAAAGTCTTTTTCCATTTACTGTGGGCAATAACACTCAAGAAGTGCTCTTTGGGAATGATGATAAAGTTTTACCCTTTTAAAACAGTTTATTAAGGTGCACACTATAGACTATACCTGTTTTAAGTGCACAATTACATGATTTTTAGTAAATTTACAGAGTTATGAAACCATCACCACAATCCATTTTTAGAGTACTTCTATCATTCCCCAAATATCCCTCAAGCTTATTTGTAGTCAATCCTGTTTCTAATCTCCAGTCCCAGGCAACCATTAATAGGCTTTTTTTCTCTATAGATCTGCCTTTGTTGGACATGCCCTATGAATGAAATCATACAGTAAGAAGTCTTTTGCATCTGACTTCTCAGTTAGCATGATGGTTTTGAGGTTCTCTGTGCTGTAGTGTGCATCAGCAGTTCATTCCTTTTCCATTAATGGATTCGGGGATGTTAAACCAAACATACATTCCTAGAATAAAACTCACTTGGCCATGATATATAATATTCATATGTTGTTACATTCAGTTTGCTGGTATTTCATTAAAAAATTAACAACTATATTCACAGTGATATTGGTATGTAGTTCTCTTTTTTCATGATGTCTATACAGTTTTGGTATCAGGGTGGTACTGGTCTCATAGATTAGCTGGGAAGTATTCCTTCTTCTATTTTCTGGAAGAGTTATAAAGGACTGATTTAATTTTTCCTTAAATGTTAGAATTCTCTAGTGAAGCCATTTGGCCCTAGGCTTTTCTTTGTGATAAATTTAAAAATTCCTAATTCAATCTTTTTATTAGTTATGTAAGTACAGATTTTATATTTCTTCAGTTCAGTAATTTATGTCTTTCGAGGAAGGTGTACATTTCATCAAGGTGTATTAAATACTTGATCTTAATAGTTGGAGTGTTCTTGCCTTTTTTCTCTTGATTATCCTCTCTAAAGATTTGCCAGTTTTGTTGATCGTTTCAAAGAATCTTTTTTTTTTGTTTATTTTCATTGATATTCTCTATTGTTTTTCTATTCTTTACTATCTTCTCTCATCTTTTCTCTCATATAACTTCCTCTTTGGGCTTAGTTTTCTTTTCTTTTGTAGTTTTGTAAGGTGGAAACTGAGGTTATTTACTTGAGATTTGTACACACTACCATATGTAAAATGGATAACCAAAAAGGACCTACTATATAGCACAGGGAACTCTACTCAATCTCATGTGGCAGCGTGGATGGGAGGGGACTTTGGGGGAGAATGGACATATGTATGTGTAAGGCTGGGTCCCTCTGCCATCCACTTGAAACTATCTCAACATTGTTGATCAGCTATACTCCAATATAAAATAAAATATAGGCATTTGTAGCAGTAATTTTCCCTCGAAGCACTGCTTTAGGTATGTTGTGTTTTGTTTGTTTGTTTGTTTTGGTATGTTGTGTTTTTGTTTTCATTCACCTCAAAGCATTTTCTAATTTCTCTTGTGATTTCTTCTTTTACCCATTGGTTACTTAGGAATGTATTATAAAGGTTCTGCATATTTGTGAATACTCCAAATTTCTTCCTGTTATTGATTTCAGTAGTAATTCTTTTGTGATCTGAGAACATAATTTGAATGACTAAATTAAACAGTCATAATAATGTGACATATCATTGGTTGAATACATTGGATTTTATTTAGCCTTCTGAAAGCTTTTCTCTATTTAAGGTATTGGCGGAATTTCCAAGAATTTAACTCTCATTTGCCTTCATGAGCAGTAAAATTTTGTGCAACGACTCATTTTTCTAAATAAATATTCAAGGAATTGTATTATTTTTGAAGTCAAGATTCACCCGCACAGACACTGTATTAATACTGAAGATATGCTAGAGATGGTGCCAGACCCACCACTGTTTTTACACATTAAATGCCTTCCAAAAACAAATAGCTGGTGAACTTTTAGGCACTTTTGAGAGGACAAGGATCTTGTCATACAAGTCAATGAATATGAGCTTTCATAAGTAGAAAGTGTGCAAAAATTAAATTTCTGTAAGCAGAATTTTTATTGAATTTCCTTAATTTTTATTTTGCATACTAAAAAATTTGAAAAATTTAAATTCTTACCAGTAACATATGACTTCCTGATTGTCGAAGGATCCTTGTAGCTCTTGCAATGTGTTCTATGGCTTCCTTGAAAAATACCAAGGAATTAGAAATCTACCAGGGGAAACAAACAAACAAAAAAAATAGAGTGATTATAGGCATAGAAAAATTAAGTGTTCATTGTGGTTTTACATATAAGATATAGAAGTGAGAACGACTAATCTGGTAATCCAATAATTTAGACCCAATAAACTAGTTTATATTTATGGAAAAGAGGTGTGCACAATGAGAACTGTCCTTTTGCCAATATTCTGATGAGCAAGATTGGGAGGCGGGCATAGGCTTGAGGGAAGAGAATGAAGGGGAGAGCAGCAATATCCAGGCTGATTTTCTATTTCTCTGTCTTGGGGTAGAACAAGCCTCAAGGAATCTGTGTATGGTATCTGATTTTGTTGGTGTCTATGTTCCAAATCACCTTTGCTCATAACTGTAATGGGAATGTAGTTTCCCATTGGACTTCCCTGGTGCCTCAGATGGTAAAGAATCCTCCTGCAGTGCGGGAAACCTGGATTGGATTCCTGGGTTGGGAAGATCCCGTGGAGAAGGACATGGCAACCCATTCCAGTATTCTTGCCTGGAGAATCCCTATGGATAGAGGAGCCTACAGGGCTACCTACAGTTCATGGGTCGCAAAGAGTCGGACACGACTGAGTGACTAAGCACAGCACAATGCGAAAGACTGTGAATTATTCCCAGCTATATTGTTGCTACTTGTTGCCACACCCTCTCTTGCATTTAATTCCCTTAACTTTAATAATTCAACATTTTACCGCTTCAGTTGTGCACCTTTTATTTAAATGAGGCAAAATAAGATGAACCTATACTTCTACTGGACTGCACTAAAATTTGAGGGTGCATTTTTTGATCTCTCTCGCTCTTATACATACACACACATCTCAAAAATATTTGATTTTACATACACATATACATATGTGTACTGTTAGTCGCTCAGTCGTGTCTGACGTTTTGCAATCCCATGGACTGTAGCCCACCAGGCCCCTCTGTCCATGGGGATTTTCCAGGCAAGAATACTGGAGTGAGTTCCCATTTCCTTCTCCAGGGGATCTTCCCAACTCAGGGAACGAACCTGAGTCTTCTGCATTGGCAGGCAGATTCTTTACTGATTGAGCCACCAGGGAAGCCTGTATATATGTGTGTGCATATATATATATATATTTGAAAATAGTATTCCTTAGATTTTTGTATAGTATATGTCTCTACCTCCAAAGACGCTGAATTCAACTTCATTTGGAATTCAGTAAGTACTTCGGCAAGTTTATTATAGTCATTGGTATACTGATAGGTCTTCTTTTTATGAGATTTGTTTACATCCAAGAAATCCACAAATATAATTGGGTCATTTATCAGTTTTTCTTTGGTCCATTGGATCTATTGTAAGGTGATTGAATAGAAATTGTTAATAGCACAATTTTACTTATTATCAAGACTAAAACAATGTACTTGTATCAGAGAAGTTCTTAGCACAGTAGGTCTAGGTCTTGGGGGTTCTTAACCTTTTTTTGTGCCATGGATCCCCTTCTGACAGTGAAACCTGTGGACTCCTCATAAGAATAACATTTTAAACACATATAGTAAAATGCAAGGGTTGCAAAGGAAACCAAATACACTGAAATACAGTTCTGTTTAAGAACTCTGAGAATCTACAGTCTCTAGGTTAAGAACTGCTGCTGTGGGAATAACATGTTGACACCACGAGGTCTCACCAACAATCTGAAAAACAGAATCTTTCCCTAGTCAATTGTTAATCACCACCATAGATTTGCAAGCTTCCATATTTGCTTTCTTGGTTCACTTGACAAACCCTTGCCTGTCTTTCAGACCAAGTTCGTGGGCTAACCCCTTCTTTGAAGTCTGACCATTTCCCTCTTCCTAAAACTGAGATAAAATTATTCTTTCTTCTTTTGTCCTACTATGGTGGTGTGTGGATGGGCCTGTTACAGTGCTTACAGAAATGTATTGCAACTGTTAGGTTGTAAGGTGCTTGGAGGCAGGGCTTACATTAGTTCTAAGGAGGTTTTAGAACTTACCTCAGTTGATGTCTGGCCTTGGAAATTCTTAATAGGCTCTCAGAAGGTGTTTGTTTAAGCAAAAGGCTAAAGGAAGGTCGAGGGACAATATGACATGATGGTTAAGAGAATATCTGAAGTCAGATAGCCAGGACTCCACCACTTAACTAACTATGCAACCTTGGGTAAATTCTTAATCTCACCTTGCCTCCGTTTCTTCATTTGTAAAATGAGGATTATAACAGGACTTAAATCACAGAGATGTTATGAAGATTTAATTGAGTAATGATGGGTAAAGCTTTTAAAACAGTGCCTGGCACATTGTAAGTGTTAACTGTTATTAGAGCTATCACATTTTACTATTTAAAAAGTCAACCAGTCAAACAACTGACTAAATGGAATTGTATAAACCCAAATTCTTACAGGAATAATTTACATCCTTAAATTTTTAAAGTAGGTTTGGGTAATAGTTCTTTAATTTGGGGGTACTGTAGCTGTTCTTACTGTCTGTGGGACTAACTCCTACTAGGGAAAGACCTGTCTCTAAGTATTTGCTTACTCATTTTCTGCTGCCTCTACATCTATTCTTTGGTCTAGCAAAGTCTTAAAACTAAATTGCAGTTGGAATGTATAAGGCAAGAATTTAGATTCTTCTCCCAGGACAGAAATAAGCTCTCTTTAGATAGTTATTTTAGCAAAGCCTCTGCATTCCTTCATTCATTCCTTTATCTATTCATTCATCCCAGATGTATTTATCAAGTACCAGCTAGGGGTAAGGGAGGATGTTAAACTCTGGAGATTTAGGTGAGGATAACAATTAACGATTTTGTTCTCATGGAACTCATTGGTTAGAGAAAGAGATAGGCAATTACATTCTAATTAGTTCTATGGATAGGAAAACCCCATAGTCCTATGATAATACAAAGACATTTAACCTGGAAAGAATGTGATTTAGGCTAGAGAAAAGCATCAGGAAAGGAAGCATAAGCTGAATCTTGAAGGATGGTCAGGAGTGAGCCAAGGGAAGGGACCTATATGAATAAAGGAAGAGACAAGAGAGACCATTCTGCACTGGCCAAAGTATGAGGTGAGGGGCTCAAATTTCTGACATGGATGGAGGCTTGAATGATAGTATCAATACTGAGGTAGGGGACACCAGGGAGGCGGCATCAGGGTAGTACATAGCGTGCAGTAAAGGAAGACTGGAAATGGTTTTGCAAATGGTTTTTCATGTTGAGAATGAAGTACCCAGAGTAATATGAGACAGATTTAGAAGTCAAGCCAAGGTCTAAATATAGCATTCAGGCTCTTTCTGCCAAACCACCAGCCTGTCTTTGAACAGTAGATATAAGATCTGGTCCTTTTTAATACAATGATAGCTTACATTTACTGGGCACTTATGTGTAAGAAACTGTTGTAAACACTTTACACAAGTTAGTGCCATTAATTCTCACCACAGTCCTATGAAGTAGGTACAATTACTACCTGTTCATTAGAGATGAGGGAACCGAAACACAGAGGGGTCACTTGCTACAGGTTTCATAGCTCATAAATGGAAGGGTTGGGCTTTGAACTTGGGCAGAGCCTGTGTTTGTAACCTCTGTATTCAACTGCTTCTCAGGTTGTTAGGGAAGGAAAGTGAGAAAAGAAAGGACTGGAGATTCTACTGCCTGTGTGAAGGAAAGTAGGAGTAAGATGAGTGTGAAGCATCACCAAAGAGTAGCCCCAAAGAGGGACAAGAAGAACTGCACACTGGGTAGAGCCCTGAGAAATTCTGGATAAGCAGATGGAGCTGTTGGTGGATGTGGAGATAACTGCTTAGTGAAAATGTTATTTTACCAGATGTTTAAAAAGTTGGAGGGCAGAAGTGTTATGGATTAACATGAATGATGATACCAAGAAGGGTCTAGGCTGAGGAGCAGGAAACTTGGATTAAAAAAAAGTAATGATGAGTGTCTAGAAAAGTTTTTTAAAAGATTTCTGAATTTGTGATTTATCTAAAAAATATATATGGGGACTTGCTTGGTGGTCCAGTGGTTAAGACTCCATGCTGGCAATCTAAGGGGTGCAGGTTAAATCTCTGGTTGGGGAACTAAGACCCTACATGCCACATGGCATGGCCAAAAGATAAAAGGAAAAAAATTGTATGTGTATACAAATGTATGTATACATAAAGACAGATTTACATATATGTATATGTGTTGTATGCTGGGCTTACATGCATGTGTGTATCTCTATGTATAAAGTTTGTATTCCAAATTTCTTCTTCATGTTGTAAATAAAGTTGCACCTTTGAGTTTATTTTATTTCCTATAGTGCTATGAATAGGGAGACAGAAACCGGCGCTACCGAAGAAGAGAAAAAAGAAAAGAACCATCATCTTTGGAAAGGAATTGAGAGGAGTTAGCAGAGAGGTAGGGTAATGGAGTTGAGCTCACCACTTCATTTAGTCACAACTGTTAGTGAATCAGTTACTGAAGCACTTTCCTTTGTGACCTGGACTAGAGAAGCACGCACAAACTAAAATTCAAAGGGCTGGAGAAGGATGAGGGGTCAAAGTGTTCATGCCTGCCAGTCCTGGAGGAAAATGAGCGATTTCAAGGCTCTTAAAAGGCCAAACACATGAGTAAAGGCATCAAGACCTTATCATTTCAATTGTTCCAAATCTACAATTATTTAGACATTTGCAAGTAAAAAATGGAATTGTTAATAAAGTTTTTAGTTAACATCATAGAAATGTCTAGTGATGTTTATAAAACAACACTTTTGCTCAAGATACCATTTACAAAAATTTTTTAAATAATTTTACCTGAAAATAATTCTCAAGTTCTTTCGAAAGAATCTGATAGAAAAGCGCCCGTTCAGCTTCTTCAAGTAAGCGATCATGAAACACTCGAGTGGCTTCATGAACAAAGAACAGAGCAGCCATCTCTTTGGAGTTAACAACAAACTTGTCAGCTTGCAGCAAACCTAGAAGAAGCTATTAGGGATTTAAAAACAACAATTAAAAAACCATTATCAGGTAGATTGCAAAGTAAAGCCTCATTTTTTTTTTTTTTTTGCAGGTTTATGTTTCCATAAAAATAGAGCAATAATCCCAGGCAAGGATTGTCAATTCCTACACGTGATAATCTGAACTTCTGATGAGATGGACAAGTTATAAATCAGAGAAAACTTGTATAGTGTCACCCTTAGAGGGACAGGGCTCAAAAACTCCTCACAGGATTGCTGGAGATAAGTGATGCTTCTTAATGTTCTAAGATTGCCAATTTGGGTTAAAAAATTTATAACCCATTTCAAATATATGTACTATTTTGGGCTAAAGTCTCATAGCAAGGAGATAAAAAGCAAACCAAAAAAAGCTTTTTTTTTTTAAACATTTTAATCCAGAAAACTATTTGACTAAATCAGCATCGTTGGCAACATTCTTTGGTGTAAAAACAAGGCTTGCAAAAATTCAGCATGTTTATGAAATGTATACATGCTTTCATTTGTCTGAGAGCTGCAATAAACTCTCAGAAAAAAGCAAAACCAAAATCTATGTTATAGCCTTGTCACTTCTTTCCCTGATGAGAATCTTAGCCAGCATGTCCCCTTATGGGGCAGACTCTTCCCTCATATTCTCTGCTTTAGCTCCTCTTTGAAGTACCTAGATGCACAATTCTTGAATTTTTATACAGATGCTAAAACCCCCACCAAATAGAATAATTTACTACTGATGACCAGGAGAACATAGGCCCCAGACCTACTGGAGCCTAAGGATTGATAATGCTAACACCTGTGACCTGGCCTGGTTACCTCACCATCAACCAATCACAGCATTGTGCATGAGCTGATCATAGACTCTACTACTCCCTCCCTCACTTGGTCCTTAAAAGGCCTTGGCTGAAACCCTCTGGGCAGGTGGAGCTGCCTGAGCACTAGTTGTCTCAGATTCCTTGTATGGCGCCTTACAATAAACACTGAGCTTTGATTCACCACAACCCGGTGTCAGTAGATGGGTTTACTTTTTAACAGTCTTACAGGTTTCATCATTGAATTCTCTGCATGGAATTACTTTAATGATGCTTTTTAACTGGCTTATAGGATAAGCTGCTAACAGCAAAACTAATCAACTTGAATTGCTCTGTTTTCCCCCTTCTAACAATTAAGTGTTGATGGTATCAGTGAGTAGGGAAATGGAGACAGAGAGAAAGTCAGTTCAGTAAAATTGCATTTTCTCAAGTTGAATTTTAAACTTAAGTTAGAGAACGAAGTTTTAAAACAAACCTTAAATATATCTCGAAGATTAAACATGTAGTGACATTTCGTTGGAGTTGGTAACATAGTCTGACATACTTGATGGTACACAGCTAGACAGCAAGATATTATTTGATCCTTAGTTTTCTGAACTTCTGGTGCAAAGTTATTGATAGAGAAATACGTTCCCAAATGAACCTTTAAAGAGAAATTTTATAATTTAGTTTGCCAAAACTTTTAAGAACAGACTATTTTTAGTTAATCCCTACTAGAAAGGAGATGTATATGCTATAATAGAAGATCAATTTTGTTTAAAATGTTAGTAATCAGAATTCATTTTAAACAGATGCCAGACTAGTACAAAGGATGTTGAGAACTGAGGAAAATTTCAATCGGTCCTAGTTTGGTGAAAGATTTAGAGGCCTGTGTTATGTGTTTTCTGGGGACAACTGATGCTCCACCTGTGTGTATAATACTAGTGAACTGAAAATTCTTCCATATCCTTGTTGCCCAGGAGATGTTACTAGAAGAAATATAAAGTGATAGAACTATTATCTCAGTTAAGATTGGTATATGTATATATTCTATACCAGGTTTTTTGAAGTGTAGATTATTGATCACCTGTAGAATTACTAAGTACTTTTTGAAAAATAGATTAAAAAAAATAATCTTTAAATTTTATGTTATAAAAAAGACAATATTGTAAAGTTAAAAAAGAAAATAAAAAAAGAAAAAGACATAATTAGTTTTGAAGAATTTAGTAAACTTGCATATATTTTTCTAATCAAACTAGGTTTCAAATTGAGGCATTTTTCTAATAAGATATTTCAGAATTTCTTCTCCCAATTTTTTATTCTACAAGGAAATAAAAAAACAAATACTAGCAAAAATCCAAGTGTACTTGTTGGCAATGCAGATTGCTGAGCTCCATTTCAGATATATTGGATTAGAATCTCTGAGAAAGAAAAACTTGGGATTTGTTTTAAACATTCATTAAACATGCCCCACCTGTATTTCTTATGCACAATAACTTACATTTTTGATATTTAGAGACAAATTATAATAGTAAGCCAGAAAATACAGAGGGAAAAAAAATCCATCCCCTTAAGAGAATTTTCTCTTAATATTAGTGGTTTTAATTTCTCATATTTTCCCTTATACTATAGAATTAAATTTGTTTTTTATTAGAAAATAAATTAGATGTATTACCTGGAAAATAGTTTTTATGGCAGTTTGTGGGAGATGAGGCAATACCAGAATGGAAAAATGTTTGAGCAGACGTGGGCTAATATACCTCCTGCTAACCGGAAAGACACAAGCTGCAACTAGCGAGAGATCCTGGATATTCTGTGGGAAGAGTAAAAAGGAGGAGTGACTGAATGTATTTGCAGAAAGTGAAACATACATACCTATTTCCCAGCCCCCAAAGGACAAAAGGTTTTTAATGTTCAGGCACGTTGGGGGCTCTGAGGAGCTCTGGTTCTTTATGTCTCAATGCAGAAAGAATTTAACAAGAGGCAAAGTGATGAGTGATTTATTAGAATAGGGTGCTTGTGAGGTTGAAAAGCAGATGGGCAGGAGGATGCCTCACCCAGAACTTAGTAGGCTATAGTTTTACAATCAAGGGAAAAGTGGGGAGTGGGAACAGACCACATTCTTCCTCATTCTTGAGTAGATGTCAAGCTACCATCATCAGTTCCTCCTCCACATCAGGTATGGGAGTTTTCTTGTCCTTACATGGTGAAAATGGGACTGTCATTGTACTATTCAAATCAGCAGAAAGGTGGTCTATGCTAAAAATGGTAAATCATATGAGGTTTTGGTATAATGTCACCTTGTCTTTATATTTTTGTTATTAGTGTGCACAGAGAAACATGTCTTCGCAATCAACAACTTATTGTTTTGTTTTGGGGCATGTCTCACACTTCTGTTACATGGCTTTGTGGTTAAGCAAACCTGCTTTCTTGAATGATCATTAACTTCCAAGGGTCTCCCATACTTTCTCCTTTATTAATACTTATGATCCCTTAGCAGGATTAACTATTAATCACCTTATCACTTTACTTTGTCCTTATCAATGACAGTATTAGTCTGTCTTCTTAGAAGTTGTTGCTGTTGTTCAGTTGTTAAGTGGTGTCTGATGCTCTAAAACCCCAAGGACTGCAGCACACCAGGCTTTCCTGTCCTTCACTATATCCCGGAGCTTGCTCAAACTCATGTCCATTGAATCGATGATGCCATCCAACCATCTCATCCTCTGTCGTCCCTTTCTCCTATTGCCCTCAGTGTTTCCCAGCATCAAGGTGTTTCCCAATGAGATGGCTCTTCACATCAGGTGGCCGAAGTATTGGAGCTTTAGCAACACTCCTACCAATGAATATTCAGGACCAATTCCCTTTAGTATTGACTGGTTTGATCTCCTTGCTGTCCAAGGGACTCTTTTTTTTTTTTTTACTTTTATTTGCATTTATTTTTTGCGGCATTTATTCCCAGGCCATAAGTTTTTGTTTCTTCAGTTTCTTCTGGGATATCTTTTTCTTCTGTGCAACCTCCTCTTCTGGTTTAGGAACAATCTGTTCTTTTTCAGTAAGGATCATCTCAATGTGGCAGGGAGAGCTCGTAGGGGTTGATCCGACCATGAGCTCTGTAAGTCCTGCGCCGCATCTTGGGGGCTTTGTTCACTTGGATGTGCTCAATGACCAGAGAATCTACATCTAAGCCCTTAAGTTCAGCATTACTCTCTGCATTTTTGAGCATGCGTAGTAAAAATTCAGCACTCTTTCTGGGCCACCGACCCTGCATCCAGCCCCACTGTTTGGCCTGTGCACACCTACCAACTCCACCGTTGTAACGGTGGAATGGCACACATTGCTTCTTTAAAGTGACATCCTTCAGATACTTGGTGGCTTTTCGGATATGCATACCCTTTATGGCCTGGGCAGTTTCACGAGTGTTCTTAAAGTGAACATGAAGATTTGAACCTCTTGATTTGCATGATTTTGTGGGGTTTTCTGGGTCAAGTGAATAGCTCATCATTTTTAGGGGTCACCTCAGGCTGATTACTGGAAAAGGCCAAGGGACTCTTAAGAGTCTTCTCCAACACCACAATTGGAAAGCGTCATTTCTTCGGAGCTCAGCCTTCTTTATAGTCCAACTTTCACGTACATACATGACTACTGGAAAAACTATAGCTTTGACTATACAGACTCTTGTCAGCAAAGTGATGTCTCCTCTTTTTAATACACTGTCTAGGTTTGTCATAGCTTTTCTTCCAAGGAGCAAGTGCCTTTAAATTTCACGGCTTCAGTCACCATCTGCAGTGATTTTGGAGTTCAAGAAAGTAAAATCTGTCACTGCTTCCACTTTTTCCCAGTCTCTGCCATGAAGTAATGGGACCAGCTGCCATGATCTAACTTTTTGAATGTGGAATTTTAAGTCAGATTTTTCACTCTCTTCTTTCACCACCATCAAGAGGCTCTTCAGTGCCTCTTCACTTTCTGCCATTAGAGTGGTATCATCTGCGTATCTGAGGTTGTTTATATTTCTCCAGGCAATCTTGATTCCAGCTTGTGAAACTGTAATGCCAGAATACAGCCCAGCATTTTGCATGATGTACTCTGCATATAAGAACTAACCCATTCTAAATATAATTCCAAGACATGTTACTTCTAGGAGGCCTTCTAAATGTCATCTGGAAATAGCTCCCCCCCTTTTTTTTCCTCTTAAAAACCAGTCATTAGAAAATAAAGAATATGTTACTGAGGCTAGTGAAAAGGATTCTGGTAATAAGTGAGAAATGAGGAGAAAAGCCTGGTGAATGTGTCCGTAGAGAAGATAGGATTAACTGGGTGAGAAGAAGTTTGACTGCTTACGTAGTATTTTGACATATTACAACATGGCACTGTAAAGCTGGAAGCATAACGAAATAATACAGTTTATGCATGGTGGGGCATTTTCAGGTTTGTTTTTCCTGCATATGTTCATGCCCAAGGCCTTAGAAATACCATTAAGAGGCTACCTCATTATTTTTATGTCACTTCAAGAAAATTCTTTAGGTTGTGCATTTCACACCCATTTCTTGCCTTCTTTTTATCCCAGTCTCCTGGATTCTTCCTGGGGGCTGCATCTCCATTCTTCTCTCTGCCTTGGGTTGATGGTTGATTTAGACAGTTTGAGTGGTATCTGAGTTGATGTCACTCACCAGCAAGTGTATGTCAGCCAGGATCCTAGGACCAAGTTTATCTGAGACATGAAACAACCATCTAATTTTACTGATGAGGAAACAAGGCCCAGGAAGTTGAAATGATAAGGTTGGTTCTAGAAACCAGTGTTTCCAGAGAAAGACCCAAATAAGGAGAAAAGTACATTTACTTTTTAAAATATTAAACCCTTCTGATTGAGTTCAATGAACCAAAAATAATTACATAAAAATATCTCTTTGGAATTTTTTTGACCTTGTATGTAAGGTCTGAAAATCCTCTATGTTCTTGAAAATAAAGATGTGAAATAGTCTTACATAGAGATTAAGAATGTATTTCTTAAGCCACATTTTCACTAGCTTTTCTTATATGTAATAGTTGCTGAGGCACTGAAAAATTTGAATAACTATTAATGTGTTTAACAATAGTGAGCATTTTTTTGACTCAGAAACCACAACTATAGGACACACTTGCAATTTTTATTAAGACTTAATCCTACTAAAAGTAGAATTTCTGTGAACCCATAGACTTGTGCTGAATTGCAAGATGTAATTACAATTGTTAAATTAAGATCTTGACTTTATGTCCATCTGACTAGATTTTCTAAATATCTTGCTTAACTCACTCAACATTGTTAGAAATATTTAACTTGTTACGTAACAACATTTAACATAAAGAAAACCTTAGTATAAACTGTACCTTCCATGTAATTTTTTCAGTATCATAAATTCCTCCCATATCTAATAATTGTCTGATTAACTCCAGGGGTGGCTGTGCTCCATACATATCTGATTCTGGCATATTCAGATCATCAATAAAAATTACAATCTTAAAGAAGACAAAAGGTTTTAAAAACATATATTAAACTCGATGTATGAATTAGGAATATTAAATATGCTATGCTAAGAATATACTAAGAAGAAAATTATATGTGTAGTTTTCTATTAAAAAGCAGATGACCAAATTCTATTTTGAAGATATGATTTTAGAAAACAGTAATCTCTCAAAATAGTGGAAACTACTCATTTTCTACTGTTGCTGTTAAGTTGCTTCAGTCGTGTCTGACTCTGTGCGATTCCATAGACGGCAGCCCACCAGGCTCCCCCGTCCCTGGGATTCTCCAGACAAGAATACTGGAGTGGGTTGCTATTTCCTTCTCCAATGCATGAAAGTGAAAAGCCAAAGTGAAGTCGCTCAGTCGTGTCCGACTCTTGCGACCCCATGGACTGCAGCCTACCAGGCTCCTCCATCCATGGGATTTTCCAGGCAAGAGTACTGGAGTGGGGTGCCATCGCCTTCTTCGACTCTTTCTCTATAGACTTCCAATAATTACATCTAATTATAGTTAGAAATGTATTTGATGGTGGACAAAGTAATCTTATCAAGGCTATTACACAGGAACGTGGATATTATTCATGCAGCATTTACCTATTGCATGCCTGCTATTGGCAATGCACTGTTTCAGGTATTTCATTATTTATTTAACATGTGTCCTGATTTAGGAATAAAATTGTTATCTGGAACTAGACTTTTGAAATTCTGCTGCAAATGCTGTGGTCAGGGGCAACCAGCAGAAAAGTCAGGTACATTTACAGTTTTTAAACCTGTGTTACTTTCTACCTTTGAAACTATCATGCATTTAAAGTGTGCTGATTGTATTAATTATCTCTTCATGAATTAGCCCTTTAGATTGCATTTATTTTTGTAAAACAAGTAAAGATTTAAAAAATACAGACAGCCATTTATTTTGAATTATCTAATTACATAATTTGTAACTATCATATCATCTTTTTTGGGTAAGATACTCTGTTTTTCTATCACAAACTGGGTAATTATAAGTAAACCAATTTGACCAAAATTTCACCTACGTGAAATTTTCATTTCTGTGATTAGGTTGACCAATTATTATTCTTTTCAAAATCCTTAAGACATACCCAATTAAGTAAAGACTCATAAAGTTTATTTAAATCTTCAGTTAAAATTAAGGAAGGGAAATCTGATTCAAACCCTTGAAAGCTCTCTAAATTGATGGGCACAGGGTTAAACTCAGGGGTTCTTAAGGGCCTCCATGTGATTTTCTTACTAAACAATCCTGAATCTTGACCTTCAGCTTATTTTAGGAAATGACTGGAATCACTGATTGTAAATTTCAGTTGTGACAGAGAGTTTGTTTCAACAAGTGGACAGTTAGTAATGCACTAAGCAGACTGAAGATAAAAATAAGGAACGCCCAGTACCACTTCAAGAAAGTAGGAATTGTCCAGGTTATTACAAAGCTATTCTCTTAGTACCGCTCCTTGGTGCTGTGGATATCACAAAGTTCTCTCCCTTTCTTTTGGAAAAAAATGTGCTGACATATACAGTAAAAGGTCACTGACATCTAACTCATTTTCTGGCCTTATCTACTCACATTTAATTCAGATTCCAGTAGTTTCTTTGGGCCTTAATAATTCTGAATCAGTACAATTCTTCATGTTGTAAAGGGAGTTATATTGATCTGGAAACCAAAGTTTCCATTATAAAGTGAATTTCCTAGTAATGTTCAGGAGTGTAGTTAACACTTATCTTTCCCATATATTAGTATTAATTAAAATTAGTCACTATCACTTGAGTAGTATAAGCATATTAGTCAACAGGTATGGGAGATGTTTTACCCTATTGTTTTTTGGTGCTCCAAGAGAATCTTTAGTTCTTCTTACTAGCTTCTTAAGAATCATCTCCTTAGTTTTGGCAGCAGACGTATTGATGTTAAAATTTATTGCAGAGACTATAATTCCTTTATTGCTATTTTTAAATGAACTTTCATCAGTTTTAACGTCTGCCTTTTTAGTAATCTTATCTATGATGCCACATATAGAAAAAGGTCAAGTTAGAATACTTTCAGAATAGTTGAGCTTTACTAAGTTATTAAAAATATAAAAATCACATAATTTTACTCTACTATTGTCATTTTCAAGAAATTACTCTGAGGACATTTCAGTGAGAGAAGGAATACCAACTATAAAATGTTTCCAAGTGTTTCCTTACTTTTGTGTGGCGAAGAGTGTTTCTTTGCAGCCATAGTCAAATGGAACAGTAGGAAACTCATGTGTGCTCAGTCGCTCAGTGTGTTCGACCCTTTGCAGCCCCATGGACTGTAGCCTGCCAGGTTCCTTTGTCCATGGGATTTCTCAGGCAAGAATACTGGAGTAAGTTGCCATTTCCTACTCTAAGGAATCTTCCTGCCCCAGGGATCGAGCCTGCGTCTCCTACATTGGCAGGCAGATTCTTTACTACTGAGCCACCTGGGAAATCCATGAAAACTCATAGAACCCTCTTTTTATTTATGCACAATGCACACATATAACTTTCTCTGCTTTTAAAATATTTAGGTTTGCAACATACTATATTTATAACAAAATTACACACGAAACGCTAAAAGCAGCATGTAGGCACTGAAACTAGGACATATTCCTTGAATGAGCTTCATCTAGAAGGATTATTTGGGCTGGATGATTATTTTGGTAAAAACAAAACCAAACAACTCTCTGACAGGAATTTGGGGGCCAGACTCCCTTTCCCATTCTATATCTATCTCTGGACCACGCATCTTTTCCTCTTCAGAACAGAGCTGTTGCTCCCCACACTACTAAATCAGATTTTTAAGGCTGAGGCTCCTGAAGCTCGATTTGAGAACTGCTATAGAATCACAATTTTCTACTGCAGTATTTCTAAAAGCATTAAAGAGCAGGATAGACAGATACTGCTTTCAGTTACTTCTAGACTTAGTCTGCTTCCACTAATGAGCCAGGATACCAGTTTTCTGGTAAGAAGTTTTAGTACCCCTCTACCATAAGCATTCTTTCTAGCTTTCGAGTAGGGCAGAAGAGTTTGAGATGATAGAGGATGTTTCTCAGATTTTAAATTTTAAACTAACAATTGAAAATTTTATTCTGAGATATTTGACAGTATGAAATGACATGCATATGATTGAGATAGGAAGGTTTTAAAACTACTGTAATACATACCTAGACCTCCAGTTGCTGTCTTATGAGTTTCAGAAAGCAAGATGCTGATATTCTGTTTGAAGCTATTGGAATAAAATGTTTTAAGGATTCAAAATTAGCTTATTTACCATAGTAGCCAATTGAACAAAATATAACGGAAGTATCAGGGTTTGGCTGATTTTACTCTTATTGCCTACTAGGAAACAACTATACACTTTTTCCTGTTCACACTTTGAAAGATAAAATTAGTTACCATTAGAATTGATATTCGAATTTAACAAAACATGGGCTTACAAACTGAACAAATTCTTAAAATTCCAGGCTATAGGATATTTTCTACGGATGGTAAGCTATTAACTCTCTTGTCCCTTTATAAAATGCATTTTGCCTTATGGCTCACTCAACAAAAGGCCCATTCACCTTTATTTTGGTTTTGTCTTCAGGGGTTTCTTTTTTTTTATGTTATCTTTCTTTACGGTCACTTCAGTTTAAATACTGAACATACAGTAAAATCAATTTTTTCAGACTCCATTATTTTTTATCATAATTCAGATAAGGAAAGGTTCTTATTGTATTAAATGCTTCAAAAATTATTTCTCTGCTTTTTTAAGCCCTTATTTAGGTGTAGAAGGATACTATTAATATTCCAAAATCATCAGTGTGAGAAGTAGATGATGGTGGACTAAAAGTGACATTGAATAAAAAGCAGAGGAATTCAGATGTATTTTGAAGACAGCACAGATCTGACTAATAGAAGACTGGGCATGCAGCAGAGGAAAATGGGGACACAGGGCTTGGGAGGAATGAGACAGGTTATTGGGGATGGGCAGGCGAGGCAAAAAGGGGGAATTCAAAGATGATCTGTAGGTTTCAGGCTTGAATAACTGGGTCTCATTTATTTCAGCGAGACACACTGGAGGAAGAATTGATTTGGAAGAGAAACCAAGAGTTATACTTTGGCTATGTTAATGTAGAGATGTTCAGGAGATATCCAAGTATACATGTGACACAGGTCGTTGGACATATAAGACTCATGATTAGAGGAAAGGTCCAATATGAATCTCTCCACAATTACAGTTTTTTATTCAATTCAAACAATGTTGGGCTTCTCTAATATTTTAACAGAATCAGAATCAACTTAAAACACTTACAATCTTTATTTGCACAATTTAGATTTCTTTTTCATTCCTTTTTTTCCCTCAGGAAGAGACATACAGAATGACAAATTTCTTCGTAAAGAATACTTTTTATATTTGATAAGAAGGAAATTTATTTTTAATGCAAAAAACAAAAACTAAAACCCCAGATATATGCTACATCGTATTTGTATGTTTTAGTTGTAATTTTCCAGGAAGGAAAATAGCTTGTAATTGTACTTTGTTATATAGAACAAACTGAGATCTTAAATTTAGTTTTTTATTTAAAATAAAATTAAGAAATTTTCACTTAAAGATATTAATCTAGTTGTTAATACTCCGGAAAAGCAGAGATTTTCTTCTCACTTCTCTTTTGAATAATTCTGCATTTTCACATAACAGGTTTGCTTCTTTAAACTATGGTACATTTATACATTACGGCAAACTATGTTTTTACCGGACAAATCAAATTTAGAGTTTAATGCATACAACCTTGATTTTTTAATTTCATTATATAATAGGACTTCTCCTAAAACTGATCCATATTTCACATCAAATGCTCCCGAGCCCTCTAACTTTTCAAGCATTTGATTAATGGCAGCAGTTTTTCCAACTCCAAAGTCTCCTAAGGGAAAAAATATGTTAGGTTAGATTTATATACAAGAAAATGAGTAGATTATAACATATTAAAATGAAACAATAACATGTAATATTTGAGAATTGCATGAAAACTGTATTTTTGCTCTTCCATTTAATAAATGTGGTTAAGAATGGGTAGAAAAAGGTAGTATGTAAACCTCTCAAAATCATATGATTTGCATCTTTTAAAAAAGAAAAGATTAGGAGTTAATCATTATCTTTTATCTAATGTCTTTTTGCTTGCAGCACAGCAGAACTACTACATGAAATTATTTTCCCCTGAAATTTTTTGCCAACCCAATCTGGGAGACAAATCTGATGACTAGTGACTTACTGCAACAGAACAGAAAATTATGATCCTATAATTTACCAAATATTAAGTAAAACTAAGAATTTCCTTTGACCAAACTGAAGGCAAGGTATGGATTATCTGAGAGTTCCAGCTTCATTTTGCCTGAATACTTTGAATACAGAACTGGGAAAGTGATACTACTGCCTTTGGTGAAAGGCAATACAACTTAGAAAAGATAACTGAATGGGTTGAAATAAATGTTAAGAAAGAGTAGAATCTGTATTTGAATTTCTCCTTTGATAACGGTAAAGGGTTGAAATATTTTAACAATGGGTTGAGGAATTATGTGTACATGTTTTTTTTTTTTTTAATCAGGCAGTTTCTTTTTATTTTTGACTTGCATGTAGTTATGTGTGTGCTGCTGCTGCTGCTGCTGCTAAGTCGCTACAGTCATGTCGACTCTGTGGGACCCCATAGACAGCAGCCTACCAGGCTCCCCCATCCCTGGGATTCTCCAGGCAAGAATACTGGAGTGGGTTGCCATTTCCTTCTCCATTGCATGAAAGTGAAAAGTGAAAGTGAAGTTGCTCAGTCCTGCCTGACTCTTAGCGACCCCATGGACTTCAGCCTACCAGGCTCCTCCATCCATGGGATTTTCCAGGCAAGAGTACTGGAGTGGGGTGCCAGTACCTTCTCCGAGTTATGTGTATAAACTGAAGTAAATCAATCAATGATGCCAATGGCCCTCTAAGGACTTTAGCCCAGAGGTTATGTAGGTCATACTTATATTAATCCAATAGTTCTACTTCTGGAATTTGCCTTGAAGGTAATGAAAAGAGGAAAAAGATTTATAGTGTTCTGTATTGGCAAACAGGGTTTCCCTGGTGGCTCAGCAATGAAGAATCCACCTGCAATGCAAGAGATGTGCGTTCAATCCCTGGGTAGGGAAGATCCCCTGGAGAAGGAAATGGCAACCCATTCCAATATTCTTGACTGGGAAATCCATGGACAGAGGAGCCTGGCAGACTACAGTATATGTGGTCACAAAGAGTCAAACACAATTTAGAGACTAAACAGAAAAAATTGGCAAACCTGGGGAAATGGGCATTCATACACTGTTAGTAAGAATGTATATTGAAAGAGATACTAAATCTTTTCAGGGCATATTTTTTCCCACTTGTAAAATAAAATGTTTGGACTACATAACAATTAAGCTCTTCGTAACTCTGAAATTATATTTAAATATTTTTAATACCTGTGAGAAGTACTGGGCAGGAGTTCTTTAAAAGAAGGCTTACAAGAAAAGAAAGGCATGTTGTGTCTCTGGTAGCAATATAATTAACGCTTTCTCCACATTCTGTTATCTTCAAGAGGTTTTCACTGGATCCTTGAGGATCGGCTAGTATTGAAGTTCCTGTTAAAATTTTTTTAAAGTTTTAAATGACCTATAAATAAATGTTAATTTCATCTTTTAGATACTAAATACTTTCTGGAAGAGTCTGTATATTATTAACCAATTTAAATATATACATATAAGCCACTATTTTTCCAAGTGCCTGGGCACCTCTGCTCAGAAAATTTCCCTTTCATTCATACTTTAGGCTGGTGAACTCACAACACACATTTCTAAGTCCGCCACATACAAACTCTGATTTTTCTACCACCAAACATACTCAAATGCCCTCATATGCAACATAAGTGTCTCCTCTACTTTCCCTCCAGTAAAAATGAAAGTAACTTTCCTGCCAAAGACTCCTGCAATCCTTTTTTTTAAGAACATCACTTCTTTGGTAATCCTTCCCCCTCATCACTATCAGTCTCTCCTTTCTATTGGAATTTTCCACTGTATAAACATATATGTGCTGGTATTGCCAATCTTTTTAGTGATTGAACCATATGAAATTGATATTCTTCTTAGTAAAAATCAGGTGAATATGGCCAATTTCATGCCCCAAAGGAAACCAAATCTCTCTTGATCCCATAGCCTCCTATTACACAGCCAAAACTCTCAAAAGGGTTAAATACTACATAGCCTCACTTCCTCATCTTTCATTTTACTCCTTTTTAAATTAAAAATTAATACAGTCACATGGTACACAATTCAAAACTATGGTATGCAAAGGTATGCATACATAGTCTCTTTCTCATACCTATGTCCTAGTTACCTAATTCCCAATATATGGAGACTGTTCTGCAATTTTTAAAAAGTGTAGTGTAATTTTAGAGATCCTTTTATAACCTTAAAGACTTTTTTCTGATTAGCATTGCATTTAATGAATGTATAATAAAATATTCATCAGTGCTCCAGTGATAGATATTTATGGCGTTTCCAATCTTTTGCTATTACAAATAAAGCTAAGTTTATGTCATTTTTGGACATATGTCCAAATAATTTCTTATAAGTAGAGTTGCTGGGTCACTATAAACTTACATATGATTTATAATTTCAATAGATATTGACAAATTGTCCTCTGATGTTTGAAAGTCTTTGAGGCCATGGCCCTTTGCCAAAAGTATCAAACTTTTTGATCCTCATCAACATTATAGGAGAAAAAAAATGTAAATCTAATTCTAGTTTATTTTGCATTTCTTTTATTATGAGTCAACTATATCTCAGAGTCATTTGTTTTTCTATGAACTATTTATTTATATTCTTTATCCATTTTTTTCATAGAAAATGGGCAACTGGCCTTTTATTTTGAACTGTAGAAGCTACTTACATATTTAAAAAATTAGCCTTTTGTAATACACGACTTAATGACTGAACAACAGGTTTGGTAAGCACATGATTTGCTTCCAAGATATAACAGATAGCAGTTTTGCCAAGTGGTTAGCCATGGCATAACAGGGGTCATGAGCATTCAAGCAATACTTCTACACTGAGTCTTTGCTGCCAACAACTGATTTTTAAGTTAGCGTCAGGTATCACGATTTTTTTCAAGTTACTGCCTTATTTATAGGAAAATCTATATTAATTATGATACAAGTTCTGTCTGCTCTAGTAAGGATACAAATATAACAATGGTGTTTCAAAGGTGGAATTTTATTCTTCTCTTACAAAACAGTCCAGGGCTTATATGTAAGCACACAGTATCAGGAACCCACACTTTGCTTCTTTCGTCTTTTTCTGCCATTGTTAACATGCACTTCCCATATCTAGGTCCCAGATGGTTATTTTAGGTCCTGCCACCATATTTGCAACTCAGAAGCCAGAATTTGCAACTCAGAAAACACTAATATTAATACATTCTTTTCTTTTTTAAATTGGAGGATAATTGCTTCACAATGTTGTCTTGATTTCTGCTGTAGAATGACACAAATCAGCCATAAGTATATATATATATTCCCTCCCTCTTGAACCTCTCTCCCACTTCCCCCCATCTCACCCTTCTAGGTCGTCACAGAGCACTGGGCTGAGCTCCCTTTTACAGATGATAATGTACATGTTTCAAGGCTATTTTCTCAATTCATCCCACCCTCTCCTTGTGCCATTGTCCACTTCTGTTCACATTTCATTGTCTAGAACTGGGTTACATGGCCACATTTAGCTACAAGGAAGGTTTAATTGGAAAACCAATTGACCACATGAATACTTTATTCACAGAGAGACAGGAAAGCATGGAGATGATTGACAAGAAGCAGTTTACGCCACACACAGGGTATTAACGTAAGAGGAATATGGAAAGAAAAGTAGGATCAACTTAGCATAACAGTCCCAAATTGTCTAATATTACTAATTAACTTTACCACCATCAAAGTCCTATTATTCCATCTTGTTATTGAAGAAGGAAACATAATATGTTTTCCTATATCCCCACTCAGGATTCACTGGAAATTGTTTTATTAATAAAAGTGAGTAAGTATTTATTGAATATTAATGAATGTTGAGCTTCAGAATACATCCTCGGTGACCACAGATTTGTTGTTGCAGTTGCTAAGTCATGTCCGACTGTTTGCAACCCTTGGGACTGCAGCACAACAGGCTTCCCTGTCCTTCACTATCTCCTGGAGTTTGCTCAAACTCATGTCCATTGTATTAATGATGCCATCCAACCATCTCATCCTCTGTTGCCCCCGTCTCTTCCTGGCCTTCAATCTTTCTCAGCATCAGAGTCTTTTCCAATGAGTTGGTTCTTTGCATCAGGTGGCCTTGATACTTTGCATCAAGTATTGGAGCTTCAGCAACAGTCTGTCCAATGAATATTCAGGGTTGATTTCCTTTAGTATTGACTGGTTTGATCTCCTTGTTGTGCAAGGGACTCTCAAGAGTCTTCTTAAGCACCACAGTTCAAAAGCATCAATTCTTGTGCCCAGCCTTCTTTATGGTCTAACTCTCACATCCATACATGATTACTGGAAAAACCATAGCTTTGACTATATGGTCCTTTGTTGGCAAAGTGATGTCTCTGCTTTTTAATATGCTCACTTGGTTTGTCATAGCTTTCAAGGAGTAAGCGACTTTTAATTTCATGGCTGCAATCACCATCTGCAGTGATTTGGGAGCCCAAGAAAATAAAATCTGTCACTGTTTCCAATTTTTCCCCTTTTATTTGCCATGAAGTGGTGAGACTGGAAGCCATGATCTTAGTTTTTTGAATGTTGAGTTTTAAGCCAGCTTTTTCACTCTCCTCTTTCACCCTCATCAAGAGACTCTTTAGTTCCTCCTTCACTTTCTGCCATTAGAATGGCATCATCTGCATATCTGAGATTGTTCATATTTCTCCTGGCAATGTTGATTCCAACTTGTGATTCATCCAGCCTGGTATTTTGCACGATGTACTCTGCATATAAGTTAAATAAGCAGAGTGACAATATACAGCCTTGATGTACTCCTTTCCCAATTTGGAACCAATCAGTTGCTCCACGTCCAGTTCTAATTGTTGCTTCTTGACCTGAATACAGATTTCTCAGGAGGCAGGTAAGGTGGTCTGGTGGTAAGAGATTCCCATCTCTTTCAAAAATTTCCACAGTTCGTTGTGATCCACACAGTCAAAGGCTTTAGCATAGTCAATGAAGCAGAAGTACATGTTTTTCTGGAATTCGTTTGCTTTCGCTGAGATCCCACAAATGTTGGCAATTTGATCTCTTGTTCCTCTGCCTTTTTAAAATCCAGCTTGTACAGCTGAAAGTTCTTAGTTCACGCGCTACTGAGGCCTGGATTGAAGTACTTGAGAATTATCTTGCTAGCATGTGAAATTAGTGCAGTAGTACGGGTTTGAACATTCTTTGGCATTGCCCTTCTTTGGGACTGGAATGAAAACTGACCTTTTCCAGTCTTGTGGCCATTGCTGAATTTCCAAAATTTGCTGACATGTTGAGTGCAACACTTTAACAGCATCATCTTTTAGGATTTTAAATAGCTTAGCTGGAATTCTGTCACCTCCACTAGCTTTGTGTGTAGTAATGCTTCCTAAGGCCCACTTGACTTCATACTCCAGGATGTTTGGCTCTAGGTGAGTGACCACACTGGATCATTAAGACCTTTTTTTGGTATAGTTTTTCTGTATATTCTTGCCACTTCTTCACAATCTCTTCTGCTTCTGTGAGGTCCTTGATGTTTCTGTCCTTTCTTGTGCCCATCCTTGCATGAAATGTTCCCTTGGTATCTCTAACTTTCTTGAAGAGATCTCTATTCTTTCCCATTATATCATTCCCGTTCTATTGTTTTCCTTTATTTCTTTGCATTGTTCACATAAGAAGGCCTTCCTGTCTCTCCTTGCTATTCTCTGGAACTCTGCACTCAGCTAGGTGCACTTTTTCTTTTTCCTTTGCTTTTTGCTTCTCTTCTTTCCTCTGCTATTGTAAGGCCTCCTCAGACAAACACTTTGCTTTCTTGAATTTCTTTTTAGGATGGCGTTGATCACCACCTCCTGTGCAATGTTATGAACCTCTGTTCATAGGTCTTCAGGCACTCTGTCTACCTAATCTAATCCCTTGAATCTATTCATCTCCTCCACTGTATAAATGTAAGAGATTTGATTTAGGTCATATATGAATGACTTAGTGGTTTCCCCTACTTTCTTCAATTTAAGCCTGAATATGGAATGAGGAGTTCATAATCTGAGCCACAGTCAGCTCCAGGTCTTATTTTTGCTGACCGTATAGAGCTCCTCTATCTTCAGCTGCAAAGAATATAATCAGTATGATTGTTGTCGTCTCTCACATTGTTGAAAAGTGTTTGCTATGACCAGTGTGTTCTCTTCACAAAACTCTGTTAGCCTTCGCCCTGCTTCATTTTGAACTCTAAGGCCAAACTTGCCTGTTACTCCAGGTATCTCTTGACTTCCTATTTTTGCATTCCAATCCCCTATGATGAAAAGGATATCTATTTTTGGTGTTAGTTCTAGAAGGTCTTGAAGGAATGGTAAACCACTCCAGCATTCTTGCCTCGAGAACATCATAATCAGTATGAAAAGACTACAGATTAGGGGTACTCTTTTCAAACAAAAAATGCTTTCGGGAAAAAAAACTTTAATCATAAAAGGTAATTTTTGAAGTGTGATGCTCAAACAATCTTTTATACTATGGGTTACCATGGGAAAAATGATATCGATATCCTTAAATGTTATGAATTAATGATGTTAAAGTCTTTTATTTTAGATTAAAATTGATGCATGATATGATTTAATTTATACATAATAAACCTAGATAGCATATTCAAAAGCAGAGACATTACTTTGCCAACAAAGGTTCGTCTAGTCAAGGCTATGGTTTTTCCTGTGGTCATGTATAGATATGAGAGTTGGACTGTGAAGAAGGCTGAGTGCCGAAGAATTGATGCTTTTGAATTGTGGTGTTGGAGAAGACTCTTGAGAGTCCGGACTGCAAGGAAATCCAACCAGTCCATTCTGAAGGAGATCAGCCCTGGAATTTCTTTGGAGGGAATGATGCTGAAGCTGAAACTCCAGTACTTTGGCCAACTAATGCAAAGAGTTGACTCATTGGAAAAGACTCTGATGCTGGCAGGGATTGGGAGCAAGAGGAGAAGGGGACAACAGAGGATGAGATGGCTGGATGGCATCACTGACTCAATGGACGTGAGTCTGGGTGAACTCTGGGAGTTGGTGATGGACAGGGAGGCCTGGCGTGCTGCGATTCATGGGGTCGCAAAGAGTCAGACACGACTGAGCGACTGATCTGATCTGATATCATATTTTAATAAATAATTGTACCTATACTTTCATGTATATATATTTGTTGTTATTGTTGTTATTCAGGTGCTATGTTATGTCCGAGTCTTTGCAACCTCATGGACTACAGCATGCCAGGCTCCCCTTTCCTTCACTATCTCCTAGAATTTGTTCAGATTCATGTCCACTGAGTTGGTGATGCTATCTAATAATCTCATCCTCCGCTGCCCCCTTTTCCTTTTGCCTTCAATCTTTCCCAGCATCAAGGTCTTTTCCAATGAGTAGGCTCTTTGCATTAGGTGGCCAAAGTATTGGGTCTCCAGCTTCAACATCGGTCCTTCCAGAGCAAAATTAGGAGTTTAAAAAGGGAGGTGGCAAAGTTTCTCTGAAGAGAGAAGTCTTGGAACTTCTGTCCATTATCTTCATGTACTTGGAGTGCGCTCCTTGCCACCAAGATCTGCAGTGACCTCTCTGCAAGAACCAAATCAAGCTGCTCTTCATTCAACAGATTGGATCTAATTGCATATGGGTTTACAGTGCTCCTGACCCTGGAACTTGTTATCTTCCCACAGACCAGAGTAGCCTGGTCTGACACCAGGACTTCTGATTTGCATTATATAGTGGTGAATCAAAAGTGATACAGTGGTACTAAGATTACTGTTATGAGTTTGGGTTTGAAAGCTTGGAGAGTTTGAGTTTCTTCTAAACCCTTGCTTACAATTAGTGTAAGTTGGGGCCAGAGGAAGCAATGTCTTAGATTTGGAGAAAACACCTCTATAGTTTCCTGTAAGGGTGGAATGGTACACTAAGACACTGAGTTATGTGCATTGATAGTTCATTTTTTTTCATGCTGAAAACTAAGGATAAAAATGACCAATATTAGCATTACCATATGATACACAATTTGGGGTTTCAAATAACTGTAATACTGTGGTAAATATTGTACACTAGAACCTTGCTATTTCCAATGAAATTAATTTAGATTTAGAATTTTCTGGATGCTTCATGTTTCTGAGATTTCTAGTTGTTTTCTCTCAAAAACTCTTATAACTAAATTTTGAAACTCTCTATGAGAGAAACCTCATCTCAAAGTAATTAAATTCAATTTGCATTCATTGAATTTTTTATATTTGCAAGAAATCTACATGAAGCATATTAGTCCATATTAAGCTCCTGCCTCAATTTCAACTAAACTCTCGAAGTACAACAATTTTCTGTTATCTTTTTCTTCTATACATAGAAGAAAATTGAGAATAAAAATGATTTAGCACATATGCATATTTGTCCAACTATGATTATTTATTTTTAATTAGCAAGTTCCTTTACAATCGAGTTGCTACATATATGTTTTACTTGTTTCAGAAGAGGTCCTTTACCTTTTTTCCTTTCAATAATCATGCTAATTAAAATATTGAGCACTTCCACTAGCAAGATTTTTAGTTAACTAAAATTTAAAAATGTACAACGGTCTCAATCAAATACTAATACATTTAAACTTTCTCAGAAAGCAATATTCAAAGGTTATTTTTTAAAGACTATTTTGTAAACCATCCAAATGAGTTCCTGAACAGACTTGGAATACATCAGTCCTCAAAGTTGCTGATATAACCACTTGTATATATAAAATATCAATAATTTATAGAAATTAGAGCATGACTCTTAAAATAATTCTTACCTCTTTGTACTAGTGTCTGAATATTAGGAAGTAATTCTGACCATGGTATAAATTCACATTGCTGTATATCCACAAAATACCCAAAAATAGAATGTTCACCATTTGGAAGGTTGATACCTACATTTGAAAATGATAAATAAATAAAGAGTCTCATTCATGGAATGTTTAACTAAGAATATAATCTCTATCTGAGAGATGTGATTATTTGATCAGAAGTAATAATTCCTCATTAAAGGTATAACCAAACACACAAAACAGGCCTATCATTTTTCCTTCTAATCTTTAATTGTATAAAAGCAAAGCTTTATTATCTCTGACTTATTTTGGATCCAGAAAGTAAGATGAATCATTCATTATCTGATATTGTTTGAAATCTTACCCAGAAGTTCTGATTATTACCATGTACTGTATATTATTCAGTTCAGTTCAGTTCAGCTACTCAGTCATGTCTGACTCTTTGTAACTCCATGGATTGCAGCATGCCAGGCCTCCCTGTACATCACCAACTTCCGGAGTTTACTCAAACACATGTCCACTGAGTTGGTGATGCCATCCAACCATCTCATCCTGTTGTCCTCTTTCCCTCCTGCCTTCAATCTTTCCCAGCATCAGGGTCTTTTCAAATGAGTCAGTTCTTTGCAGCAGGTGGCGAAAGTATTGTTTCAGCTTCAGCATCAGTCCTTCCAATGAATATTCAGGACTGATTTCCTTTAGGATGGACTGGTTGGATATCCTTGCAGTCCAAGGGACTCTCAAGAGTCTTCTCCAGCACCACATTTGAAAGGATCAATTCTTCAGTGCACAGCTTTCTTCACAGTCCAACTCTCACATCCATACATGACTACTGGAGAAACCATAGCTTTGACTAGATGTACCTTTGTTGGCAAAGTAATATCTCTGCTTTTTAATATGCTGTCTAGGTTGGTCATAACTTTTCTTCCAAGGAGCAAGCGTCTTTTAATTTCATGGCTGAAGTCACCATCTGCAGTGATTTTAGAGCCCCCCAAAATAAAGTCTCTCACTGTTTCCATTGTTTCCCCATCTATTTGCCATGAAATGATGAGATCAATTGCCATGATCTTAGTTTTCTGAATGTTGAGTTTTAAGCCAACTTTTTCACTCTCCTTCACTTTCATCAAGAGGTTCTTTAGTTCTTCTTCACTTTCTGCCATTAGAATGGTATCGTCTACATATCTGAGATTGTTCATATTCTTCCCGGCAATCCTGATTCCAGCTTGTGCTTCATCCAGTCCAGCATTTCTCATGATGTACTCTGCATATAAGTTAAATAAGAAGGGTGACAATATACAGCCTTGACATACTCCTTTCCCGATTTGGAACCAGTTGGCTGTTTCATGTCCAGTTTTAACTGTTGCTTCTTGACCTGCATACAGATTTATCAGGAGGTATTCCCATCTGGTATTCCCATCTCTTTCAGAATTTTCCACAGTTTGTTGTGATCCACAAGGCTTTGGCACAGTAGTAAAACAGAAGTTTTAGAGATGTTTTAAAGATGTTTTTCTGGAACTCTCTTGTTTTTTTGATGACCCATTGGATGTTTGCAATTTGATCTCTGGTTCCTCTGCCTTTTCTAAAACCAGCTTGAACATCTGGAAGTTCACAGTTTACGTATTGTTGAAGTCTGGCTTGGAGAATTTTGAGCATTACTTTGCCAGCGTGTGAGATGAGTGCAACAGTGCAGTAGTTTGAGCATTCTTTGGCATTGCCTTTCTTTGGGTTGGGATGAAAACTGACCTTTTCCAGTTCTGTGGCCACTGCTGAGTTTTCCAAATGTGCTGGCATATTGAGTGCAGCACTTTCACAGCATCATCTTTCAAGATTTGAAATAGCTCAACCAGAATTCCATCACCTCCACTAGTTTTGTTCGTAGTGATGCTTCCTAAGGCCCACTTGACTTCACATTCCAGGACGTCTGGCTCTAGGAGAGTGATCACACCACTGTGGTTTTCAGGGTCATTGCTGGCAAATAATTGTTCATAGTATTCCCTTATGTTTTTTTTTGTTGTTGTTGTTGTCAGTTGTTATTTCTCCTCTGTAATTTCTTATTTTGTTTATTTGGGCCCTGTCTCTTTTCTTCTTGGTGAGATTGGCCAGAGGTTTACTGATTTTTGTTTACTCTTTCAAAGAACCAGCTTTTGGTTTGGGGGATGTTTTATTATTGTTTGTCTAATCTCCATTTTTTTCATTTACTCTCTGATTTTTATTTCCTTCTTTCTGCTGACGTTAGATTTTGTTTGTTTTTTTTTTCTAATTATTTTAGATGATAGGTTAGTTTGTTTGAGATTTTTCTTGTTTTTTGAGGAAGACCTATATCACTATGCATCTTCCTCTACGAACTGCTTTTGCTGAACCCAACAGGTTTTTTATAGCAGTGTTTTCATTACCATTTGCCTCAAGGTATTTTTTAATTTCCTCTTTGATTTCATCATAGATCCATTGGCTTTGTAGTAGCATATTGTTTTGCCTCAATGTAATCATTCTTTTGCTCATTTTTCCTTGTGTGATTAATTTCTAATATTTTCTTGATATGTAGTCAGAAAATATGCTTGAAATAATTTTTTTTTAATTTTTTTAAATTTTATTTTATTTTTAAACTTTACATAATTGTATTAGTTTTGCCAAATATCAAAATGAATCCGCCACAGGTATACATGTGTTCCCCATCCTGAACCCTCCTCCCTCCTCCCTCCCCATACCATCCCTCTGGGTCGTCCCAGTGCACTAGCCCCAAGCATCCAGTATCGTGCGTCGAACCTGGACTGGCAACTCGTTTCTTACATGATATTATACATGTTTCAATGTCATTCTCCCAAATCTTCCCACCCTCTCCCTCTCCCACAGAGTCCATAAGACTGTTCTATACATCAGTGTCTCTTTTGCTGTCTCATACACCGGGTTATTGTTACCATCTTTCTAAATTCCATATATATGCATTAGTATACTGTATTGATGTTTTTCCTTCTGGCTTACTTGCTGAGGCTTGTTTTGTGTCCAAGTCAATGGCACCCCACTCCAGTACTCTTGCCTGGAAAATCCCATGGATGGAGGAGCCTGGTGGGCCGCAGTCCATGGGGTCGCTACAAGTCGGACATGACTGAGTGACTTCACTTTCACTTTTCACTTTCATGCATTGGAGAAGGAAATGGCAACCCACTCCAGTGTTCTTGCCTGGAGAATCCCAGGGATGGGGGTGCCTGGTGGGCTGCCATCTCTGGGGTCACACAGAGTTGGACATGACTGAAGCGACTTAGCAGCAGCAGCATATGGTCACTCCTAGAGAATGTTCCATGTGTACTTGAAAAGAATATGTATTTTGGTTTTTCTGCATGTAATGTCCTGAGAATATCAATTAAGTCTAACTGTTTTATTTTATCATTTATTATCTCCATTGCTTTATTGATTTTCTGTTTGGAAGATCTCTGTCCACTGGCATGACAGGGCATTAATGTCTCCTACTATTATTGTATTTCTGTCAGTTTTTTCCTTTATTTCTGCTAATGCTTATTTGATTTTTGTGGGTGCTCCTATTTGGGGTGCATATATGTTAATGACTGTAATATTCTCTTCTTGTATTGATTGTTTTATTATTATATAATGTCCTTTATCTTTATGGCCTTTTTAAAAAAGTTTATTTTGTCTTATATGAATATTGCTATCCCTGCTTGACATTTCAGTTTTCATGAAATATACTTTTTCATTCCATCATTTTCAATCTGTGTGTGTCCTTTGCCCTAATGTGGGTTTCTTATATCTGTATATCTGTTTCCTTCTTCAGATTTGGAAAGTTTTCAGCCATAATCTCTTTTTTAAAGTTATTTTATACTTTTTAAAAAAGAAATTTATTTTTAAGTGATTGGTGATTGGTTTACAACATTGGTTTGATTTCTGCCATATATCAACATGAATTAAACATAGGTGTACATACGTCCCCTCCTTCTTGACTCTCCCTCCCAACTTTTGTCAGTCATAATTCTTTCAAATACATTTTTTATTCCCTTTTCTCTTTTTCATCCTTCTGGTATTCCTTCTATGTATAGATTGGAATGCATTATATTATTCAATAGGTCTCATACATTGCTTTAATTTCTTGTTCGTTTGTCTTCCCTTTGCTCTTCTGACTAAGTGATTTCCATTATTTTATCTCCCAGGTCACTTTTTCATTCTTCTGCTTTGTACAGTTTGCCATCATTGCCTTTAGGTCAGCTTTTATATTAGAAAATCAGTTTCCAAATTTTAATTGGCTTCTGTTTGTAAAGCATCACTACGAACAAAGCTAGTGGAGGTGATGGAATTCCAGTTGAGCTATTTCAAATCCTGAAAGATGATGCTGTGAAAGTGCTGCACTCAATATGCCAGCAAATTTGCAAAACTCAGCAGTGGCCACAGGACTGGGAAAGGTCAGTTTTCATTCCAATCCCAAAGAAAGGCAATGCCAAAGAATGCTCAAACTACTGCACAATTGCACTCATCTCATATGCTAGTAAAGTAATGCTCAAAATTCTCCAAGCCAGGCTTCAGCAATACATGAACCGTGAACTTCCTGATGTTCAAGCTGGTTTTAGGCAGAGGAACCAGAGACCAAATTGCCAACATCTGCTGGATCATGGAAAAAGAGAGTTCCAGAAAAACATCTACTTCTGCTTTATTGACTATGCCAAAGTCTTTGACTGGGTGGATCACAATAAACTGTGGAAAATTCTGAAAGAGATGGGAATACCAGACCACCTGACCTGCCTCTTGAGAAATCTGTTTGCAGGTCAGGAAGCAACAGTTAGAACTGGACATGGAACAACAGACTGGTTCCAAATAGGAATAGGAGTACATCAAGGCTGCATATTGTCACCCTGCTTATTTAACTTCTATGCAGAGTACATCATGAGAAACGCTGGACTGGAAGAAGCACAAGCTGGAATCAAGATTGCCGGGAGAAATATCAATAACCTCAGGTATGCAGATGATACCACCCTTATGGCAGAAAGTGAAGAGGAACTAAAAAGCCTCTTGATGAAGGTGAAAGTGGAGAGTGAAAAAATTGGCTTAAAGCTCAACATTCAGAAAACTAAGATCATGGCATCTGGTCCCATCACTTCATGGGAAATAGATGGGGAAACAGTGGAAACAGTGTCAGACTTTATTTTGGGGGGCTCCAAAATCACTGCAGATGGTGACTGCAGCCATGAAATTAAAAGATGCTTCCTCCTTGGAAGGAAAGTTATGACCAACCTAGATAGCATATTCAAAAGCAGAGACATTACTTTGCCAACAAAGGTTCGTCTAGTCAAGGCTATGGTTTTTCCTGTGGTCATGTATGGATGTGAGAGTTGGACTGTGAAGAAGGCTGAGCGCTGAAGAATTGATGCTTTTGAAATGTGGTGTTGGAAAAGACTCTTGAGAGTCCCTTGGACTGCAAGGAGATCCAACCAGTCCATTCTGAAGGAGATCAGCCCTGTGATTTCTTTGGAAGGAATGATGCTGAAGCTGAAACTCCAGTACTTTGGCCACCTCATGCGAAGAGTTGACTCATTGGAAAAGACTGTGATGCTGGGAGGGATTGGGGGCAGGAAGAGAAGGGGACGACAGAGGATGAGATGGCTGGATGGCATCACTGACTCGATGGATGTGAGTCTGAGTGAACTCCAGGAGTTGGTGATGGACAGGGAGGCCTGGCGTGCTGTGATTCATGGGGTCGCAAAGAGTCAGACACGACTGAGTGACTGAACTGAACTGACAGTAATCTGCATTTCTACTAATAACCTTTCTTAACTCCTTCAGTATTTTCATTACTCCTTTTTGAACTTGTGATTTGGTAGACTGCAAATACGTGTTTCATTATTTGTTCTTTCAGAGGAATTACCTTGATCTTTTAATTAGGAGTGGTTCCTCTGCTTCTTCATTCTACTCATATTTCTCTGACTCTATGAGTTTAGGAGAAATATTTATGTACTGCAGTCTTAAAGGGCTGTTTTTAATGTGAGAGTGTCCCCATGTAGACTCCATGAGTCTAGTAATTTTTGTTAGAGGCTGTTTTTAGTATGGATGTCTGCTTTTTCTCTCTTCGGTGTATGCTGACTGTTATCCCCTTGATAGGGCTTGTGACTGGTGTTGGGATGGTCAGAGCCTACACTGGACGTTGAGCTGGGCCTCCTCCTCGTTGTGCAGTTGTCACAGTCCTATTAGGGATGTTAGAGTATACTTATTTAACCCTCTTTTACCACTAATCTTCACATTTAAATAGATGAGCTAAATAAATATAAATCCAATGATGAGTTTCAAATTAACATTTTGAAGTATGCATAATTATGACTTTTCCCTTAGAACTTACCTATTTGTGCATTGCCTTCAAATAATTCACGAACAAGGTTGTCAAAATCATAGGTTACTTTTGAAGGTGAATCAGGTTCAGAACTTGGATAAAATATTATGTCATCTTCATGTTCATCTTCACGTTGTAAAGTTCCTCCAAATGCCCAAGTAAATGCAAACACAAAAAGCTTTTGAATTGTTTTTTTTAATTTAATAGGATTTTTTGCCATGTACCGTGCATTTTCATCCCTGTGATAGGCAGATGTGGAAAGGTGAAGATTAAAATTTTTAGAAAGCAGTCTAGCAATTTATTGCATTATCACATCAAAATTTTGTTACTAAAATTTTTTATAGTTAAGTATTTACATGGAAGTTTTAGATTAATGTATAATTTACCTTTGGTAAGTCATGTAAATTATACACTGATACTATTTTTATTTTTAAAGTACCATATGTGTAAAAGATTTGTAGTCAAACTTTATTTCAGGTAATAAATGATGTTCAGTTTTATGTTAGGTCAATTTGTTACTTAAGAGTTCATCTGTCTCTTGGGAGAGAATCTGGTAAGTCTCCATTTAATGTAGAAAGACATAAGTGAATAGTCATCCACTCTGTACTCTTCTCAAACAAGGCGTATAGGTTGATTGAAATCAAATTGGCTAAAAGCGGACAGTGTGAATCTGGGGAGAGTCTTCTTCAGTCTGGGTCAACCCAGGTTATCTTGGGCTGTGGGACTCTCAAATAACATAGTGATAGCACAGATGATGATGGGGCTAACCAAAAGATCTGGGCCTGATTTCAGGATATTTTGAATGGTTCAAGATTTAGTTTTCATAAAATTACTTGTAAATTATGAAAATCCTAAAAATGTATCACTGAAGTTTATTGGCAATTGTTAATGTATAATGCATGTATATAATCCTATTTGACATTTCTCCTCACATGTAAGAGACTGTTCAGCAAATTTTTTCTTGAATTCCTACTATATCTCAGTTACTGTGAACAAAACAAATATGATCACTTATTTTGGAGATAGGAAAATGAATACCAAACCATGATATGTGTAAAGAATAAAGAGTCAAGCATACTGTGGAGAATATTAGTAGAGATAGCTAATTTAGAGTTTGGGAGTCAGGGAAAACTTCTTTGAACAACTAACAGTTAAATTGAGACCTGAAAACTGAGTGCAATTTTGAAAAATGTAAGAGGAAGAACATTTTGAGAAGAAGACATACATGTGAGAAGACCATGAGGTGAAATGGTTACGACAAGTTTGAAGAACTGAAAAAGAAATCCAGTGTCTCTGAAGCATACCTAATTAGTTGAAAAGTTTAGGAGATAAGTCTGGAGATATAGGCAGGGGATTTTAAGCTGTGCCAAAACTTCTCCTTCCACTCTAAATGTAATGCAAAGTCATTAAATGGCCATAAAACAAAGGAACATTCTAATTTATGTTTTAAAAAAAATCAGATTCTTGCATATAAATACCAGGAGACACACACAAGAATAATAATCACAATAATATTTGTAAAAACCAAAAAATTGAAAAAACAACTTACGCTTTGCTGTTGTTGTTGCTATAGATGCTAAATCGTGTCTGACTCTTTGTGACCCCAGGGACTGCAGCACACCAGGCTCCCCTGTCCTCCACTACCAAAGTTTGCTCAGATTCGTGCCCATTGGGTTGGTGATGCCATCTAACCATGTCATCTTTTGCTGCCCCCTTCTCTTTTTGCCTTCAATCTTTCCCATCTTTAGGGTCTTTTCCAATGAATAGGCCCTTCGCATTAGATGGCCAAAGTATTGAGGTTTCAGCTTCAGCACCAGTCATTCCAATGAATATTCTGGGGGTTGATTTCCTTCAGTATTGACTGGTTTGATCTCCTTGCAGATCAACAGACTCTCAAGAGTCTTTTCCAGCACCACTATTAAAAAGCATCAATTCTTTAGCACTCAGCCTTCTTTATGGTCCAACTCTAACATCCATACATGGCTACTGGAAAAATCATAGCTTTGACTATATGAATCTTTCCCAGCAAAGTGAAGTCTCTGCTTTTTAATATGCTGTCTAGGTTTGTCATAGTTTTCCTTCCAAGGAGCAAACATATTTTAATTTCATGACTGCAGTCACTGATCTCAGTAATTTTGGAGCCCAAGAAAAGAAAACCTATCACCTCTTCCACTTTTTCCCCTTCTATTTGCCATGAAGTGATGGGACCAGATGCTGTGACTTTAGTTTTTTTAACGTTGAGTTTTAAGCCAGCTTTTTCACCCTCCTCTTTCAGCCTCATCAAGAGACCCTAGTTCCTTTTCACTTTCTACCATTAGAGTGTTATCATCTGCATATCTGAGGTGGTTCATATTTCTCACAGCAATCTTGATTCCAGCTGTGATTAATCCAGCCTGGCATTTCTCGTAATGTACTCTGCATAGAATTTAAACAAGTAAGGTGACAATATACAGCCTTAACATACTCCTTTCCAAATTCAGAATCAGTCAGTTGCGCCATGTAATGTTCTAACTGTTGCTTCTTGACCTGCATACAGGTCTTTCAGGAGACAGGTAAGGTAGTCTGATATTCCCATCTCTTGAAGAATTTTCCACAATTTGTTGTGATCCACACACTCAAATGGTTTAGCATAGTCAATGAAGCAGAAGTAGATGTTTTTCTGGAACTCCCTTGTTTTCTCTTTGATCCAATGAATGTTGACAATTTGATCCCTGGTTCCTCTGCCTTTTCTAAATCTACCTTGTACATCCAGAAGTTCTCAGTTCATGTACTGCTGAGGCCTAGCTTGAAGCATTTTGAGCGTAATCTTACTATCATGTGAAATGACTGCAATTGTTCAGTAGTTTGAACACTCTTTGGTATTGTCTTTGGGATTGGAATGAAAACTGACCTTTTCCAGTCCTGTGGCCGTTGCTTAGTTTTTCAAATTTGCTGACACACTGAGTGCAACACTTTAACAGCATCATCTTTTAGGATTTTAAATAGCTTAGCTGGAATTCTGTCACCTCCACTAGCTTTGTGTATAGTAATGCTTCCTAAGGCCCACTTGACTTCACACTCCAGGATATCTGGTTCTAGGTGAGTGACCACACCATCATGGTTATCCAGGTCATTAAGAACTTTTTTTGGTGTAGTTCCATATATTCTTGCTACCTCTTCTTAATCTCTTCTGCTTTTGTGAGGCCCTTACCATTTCTGTTCTGTATTCATTTCATCTTTCCTTGAAATGTTCCTTTGATATCTCCAATTTTCTTGAAGAGATCTCCAGTCTTTCCCATCCTATTGTCTTCCTCTATCTCTCTGCACTGTTCATTTAAGAAAGCCTTCTTACCTCTCCTTGATGTTCTCTGGAATTCTGCATTCAATTGAGTATATCCTTCCCTTTCCCCTTTGCCTTTTCTTCTCTTGCCTTTTGCTTTCTCAGCTATTTGTAAGCCTCCGTAGACAACCACTTTGTCTTCTTGCATTTCTTCTTCTTTTGGATGATTTTAATCACTGCATCCTGTAAAATGTTATGAATCTCTATCTTTAGTTCTTTAGATACTCTGTCTACCAGATCTAATCTCCTGAAACTGTTCATCACCTCCACTGTGTAATCATAAGGGATTTGATTAAGGTCAGAATGAATGGCCTAATTTAAGCCTGAATTTTGCAATAAGGAGCTGATGATTTGAGCCACAGCTGGCTCCAGGTCTTGTTTTTGCTGACTGTATAGACCATTGTCTTTAATAATTGTCTATAATGCCTTTAAAATGTTGTATAAACCATTCAACATCACAATAATCCAAGTCTATGGCCCAACCACTAATGCTGAAGCTTAAGTTGACTGGTTCTATGAAGTCCTACAAGACCTTCTAGAACTAACACCAAAAAAAGGTGTTCCTTTCATCACAGAGGATTGGAATGCAAAAGCAGGAAGTCAAGAGATACCTGGAGTAACAGGCAAGTTTGGCCTTGTAGTAAAAAATGAGCTGGGCAAAGACTAACAGTTTTGTCAAGAGAACACACTGATGATAGCAACACCCTTTTCCAACAACACAAGAGACAATTACACATGGATGTCACCAAATAGTCAAAACCTATGCTTGTGAATGGACAAATTGTGACATTTTCACAAAGAAATACACAGTGAAAATGAATGAAGACCTCCTACATGTACAATGGATTAATCAGAGGGACATAACGTTGAACAAAAATGCAAGTCACAGAAGAACATAGTGATTCCACTAAAGTTAAAACGTGCAAAGTTGAAAAATATACTGCTTAGGAATGTATTAATAAACATAAAATTCAATATAGTAGTTATCTCAGATGATGGGATGGCATAAGCTTTAGATAGGTACACTAGGGAACTTCAAAGATAAACCAGTACTTTTTAAAAACAACTCAGTGGTGTATATATGAATGTTTGTATATTATTATTTATATCTTACATATACTTTATAAATATCCTTTTATGGCTACTTGCTATTTAATAAAAATTAAAAATAATATATAGTTGTCATGTTGGATATGGACTAGAAAACTGGAAAAATTTAGGAGGTTATAGCAACAGTATAGGAAAGAAATAATAAACTTTTGGTCTAGGATGCTGATGATCAAGATGTAGATAAATCAAAGAATCTGAAGGCACAATTGACAGGTAAAAACCATAGTTACAATGTTCTATCATTTAAAAGCAAATGTGGCATAAATGTCTCAGGATCTCATAATGAGATTATAGGAAAGCCTCAATAGTGAAACCCTATCCTACAAAATGGCACAATTGTGGGGTGAGCACAACTATATCGCTATAGTTTCTATAACTATAATTACTGAACATTTACTCTACACCAGCTACTACTCTAGATATCCGGTACATCACAGCATTATTCCAGTTTTATTTATAAATGAAAAAAACCAAAGATCAAAAATATTTAGTACCTTGTTCAACATTTCTCAGCTCATAAGGGCAGATTCATAAAATAAATTCACATCAACTTTATTCCACTCTCAAAAATGTAGTGTCTGGACAAACGTATTCATATTACCTAGATAACTTACCAAAATCTGGTGATCTTGTATTAGATATACAGAGACTCTAAGTTAGAATAAAATAAATTTAATTGAATTTTGATATTAGGAAGTCACAGATTATTGGTTTATTGACAGATAATCCTGTTTCTATTAGAGTGTTTGGCACTTAGTAGTTAATAAAACATATCTTTGAATGAATGTAGCTGACCTGTTTTCCATGTCTTTGAATTTAACAGAAACTTTTGAATGTGAAATTATCTCCTCAGATGAAATGTCCTTCAAATCTTCACCTTAAAAAAGAAAGAGAATTTTTCCACAATTAACAACAGACCTAAAATTTAGCTAGTTAATTAATGAGGTGTTATCTTTAACATGGGTTTCCCCCAGGGCTTGGCCATAAAGATCCACCTGCAATGCAGGAGCTGCAGGAGACACAAGTTTGATCCTTGGGTCAGGAAGATCCCCTGGAGGAGGGCAAGACAACCTACTCCAGTATTCTTGCCTGGAGAATCCCATGGACAGAGGAGCCTGGTGGGCTACAGTCCATAGGATCGCAGAGAGTCGAACACGACTGACGTGACTTAGAATACACACATGCAACCTTGACCACTGTTTACTTTGTGAACTGTCATAGAACATCCTTATTTCACATCAGTATCTTAGACTTATCAGACCAACTAGTTATCTTATCCCATCAAAAGTATGTTATCTTTTCTAAGATGAGAGGAGCAGAGAATGTATCTGCAATTGTTGAATTGATTACTATTTATTTGAAGAACAAATCTGTATATATATGTTCCTTATTCTATTCTAGCAACTTTTTGTAAGTTTGATTATTCCAAAATAAAAACTTTAAAACATTCAGGTCACCACCATCAAATATGGTGTGCATTACAAAGTAAATAATAAATGAGTTCTAATACATGAAGCATTAAAAAAAGAAAGCTGTATGTTTCAAAGAAAACTATATCAAAGTAAACATCACACAGGTACAGTTTTTAGCTGTCTCTTTTCTACTTTCTATCATTCATTTTTTTCTCAAGTCATCCATTTCACAGAGGAACACAAAGAGTGAATGATTACTCATTATTCCTTGGCTTTTTTTTCTTTTATAATATTTGTCTTCTTTATATTAAAATAACATAGGGAACTTCTGGGAGAATGAACACAGAAAGATGCTGGAAGAGTGATGCTCTCAGAGAGAGATGGAAGCTTCCCACCCTCTTCCCCTGTGTTTCGCGCATTTCTCCCACTTGGCTGTTCCTGAGTTTTATCCACTGTAAGAAACAGGTGAATGGTGCTCTTGAGTGCCTTCTGTGAGTATCATTCACACGTGTTCTGGGGACACTTTCTTCAAAGGACCAGAAAGCATCCAGTTTAATCCCAGATTCATGGGGTTGTTGCAGATTACTGCTTGTTTCACTAAGACAAGAGGTAATCCATCATCGAGTATGAACTGTCAATTCTCTGTGTCTATACTGTCAAGACTCGCAAGTATAAGATGGGATCCTTGTTTACTTCATAACCAGCAAGATAAGACATGTGGAACCTTCTCCATAGAAAGAAATTTAAAGGGAAATGGGTCATTGCAAAGGCTAAAGGTTATATTGTTTTTATCAGACTGTGGAAGACTCTACACTCACATTTGAAAAATTACTGTTTAAAACAGTACAAACTAATGAGGGGTTGGTGGCGTGAGAAGAGGGGGGAGCAGTGTGGAATTGTGGGAATATTCCTAGTCTGGAAGATAGAACTCATGGATTTTGAGCCCATGTGGAAAATTCTTAAAGAGATGGGAGTATCAAACTACCTTACTTGTCTCCTGAGAAATCTGTACGCAGGTCAAGAAGCAACAGTTAGAACCAGACATGGAACAATGGACTAGTTAAAAATTCAGAAAGGAGAATGACAAGGCTTATATTGTCACCCTGCTTATTTAACTTATATGCAGAGTACATCATGAGAAATGCCAGGCTGGATGAATCTCAAGCTAGAATCAGGCATTGCCAGGAGAAATACCAATCTCAGATATGTAGGTGACACAACCCTAATAGCAGAAAGTGAAGAGGAACTAAAAAACCTATTGATGAAGGTGAAAGAGGAGAGTGAAAAAGTTGGCTTAAAACTCAACATTCAAAAAACTAAAATCATGGCATCTGGCCTCATCATTTCAAGGCAAATAGAAGAGGAAAAAGTGGAAACAGTGACAGATTTTATTTTCCTGGGCTCCAAAATCACTGTGGACGGTGACTGCAGCTGAAATTAAAAGACACTTGCTGCTTGGAAGAAAAGCTATGACAAACCTAGACAGGGTATTAAAAAGCAGAGACAGCACTCTGCTGACAAACACCTGTATAGTCAGAGCTATGGTTTTTCCAGTAGTCATGTACATTCGTGCAAGTTGGACCATAAAGAAGGCTGGGAGCCAAAGAATTGATGCTTTTGAACTGTGGTGCTGGAGAAGACTCCTGAGCGTCCCTCGGACAGCAAGATGGTTAAACTAATTAATTCTAAAGGAAATTAACCCTGAATATTCATTGGAAGGCTGATGCTGATGATGAAGTTCCAATACTTGGGCCACCTGATGTGAAGAGCTGACTCATGGAAAAGACCCTCATGCTTGGAAAGATTGAGGGCAGGAGAAGGGGTGACAAAGGATGAGATGATTGGATGACATCACCGACTCAATGGACATGAGTTTGAGCAAACTCCAAGAGATAGTCAATGACAGGGAAGCCTGGCATGCTATAGTACATGAGGTCGCAAAGAGTCAGACATGACTGAGCAACTGAACAACAACAAATGTGCCAAAAATGTTCCTTTTTTCTTCCATCTTCAATATTAAAATGGTTACACACACAAAAAGGCTTAAAGATTTATATGATCTGAAGAGAAACCAGAGTATTAAATGGCTACACAAAAATTCACTAATTTTGATAAGTTTTTTTAAAATGCATGCTCGTATGACAGCTGTCACACAATCTAACAAAAAATTTTGAAATTAAGTTAAAAGATAATTAAGCACAGAAAAAACAGAACAAACTTTTTGGCCAATCCCCAAAATGTTTTCTTCCTTTCTCCCTAGTCTAAGTTACTCAAGAAAATGGTTGCAGTTCCCTTTGGAGAAGAACTAGTAACTATTTTGTAACTACTTCCCATGATTGTGCAGAGGGTCCCAGCTTCTTCTATTCAGTGAGTTCTGTGCCTGAAAGCCATGTCAGGCTTGGAAATGAGCAAGGGATCATGACTTTTTACTGAGGCAGCTACCCTCAGCCTTCTGGTCATTCATCCTTGACTTCTTATAACACAAACTAATGAACCTCATTTGTTGCCCATATAGTTTGCTCCTAGAGATACTATAATAACCATCTTAATAACTCTTTGAGAATCATCACTGGTCCTTTGCCTACTGCTGCTTCTAGTTATGCTGTGGTTTGCTAACTGGCAAAGGGAAGAACAATAGCCCATTCAGAACCACGAGGAGAAGGGGAAAGAGAAAACCTAAATATTCTCCTCCATTTTGTCTCCCACTCATGGTAGTATTCGGTTCTCTTCTGTTCAGGGTTTCTGTTTTCCCTCACAGGAACCTTAGCCATCTTGTCTCCCCAGGGATTTCTCACAATTTCTTTAATTCAATAGATCCTAACTGGGTTGGGGGTTTTTTGCTAATTTGCCATCTCACCAGGAACCAAATATGGCTTTTCTGGTGGCTCAGCTGGTTAAGAATCTGCCTGCAACGTGGGAGACCTGGGTTCAATCCCTGGGTGGGGAAAGCCCCTAGAATAAGGAAAAGGACCCACTCCAGTATTCTGGCCTGGAGAATTCCATGGACTGTATAGTCCATCGGGTCGCAAAGAGTCAGACACGAATGAACGACTTTCTCAGGAACCAGATAGAACCAGTGTTTGAATGTAGGCATTCTGACTCCAGAGACCATGCCTTTAGCCATAATGCTGTACAGTTTTCTGGACATTTTGATTTCTTCTTACACATATTTTACTACTTTCCATGTGTATGTTTTTGTATGATTACAGCTTACACCTAGGATTTTGGACCATTTTTTTCCCCCACTATTTTTATCTCTGAGACTCTTTAAAACATAGTAAAAATTATTATCCCCTGATAGAGACCTACAAGGATTCCTTATTCTATTTTTTCTTGTTACCCTTAAGCACTTAGAGATATCAATTTATTGATATACTCTTTTATAAATGATTTTTAATTTGTTCCATGTGCAAGTCTGCTCTTGGTTCAAATGGACTGAAAACCTCTGGCTTTCCTTTCTTTCTTTTATAATCAAATAGAAGGTGATAAATAACTGACATTGACTAAGATATAATATCACTGATATGACTTAGGGGCAAAAACTCACGTAGTTCAAAGATTCCAGTTTTACTCATGAATTCAAAGAATGCATCAAGAATTCTGCAGAGAGTTGTAACAATTGTTATGTCTTGTACAGGAAATGGCTGAAATTTCTGATGTTTCTTTATAAACTGTAGTCCATCTGGGACACTACTTTTAATCATCAATTCAAGACAATCCACTTCTGATTTATTCATAATTTTAGAATTTTTCAGAAGCCATGACTTAACATAAGGCTCCCATCCCAGATCAACAGGATTCTAATAATAGAAAGCACAAGGTAATTTAATGTTAATAAATAAAATTACAGTGTCCACCTACTTTCTTACTATCTCTTTATTTCACTACTGCCCCTGCCAAATAATGGTTTAGCATCAGCATTCATTAAAGGGCAAGTGATCAAAAACACTTTAAAGAATTACTCTTCCTGATTTTTAACCACAATCCTACACAACAACAAGCAACTGGAGGATTATGTGTAGGGAGCTATGTTCTATGCACATGTGGTAAGAGGAACTGCTTACCCAGAAAATCAGCAGTTCAGTGGTTACACTGAGCTAAGGAGATTAGAACATAGGGCTGCTGCGGCTGCTGCTAAGTCACTTCAGTCGTGTCCGACTCTGTGCGACCCCATAGACGGCAGCCCACCAGGCTCCCCCGTCCCTGGGATTCTCCAGGCAAGAACATGGAGTGGGTTGCCATTTCCTTCTCCAATGCATGAAAGTGAAAAGTGAAAGTGAAGTCGCTCAGTCGTGTCCGACTCTTAGCGACCCCATGGACTGCAGCCCACCAGGCTCCTCCATCCATGGGATTTTCCAGGCAAGAGTACTGGAGTGGGGTGCCATTGCCTTCTCCGAACATAGGGCTAATCATGGCTAATAATTAATTTCATGTGTAGGGAACATTCATTCTTTGCTGTATTTTCTATTCCTTACCACTGCATTGGTAATGCATTTCGTAAGTCCCAAGACTCATGGAGGGGCTTCCCAAGTGGCTCAGTGGATAAAGAAACTGCTTGTCAATGCAGGAGACACAGGAGACTTGGGTTCAATCCCTGGACCGGGAAGATCTCCTGGAGGAGGGCGTGGCAACCACTCCAGTATTCTTACCTGGAGAATCCCATGGACAGAGGAGCCTGGTGGGCTACAGTCCATAGTGTTGTACAGAGTTGGACATGACTGAAGCGACTGAGAATGCATGCAAGAGTCATGGAGTGGTCATGAAAAGCCTTCAGGGCAAACATTCCTTGATTGGAAAAATAATTCCTATCAAGTAACTCAACCTATTGAAATCACTACTTACGCATGGTTGTGGAAAATACTGACATTCCAATTACTGAGTGGACCGACTAAGCATATTAGTAACAGTAGTAATTAACATTCGTATTTACTTCTGGATTAGGAGGCTTTGGAGAAGGCAATGGCACCCCACTCCAGTACTCTTGCCTGGAAAATCCCATGGATGGAGGAGCCTGGTAGGCTGCAGTCCATGGGGTCGCTAAGAGTCAGACACGACTGAGCGACTTCACTTTCACTTTTCACTTTCATGCATTGGAGAAGGAAATGGCAACCCACTCCAGTGTTCTTGCCTGGAGAATCCCAGGGACGGGGGAGCCTGGTGGGCTGCTGTCTATGGGGTCGCACAGAGTCGGACACGACTGAAGCGACTTAGCAGCAGCAGTAGGAAGCTTTGCTGCTGCTGCTGCTAAGTTGCTTCAGTTGTGTCCGACTCTGTGTGACCCCACAGACGGCAGCCCACCAGGGGACATAAAATTTCCTAACTACTAGGATAGCCCTGCTGAATCCAGAGGAAGCAAAATAAGCATAAAATGCTGCAGATAATGACTAAATAATAAATTTTCTTTGGTAAGAAATTTGTATTAGAAACTTACCATATAGACCATTGCACATCTGCTGACAATAGCAGGACTAGCTTGAGCTAGACTGTCCACTTCAAAGATCACTCTGATTTTACTAGTCAGAGTTATTCTCTCGCTGTTTGCCAAGCACAACGTCCTAGTGTCATCTAGCATAGAATTTAGATTTTCTACCCAGAAGCTATCCACTGGACCATCTAAGACAATCCACTGCCAGTCAAAGTCTGGAAAGAAAAATATTTGTAATGTAATTGAGAAAAACCTCATTCTCCTCTCCTTACAATCTTGCTAATTTTCTCTTTTAGTTAGAAAGTACTTTCTAATTAAGATGAAGAATGATGTCCTAGAAAACCCTAGAATGAATGTGCTTAAATGAGTCTCGTATATATTTTGAATATTCATAACACATACTTAGCAATACTTTAAATATTGTTTTGGTATTCTTAGTTTGCTGAATTGTATAATTAACCCTGAAAATTTGAGTTAGAGAAAGATCCATGAATCTAGTTTTTCCATAACAATATGGTTTTTTCCCCCTTTCAACCCGGGAATATTTTTTGGATATGCTGCCTCTGGGAAATAAAGGGAAATAGGATGTCCTTTGAAGAAAGAATCAAGTAGTCACAGCTGTTAAGAGTATTTCACTTGGGGAACTCATTTTCTTCACTTTGCACACTCTACACCCAGCACATTGCTCCACAATATTAGAAAGTCTATTGGTCAGGATACACGGATCATTATAGAGATTAAAAAAACAGTTAAACACCTGAAACACAAAAGCATCCCAGAAGAACAGGAGAGTAGAGCTGGGATCCAGACAGCCTGTCTTGGGCTGAAATAACTGCCTTGGATCCCCTGATGAAAGAAATATCATGCTCAATCATTGTACTCTCCCACATTGAATACCAAAACTGATACACAAAATTCAGGAATCCTAAAATGTAGAAACAATAGTAGAAATCTCTTTCAAAGTCAGGAACATAAATATACTACTGGTGGATATGTTGATATGACATTCAACATGGAGTAGAAAAAGCCATGACTGGGGCTTCTGCAGTAGACTGTTGGCTCTTTTAGAGCAGGGATCTTTTCATGAATACTCTCTGTCCCTCTGGCACATAGCAAACTGGCAGATAATGGGTATACAATTCATTTGAGATGAATACGCTTGGGTTGTATGATTTGGCCCGGGAATGCTTAGATTGTCTGAAAATACTATTGTAGGTTGCCACTGCTACTTCTAACCTGATATTTATTCCTACCTTTAGTATCTACTTGGTTCTTGTGAGATATTAATGGTCATTTGTAAAATGAATGGGCTATGTAAGTGCTAGTATTTATATATATAATTATATATGTACACTAATATATAAAAGCTTTAAATAAACACATGAAGAAAAAATAAATGGTACAAGGACAAAATATCACTCATCAAAAATGTTTTTAAAGACGTAAATAGAGCTCATGTTGGTTCAGTTTTTCTTCTATGTTAATCAATAATCTTTACTGAATTTATTAATAATACTTACTTTGACTTTCTGAAATTTTAATATCTTTCTCCATCTCCTTCTCAAAAATATGATAATCAGAATCTGCTGTGTCAGAGAAATCAAGCTTGAAAACCTAAAATATGTAATCAATAATGTTTAAACTTTTATTTGATCATACTTTTGTACTCAAATAGTCTATATGTCAATACACTTTTTTGAGTAATAAAAATATAAGAGGTTTTGCAGCTGAAAGGCAAACACGTAACCGGGACAGTATAATGGAATTGAGTTATGACTACTGGTCATTTTCTTTCAGAAAATTCTTTTATTTTAGTTGTTGTTTTCATAAAGATAGAACATATTTTTATAATATTCAAGTACTACAGCAAAGCTCAGAGAATAAAGAAAAAGTTCTCTGAACTGCCACCACCTTTAAAAAAAAAAAAGACAGTTGACATTTTGGTGTATATTTTTCTTAGACCTTCCTTCATTATGGAGTTTTTATATTTTAAGGCACATAAGAATTACCTGCAGGGTTATTAAATTCTAACACCTCAACTTTGGAGACTCAGATCGAATAAGTTTGAGATGGAGCCCAAGATTTTCATTTTTAATATACTCCCCAGGTGATTCAAATATAGGTTGTTATGTCAATCTCTGAGGAATTCTGATCTTCATTATCTGGGGGTGTGGTGGGTGTGGGGAATGTCCTATTTATCTCCCCAGTGAGGCTGAGTATTATACCATCAGTTGACTGGCACTGGCTTCCTTTACCACCAAGTGTAGAGGAAGAGAAGACCAAAATCTAGAGCTGTGCTAGGGGCACAGTAAGGGTTCTGAAGAGAGAGCCCAAACATTGGTGTGAGCATCATGTTTCAATCAGGTCTTAGCAATGCAATAAACAATAGGTGCTTCTAATTCCCAAGTCTCATTGGGAAGAAGAAAAGTAAGTCCAAGGCTATTTCCAATTATTTTTCCTATTACAAAAGTCTGCAATTATCATCCCTGTAGATAAGACATTATTCAGTTCAGTTCAGTTCAGTCACTCAGTCGTGTCCGACTCTTTGCGACCCCATGAATTGCAGCACACCAGGCCTCCCTGTCCATCACAAACTCCTGGAGTTCACCCAAACTCACGTCCATGAAGTCGGTGATGCCATCCAGCCATCTCATCCTCTGTCATCCCCTTCTCCTCCTGCCCCCAATCCCTCCCAGCATCAGTCTTTTCCAATGAGTCAGCTCTTTGCATGAGGTTGCCAAAGTATTGGTGTTTCAGCCTCAGCATCATTCCTTCCAAAGAACGCCCGGGACCAATCTCCTTTAGAATGGACTGGTTGGATGTCCTTGCAGTCCAAGGGACTCTCAAGAGTCTTTTCCAACACCACAGTTCAAAAGCATCAATTCTTTGGCGCTCAGCTTTCTTCACAGTCCAACTCTCACACCCATCCATGACGACTGGAAAAACCATAGCCTTGACTAGATAGACCTTTGTCGGCAAAGTAATGTCTCTGCTTTTGAATATGCTATCTAGGTTGGTCATAACTTTCCTTTCAAGGAGTAACTGTCTTTTAATTTCATGGCTGAAATCACCATCTGCAGTGATTTTGGAGCCCAATGCTCTACTCCATTTTTTCCCCTGTATACAGATTTTTTAAAATGTGAAATTGTGAGTCCAACATTATATACTTTAACCTTTAATGCTGCTGCTGCTGCGGCTAAGTCGCTTCAGTCATGTCCGACTCTGTGCAACCCTGAGACGGCAGCCCACCAGGCTCCCCCATCCCTGGGATTCTCCAGGCAAGAATACTGGAGTGGGTTGCCATTTCCTTCTCTAATGCAGGAAAGTGAAAAGTGAAAGTGAAGTCGCTCAGTCGTGTCCGACTCTTAGCGACCCCATGGAACCCAGCCTACCAGGCTCCTCCATCCATGGGATTTTCCAGGCAAGAGTACTGGAGTGGGGTGCCATTGCCTTCTCCCGCTTGCTTTGCAGGTGCATTCTTTACCTGCTGAGCCATCAAAGAAGCCCAGAAGGAAAATATTGGCCTTAAGTGATACATTAGACCAATGGATTTAATAGATATATACAGACTATTTTATCCCAAAACAGCAGAATTCACATTCTTTTCAAGTGCACATGAAACTTTATCTAAGATATATTACATTTAGGCCACAAAACAAATAACAATAAATTTAAGAAGATTTAAATCAGATTTAGCATCTTTTCTAACAACAACAGTGGGAAGCAGATGAATTATTCAATTGTGTCAGAACAATTTTACATTTGGGAAAAAAGTTAAACACACACACCAAAATAAATTATATTAATACACAGATGAAAATTTTAAAAGGTTTATTATATGTTTGTTATTAAGTAACCAGTGATATAACAATAATATTAGAATAGGGAAAGGTGTTACTGAAAAGTTAGAATGTACAAAAGAATATATTGTAAACTTATTTTCATTGATTGTCAGAAATAAGTATAACACAGATGACAAATACATTTTTAATTCTTTTAAACATACCATTCTCAATGTGAAAACAGCAATAATACAACAAAATTTTATTTCCTTAGGACAAATTACTAGGAATAGATTTCTAAATCAAACAAAATGACAAGTTAAAAATATCAATATGTATTTCCAAAACTAACACCATACATGTATGAATCTCTACTTCACAACCTTATAATTATCAAATATTAGTTCTCTATTTCTAAAAATCTGTTTGGTTTCAAATGTTATCTTTTTTGTTATTACACTTTAGTATAGGGTAAATATGGAGAAGGAAATGGCAACCCACTCCAGTACTCTTGCCTGGAGAATCCCATGGATGGAGGGGCCTGGTGGGCTGCAGTCTACGGGGTTGCAAAGAGTTGGACACGACTAAGCAACTAACACACGCACACACACAGATAGGGTAAATATAGTATATAGTAAATGAAATTCACTACTAATCTCTACTTATTACTAATAAGAATATAAACTTACAGTTTTTTTGCTATTCATATTTATTCTTTGATGAATTTTGTATTAAATAGTTTACACATTTTACTGAAGTATTTTTGAATCTCATTAATTTGGAAGTTACATTGGTGGTGCTGGAATCATTAGGTTATCCTCTACTTATGCTTAATCCACTGTGTTATTCTTTAAAAGCAAGTACCTTTAACTTCATTTTATCATTTATTAATCATTTTAAAACACAATGGTACACGTACACAATGGGAATGTATGTTGGTACAGTCACTATGGAGACCAGTATGGAGTTCCTGAAATACTAAAAATAAAACTACCATATGACCCAGCAATCCCACTTGTGGGCATATACTTGGAAAAAACCATAATTCAAAAAGATACATGCACTCCAATGTTTATTGCAGCGCTATTTCTAATAGCCAGGACATGGAAGCAACCTAAATGTCCATCAACAGAGGAACAGATAAAGATACACATATACAATGGAATATTACTCAGCCATAAAAACACCATCTGCACCAACATGGATGGACCAGAGATTGTCATACTGAGTGAAGTTAAGTCAGAAAGAAAAAGACAAATATATAATACTGCTTACATGTGGAATCTAAAAAATAGAGTGCAAAATGAACTTATCTACCAAACAAAAATAAAGTTACAGATGTAGAAAGCAAACTTATAGATACCAAGGGGGGAATGGATGGGTGGCATGAATTGGGAGACTGGAATTGACATATACAGACTGCTGTGTATAAAGAGATAACTAATGAGAACCTAATATATAGCACAGGGAACTCTACTCAGTGCTCTGGGTGAGCTAAATGGGAAGAAATCTAAAAACAAGGCAATATATTTATATGTATAACTAATTCACGTTGCTGTACAGCAGAAACTAACACAACATTGTAAAGCAACTCTATTTCAATAAAAATTAATTAAAAAAACCCCCCAAATCCACAAGGTACATTTTCTGTTTTGTAATAGCTCATTACTTTTCCCTTTTTTAAACTGATCATAATAATTTTAAAATTAGAGACGTCTAAAATATATGCTAGTAAGTATCTAATGAAACTTTGATATCAAACATTAGATAAACAATGAAATAATCTATAATAGTGAAACAAAATAAACTTTCCATACTGAACTTACATTAGCAGAATCTGAGATTTCTGATTCGCTGTCTTTGTTTGAGTATTTTGTAGTGTTTAAATATACGTAATTCCGAATTGTTGCTGATAATAATCCATCAGCCCATTCCATAGTATTAGGATCCAGATGTCCATATAGTTCGCTGAGAGTGATACACTTTGGATTTAAAATACAAATATCTATTTTTCCTCTTCTTCCTGAAATCTGAGAAAAATCCAGTGTGATTTTTAAAGACACTGACTATAGAAAAATTGTCTAATTTTTTTGTATCATTCCTACCAGAGGTTTTAGGAAAGATCTTTTGCTTGAAAGAAGGATTCTTTATAAAGGTAGCGCTTTGCAAGAAATAATAAAAGTTGACTTATTAAAATTAGCCATTATATCCAAATAATTATTTTTTAAAATTATGAATACTACAAATGAGGCTTCCCTGATAGCTCAGCTGGTGAAGAATCCACCTGCAATGTAGAAGACCCTGGTTTGATTTCTTGGTCAGGAAGTTCCACTAGAGAAGGGATAGGCTACCCACCCCAGTATTCTTGGGCTTCCCTGGTGGCTCAGATGGTTATGAATCTGCCTGCAATGTGGGAGACCAGGGTTTGATCCCTGGGTTGGGAAGGTCCCCTGGAGAAGGGATGGGCTACCCACTCCAGTATTCTGGCCTGGAGAATTCCATGGACAGAGGAGCCTGGCAGACTAGAGTCCGTGGGGCCGAAAAAAATTTGGACACGACTGTGCAGCTTTCACAGACACACAAATGAATCCCTAGGAAAAGAATGGGACAAAAAAAAAAAAAAAAAAGAAACCATCATGCTTCTAAGTGGACTTTGTAGATGTAATTAAGGGACATATTTGGAGATGGGAAAATTATCCTGAATATCCAAGTGAATTCAATCTAATTGCATGAGTTAAAATTGGAAGAGGAAAGCAAGGACGCAAATCAGAAACAGGGCAGTACACAAGGATCTAGAGGTATGGACAGTGTGCAAAGATCTGAGAGGGGCCTCCAGAAGGTATGGGCAGCTTCCCGCTGACAGACAGCAAGGAAATGGGACCTACTTATTTATGCCAACACCTGAATGCACAAGGGAAAGAGTTCTTCCCTAGAGCCTCCAGAAAGGAACTCAACCTGCTGACATCTGGATCATAGCCCAGTGAGACCCATACTGGACATCTGACTCCCAGAACCGGAAGATAATAAATGAGTGTAGTTTTAATCCATGTCATTGTGGTTATTAGTTATAGCAGCAATAGAAAATGAACATTTTCTATTTCATATATATATATATATGTATATATATATATATATACAATGAAATATAAACATATATTCAGTATAAATAATATATATACTACTATATATTATATAAATATATTCAGCCATAAAAAGAATAAAATAACATCATTTGCAGCAACAGAGATAGACCTAGAGACTGTCATATTAAGTTAAGGAAGTCAGAGAAAGACAAATGACATCATATGATATTGTTTATATATAGAATCTTAAAACATGATACAAATGAACTTATTTACAAAACAGAAATAGACTCATAGATATAGAAAACAAACTTATGGTTCCCAACTAGGAAGGAGGGGCAGAGACAAGGACTTTGGGATTAAAATATACACACTGCGATATATAAAGGGCTTCCTGGTGGCTCAGGCAGTAAAGGATCTGCCTGTGATGCAGGAGACCTGAGTTCAATCCCTGGGTCGGAAAGATTCCCTGGAGAAGGGAATGGCAACCCACTCCAGTATTCTTGCCTGGAAAATCCCATGAACAGAGGAGCCTGGTGGGCTACAGTCCATGGGTTGGCAAAGAGTTGGACATGATTAAGTGACTAACACTTTTACTGTATTTAAAATAACCAACAAGGGCTTACTATATAGCACAGGGAAATAAGTATCTTGTAATAACCTATAGTGGAAGAAACTGTAAAAAAAGAATATATATATATACACACACACACACATATATAACTGAATCACTGCTGTACACCTTAACTAACAGAACTGTAAATAAATTATATTTCAATTAAAAAACTTTCCATTAAAAAAATCCCATTATGCCTTATCCAGGAACACAATCAATATTTGAGCTATTATGTATTTTGTCTGGAGTCAGAGTTGGATATAGAAGTCAGGAAGAGTAAGATATAGTTTTAAGCTTCAGGTCATAATTGGTACTCAGACTTTATTTACAACGTTCTAATTTCCCTGATGTTGGGAAAGATCGAAGGCAAAAGGAGAAGGAGAAGGCAGACGATGAGATAGTTACATAGCAGCACTGAATCAATGGACATGAATTGGAGCAAACTTCAGGAGACAGTGAAGGACAGAGAAGCCTGGAGTGCTGCAGTTCATGGGGTTGCAAAAAGGCAGACACAGCTTAGCGACTGAACACACACATACACAATCTGTCTGGTGGCTACTGGAATAACAGATATCTGTGTCTCTATTATGCATTTCAAGCAGGAAGAGTGGCAGGCATTTCTTGCGAAAGCTGCAAGAAGGCTACAGACCCACAGAAGCCTAAAATAAGAAATTTCGGATGAAGACATACAACAGACCATCTAAGGCTCTAGGGAGAAGCTAAGGTAAGAATGTTTGAGATTAAAACATTCAAAAGCAGCTGCATATACAAGGGAATTGTGAAAATCAGATGCAGACCCAGTAGAGATGCAGCCACAGGGGGAAAAAAAAAACAGTGAAAAGACTTATACTTTCATCTCAGGCTGATCCTTAGGCTCAGATCAGTGAAGAACTATCCCAGCAGACAGAAAGCCTGTAAAGCCTGAGAAACGTGGCTTTTTTTTTTTTTTTTTTATGAACGCTCAGTTTTCAACAATAAAAAAAAATCACAAGGAATACAAAGAAACATGAAAATCTGTCCATCCAAAGTAATAAACTAAACAGAAAACAGCCCTGAGGAAGCTCAGATATTGAACATAATAAAAAAAGATTTTAACTGTAGTAAATATACTCAAAGAGATGAAGAAAACCATAGTGAAAAACTAAAGGAAATTAGTAAAATGATATGAAAAAAAGTAGGGAATATAAGTAAACAGAAATTATAAAAAGGAACCAAATAGAAATTACAGAGCTGAAAATACAATAGCTGAAATAACAAATTTCAGCAGAGGTAATCAGTTAATTTGAGCAGCCAGGAAAAAGAATCAGCAAATTTGAAGATAGGACTATTGAAATTACCTTGTTAAAACAACTCTCAATACATTTTAGAATATTGAAATCAGTATTCTTCTCCAACTGCAAATGAATAAAAACAGGAATCAGTAACAAAAGTTATGCATAGAAATTTAAAAATATACCCCTAAACAACCAGTCATGGGCTAGGCCAGGGGCAGAAGCTGGGAGGACCCCATGCTCGAGGGGCGGCGGCCAAGAGGTGTTACCCCACGTCAAGGGGACGACAGAGAATGAGATGATTGGATGGCATCACTGACTCAATGGACATGAGTTTGAGTAAACTCCAGGAGTTGGTGATGGACAGGGAGGCCTGGCGGGCTGCAGTCCATGGGGTCTCAAAGAGTCAAACATGACTGAGCGACTGAACTAAACTGAATCTGAATACACAAATCCATACAGACAGAAAGTCAACCAATAGTTTTCAGAGAATGGAGAGAAAAGGTAATGGGGAGTGATTTCTTAATGGGTAGAGGGTGTTCTTCTGGAAAATTTGAAACCAGAGTGAGGTGGTAATTGCACAATGTTGTGAATGCACTAAATGATATTGAAATTGTACATCTTAAAATGGTTAATTACATGATACATGAAATTCCCTTGAATTTTACTTTGCAGTGCATGATGAATTTATACCCATCACAGAACCATCCAACTCGAGGTACAGACGTTTTTTTAAAGGATGTGTTTGTGTGCTTAGTTGTTCAGTTTTGTCCAACTCTTTCCGACTCCATGGACTGTTACCCGCCAGGCTCCTTTATCCATGGAATTCTCCAGGCAAGAATACTGGAGTGGGTTGCCATGCCTTTCTCCAGGGGATCTTCCCGACCCAGGGATTGAACCCAGGTCTCCCGCATTGCAGGCGATTCTTTAATATCGGAGCCACAACGACACAAACATACATAAGGGCATCTAGTACAAGCATTATAGAAGTTTCCGATGATGAAGAGGGAAAAGAAGTCAAGATAAGGAAATAAACTGAACTGAACTAAAATAGAGAGAAGGTCCTGAACAGATCAATTAGGAAAAGTTTTGAATCTAGGAGGAATATCAAAACAATTCCATTACCTAAGATCTTGCCATTAGTCTAAATATTTTTATTATATTTTAAAACCCTCACATATAAAATGGAGAAGGAAATGGCAACCCACTCCAGTATTCTTGCCTAGAGAATCCTGTGGACAGAGGAGCCTGGTGGGCTGCTGGCCATGGGGTTGCACAGAGTTGAACACGACTGAAGCGACTTAGCATGCATGCATACACTGGAGAAGGAAATGGCAACCCACACCGGTATTTTTGCCTGGAGAATCCCAGGGACAGAGGAGCTTGGTGGGCTGCCATCTCTGGGGTCGCACAGAGTCGGACACGACTGAAGCGACTTTGCAGCAGCAGCATATATAAAATAATAAACATGAAAGAATCACTAAATATAGTATAGTCATACACAGTGCTTCCTTGGTGGCTCAGATAGTAAAGAATCCACTTGCAATGCAGGAGAGACTCAGGTTTGGAAACCTATGACAAAACTAGTGCATGCATGTGTGCTAAGTCGCTTTAGTCGTGTCTAACTCTTTGTGACCCTATGGACTATAGCCCTCCAGACTCCTCTGTCCGTGGAGTTCTCCAGACAAGAATACCAGAGTGGGTTGCCATGCCTCTCTCCAGCAGACCTTCCCAACCCAGGTATTGAACCAACATCTCTTAAATCTCCTGCATTGACGGGCAGGTTCTTTACCACTAGCACCAACTGGGAAGTCTTATGACAAACGTAGACAGCATATTAAAAACCAAAGACATTAGTTTGCCAACAAAGGCCCATATAGTTAAAGCTATTGTTTTTCCAGCAGTTATGTACGGATGTGAGAGTTGGACCATAAAGAAGGTTGAGTACCGAAAAACTGATGCTTTCGAAGTGTAGTGTTGCAGAAGACTCTTGTTGAGTCCATTAGACTGCAAGGAGATCAAACCAGTCATTCCAAAAGGAAATTGATCCTGAATTTTTATTGGAAGGGCTGATGCTGAAGCTCCAAAACTTTGGCCACCTAATGGGAACAGTCAACTCACTGGAAAAGACCCTGGTGATGGAAAAGAATGAAGGCAAAAGAAGAGGGTGGCAGAGGATGAGATGGCTATATAGCATCACCGACTCAATGGACATGAGTTTGAGCAAACTCCAGAAGACAGTGAAGGACAGGAAAGCTTGCCGTGCTGCAGTCCATGGGGTCGCAAGAAGTCAGACACGACTTAGTGAACAACAAAAAAACAACAAATAGTCATATGTGGGCTTCCCAGTGGCACTAGTGGTAAAGAACCAGCCTGCCAATGCAGGAGATATAAGAGATGTGCACTTGAATCCTGGGTTAGGAAGATCCCCTGGAGGAGGGTATGGCAACCCACTCCAGTATTCTTGCCTGGAAAATAACATGGACAGAGGAGCCTGGCAGCCTACGGTCCGTAGAGTCACAAAAGAGTTGGACATAACTGAAGTGATTTAGCAGACATGCACACATAGTCATATATACAGAATATACTTATTGGAATGATGTTGCAAGAAGTTTTTAATGATGGGGTTAATTCTCAGCATATAACGTTAGGTGAAAAAGCCAACATTAGAAAATTTGAAATCATTTATACATAGTACTATCTCAATTATCTATAAATATATTTAGTTTAAAAAATAATGAAAAGAAATATAACAAAGTATTTGCAGTTGTTTTAAATTTCTCACAATGGTACATATTTCTTTTGCAATATAAAAAATATTTTTAATAAAACAAATTTCTGCCCACTGAGTTGTAAGGACTGAATGAGATAATTCAAGTAAAGGTGTTTTCACTAGTATTTGGTCCATATTTAGTACTGCATAAATATTATTTATTTTTATTATTGATGTGATAATTTACCTATTACTAATTATAATAATTGCTTGAGAATTAACAGTTATTGATAATGGATAAAGAATTATGAGCTGCCACACGAATGGTTTTGAAGCAGGATATTGCACACTAAAAGAATCCACGTAATTGAGAACCTGAGTTTCTTAGCCTTTTGGACTATATTACCAACCACGAATCTTTAAGTAAGATAATTAAAATGCATACTATTTATTAGAGTCTAATTTTATATTGAATAAAAATATGTCTTGAAAAGGTAGGAGTTATTCTAGGTATCTAAGGACAATTCAACACTAGTAAGTCTATCAAGATAAGTTATAAATTAACCAGATAAAATATTAAAAATACATGCTGAGAAATGATTTCATAAATTCTAGGAGTCAAAAACTGAAATGTAATGAGACTAAAAGGTGATTTCCAATGTGTGATAGAGAATACCCATTATAGACTGAGAGCAAAATCATATTAAATACAGACATAGCAACTGCATTTTAGATAATGTAAGGAACAAAGTATTACAGTTAACATTGTCTTGGAGAGTTAATCAATTCAATAAGATAAAAATATATAAATATTAGAAAAGGGAAAAAATTATAGTCATTTGAAGATATTTCAAAGCAACTAGAGGAATAACAAGTGAAACCAAAAGTTAGTAAAAGGAAATAAATCATAAAATCAGCTAGAAATAAATGAAATAGAAATGAAATGTGATACACCATATTAAACTGAAGAATGAAGATAATTCAATAGATTACCTAAACAAAAATCAAAACTGTTAGTCAATTAGGTAAAATGACTAAATACAACATATATATTTTATAATTTTATTTTAACTAGCATCTATCAGTTTGAGATTCAGATGAAAAAAATCTTGTTCACTACAGTGACTCCTAACTACAAAATTCCTAGCAAGAAATTTGACAAGTAAAAAAACATACTTCTGTAAAGAGAACAAAAAGTGTTACCGAAGTAAAAAATTTTTACTGAAGTATAAAATAAGACCTAAACAAAAAAAGAAATATTTTATTTAGTAGAATATTTACCTGTGAAATAGAGTCCCTTTCTTCAATCAATAAGAATTCTTCAATTGGTAATAGTGTTAATGCTTTTTCTAAAATTCTTCTGACTGTTGTTTTTCCTCCTCCTGTTGGACCCACTAACATCACACCAACACAAGCCTAAAACAGAATTGCAGATTTATGGCTTAATTCTAGTTTACTGATTATTCAACAAAGCTGAAACCTCAAAGTTCTTATTTACAAATACATCTCTGACTATATCCATGGACCATTCATTTAAATTATTTTTCAATCAGTTGTAATCTGGGTTCTGTTTTATTGACTAGGCAAATATTAAAATCACCATAAGTCTCCCAATTTTAACATTCAAAGAATGATTTTCATTCTTTATATTTAATAGTTTATTTCACTTTCTAATTCTCATTTACTCCTGTGCCTTTCTCTGTGATTGACTTCTGTAGTAAGATTTATCTGGGCTTCCTGTTCTCTGTTTTTTCTCTTTTGAGTTCTGATTGTCCTTTCCATGTTAATCTTCCCTAATTCATCCTTGTCTCTCTCTCCTCCACATTGTCCCTATCCAATTTCATCCATTTGAGTATCTTTAACTATCATCTGAATTCTAATGACTCCTTTTAAAAATGTACATTTTTCTCAGTCTTTGATTCTAAATGCGAGTGAAATTTCAGTGTACTACTAAATACTTCTATCTGGATGTCACACATCGTTTTCAAAGTCAACATAATCTAATCTGTATCTTTTTTCCCCTACATTTGTTCTTTCTCTTATTTCCCTGCTGCTGCTGCTGCTAAGTTGCTTCAGTTGTGTCTGACTCTGTGCGACCCCGTAGACGGCAGCTCACCAGGCTCCCCCGTCCCTGGGATTTTCCAGGCAAGAACACTGGAGTGGGTTGCCGTTTCCTTCTCCCTAATCTAGTCAATAAAACCACTAGGTCCAACTGTCTGGGCTTCCCTGGTAGCTCAGCTGGTAAAGAATTCTCCTGCAATGCAAAAGACCTGGGTTTGATCCCTGGGTTGGGAAGATCCCCTGGAGGAGGGCATGACAACCCACTCCAATATTCTTGCCTGGAGAATCCCCATGGACAGAGGAGCCTGGCGGGCTACAGTACATGAAGTCGCAAAGAGTCAGACATGACTAAGCGACTAAGTACAGCATAGCATCAACTGTCTGAAGTATAATACTTGCCTTTTTCATTCTCTAATCTCTTTGAAAACTTTTGCATGATACCATCTTTTCTTTATCCCAACCACAATAGCCTGCCTTACCTTGGTGTTGTGAACTGAATTTTTGTGTCCTAACATTCAAATGTTGAAGCCCTAACACCCAGTGCAGTAGTATTGGAGGTGGGGGTCTTTGGTAAGTAAGCAAGTTTAGATGAGGTCATGAGGGTGGACCGCGTGTTGGAATGGTGTCTTTATAAGAAAAGGAAGAGAAAGGAGAGTTTGCTCTCCTTCTACTATGTGAGGACAGTGTTAGAAGTGGCCTGCAGCTCACCATCTGCAGGTAGAAGGTTCTCACCAGAAATAAAACCTGCCAGCACTCTGATCTTGAATTTCCCAGTCTCCAGAACTGTGAGAAATAAGTCTGTTGTGTAAGCCACTCAATCTATTGTGTTTTGTTAGAGCAGTCCAAATGGACTGAGTGGGTCAGATGCTAAACATCAGAGTGGGCCCCTCACCATCTCCTTTGGACTACTGCAAGAACATTGAAGAAATAACTATTTTTAACAATGTCTCACACATATACATTAAAATTTAAATATGGATAAAGTTAAAACATCTTTTTACTTCCATTTCAACCCCTATACCTTCATGAAGGCTTTGTGATTCTCTGGTCTGATAGTCTCATTCTATAACTGGCAAGGTGAGAAAGATCCAAAAAGCCTTGCTTGTCAAATGGAAATTATATATTCAGGACTGCAGCTAGCTGGTCCTGGGGCATCACGGCTTTATATGAAAGAATGGCAGCTATTTCTCTGGGAGCAATTTTATACCCCACTTAAACTCCTAAAGCAAAGCTGATGGCTCAATTGACCCTTGATTCACAAAGATTTCCACAAACGCTTTGGTCTGGTTTACTGATGGTTCAACTAAGCTGAAACCTGAAGTCTCTTGATGTCTAGCCTCAGAGTCAGTTATGAAAAATCAAAAGAAGTCTTGTTTATTTTGCTCTCTGGGAAGAACTCCAATTCTTGGGCTTTTGTTGATGGCCTACTTGGTGTGCCATTTGGAAAACTACAGAACAGAAGATTAAAGATAATCCTATATGGGGCTTTGTACTGTGGAGACAAATGGTAGCTGCTGATCAAACTACCTAAGTCATTCAAGGGCCCATGGTGAGGACCCATTCTGATGAGATTACCCAGAATTAGAATTAAGCTGCTGATCAATTTCTCTTCCCAAGCTGCCATGACAGCTTTCTGGATGCAACATCACACTGGATGTCATAACATGTTCACCATCACAGATTGCACAAAATAAAGAACTGTGTGTTTCTGACGCTACCACTGAACTTCAGACTGGTGACTCTTACCAAAAGTTGACACAGTTGTCTCAGTGAGAGAAGCCACACTGCATAGGGCATGAATGATCCCCACTTACACCTGGCAGATCCTACATCTGATCCTACATCAGATCTTTGATCCCTTCTATTGGGTCTACTGGTGGTGTTTCACTGATATTAATGCTATTCAAGCTATGGCCCCACTATTTCAATCCGACTGACTAACTCTAGGCACACCATCACATCTGTTGAAAGTAATTTGTGTCATGTGTTTGAATATCTGGACCATGTGCAACGTGACAATGGTGTCAACCTTTTAATGCAAGAGTCACTCAAAAATGAGCTGATTGTCAAGGAATTCTATGGACCTTCTACACTTCCTACCATCCACAGGCATCTGGTATTACTGAGCACTGGAATAGCCTTTCAAAAACTGACTTAGAAAGATTTCTGACTCTATCTCCCTTACCTTCTTTTTGTCCAAACACTTTACCAAGAAAATTTGGTCATTGAATGTGAGTTTCCCCAGAAAGGAATTATTTCTTTTCATTTGCTTCCTGAGTAATTATCAGCATGAAACAGATAAGGGATTATATAGAACTATTTTATAAATTTGGAATTTAGTCCTGATAACCATTCCTGTACTTATGTAGAAGCCAACCATTAACTTGCCTCCCTCCCTAAACCAATGCAAACTGCACCTCAGAGAAGATTATATGGCCTCTGAGTGTCAATTTTCCACAAATTTACATTTCTTTGCCTAAAAGGTAAAAGAGCATCCTGTTCTGATCATTTTTTCAGGTCTTCATTGTTTTGTGAAGACTCTGGTGTACATATAAAAATGCAATAAAATGTGTAGGTTCTCCTGTTTATCTGTTTTTGTCAGTTTAATTTTCAGACCCAGTCAGCAACTCTAAGTGGTGCCAACAGATATAAAGACATGTTATAAGCCTATGATAATTAAGACTGTGCGGTGTTGTCACAAAGATAGAAATACAGGACAAATAATAAAGTACAGAAGAAATCAATCCTTTTATATATGAAAACTTACTATATGAGAAACCATATATCAGTAAAGAAGTCTTAGGAACACTGGTTATCCATTCAGGGAAAGGGCTTCCCTGGTGGCTCAGATGGTAAAAAATCTGCCTGTAATGCAGGAGACCCAGGTTCAATCCCTGGGTCGGGTTTGATCCCTAGCTTGGGAAGATCCCCTGGAGAAGGGAATGGCAACCTACTCCAGTATTCTTGCCTGGAGAATTCCATGGACAGAGGAGCCTGGCAGGCTACAGTCCATGGGGTCACAAAGAGTCAGAATAAAACTTCCTCTTTTCACTTTCTTACAGGGAAAACGAAATTCCTACTTGACATTTTAATGAAAAATAAACCGCAGACAACTTAAAAGTGAGAAATGCAAGTATCTAAAAATTTCAGAAAAATTACTGACAAAACCTTGATGAGACAAGATAGAAAAGATTTCTAAAAACAGGACACAAAAACACAAGTCATAAAAAAAGATCAATAAAGATTATTGCATTAACAAAGTCTCCTGTACAACTGTATACCATGAATATTTCTAAATAGTGTGAAATGAAAATACCCGCTGCCATATCAACAAGCAAGAACTGTCATAGCCATCGGTGCTTTCTGGCCTTCAAATGTGAATGATGGCTCCCAAAATTGTGATCCAGTGGATTCTGTGACCCCACCCCTGCACCACCCACCATGATGACTGCTGAGGAGCTGGGGAAATGCAAGAAGCAGCCAGCCGCCACTGCTTAAGGTGAACAAGAAAACAGGATTGGCCCCAGATAGCTGAGGTTCCTATGAAATGAATGAGTTCAGGGAACCCAGAGGCCCGCATCTTCCCATACACAGAATGCTAAGTCCCTTAACTTGATAGCTGATCTTTGATGTTCATACTGCCTGCTCCCTTTGTTGCAAACTTGTGTATAGCCTGACATCCCCTCCTGCCTCCTTGGACAGAAATGGTATGGACCTAACAGAAGCAGGCGATATTAAGAAGAGATGGCAAGAATACACAGAAGAACTATACAAAAAAGATCTTAGTGACCCAGATAACCATGATGGTGTTTAGGGAGACATAATGGAGTCCAAAGTCAAGTGGATCTTAGGAGGCATCACTATAAACAAAGCTAGTGGAGATGATGGAATTCCAGCTGAGCTATTTCAAATCCTAAAAGACAGTGCTGTCAAAGTGCTGCACTCAATATGCCAGCAAATTTGGAAAACTCAGTAGTAGCCACAGGACTGGAAAAGGTCAGTTTTCACTTCAATCCCAAAGAAAGGCAATGCCAAAGAATGTTCAAACTATCACACAATTGCACTCATCTCACACACAAGCAAAGTAATGCTCAGAGTTCTTCAAGGTAGGCTTCAACAGTATGTGAACCGAGAACTTTCAGATGTTCAAGCTGGATTTAGAAAAGGCAGAGGAACGAGAAATCAAATTGCCAACATCCACTGGATCATTGAAAAAGCAAGGGAGTTTCAGAAATACATCTACTTCTGCTTCATTGACTACACCAAAGCCTTTGACTGTGTAGATCACAAGAAACTATAGAAAATTCTTCAAGAGATGGGAATACCAGACCACCGTACTTGCCTCCTGATAAACCTGTATGCAGGTCAAGAAGCAACAGTTAGAACCAGACATGGACAACAGACTGGTTCCAAATTGGAAAAGGAGTACATCATAAGAAATGCTGGGCTGGAAGAAGCACAAGCTGGAATCAAGATTGCCGGGAGAAATATCAATAACCTCAGATATGCAGATGACACCACCCTTATGGCAGAAAGTGAAGAGGAACTAAAGAGCCTCTTGATAGAACTGAAAGAGGAGAGTGAAAAAGCTGGCTTAAAACTCAACATTCAAGAAACTAAGAGCATAACATCCTATCCTATTCACTTCATAGCAAATGATGGGGAAACAATGGAAACAGTGACAGACTTTATTTTTCTGGTCTCCAAAATCACTGCAGATGGTGACTGCAGCCATGAAATTAAAAGATGCTTACTCCTTGGAAGGAAAGTTATGATCAACCTAGACAACATATTAAAAAGCAGAGACATTACTTTGTCAACAAAGGTCCATCTAGTGAAGGCTATGGTTTTTCTAGTAGTCATGTATGGATGTGAGAGTTGGACTATAAAGAAAGCTGAGTGCAGAAGAATTGATGCTTTTGAACTGTGGTGTTGGAGAAGACTCTTAAGAGTCCCTTGGACTGCAAGGAGATCCACCAGTCCATCCTAAAGGAAATCAGTCCTGGGTGTGTTCATTGGAAGGACTGATGCTGAAGCTGAAACTCCAATATTATGGCCACCTAATGTGAAGAGCTGCCTCATTTGAAAAGACCCTGATGTTGGAAAAGACTGAAGACAGGAGGAGAAGGGGACAACAGAGGATGAGATGGTTAGATGGCATCACCAACTCAATGGACATGAGTTTGGGTAAACTCCGGGAGTTGGCGATGGACAGGGAGGCCTGGCGTGCTGTGGTTCATGGGGTTGCAAAGAGTCGGACATGACCGAGCAACTGCACTGAACTGAAAGTGAGGGATCAAATAACAAAGTCTAGATAAACAGTTAATTAACAAACAACTTTACTTTGAAGAACATTATAGTAGATATCTTTTATCATAATTTTATTTTTCCTTGATCACACCTATTTAAACACGGAAGCAAATTGCTAACATGACATTCTACACTTACCTGAAGTTGATTATAAAACTGTATGATTCTCTCTTTTTGAGCTGGCCACTGATGTAAGCCCAAGTGTTGTGTTGCAATCTCTATTAGTTTCTTATAGAAAAAAAATACATTAATTTAAATTTCATTGCAAATTAAACTTTTAATATGTAATCTTACAAAACCTCTCTAGGTAGCAAATCCAGCACTTTATGATGGTATTTCTTAATTTTTTAGTTCACCAACTCCAAAATAATGAAAACATTACTTCCCCTACCAAAGTAAAATACACAGAAAATTTTATGATCACGGACCCCCAGGTAGCAAATTCATAGATCCTCTCCCAATTTAAGACATGCTTTATGATGCATTTAAGAACTAGCTGTTACCACAGTATAATTGTCTAATGATCCTACAGTGAAGAAAAGGTAAAAGATTCTATATCTTTGTGGAATTTTTTGAAAGGAGAACAATGATAAGTATTTTTATTTTTGCTTATTTGTTAATCTGTGTTTAACTCTAATCACCATTAAAGTTGAATTTCAATTTTGTAATGACTGTTTTACTGTTTCAATGTTAGGAATATTCTAAGATAGCAAAATTTACAAGATGAAAAACTTGACGTGGTTATACATTAGATCATCCCAGGAAGTGGCTGCACCTTTGAAAGATATTTACTATTTCAACACAGGAATTATAGGGCAGCATGATTCCTCCTAAAGTGGGGTTTACTTCAATGTTGATATAATTGGTATCTATGTCTACAGAAAAAGTATGATTTATCCTTTTTCTCACTAGCCTCTCCTACACCATTTCTCATTCCTTGCATTCCTACAATGGGAAGCAGCCAAAGAAAACACACACACTCAGCAAGACTGTACAAACAGAGGAAAAATAGACTCTATGTAAGGCTAACTGGAGGTAGGAAATTATTTTTGAAAAGCAACCTCTTCCAAACAAAGTTGATGAGACTGCCCACTTATGGCCTTCACTGCTTGCAGTTTCAGATGTAGAAACTAGGAATCTCTGCAGTTACTAATACAAACCTAGATACTGCCTGGATACAAGTGAAAAAGTCACACAAGTGTGGAATAAAGATAGCATGGGATGCACAGAAGATCAGAAGAACTGGGATAATAAAAGAAGACATCTTCAGATATACTCGGGTCATCCCACCTGGTGAAGGTTTTGAAATAAAATCATAATCCTGACCTAAAATATTTATGGCTGTATAAGATGTTCATTGGAGTTAACTGGATGACAAAATATATGTAGTTCTTATAACATGATATGGTTTTAGAAATTCTCAGGTTATTCTTTGGTTGCTCTGAGATAATGATCCCTACACACGTTGAATACTGCTAAAGACAGTAATGTGAGTAAGTTGTATAGATTCCAACTTATTCCACATGCAATTCAGATTCTTGTATCACAAATAAACAATAAACAGCACACCTACAGGGTATTTTTTAATAACATGCCTTCCTATGTGGGTGTGTTATATATGATTGATTGGTCATTGTGTAAGCCATCAAAAATACACCATTAAATAAGAGACTGAATTATTCCACACTGAATATTAAAATCATAACTTTAAATTATCTTTGTGCCATTTCTATGAGCCATATAGTACAATTTGGTAACATTTTATTAAACAGTTGAGAGCTTGCATATTTATCAATGTAAAAATTATACAAAGGAGGAAGTAGCTGAATAAATTAATATCATATATAAAACTTTTCCATAAGCTATAAATTAACTTGTAAAACTGATGAAAAGGTGAATAAATAATGAGGTTCAAAAGTAAAATCATTAATCTACATGCAGAAATGTTATTACAATGCCAATGTTATTTGCTTCAGCTGTGTTTTGAAAAATGTTAAAGGTAACACTGCTGCTGCTTCTAAGTCGCTTCAGTCTGGAAGGATTTAAAACTTGTAACTGTAGGAAGGACAGTAGGAATTTACACATTCTCTCTGAGAAGAATAGTAAGATGTTTACATAAGACAGAGAAGGAACACTTGTCAACTGATATTTTCCTCCTTTTTTATAGCAAAATGAAAATCTTTCAAATGCAAATGAAATCTTCAAAATGCAGGCAAAACTTAGATGCAAATATCCACTGTCTTTCTCCTAGAAACCACCCAGCAAAAAGAAAAAAGTCAAATTGCACTTTCATTAAAATAATGAAACAAATAAAATCTAAAAAATGTAAAACAAAGATAAGTGCTATGAAAAAAACTAAGCATGGTTTAGAGTGGACTGCGACTTGTTGGTCTGGAAAAGTCTAACTCATTTAATCATGTGGAACAAAGAATCTTACACTATATGTCTCCTTCAAAATTACATATTAAAAGGGCTTATTGAATACCAAAATTCATAACAAGAGAATTTATACTGAAATTAAGAATACCAAAGGCAAATGAAAAATGTAAAAGCTTCTGGAGAGAAAGAACAGATACACTACAAATGAACACATACAGGTGACACTGATCATTTCAAGAGTGGAACAAGAGAAAATGTAATAATATTTTAAAGATATTAAATATTTTAATGTATTAAATGAAAAGAACTTTACACTTAAAATTTTATAACCAGCCAAACTGTAATCTAAATATAAAGGCATATGAGAAATAGTTGCCAAAGGTTTGTCACACAAAACCTAACTGAAAAACACTGTTGGAAGAAGTACTAAAAAAAAGGAATATATTGAAGTCTATAAGAGATATGAAGAGAAAGTTTTATAAAATATCTTGTTAGTTTACAGTATTCTAAACGCATGCACATGCCTGTGTGGGCAAACATACGTGTTTATAAAAACTAGGTCCAAAGAAAAGGAAAAGGAAAAAAATTCCCATAATCACCAGTCCAGATTCGATGCAGGATACAGGAAGCTTGGGGCTGGTGCACTGGGATGACCCAGAGGGATGGTACGGTGAGGGAGGTGGGAGGGGGGTTCAGGATGGGGAACACGTGTACACCCATGGTGGATGCATGTTGATGTATGGCAAAACCAATACAAATTGTAAAGTAAAAAAAAAAAAAAATAATATAAAAATAAAAAATAAAATAAAAAATAATAATCAAAAAAAAAAATTTATGGTATGACATATATAAGAATGAGAGTATGGGGAAGACCAAAGAGTAAGCTAAAGTACTTGTTTTGAAAGGAAAATATATAGATATTGAAAAAATTAATAAATAGGAACAAATAATGCTGGATGTCAGTCTTCAATTAAGAGAGGCACCATTGAGAATAAACACAAAATAAACACAGAAGAAAATTCAATCTATCCCACAGAGAGCAGGGTGAGAGAGAAAACAAGGAATAAAAAGAAATTAAATACATATTATAACAGTAATGAATTTTAAGATAACAGAATCTATAATGAATATAAAAAGTTAAAATCAACACAGGACAGATAATCACAGACTGAATTACAAGAAAACAAAGTCCACTGATACATCTCCCATAAGACTTATAGTTCAAACAGAGAAACATAGAAAGTTTGAGAAATACAAGAATGGAAAAAGAGATTCTAAAAATATGAATACACATAAAAAAGTTGGATAGAAATCTTAATATCTGACTAAATAGGTCTTAAGGCAAGATATAGCATACGGTCCAGAAAAAGAGTATAGTGATTAAAGAATAAACAAACATATGCAACTTATAGCGTCAAATTATATAAAGTAACAATTGACAGACATGCAAGACACATTGATAAATCAATAATTTCAGTTAAGATTTTGATATACCCCTTCCAGAAACTGATATATCAGTAAAAATAGATATCAAGCTCTGAAAGATATAATTAATAGGCTATGTATATAACTTTATATCCAATAAGCACAAAATACATATATGAAACCCTTACCAAAAAAAAGCCAATATAGGCATACCTCAAGAAACAAGAAAAAAGTCAAATAAATAACCTAACCCTACACCTAAAGCAACTAGAAAAGGAAGAAATGAAGAACCCCAGGGTTAGTACAAGGAAAGAAATCTTAAAAATTAGGGCAGAAATAAATGCCAAAGAAACAAAAGAGACCATAGCAAAAATCAACAAAACCAAAAGCTGGTTCTTTGAAAGGATAAATAAAATTGACAAACCATTAGCCAGACTCATCAAGAAACAAAGGGAGAAAAATCAAATCAATAAAATTAGAAATGAAAATGGAGAGATCACAACAGACAACACAGAAATACAAAGGATCATAAGAGACTACTATCAGCAATTATATGCCAATAAAATGGACAATGTGGAAGAAATGGACAAATTCTTAGAAAAGTACAACTTTCCAAAACTGGACCAGGAAGAAATAGAAAATCTTAACAGACCCATCACAAGCACCGAAGTTGAAACTGTAATCAAAAATCTTCTGTCAAAGATCTGACATCATGACAGTACTGAGTCTTTCTGTTCGTGAACATGGAGTGTCTCTCAATTTATTCAGTTCTTTAATTTTGTTCTTCAGAGTTTTATAATTTCTTCATGTTGACTCATACATACATTGTTAGATTTATACCTAAGTATTTCATTTTTGGATGCTAATGTAAATGACATTGTGTTTTTAATTTCAAATTCTACCCTTTCATTGAAAAAAAAAAAGAAAATCTTAACAGACCCATCACAAGCACCGAAGTTGAAACTGTAATCAAAAATCTTCCAGCAAACAAAAGCCCAGGTCCAGATGGCTTCACAACTGAATTCTACCAAAAATTTAGAGAAGAGCTAACACCTGTCCTACTCAAACTTTTCCAGAAAATTGCAGAGGAAGGTAAACTTCCAAACTCATTCTATGAGGCCACCATCACCCTAATACCAAAACCTGACAAAGATCCCACAAAAAAGAAAACTACAGGCCAATATCACTGATGAACATAGATGCAAAAATCCTTAACAAAATTCTAGCAATCAGAATCCAACAACACATTAAAAAGATCATACACCATGACCAAGTGGGCTTTATCCCAGGGATGCAAGGATTCTTCAATATCCGAAAATCAATCAATGTAATACACTACATTAACAAATTGAAAAATAAAAACCATATGATTATTTCAATAGATGCAGAGAAAGCCTTTGACAAAATTCAACATCCATTTATGATAAAAACTCTTCAGAAAGCAGGAATAGAAGGAACATACCTCAACATAATAAAAGCTATATATGACAAACCCACAGCAAACATTATCCTCAATGGTGAAAAATTGAAAGCATTTCCTCTAAAGTCAGGAACAAGACAAGGGTGCCCACTTTCACCATTACTATTCAACATAGTTTTGGAAGTTTTGGCCACAGCAATCAGAGCAGAAAAAGAAATAAAAGGAATCCAAATTGGAAAAGAAGAAGTAAAACTCTCACTATTTGCAGATGACATGATCCTCTACATAGAAAACCTTAAAGACTCCACCAGAAAATTACTAGAACTAATCAATGATTATAGTAAAGTTGCAGGATATAAAATCAACACACAGAAATCCCTTGCATTCCTATACACTAATAATGAGAAAACAGAAAGAGAAAACAAGGAAACAATTCCATTCACCATTGCAACCGAAAGAAGTCCTAAAGAAACTAAAGACCTATAAATAGAAAACTATAAAACACTGGTGAAAGAAATCAAAGAGGACACTAATAGACAGAGAAATATACCATGTTCATGGATTGGAAGAATCAATATAGTGAAAATGAGTATACTACCCAAAGCAATTTATAGATTCAATGCAATCCCTACCAAGCTACCGATGGTATTCTTCACAGACCTAGAACAAATAATTTCACAATTTGTATGGAAATACAAAAAACCTCGAATAACCAAAGCTATCTTGAGAAAGAAGAATGGAACTGGAGGAATCAACCTACCTGACTTCAGGCTCTACTACAAAGCCACAGTCATTAAGACAGTATGGTACTGGCACAAAGACAGAAATATAGATCAATGGAACAAAATAGAAAGCCCAGAGATAAATCCACGCACATATGGACACCTTATCTTTGACAAAGGAGGCAAGAATATACAATGGATTAAAGACAATCTCTTTAACAAGTGGTGCTGGGAAAACTGGTCAACCACTTGTAAAAGAATGAAACTAGAACACTTTCTAACACCATACACAAAAATAAACTCAAAATGGATTAAAGATCTAAACGTAAGGCCAGAAGCTATAAAACTCCTAGAGGAGAACATAGGCAAAACACTCTCCAACATACATTACAGCAGGATCCTCTATGACCCACCTCCCAGAATATTGGAAATAAAAGCAAAAATAAACAAATGGGACCTAATAAAACTTAAAAGCTTCTGCACAACAAAGGAAACTATTAGCAAGGTGAAAAGACAGCCTTCAGAATGGGAGAAAATAATAGCAAATGAAGCAACTGACAACTAATCTCAAAAATATACAAGCGACTCCTATAGCTCAATTCCAGAAAAATAAATGACCCAATCAAAAAATAGGACAAAGAACTACATAGACATTTCTCCAAAGAAGACATACAGATGGCTAACAAACACATGAAACGATGCTCAACATCACTCATTATCAGAGAAATGCAAATCAAAACCACAATGAGGTACCATTTCACACCAGTCAGAATGGCTGCGATCCAAAAGTCTACAAGCAATAAATGCTGGAGAGGGTATGGAGAAAAGGGAACCCTCTTACACTGTTGGTGGGAATGCAAACTAGTACAGCCACTATGGAGAACAGTGTGGAGATTGCTCAAAAAACTGGAAATAGAACTGCCTTATGATCCAGCAATCCCACTGCTGGGCATACATACTGAGGAAACCAGAAGGGAAAGAGACACGTGTACCCCAATGTTCATCGCAGCACTGTTTATAATAGCCAGGACATGGAAGCAACCTAGATGTCCATCAGGAGATGAATGGATAAGAAAGCTATGGTACATATACACAATGGAGTATTACTCAGCCATTAAAAAGAATACATTTGAATCAGTTCTAATGAGGTGGATGGAACTGGAGCCTGTTATACAGAGTGAAGTAAGCCAGAAAGAAAAATACCAATACAGTATACTAACGCATATATATGGAATTTAGAAAGATGGTAATAATAACCCTGTATGCAAGACAGCAAAAGAGACACTTTTGTATAGAACAGTCCTATGGACTCTGTGGGAGAGGGAGAGGGTGGGAAGATTTGGGAGAATGGCATTGAAACATGTATAATATCATGTATCAAACAAGTCGCCAGTCCAGGTTCGATGCATGATATTGGATGCTTGGGGCTGGTGCACTGGGACGACCCAGAGGGATGGTATGGGGAGGGAGGAGGGAGGAGGGTTCAGGATGGGGAACACATGTATACCTGTGGCGGATTCATTTCGATATTTGGCAAAACCAATACAATATTGTAAAGTTTAAAAATAAAATATTTTTAAAAAAGCCATTTATTAGGTGATATCGGAAATCTGAAAAAAGGTTATCTCAAAAGGGTACATATATGAATTATAGCATATAATCTCCAATTAAAACTATAAAACCATTTGGGTCTGAATTTTGGGGAGCAAGGATGGCAAGAAGTTGCTTTGAGTATCTTTAAAAATTGTTTTTGCTCATTGATCACTTCCCATTCCCTGTTGCTTAATGCAACATGTCTATAGCTTTACATTTATTAACTTAGGTTGTTCATAATGTTCTCATCACTTCTAAATCTCTAATATCATTGTTTCTTTTTCAATTATTAATCATTCTTGCTTGAGGTCTGTATATAATCAAACTGATAACTTTGGTTTTGTTGTTTTTCCTATAATTTTTATTCTGTATTTGGTTGATTTCTGCCATTTCCTTCATTATTTTTATCGGTTTCATTTCAGAGAACTTGTTTTATTGCTCTTTTTCCTAGTTTCTTACTTTAATGCTCAGTATGAGAAAGATAATCTGGTCTGACCAAATTGTGAAAGGCATTATGGCCAAGATAATTAATTTGACTGTTGTACTAGAGGCAAAGTTGCTTCAACAGCCGCTTTGCTGATATGATCAAACATGTTTTAGGAAAGCAACTCTGGTGGCCATATGACAATATATTAGAATGGAGGGAGTAGCAGGAGGTTGTATCACAGTGACAGAAGACACTGAGATTCTACCTAAACTAAGGCTTTGACTGTATGGTTTTATATACATAAGAGAAAGTATAAAGGGCTTTGTGTGTTTAGTGTCTGAGCCACCATGGAAGCCCCAAAAATGGCTTTGAAATTGTGTCATTTTAATGATCACAAAGTATTTACACATTAAAGTCTTTATTCATAATTCTGATATAATTTGATTCTCTAGTTGGAAGGACTGATGCTAAAGCTGAAACTCTGGTACTTTGGCCACCTCATGAGAAGAGTTGATTCATTGGAAAAACTCTGATGCTGGGAGGGATTGGGGGCAGAAGGAGAAGGGCGCGACAGAGGATGAGATGGCTGGAGGCATCACCGACTCGATGGACGTGAGTCTGAGTGAACTCTGGGAGTTGGTGATGGACAGGGAGGCCCAGCGTGCTGCAATTCATGGGGTTGCAAAGAGTCAGACACAACTGAGTGACTGAACCTTACTGAACTGAACTGAAGCACCTTTGGAAAGTAGGAAGAGCAGACATTATCATTCTCACTTGAAAGATGAGAAAATTGAGGAGTAAAATACGTGTTAACAGCATTCCTTCCTTAAAGGTACACAATTTGTTCTTATTTCCATTATGCCAAGATGTACTGAAAGTTCTTCATTCATGGGAAATATATATCTCCAAGTATTTTTATGTCCCAAGTTCTAACATGAATAGAGAATTTCAGGAATAACTAACATTTTAAATTCACATCTATTATAGTTTCTTAACTGATATTCCACATATAAATGATTTGTAATGATTTTCAAAGGTCTTATTACCTCCAGGACAATCTGATTTACTTTCGAAACTGTTGCTCCACAAAAAATATCTCTCATAATCTTTTCAAAAAGTAGGACATCTTTAGGAAGAAATTTTGGTAAGCTAGCTTCTCTCATAGCTTCAATAATTATCAGAGTTTCCTCTGTTTCAGAAATGTCTCTGATGTTACTTTAATGGTAGAAGAAAGCAAAGAACAAGTTAGCAAGTTTGTTTTGTTGATGTTAAAGACCATTAATATTCTTTTTTAATGGCGGCTATCCCAATACCTTTTCCTCCTTTCCCCACTTCAAAGCAGCTATGTGGTTTGGGTGAGGTTAATCTGGTTCCCAGCTCCAGGGATGGACCGTGACTGACTTAGAACTCAGGGTAATGCTGTTTCCCACTCAAAATAGAAATGTATTCAGGTTAACATCAAATGAAAAATAAAATGATTTATTAAAAATCCCTAGGATGACTAGAGAACTAGTCTTGCAGACTATGTAGCTGGGAACAAAGTTGAGCTATAGAACTGGTCCTGTGAAGACATGGCTGCCACCATCAATGGCTGCCACCAGAGAGCCATGCCTGTTGCATCTAGAGCCTGATGCTTGCACTAGAGCGGCTTGCTGTCTCTGCTAATTTCTGCTAAATGTCGGCAGCTATTGCCACTGCTGTCACCCTTGCCAGAGTGGACTCTGTGTATATCCTATTTCTTTTTCCTCTAGTTTCAGGTTCAGATTCTAGGGTAGCTATCTCTGATTTGTCAAGGTTGTATGTCTGAGAGAGTTTCAGAAAGCAAGCATATGACATAACAAATATTCAAGAAGTGAATATAACCACAGCTCTAATCAATCAATGCATAGCAGTCACTTGGACACAGTGATTCAGGGGTAGACAAATGAATTGTCCACTCAGAGTGGTCTGGGACTTCAGTTCAATGGTGTAGATAGTTCCATTTATTATTAGAAGCCATCCTGCTACCCAAAATGAAGCCAGTCTAAAAATAACCCTGACAGGGGGGACTGCAGTGCCTAGAATATCTCAGAGAAATAAAAGGGAAACTCAAATCAAAGTGATTATATCCTGCCCCACCTCTGGATTTTCTGATTGGGTGAAAAAGTAAATTCCTTCTACTGTTTAAGCCAACTTAATATTTTTGTTAATTATAACAAAAGTTTTTGATATATTGTTATCACACAGTTTATTGCCACATATATTTCATATACTAAACATTCCAGTACACATTTTTATACATTAAACATGCAGTCAAAAGGGGAAAAAGTAACTACATGTGGTATAGTATGACTTTGGAGATAAAAAGGAAGAAAAGTTTTCCCTGCCCTAGCATCCCTCCCATACTCTTGTCTACTGACATCTGAAATTCTTCATTGGGATGGTGATAACTTTTAAGCCTTTGCCCCATAATAAAAAGAGCTAATAGATAACATTTATTGAGTATTTTTTTACCAGGCCTTTTGCTTAATTGTTTAAGAAATTTCATTAATTTTTTCAAAAGCTAAGAAGTAAGAAAAGTGATACTCAGAAAAATGAAATAACACACTCAGTGTCATATAGCTGGTAAATGTTTGAACTGGCATTCAGTCAGGTCTCTCTGACGTCAAAGTCCATTTCTATAAGCACTCTATCTTTACGATGGAAGACTCACTGAGTTGGCATCAGCTGTTTACACATTCCTCTGTAAATACATCAGTGAGTCTTTTTTCTGAAGGTGTTTTGGTAGAGAGGGCGAGAGTGGACCAGAAGTCAAAGTGAGGGGCCACACCAGGGACAGAAAGGGTCCCACACTTCCCTGCTGGGGATCTAGTAAGTAACCTTGACCTTTCCCACTTTTTTCTCAAGACAGATATTGCTTTACATTAAAAGAAATTTAAAAAATAGGGATAACAGTGTGTCTGGCTGGGGAGTAACTATTAGATATAGACAAGGTGAGATAATAGCTTATATAAAATATGGTAAAATTGTTACAATACCATGTTTTTCACTAAAATTATATAACTTAGGGGATGGTATCTGAGATTACTGTGGGGACTGTCTTGTAATTTAAGAATAAAAAAGAAAACTTCTAGACTAAGGTCAACTAAAGCTGAAGAAAAGCGTAGTTAAATGTAACTTTTTAAACCCGTTTTGATTGTTTTCATGATACCAGTTGTTTGGAATTAGTTAAGACATTTTGTGACCCAGTACTGTGGTCAGTTTTATAGTTTATTTTCTAAACAAAAGGGGCGGTTTAGAGAAAAACAGATAAGGCTGATTGTGGTAGGCAGAAAAATTCCCCCCTCTTCCCTACCCCTCCAACCCTGCCAATATATTCACTTCCTAATCCCTGGAACTCTGTGAATATTATCTGATAGGGCAGAAGATCTAATTGAGTTAAGAATCTTGGAAGAAGTTTATCCTGAATCATTCAGGTCTAAGTGTAGTCACATGTTCCTTATAAGAGAGGAGACAGAGACATACAGTTGAGAAGGTGATGCAAAGATGAAGGCAGAGATTGGGGTGATGTGACCTTCCACCAAGGAATGCTGGCAACCACCAGAAGGTAAAAGAGGAAAGGAAGAATCTCCCAAGAGACTCTAGAAGGAGAGCAGGTCTGTCCACAACCTTGGTCTCAGACTTCTGACCTCAGGTGCTACGAGAAGATTCATTTCCATTGTTTTTGGACATCATGCTTTTGTAGCAGTTTGTTATGGCAGCAGCCCTACAAAACTAACACACCTTTATTATTTTCTTACATATAAACACCTTTAAACTCTATTTGGGGGTTAAAGTTAGACTCCATCAACATAATTTAGAAAGAGAAGGTGTAAAAAAGGGAGGGTTGAATCACCATGCATAAAGAAATGAGAAAAAATTGTAGTACTCTTGCATGCCTAAGAGACAAAATTAGAAACCTTACAAAGCACTGGGTAGAGTCAAGGGAGAGGAAGGGACAGAGAAGGGAAGAGGAGAGAGGCAAGAAGAACAATTAAAATTTAAGGTGTTAGGAAGGGTCAAGGGACTTTTAAAAAGCAAATTGTCTAATATTCATTTTTAAATTGTTCACTGTACTTTCCTCTGACAAAAAAATAAAAAAAATTCCCCAGTCCTTTTCATAACACAGTCAGCTTCACTTAATCACATCATGTGTGTGTAGGTTTGGGAGAATCAAAGAAGGGTGGCTGTTACCCTTGCAACAGACAGAAGAGAGTTACTTTCAGTGTCAGGAGACAGACAGAGAGTACACTGGAAATGGGAACTCCAACAGCAGGCAGCTGTGAGAACTCTGAGTTTTCTGTGAAGTTTGCAGAGAACAACGAAGGACTTTGAAATGAGAAGAGTACCACTATCCCTGGAATATTTACTCACACACAGAATTAAGTGAACATAAGAAAGACTGAGAACTTGAGGGTTCCCTGTCCTAGTGTTTAGGATTCTGGGCTTTTACTGCTGTGGCCTGGGTTCAATCCCTGGTCAGGAAACTGAGATTTCACAAGCTGCATGGTGCGGCCAAAAAAAAAAAAAAAAGACTAAGGACATGAGGACATCAGGGAGCTGATTACTTGGTACTATTTATCTTTAATTTTATAAAATTAAAAGACATTTCATAGTAGACACCTATTTACATTCCATCTATATTATACAGGCCATTTTGCAAGATATGCTACAGTTCTTTTATGTAAGAAATAAAATATTACAGTGGAGCTATAGCCTATTCCTATTGTTTTCTCCTCCCATGAAACATTTTGTATTTTTTACTGTACCTATAAACAATATATAACATTTATTGTTTAAACATTTCATGTAAATAGTATATTGATATGTCTTTTTGTAACATATTTTAGAAAAATTAATAGGTGATACATGAATACAGCCCCAAATCAAGACAAGACAAGAAGTACACAGCTTGCCAATAATGAAAAGGAATGCCTGCTTCTGTTTGGTCTCACCAGTACAAATTTCTGAACACTTAAAAATTTTTGCCTATCTGATAAGTGAGAAACAATTTTCAGTGTAACTGTAATGTGCATTTCTCTCATTATGGGTAGGGTTGAGTGTATTTTCATATATTTAAAGGACTTTTATGTCTCTTTTTTTCTGAGAACTGTCTGTTGATTTCCTTTGTCCATTTTTCTATATGACTGTTTTTCCCCCAATTTTCTAGAAATCTTTATATACTAAGAGGATGAGTTATTTAACTGCAACAGGAGCTGCATATATCTTTACTCTAGTTTTTCATTTGTTTTTTGACTTCACAAAAAGTAATTTTTGACTATTATAAATTATTTCTTTTATGGCTTCTGGATTTTGAGTCTGGGAGCTCAGAATTATTTTATCTTGTTGTCATTACTTAAAATTTCACACAGTATTTTCCCAGTATTATGTAACTCCCTTTTGATCTACACTCAATTCAAAATTCAACTGACCATTTAAGCTCCCGTTTCTTCTTCCCAGCCATCACTAAAATTGTCTTCAGAGACCTCAGGCCAAAATCATAATGATCCTATCAAATATTAAAATATTTGAGTTATTAAGTTTCTGGAGAAAAATGAACAACTTGAAAATAAATGCATATAGTATATTGTTAAATCACTAATCATCTATGCTATGAAGAGAAACAGTGTTATGAATTCAAGAAACCCTCAGTTTTGGTTCTAATGTTCTCACTTCTTTCCCAAACTTGTCCTTCTAAAAGTCTCCTTCTCAAAAAAAAAAAAAAAAAAAAAAGACTAACAAGTTTCAAAGGAGTTTAAAAATCATTATCTGAGTTAAGTTTTCTCTAAAATGGAGAGCTACATTTAAAGAATATATTGTAAAAATGAACGCTTTGGAGATAATCTGGTTAGCTGCCCAAACCATTCTGGGTTATAAATAAACACAAAGTTGGCAAGTCCTAGAACAATAATTTTCAAAGTGGGGCATTCAGACTAGCAGCATCATGAACACTTGAAAACTCGTTAGAAATGTAAACTCTCAAGCCCCACCTCAGACAACTAGAAAGTTAGTGGTAAGGTCCAGCAACTTATGTTTTAAAAAGTCCTGCAAATTATTCTGATGCACTATAAAGTTTGAAAACAACTGCTCTAGATGTAATCTTCCTTGCATGGAGAAGGTAGCCTATAATTTAAAATTAGAGCTACTTGACTGCTCTCTCCAGATCAGATCCCAGGGAAAGCTCGGAACTTTGATTTACATATTGCCTTACATACAAGTTGCATGGACTTGATATGCTGATAGGAATTTTAGTTCCAGGTCATTCTTGGAGTAATACCTGAAAAGTTATCATTTAATGCTTCATGTAATCACCTTCACTTTGATAAAAACAGTTTGTTACCTGTTGCGAGAGTTGCTTGCTAGCTAATTCGTAAATGTTAACTAGCTTTCCAGAAAGTAATTTTGCAGATTTGAAACCAACAGAAAAGAGCATTACTTCAGCAATCATTTGATAATGGGGAGCCATCATTGCCACTGGGCGAAATAGAGATTTTAAGTTATCTGGGAGTTCCACTCGACCTTTGTATCTTAAGAGGATAAGAAAAACAAAGAAACAGAAAACATCATATTTCAGTTTTTCAAATGAGAACCACATAAATTTCTCCCAAACAGTAATTCTATTGCATTTCTATGTGACCTTTATCTGAAAACAAAAAGTTTACAAGATGGTTTCTACTGTGCTTTTAACTCATAGAGCTTCCTAGTTTATGTTCTTTTCTTCCTATGCCTCCTCCCACAGTTTACCTCACATCAGTTCCCTGATTCCATCAACACACATTTATTGAGTCTGCCCAGTCTCCACTCCCTGTAAACTACCATACTGTTACTCCTGCTACTTTGATTAGCTTTTCTGCCTATGTCCCCTTTGTGACAGACTACCAACCTTTTCATTTCTCACTGGCTATTCATAAAGTGGAAATTTCCCTTGGTCAGAAGCTTAATATGATATCATCCACATGGACAAATACAGAGCTGTAGCTGCTTATAAATGGTGTGGGCAGTGGAGGGATTCAGAGCATGGTGGAGGATGAGTGATGAATATATAATGTCAGCCAACTCTGTCTATGGATAAGATTAAAAAAAAGGATTTTTGCCTGTGTCCATTCCTACCACTTTGTGCACCTGATGCGAAGAACTGACTCATTAGAAAAGACCGTGATGCTGGGAAAGATTGAAGGCGGGAGGAGAAGGGGACGACAGGGGATGAGATGGTTGGATGGCATCACTGACTCGATGGACATAAATTTGAGTAAGCTCCAGGAGTTGGTGATGGACAGGGAAGCCTGACATGCTGTAGTCCATGGGGTCATGAAGAATTGGACATGACTGAGCGATTGCACTGAACTGAACTCCTACCACAGATGTAACTGATACTTACCCAGGATTTAGGGTGACAAATACTGCACAAGACATATTTATACGAATTTCTTTTCCTTCCAGTACAAACCTACAAGACATTACAGTATTCATCATTAAGACAACTGCTTTTTGTAAGCCAAAGTATCTTAAAACTACAAAGGAGTTTGCAAAACTTCCTGAGACTGTGTTACAATTAAATCCAAACAGAACATGCTGGTGGGGGGGGGGGGACAGTAGAAAGGGAAAGAAGAGGTTTTCTATGTCAAATCAAGAGCTCTGCTGGGATTCAGATTTATTTGATCATGTCTGATGATGTCTATTCAGCAGTGGCCACAGGACTTGAAAAAGTCAGTTTTCATTCCAATCCCAAAGAAAGGCAATGCCAAAGAATGCTCAAACTACCACACAATTGCACTCATCTCACACGCTAGTAAAGTAATGCTCAAAATTCTCCAAGCCAGGCTTCAGCAATACGTGAACCGTGAACTTCCAGATGTTCAAGCTGGTTTTAGAAAAGGCAGAGGAACCAGAGATCACATGCTAACATATGCTGGATTATCAAAAAAGCAAAAGAGTTCCAGAAAAACATTTATTTCTGCCTTATTGACTATGCCAAAGCCTTTGACTGTGTGGATCACAATAAACTGTGGAAAATTCTGAAAGAGATGGGAATACCAGACCACCTGACCTGCCTCTTGAGAAACCTATATGCCGGTCAGGAAGCAACAGTTAGAACTGGACATGGAACAACAGGCTGGTTCCAAATAGGAAAAGGAGTATATTTTCACCCTGCTTATTTAACTTTTATGCAGAGTACATCATAAGAAATGTTGGGCTGGAAGAAGCACAAGCTGGAATCAAGATTGCCGGGATAAATATCAATAACCTCAGATATGCAGATGACACCGCCCTTATGGCAGAAAGTGAAGAGGAACTAAAAAGCCTCTTGATGAAAGTGAAAGAGGAGAGTGAAAAAGTTGGCTTAGAGCTCAACAGTCAGAAAACAAAGATCATGGCATCTGGCCCCATCACTTCATGGGAAATAGATGGGGAAACAGTGGAAACAGTGTCAGACTTTATTTTTGGGGGCTCCTAAATCACTGCAGATGGTGATTGCAGCCATGAAATTAAAAGGGACTTACTCCTTGGAAGGAAAGTAATGACCAACCTAGATAGCATATTAAAAAGCAGAGATATTACTTTGCCAACAAAGGTCTGTCTGGTCAAGGCTATGGTTTTTCCAGTGGCCATGTATGGATGTGAGAGTTGGACTGTGAAGAGAGCTGAGCGCTGAAGAATTGATGCTTTTGAACTGTGGTACTGGAGAAGACTCTTGAGAGTCCCTTGGACTGTAAGGAGATCCAACCAGTCCATCCTAAAGGAGATCAGTCCTGGGTGTTCATTGGAAGGACTGATGCTGAGGCTGAAACTCCAATACTTTGGCCACCTGATGCGAAGAGTTGACTCATTGGAAAAGACCCTGATGCTGGGAGGGATTGGGGGCAGGAGGAGAAGGGGACGACAGAGGATGAGATGGCTGGATGGCGTCACCGACTCAATGGACATGAGTTTGGGTAAACTCCGGGAGTTGGTGATGGACAGGGAGGCCTAACATGCTGCGATTCATGGGGTCGCAAAGATTCGGACACGACTAAGCGACTGAACTGAACTGAACTGATGAGAGAGTTTTGTGAGGCTCAAGGCAAGAGGGTACCCATCTGAAGGAACCGACTTACACAGAGAAGAGAATCTGAGGAGACACAAAGCTCTGCCTGGATGACACAGTGGAACACTGAATGGCCTCAGTAGAGTTCTTGCTTTAAAATGAAACACAGCCCACTTCCCAACACCCAATTTTAAATAATTCTGGGAACATCGTGAAGTAGAACCTCGGCATGGATAGTGTCATGCCGCTGGCACCAGAGGAAGAGAGAGTGGAGAGAAATCCCCTAGTGATTTTACGGACAGCTGAACCGATGAAGGTGGTCAAACAGGAATGGAAGGACAACTGGGACAAAACCTAAGGTTTTGAAATGAGGAAAATGAGGAATTGAGGAAAACTTTGCAGAAGCTGAGATGTGGTGAAGAACTGGTGAAGTGTGAATTACTGTAATCCTAGTTATATCCACACACTTGTGAAGCCTCATAACATTGAGAGCAAAGCCAGAAGTGAGTGCCCATTAGATTGAGTTAGAATTATTAGATTGCAATTGAAATTTTAAACCCACAAATCCAAGTATGCTAAAAAAGGAAATCATGTAAGTTCCTAAATTTATTTGAAAAGAAAAAAAAATTTGCTTGGATTAGTATACATTAGTAATCCTAACATACAAATATTGCTATTAAAGGATTTTTTAAATAAAAGCATATTAATCCAGAGTAATGGAACAACAGAAGGGTTCCCGTGTGTGGTCAGTATAACTGTTTTTTTTTTTTAATATGTAGAATTAAAGAAAAAAAACCCCTTTGATTTCTTCAAATGAAATATCATCAAATGAATAGGTACTAAGAGATTTTAAACTCAAAAAGAAAAGTAATTAGAACATATTTGCCTCCTTTCCCTGGTAGCCAAGAATACTGTTCCAAGCTTGGCAAAGAGTCTGCAAGCTAACTACTCATATTTTCATATTATTTGCCAAACAAAGGAAACATTCAAGTTAAGTGCCATTCCTTTTGGTGTGTGCTTAGGAAAACAAAAGAAACAAACCCAAACACTCATGGTAGAAAAAATATTAAATAATAATTAAGCAGTATGTGTACATCAAATTTCCATTCCCAAAGTATAAACACATTTAGCCAATACCTGACAGAATAGCTGTCTTTTGCTGCCTTAATTGTTAGCATCTGTGAGGCAATCACAGAGAGAACTTCCACGTCAATTCGATTGAATTCATCAAAACAACACCAAGCTCCTGACTCAACAAGTCCGAAGAAGAATTTCCCCATTATCTTAAAAAAATGATTAATGAAATTATTATTTAGGTGAGCATTTTTACTGAGACATTAATTTCTGCAAGTTCTTCCCATTTTATCCAAACTAAGCAAACACTGCATGTCTCCCTCTCAAGCATTTGTGTAGGGCTGAAAGCAGCAGTGTTTAGACTCAGACCGCTCAACTACTCTGCCTGTCTCCTGTAAAAGTCTAAATGCGTGTGCGTGCTAAGTCGCTTCAGTCTTGTCTGACTCTGTGACCCTATGGGCTATAGCCAGCCAGGCAAGAATACTGGAGTGGGTTGCCATTTCCTCTTCCAGAGGACCTTCCCAACCCAGGGATCGAACCCTAGTCTCCTGCATTGCAGGCAGATTCTTTATTGCTGAGCCACCGGGAAAGCCCTAAAAGTTTAAACATAGCAGCAGCAAACTGATGCTCACAAGAGTGAGAAAGTAGAAGCACAATTCACATTCGCGTAACTGAGCAATCTCCTGGGTGCCGTGTTCTCAGAACCACGTACTGGCAGTAAAAGTTTTCCAGCAGATGGTTGGAAGAGTTCTCCTTTCTAGGTATGGCCAAGACTCAAGGGTTAGTGGTCAATGCCTGGTAGTAATGCAGATGGTTGATGTTTAGTCATTAAGTCGTGTCCGAATCTTTTGCAACTCCATGGTCTGTAGCTTGCCAGGCTCCTCTGTCTGTGGGATTTTTTTTCTTCTTCAGGGGATCTTCCCGACCTAGGGACGGACCCTTTTCTGCTGAGCCACCAGGGAAGCTCAGTAACACAGATCTCTGAACTACTAATTTAAGGGGAGTGGAAGATTGGGGCCAGGCTGGAGTGGGGACAGCAAATGCAAGCAGCTCTTACTCTGCTTCTGCCATTTACAATGGGCAAGCCCAGGGTGGCTAGATCCTCCAGTGTCCTTGTGAGAGACTGAAAGTCTGTGTTGAAATCTGTTGATATGTAAATGTTATAAACTGAAACGAACAAGCCAGATAAAGTGTCTGTGGACTGAATATCTGTTGAGGAATGCTCGAACTCTAAGAGGAGCTTTTGTTAGGTGCTGCTGAGGGGCAAGATGTGAGTCGGAGAGAGCCCCTCTGGCTCAGAAGCCTGAAAAAGTCGGTTCCTCCCACTGACTGCAGCAATCAGATCCTGTCTTTATCTAAAACTTTGACATTTTGTTTATCATGTTTTTGGGGGGGGCATTTACCTTGATTCTTTTTTTTTTAATTTATTTATTTTAATTGGAGGTTAATTACTTTACAATATTGTATTGGTTTTGCCATACATCAACATGAATCTGCCATGGGTATACATATGTTCCCCATCCTGAATCCTCCTCCCACCTCCCTCCCCATACCATCCCTCTGGGTCATCCCAGTGCACCAGCCCCAAGCATCCAGTATCATGCATCAAACCTGGACTGGTGATTCATTTCTTATATGATATTATACATGTTTCAATGCCATTCTCCCAAATCATCCCCACCCACCCTCTCCCACAGAGTCCAAAAGACTGTTCTATACATCTGTGTCTCTTTTGCTGTCTTGCATACAGGGTTATCGTTACCATCTTTCTAAATTTCATATATACGCATTAGTATACTGTATTGGTGTTTTTCCTTCTGGCTTACTTCACTCTGTATAATCAGCTCCAGTTTCAACCACCTCATTAGAACTGATTCAAATGTATTCTTTTTAATGGCTGAGTAATACTCCATTGTATATATGTACCATAGCTTTCTTATCCATTCATCTGCTGATGGACATCTAGGTTGCTTCCATGTCCTGGCTATTATAAACAGTGCTGCGATGAACACTGGGGTACACGTGTCTCTTTCCCTTCTGGTTTTCTTGGTGTGTATGCCCAGTAGTGGGATTGCTGGGTTATACCTTGATTCTTTAAAAAATACATTGCACTAAAATACTATTTATTTTGATGACTAAGTTTTTGGCTCCTCATTGAACTTTGCTTAGCAGGTAAGAGCGTCACTCACCTTACCCTAGTCCCACTCCTGCAGAGCCCCAGTAAAGGTACTTTCCAGGGAGGACAGACAGGCTATTTGGTAAGTGTTTTAAGAATAATAGTTCAATCAGCTTATTCATATTTACTGATATTTTTAATGTGCCAGGTGAATACATATTGGAAATGTAGGATCTCAGCAAAATGTAAAAGGTTTGGACTTAAGTTGCAAAATAAAATAAATTGGAGTGTTTTGAAACTAAGGAAATTTGTGATAGGCACAGAGGCATATGACATTTTAATAAATATTTAAGAATGCTATGAGACCTATCTTAAATAATATGCAACCAAAACTTGTTGTTGCATAAGGCTGATATAAACTTGTAATCACTTATATAATCTCTGACTCAAATTTTTGTGTTACTCATAGTAGCCTCATTGTTCTTTATTTTCAGTAAATAAAAGTGTAGGTTAGAATATGTAAATTTATATTACTGAAGCAGTACTCTTAATTTTTTATATATTCATGTTTCATACCAATTTTGTTTGAAAAGATCCTCCCTGACAAAACATTGGAAAATCTCTGTCTTAAGAAGTGGTTCAGCTGAATAAAGGTAAACTGTGTAATGTTTTAAGTTTCAATTACATTTAAAACTTCTTTTCTGTTAGTTTAAAAGAACAGCATTTATAGTTATATTAATACTTAATGTGTAAGATATTTTCCTTATTCTTTTAATCCTCACTGAATTATTTCTTTTTTGTGTACAATAGTTTTTTTCTGAGTATATAAGAATAAGCTTTACCTTATAATCCAAATCCTCAAAACAGTTGAAGACTACACAATGTTTGCCTAAGGACTGGGAAACAAAAATGATATTTTAATATATTTATTTAATTATGACACAAAGTACTAATTTTAAAACTTCCAGAGTAATAAAATATCTTTATTCTTTCAAGAAAAGTTTTACAATATAAAGGTGTTTATACCAAATTTAGAAATCCACAAGACTCAGTTTAGGATTAACACACGGATACTATTATAGTTGATTAGTGCATGGAGGCTTGAGGTCATATTTTTAAACACATAAACAAATAAACTAAGAAAAAACATTTCAGCAATATCATAAACTATACCCTTTGCTTTCATCAGTTGCTTCTTTGTCTCTTTTTCTTATACACACACACATACACATAAACACTCGTGTTTGTCACAAAGACTAGGCAAAAATCTGTGTATGGAGCTCAAAATAAATGAATCACTTCTTCAGGAAAGGAAGGGGGGACAAAGCTACCATTTACATAGACGTTAGTTCATTATTATAGTCCAAGTCAACTGTGTTGACTTACCAAGATCCTAAGTCCCAGCACACATTAAACATTCAAAATTAAATGATGATGTATGAATTAACAAATGTGTTAATGTGTTTGCTAAATATTATGAGTACTTTAACAACAGGAGAGGTGTAAACTTAAGATAACTTTTAAAGTTTGTGTGACTAAAAAAAAAGAAGTTTTTATTCTAGATATAGAAACCACTTACTTTTGCTAGATCTTTAACACTCTCGGTTTTTCCTGTACCAGCTGGACCAGCAGGGCAACCTCCTAGGTTCAAGTGTAGTGCTCCAGTGAGAGTTAGCCAGCATCTGTCAGTGAGAGGTGTAATCACCAATCTTGGGGTACAGCCCAAGTACTCATAGCCATACGTAAAGCTGGCATCTCCTTGAGATACATAGCACAACTTTTGTTTCTCATTCCATTTATATTGCAAATGTCTGAAAACAATATTTCAAATGACCATACTATTTGGGCAAAATGATTTTAAATTTTTTTCACATGCAGAAACATAGTAAGATTATGTTGATTTAAAAACATCAAAAAATCAAATGAAAAGACTGGTGGATAATTCATCAATTGCTCTATTAGACAGGAACTACTAGAACTTGGAAGACTATAAACATGAACACTCTTCCCTATGAGAAAAATGGCCTTGTTAGAATTATGCTACTTTGGTATGATGGTCAGCATAAATGGAAGATTTACATAACAATCATCTCTATGAAGTTTTTATGGCTTCCATAAGAAGGTAGTTTCAGACATTATTCATTATAACCACTACATTAGTGGTCCAGGACTACGTTCTTATGGAAACCACTATGAGTTAAATTGGTAGCTCATTTATATCTTAGTTTATGCTGTCATCTAATAGTTTGTATATCCTTCATAAAACCCTTTAAAATCCTTTCTAGAACAAAGCAGATTATAAATAAATATAAAAATGAGTACATTTAAAACATAAGTTAAAAATAAAATTTTAAAAATTATAAACTACTGCCTTGGAAAGTCTCAGATGAAGAGACAGAAGTCACTGTTGAAGGAAATGAATTTTTTAAATTGTAGTTGACTTACAATACTATACTAGTTTCAAGTGTACACTGCTCCATTGGTAAAGAATCTGCCTTCAATGCAGGAGATACTGTTTCAATTCCTGGGTCGGGAAGATCCTCTGGAGAAGGGATAGGCTACCCATACCAGTACTTTCGGGCTTCCCTTGTGGCTCAGCTGGTAAAGAATCCACCTGCAATGCCAGAGATCTGGGTTCGATCCTGGGTTGGAAAAATCCCCTGGAGATGGAAAAGGCTACCTACTCCAGGATTCTGGCCTGGAGAATTCCATGGAGTATACAGTCCATGGGGTCACTAAGAGTCAGACACAACTGAGCAACTTTCACTTTCATAGTAATTTGACAATTTTATAGAATATACTCCATATAAAGTTACTATTGACTGTATTCTCTTTGCTGGATATTACATCCTCATAATTTATTATTTTATATCTAGTAGTTTGTACATCTTAATCTCCACTACCTCTATTGCACTTCTCATCGCAACCTCCTTCTGGTAACCACTAGTTTGTTCTCTGTATCTATGAATCTGTTTCTGTTTGGTTATATTTGTTCATTTATTTTTTAGATTCCATATATAAATGAAAATACACAGTATTTATCTTTATTTCACTAAGCCTAATATTCTCCAGGTTCATGTATATTGATGCAAATGGCAAAATTTCATTCTTTTTTATGGTTAAATTCCATTGGATGTATATAGCACATCTTCTTTATCCATTTATCTGTGGATGGATTTATGCTGTTTCCATATCTTGGCTATTGTAAATAGTGCTTCAGTGAATGTTGGGGTGCATGTATCTTTTGAAATAGTATTTTCATTTTCTTCAGATAAATATACATGGTATAATTGGTAGATCATTTTTGAGGAGCATCCATACTGTTTTCCAGAACGGCTATACCAACTTACATGTCTATCAGTAGTGCATGAGGGTTCCCATTTCTTCACATCATCACCAATGCTTGTTATTTGCTGTCTTTTTGAGAGTAGCTATTCTGATAGGTGTGATATATCTCATTGTGGTTTTGATTTGCATTTGCCTCATGATTAGTGATGTTGAGCATCTTTTCATACATCTGTTGGCCATTTGTATTTCTTTTGGAAAAACATCTGTTCAGGTCCTCTGCCCATTTTTAGACTGGGTTGTCTTTTTTGATACTGAGTTGTGTGAGGTTTTTTCATTTAATACTTTGGATATTGACCCTTTATCAGATGTATCATTTACCGATATTTTCTTCCATTTAGTAGGCTGTTTTCTAGTTTGGTGGATGGTTTCCTTTGCTTTGCAAAAGCTTTTAAGTTTGATTAGGTCCCATTTGTTTATTTTTGCTTTTATTTCACTTGTCTGAGGAGATATATCCAAAAAAATTGCTAAGACAAATGTCAAAAAGCATACTGCCTAAGAAAGCCTTCCTCAGTGATCAATGCAAAGAAATAGAGAAAAACAACATAATGGGAAAGACTAGAGATCTCTTCAAGGAGATTAGAGATACCAAGGGAACATTTCATGCAAAGATGGGCTCTATAAAGGACAGAAATGGTATGGACCTAACAGAAGCAGAAGATATTAAGAAGAGGTGGCAAGAATACACAGAAGAATTGTACAGAAAAGATCTTAATGACCCAGATAATCACGATGGTGTGATCACTCACGTAGAGCCAGATATCCTGGAATGTGAAGTCAAGCGGGCCTTAGAAAGCATCACTATGAACAAAGCTAGTGGAGGTGATGGAATTCCAGTTGAGCTATTTCAAATCCTGTAAGATGATGCTGTGAAAGTGCTGCACCCAATATGCCAATAAATTTGGAAAACTCAGCAGCAGCCACAAGACTGGAAAGGGTCAGTTTGCATTCCAATTCCAAAGAAAGGCAATGCCAAAGAATGCTCAAACTACTGCACAATTGCACTCATCTCACACTGCTAGTAAAGTAATGCTCAAAATTCTCCAAGCCAGGCTTCAGCCATATGTGAACCGTGAACTTCCTGATGTTCAAGCTGGTTTTAGAAAAGGCAGAGGAACCAGAGATCAAATTGCCAACATCCGCTGGATCATGGAAAAAGAAAGAGAGTTCCAGAAAAACATATATTTCTGCTTTATTGACTATGCCAAAGACTTTGACTGTGTGGATCACAATAAACTGTGGAAAATTCTGAAAGAGATGGGAATACCAGACCACATGAACTGCCTCTTGAGAAACCTATATGCAGGTCAAGAAGCAACAGTCAGAACTGGACATGGAACAACAGACTGGTTCCAAATAGGAAAAGAAGTACGTCAAGGCTGTATATTGTCACCCTGCTTATTTAACTTATATGCAGAGTACATCATGAGAAATGCTAGGCTGGAAGAAGCACAAGCTGGAATCAAGATTGCCAGGAGAAATATCAACAACTTCAGATATGCAGATGACACCACCCTTATGGCAGAAAGTGAAGAGGAACTCAAAAGCCTCTTGATGAAAGTGAAAGTGGAGAGTGAAAAAGTTGGCTCTAAGCTCAACATTCAGAAAACTAAGATCATGGCATCTGGTCCCATCACTTCATGGAAAATAGATGGGGAAACAGTGGAAACAGTGTCAGACTTTATTTTTTGGGCTCCAAAATCACTGCAGATGGTAACTGCAGCCATGAAATTAAAAGACATTTACTCCTTGGAAGGAAAGTTATGACCAACCTATATAGCATATTCAAAAGCAGAGATATTTTTTGCCAACAAAGGTCTGTCTAGTCAAGGCTATGGTTTTCCAGTGGTCATGTATGGATGTGAGAGTTGGACTGTGAAGAAAGCTGAGCACCAAAGAAGTGATGCTTTTGAACTGTGGTACTGGAGAAGACTCTTGAGAGTCCCTTGGACTGCAAGGAGATCCAACCAGTCCATCCTAAAGGAGATCAGTCCTGGGTATTCATTGGAAGGATTGATGCTGCAGGTGGAACTCCAATACTTTGGCCATCTGATGCGAAGACCTGACTCACTGTAAAAGACCCTGATGCTGGGAGGGATTGGGGGCAGGAGGAGAAGGGGACCACAGAGGATGAGATGGCTGGATGGCATCACCGACTTGTTGCACATGAGTTTGGGTGAACTTCGGGAGTTGGTGACGGTCAGGGAGGCCTGATGTGCTGTGATTCATGGGGTCGCAAAGAGTCGGAGACGACTGAGCGACTGAACTGAGCTGATGCTTTCTTCTGAATGTTTTACGGTTTCAGGTCATATATTTAGGTCATTATTCCATTTTGAGTTTACTTTTTGTATAAGGTGTGAGAAAATATTCTAGTTTCATTCTTTTCCATGGAGCTGTTGAGTTTTTCCAAGACCACTTATTGATGAAACTGTCTTCTTACCTGTATTCTTACCTCCTTTGTCATAGCTTAACTGACCATATTGTATGTATTTAGGAAAAGATTTTTCACTATACCTGTGGTGTATAAGTAATATTTCATAGTTTCTTTTATTAATTTTTAGGCCCAAAGCAGCTTAAGAAGCATTTTTGTCTTAATGAATTACAGTAGCTTAATTTTTTTAATTATACAAATACATTGAAAGAAAATGTATTTATTTCATTCTTAAATAACTGGAAGGTTGTGTGTACCAGTTGTACACTGCATAATGTTTCAAACTTTGAAATGAGATTGGATCATGCCAATCTTACTTCCTGTGCCACATTAATTTTAATTCAGTGCTTGCTTTTTAACAGGGCCACTGCCAAAAACCTACCTTTGCAAAGATAAGAGGTCACTGAAAGGTTGTAGCATGATCTGATATTAACATTGTAAACTGCTTCAAACTGTTAGTAGCTGGTTATCTTACTGATGTTATATATCCCTTGTTTGTTTAGTCTCTAAGTCCTGTCTGACTCTTCTGCAATCCCACAGACTATAGGCTGTAAGGCTCCTCTGGTTCATGGGATTTCCTAGGCAAGAACACTGGAGCGGGTTGCCATTTACCTCTCCAACAGATCTTCCTGACCCAGGGATCAAACTAGCCTCTCCTTCGTTGGCAGGCAGATTTTTTATCACTGAGTCATCAAAGAAACTCTGGTATCTTATAGTGTCCTTATAGTCTCTCAAAAGTTTAAAAAATATTACAGTTGTGAGTGCCCTATGGTGCCATGGGACACCAAGGCACACTATATGGAAGCTATACCCTTGGAATCATAGATAACTCAGAGTCTTAGTATTAATAGAATCTTCTTTCTCCTAGTTTGCTTTTCTGTAAATGCTCTTCCACTTTTAGTTTTCACTTTTAAAGACAGTCAATAGAAAGTAATAATGACGTGCTAAACTTTATGCAGCGTGAGGGCTCACAGACATGACATATTCTTTTAGCAATTAAGAATGTATACAGTTATACTTCAGTAAAACAAACATATGAATATATATATACAATATAAAGTATTCTGATAAAACATAGTAGACAGTGGTGCCAGTCAAATGCAACAGCTTCTTTTCACTCTATTTTCCTTAGAGTTTAAAGGAAATTGTCATACCTAAAATCAGGAAATTTATGCTAATACAGAATTTATTAAAAAATAAAAAACTTTCTTTGAGAATCAAGGATCTTATACAGGTAAGGCAGTTGTTTTCCTATGAAGAGAGGAAACTTAAGAAAAAAATTAATTCAGAAGTTTGAAACTATATTTATTATAGGAATCTTATGTTTGATTTCTTCACCAAAATCAATGGCACTATTTTTCTATACTTTCATATTTGTATATGAAATACTACATGTATATGACTATATACTTATTGCCCCTGGGTAGGAAGAAGGGCTTCCCTGTAGCTCAGCTGGTAAAGAATCCACCTGCTATGCAGGAGACTCCAGTTCAATCCCTGAGTAGGGAAGATCGGCTGGAGAAGGGATAGGCTACCCACTCAGGTATTTTTGGGCTTCCCTGTTGGCTCAGCTGGTAAAGAGTCCACCTGCAATGCAGGATACCTGGGTTGGGAAGATTCTTTGGAGAAGGGAATAGCTACCTATTCCAGTATTCTGACCTGGAGAATTCCACAGACTGTACAGTCTATGGGGGTTGCAAAGAGTCAGACACAACTGAGTGACTTGCACTTTTTAGGAGGAAGGGAGTTCTGAGTTAGAGAATTGGCTAGGAATGTCCTCTGATTTGTTTACCAGCTTGGTCTGTCCCAGAACTGACAGCACGTGGGGGGAAGAAGAGGCTTGAGGTAGAGCTTCTTTCACTACCCATTGAAAACTGCTCTCTGGCTAAATGGTAAAAGGGAAAACACAGCTAAGAGGAGTGTGGTCAGTTCGGGAAGATAAAACAAAAATAACTTAAAATGAAGGAGAAGAACAATGGAAAAGAGGAAGAAGAAAGCACAGAAATATGTACTTAAGTTGGCGGAATTTGCTTAGAATTTCTATAAATCCTAGAGAGATAAAACTCAGGTCAGACAAAATTCGAGGTAGAGAATTAACTTACCTGAGATAGGTATATGAGAAGTTATTTTAGAGTTGTAATTTCGATCTACTTACCTTGTCCACTCAAAATCATCTGCATTGAAAATACTTTTGAGTAGTAAATTTCTCACTGTGTCTCTGCAGTGAACATACAGGGTAAGCAACGCCCCTAGTACAACTTTTGCTCGAGAGTTATGAGTATCCAGCACCACCAGCTCTGCAACCTCTTCTAGATGATGTATCATATGAGCATGGACTTTTTCCACCTCTTTTTTTGGATGAGAACTCACAAAACTTTTGATACAATCATTATAAAATATGATCTGGCTCTGAAAAAATAAGATATAAAAGTAATAATTTTGAAGCATAAATTTTATAAATGAAAATAGATATTCTCAAGAGTGGTGTGGTGTGGACTGAAGGCAGGAGAAGGGGACAACAGAGGACAAGATGGTTGGATGGCATCATTGAGTCAATGAACATGAGTTTGAGCAAGCTCTGGGAGATGGTGAAGGACAAGGAAGTATGGCATGCTACAGTCCATGGGGTCGCAAAGAGTTGGACACGACTGAGCTACTGAACAATGATATGTGGTGTGTATTATGCAAGAGTCATCATATGTGTGTAAAAGACAGAGCTTACACATTTGTATACATTTGACACTTAGAAATTGAACTTTGATTAATGCTTGTGGGAGCTTATTCTTTAATAAATGAAAACACATTTATCACCAACATTTATATTTTCTAAATTTTATATTCTTAATCTATCATCACTTAGGCTAAGTAAGAACCTGGGGACAGTAATAACGGTATCATAATTCCAAGCTTAAATTATATCTGTTTAAAGTATATCTGTTTTCTGAGTGGGACTCAGAAATAGGTTAAGTTTGTAATTTTTAGGATCTTTCAGTTCAGTTCAGTTCAGTTGCTCAGTTGTGTCTGACTCTTTGCGACCCCATGTATCGCAGCGCCCAGGCCTCCCTGTCCATCACCAACTCCCGGAGTTCACTCAGACTCACGTCCATCGAGTCGGTGATGCCATCTAGCCATCTCATCCTCTGTCGTCCCCTTCTCCTCTTGCCCCCAATCCCTCCCAGCATCAGAGTCTTTTCCAATGAGTCAACTATTCACATGAGGTGGCCAAAGTACTGGAGTTTCAGCTTTAGCATCATTCCTTCCAAAGAAATCCCAGGGCTTATCTCCTTTAGAATGGACTGGTTGGATCTCCTTGCAGTCCAAGGGACTCTCAAGAGTCTTCTCCAACACCACAGTTCAAAACCATCAATTCTTCGGTGCTCAGCCTTCTTCACAGTCCAACTCTCACATCCATACATGACCACAGGAAAAACCATAGCTTTGACTAGATGAACCTTTGTTGGCAGAGTAATGTCTCTGCTTTTGAATATGCTATCTAGGTTGGCCATAACTTTCCTTCCAAGGAGTAAGCGTCTTTTAATTTCATGGCTGCAGTCACCATCTGCAGTGATTTTGGAGCCCCCCAAAATAAAGTCTGACACTGTTTCCACTGTTTCCCCATCTATTTCCCATGAAGTGATGGGACCAGATGCCATGATCTTCGTTTTCTGAATGTTGAGCTTTAAGCCAACTTTTTCACTCTCCACTTTCACTTTCATCAAGAGGCTTTTTAGTTCCTCACATAACTTCTATTATTGGATCCATCTTTTGTCACTCTTTCCATACATACCAGAGAAGTTTTAAAAAGGCTACTGGCTTAAGTCAAATTGACCTGGCATTTAATGGAGGGAGATATTTCATGAGGTCCATAGGTTTCTGGCCTGTAATTAAGTGAATTGTGATTCCACTCACTAAGATATTATATCTATTGAAGGAATAGCATGCTGTAGGTGAAGGGACACAATGGATTCATTTGGGATATACTGAATTTGAAGTGCTTAAGAAATACATGGGCTTTCCAGGTGGCACTAGGGGTAAAGAACCTGCCTGCGAATGCAGGAGTCATAAAGATGTGGGTTTTAACACTGGGTTGGGAAGATCCCCTGGAGGAAGGCATGGCGACCCACTCCAGTATTCCTGCCTGGATAATCCCCATGGACAGAGGAGCCTGGCAGCCTACAGTCCATGGGGTTACAAAGAGTCAGACAAGACTGAAGCTACTTAGCACTCTCAAGAAATACACAAGAGGAGCTATGAAGAAATAAATATTAGAATAATTAGCATAGAGGTAATACATAGAATGGTGAGATTTTTTTTCTTTCCAGGGCAAGATAAGTGTACCCACATGGGAAACTTGATGTATCAGTTAGTGTTTTGGCAGCATGCAACAGAAACTAATTCTGACTTCCCGAAAGCATCTTGTAAACCTCTAATAGCAGATTAGCTGGAGGTGAGAGCTGAGGCTTAGGAACTGGGCAGAAGCAAGAATCTAGGCCAGGCATCAGGAACCATAGTCATGGTCATGCCACAGAAGAGTCTGATCAAAAGTCACTGTGCTGTCACACCTGAGGTATTTATTCAAGATTCACAGCCTCAGGAGAGAGCAACCAGTGGGCTGAGACCCTCTCCGAGGCTGCCTCAATGTAGGTTGAGGGAAGGTTTGGATATGGTAAATCGGACTATGAACTAGATTTTATCTATTTATTTAGCTAAACAAAGAGGACTTCTCAACCACTATAGTTTGATTAAATCTATATTGAAATTCTCTTAGTGGCTACTGCATGTAAACATTTTATTATCCCAACAGGTGTCCACTCAGAGATAGTTCCTAGTTATGTTACATATGTAGAAGTGTTTACAAGAGGAAGGGAAGTTGTAAATTTCATACCAGGATGGGAAATTTGCAGTAAGTAAGGCAGACATGGGAAAACAAAAATATGTTCAGTAAGTGAAGTTGAAATCTATCATAAAATATTTTTGGAAACAGATTACTGACTGCTTCTAATTATTAAGCATGTTTGGAAGACCAGGTGTTTGGGAAAGATCCTTTCTTAGTACAGCAGATTTGATTATTTCAGTGCCTGGTAAACTGCAGAAATGTGCATATTGATTAATTATAATTTTGTTGTCTTCATAAACAACAGCTTAAATAAGTCCTTGACTTAAGATCTGAGAGCACTTTATTAATATTCAGGCAAATGAATGACAAAGGAGACCAATCAGATAATCAGAATTTGTGTCCATTATCCCAGGTTATTTTAATAAAGACTTGAAAATTAGGGTGGGTCAAGGAAAAGTAAAAAAATGTAATGTTATTTTAAAACTTAACAGAGAACTTCAAGGCCAAGTGTACTTTCAAAATACTTGGTAATAGTAACTCATGGCAATATGGTTTTTACTTTCATTACTCCAGAAAAATTGCTATCTCTGAGGTTCATGTTGACCCTAATAACTGACAGACATAATGGAGTTTTCAGACCTTTCTAGAGCATTTAAAAATGATTACCACTCACTTTTTCTAGAGAAAAATCAAACAAAAAAAACGTCCCTCTCTCCTCCCTTAGCTTCCATAACAAATCTCATAATTTCTCTTCTTTTTCTTTTTTCCCCTTCTTTTTTTTTTCTACCCATGTGCTAATCCCCAGAACCTGTGAATATGTCACCTTATGATGGGAACAGTTGATTAAGACCTTGTGACAGGGAAGTTCTAGATTTTCTGAGTGGGGCCAGTGTAATCATGTGTATCCTTAAAATTGGAGAACTTCCTCTGCTTCTACACAGAGGGAGATAAACTACCGAAGAATGGTCAAAGAGAGGTGACGCTGGTAGCTCTGAAGATAAAGGAAGGGGCTATGAATCAAAGAATTCCAGAAGATGGAAAAAAGACAAAGAAATGGATAAAGGAATACAGCCCTGCTGATACCCTGATTTCTGCCCAGTAAGTAAGACCTGTTTTGCCCAGTGATCCACTGGAGAAGGGAATGGAAAAACCACTTCAATAGTCTTGCCTCAAGAACTCCATAAACAGTATGAAAGGAAAAGAGATATGACACTCCATGGAAGATGTACCCCCCCGCCAACTCCCAGGTTGGAAAGTGTCCAATACGTTAATGGGGAAGGGCAGAGAAATAGCTTCAGAAAGAATGAAGAGGCTGGGCAAAGCACAAATGACACTCAGTTGTGCTTGTGTCTGGTGGCGAAAGTAAAGTCTGATGCTGTAAAGAACAATATTGCATAGGGACCTGGAATGTTAGGTTCATAAGTCAAGGTAGATTGGACATGGTCAAGCAGGAGATGGCAAGAGTAAACATCAACATTTTAGGAATCAGTGAACCAAAATGGACCTGAATGGGAGAATTTAATTCAGATAACCATTATACATACTACTGTGGGCAAAAATCCCTTAGAAGAAATGGAGTAGCCCTCATAGCCAACAAAAGAACCTGAAATGCAGTACTTGGGTACAAACTCAAAAATGACAGATGATCTCGAATTGTTTCCTAGACAAACTATTCAACATCAGTAATCCAAGTCTATGCCCCAACCACTAATACCAAAGAAGCCAAATGATTCTATGAATTAATATCAAAATAAAAAGATGTCCTTTTCATCATTGGGGATGGGAATGCAAAAGTAGGAAGTCAAGAGATACCTGAAGTAACAGGAAATTTTGGCCTTGGACTACAAAATGAAGCAGGGCAAAGGTTAACAGAGTTTTGCCAAGAGCACACAGTAGTCATAACAAACACCCTATTCCAACAACACAGGAGACGACTCTACATATGGACATCACCAGATGGTCAATACTGAAATCAGATTGATTATATTCTTTGCAGCCCAAGGTGGAGAAGCTATATACAGTCAGCAAAAACAAGACCGGGAGCTGACTGTGGCTCAGATCATGAGCTCCTTATTGCAAAATTCAGGCTTAAACTGAAGAAAGTAGTGAAAGCAACTAGACCATTCAGGTATGACCTAAATCAAATCTCCTATGATTATACAGTGGAAATGACAGATAGATTCAAGGGATTAGATCTGATAGACAGAGTGCCTGAAGAACTATGGACAGAGAATCATAATACTGTACAGGAGGTGGTGACCAAAAATATCCCCAATACAAAGAAATGCAAGAAGACAAAGTGATTTTCTGAGGAGACTGGGGAAATAGCTGAGAAAAGAAGAGAAAGAAAAGGCAAAGGAGAAAGGGAAAAATATTCCCAACTGAATGCAGAGGTCCAGAGAATAGCAAGCCTTATGTGAATAATGCAAAAAAATAGAGGAAAACAATAGAATGGGAAAGACTAGAGATCACTTAAGAAAATTAGAGATACTAAGGGAACATTTCATGCAAGGATGGGCGCAATAAAGGACGGAAATGGCAAGGACTTAATAGAAGCAGAAGAGGTGGCAAGAATACACAGATGAACCATACAAAAAAATAGTATAATGTGGTCACTCACCTATAGCCAGACATCCTGGAGTGTGAAGTCAAGTGGGCCTTAGGAAGCATTCCTATGAACAAAGCTAGTGGAGGTGATCCAATTCCAGTTGAGCTATTTCAAATTCTGAAAGATGATGCTGTGAAAGTGCTGCACTCAATATGCCAGCAAATTTGGAAAACTCAGCAGTGGCCACAGGACTGGAAAAGGTCAGTTTTCATTCCCGTTCCTAACAAGGGCAATGCCAAATGATATTCAAACTCCCATACATCTATGCTCATTTCATATGCTAGCAAGATAATGCTCAAAATCCTTCAAGCTAGGCTTCAGTACATAAACTGAAAACTTCCAGTTGTACAATCTAGGTTTAGAAGAGGCAGAAGAACCAAAGATCAAATTGCCAACATTTGCTTGATTGTGTAAAAAGCAAGGGAATTCCTAACAAACATATACTTCTGCTTCATTGACTATACTAAAGTCTGACTGTGTGGATCACAATAAACTGTGGAAAGTTCTTAAAGAGATGGGAATACCAGACCACCTTCCCTGTCTCCTGAGAAACCTGTATGCGGGTCAAGAAGCAACAGTTAGAACCAGCCATGGAACAACAGACTGGTTCAAAATTGGAAAAGGAGTACATCAAGGCTGTATATTGTCACCCTGCTTATTTAACTTATATGCAGAGTACATCACGCAAAATGCCAGGCTGGACGAATCACAAGCTGGAATCAAGCTTGACACGAGAAATATGAAGAACCTCAAATAAACAGATGATACCATTCTAATGGCAGAAACTGAAGAGGAACTAAAGAGCCTCTTGATGAAGGTGAAGGAGGAGGGTGAAAAGCTGGCTTAAAACTCAACATTCAAAAAACTAAGATCATGGCATACAGTCCCATCACTTCATGGCAAATTGAAAGGAAAAAAGTGGAAAGAATGACAGATTTTATTTTCTTGGGCTCCAAAATCGCTGCAGTTGGCGACTGCAGCCATGAAATTAAAAGATGCTTGCTCCTTGGAAGAAAAGCTATGATCAAACTAGACAGTGTATTAAAAAGCAGAGACATCACTCTGCTGACAAAGGTATGAATAGTCAAAGCTATGGTTTTTCCAGTAGTCATGTATGGATGTGAGAGTTGGACCATAAAGAAGGCTAAGCACTGAAGACTCGATGCTTTTGAACTGTGATGCTGGAGAACACTCTTCAGAGTCTCTTGGACTGCAAGGAAATCAAACCAGTCAATCCTAAAGGAAATCAACACTGACTATTCACTGGAAATACTGATGCTGAAGTTGAAGCTCCAATATTTTGGCCATCTGATGCAAAGAGCCAACTCACTGGAGAAGACTCTAATGCTGTGAAAGATTGAGGGTAGGAGGAGAAGGGGACAACAGAGGATGTGATGGTTGGATAGCATCACTTGCTCAATGGACAAGTTTGAGCAAACTTGGGGAGATAGTGGAGGACTGAGGAGTCTAGTGGACTCCAGTCCATGGGGTCACAAAGATTCAGACATGACTGAACAAACAACAAAATAATTCACGAGTTATATTCTTTCAACATTTTATCCTGAACATTTCTAAAAGCATGGACAAGTTGAAGACATTATAAAATGAATACCCATATACCTATCACTATGTTCCTTAATAAACGTTAATATTTACTTTGTCAGGTGTCTGTCCATCAAGTCAACCATCTCTCCATTTTATTTTTTGATGCAGTTCAGAGTTACCTATATCAGTAACCTTCATAATGGTTTATTTCTAAATCTTTGTTTTCTGGGCATGTAGTTACAGATTAAATACTGATACATCAAAGAAGTATTTACTTACCACAGTCAGTACCACTTGTCCTGGATGAGACAGCACCCATAGGGAAAACTGTTGGTAGTACCAGTCATCAACTCCTTGACTTATAAATCTATAAGCAAAAAAAATTTTATAATATTTATATTTAATCACTGATTGTGGCCATTTAATGATTAAGCATAAGATAACACAGGAATTTTCCTTTAGGCTCTCTGAGTTTTCTGTTCTAATTTAGGTATATAAATAACAAAGCAGAGATAATAGAGCTTTAATTCATGCATAATGTATATTCCTTAAATTCCTCTTTAACATCATCTGCACATTTCCAATAAAACCATTGAGTTTCTGGGATGGTGTGCATGTGTGGTAAGTTGCTTCAGTCTGACTCTTTGTGACTCTATGGACCATAGCCCACCAGGCTCCTCTGTCCATATGATTCTCCAGGCAAGAATATGGACTGGGTTGCAATGCCCTCCTCCAGAGGATGTTCCTGACCCAGGGATCTAACCTGTGCCTCGTGTCTACCTGCATTTGCAGGCAGGTTCTTTACCACTAGTGCCACCTGGGACTATATTAAACTAGGAGATGACACCTATTAGCTTTGAATTTCTAATACTATCAATGGTAAAAACAGTATTTGAAATAATTTCAACAAAGTTGAATATTGGACTGAAATGATCAGGTGATTTTTAACAGTAAAGCCCTACATTTAACTTTAAAAAGTAATTATAATTTAACTTTTAAAAGTAATGAAGAGGGGAGGGTGGTCCTAAGATGGTGGAGGAATAAGACAGGGAGAACAATTTCTCCCCCACAAATTCATCAAAAGATCATTTGAATGCTGAGCAACTTCCACAAAACAACTTTCTGAATGCTGGCAAAGGACACCAGGCACCCAGAAAGGCAACCATTCTCTTCAAAAGGAGGTAGGACAAAATATAAAAGACAAAAAGAGAGACAAAAGAGTTAGGGATGGAGACCTGTCCTGGGGAGGGAGTCATGAAGGAGGAGAAGTTTCCAAATAGCAGGACACCCTCTCATCGGTGGGTCTGTGGGGAGTTTTGGAATCTCAGAGGGCAACATAACTGGGAGAGAAAAAAAAACCCACAGAATAGGTGCCTAACTGCAACTGACAGCGGAGAAGTAGCCCAGACGCCTCTGTACGCCACCAGCTAGCGGGGGCTGGACAAGAAGGAGCAGGTTGCATGCTTAGGGTAAGGACCAGACCTGAATGCCCTGGGGACAATCTGAGGGAGCTAACATGAGATAGCAACCCAAACTGTGGGATAGCCAGAGAGAGAAAAAAAAATGAGAGAACCTTCCTGCGTAAAGCTCTAACATAAGGTGCAGCCTGGCCTGCTCACAGAATAAAGGATTGAATGAATACCAAAGGAGACCTAGCTGGCTGCGGACCGGTCCCTTCCCCCACCAGAAGCAGAGAGGCAGGCGAGTGACAGCCAGAGCCAGAAGGCAAGGGGCAATCTCTGCCCCAGAGACGGCGTACTCCACCAAACTGTGAGCAGGCTCCCAGTTGCTAACCAAGTCTTCCTGGGATCCTGGACGGTTGACATCTGCCAGGAGGGTTGCAGCCTGAGACCAGCTCCCCAGAGGAGACACACAGCACACCTGAGACAGCGCTCTCGTGGCGCACTTGGGAAACTGAGATGCTACGACACCACCTGGGACAGTGCGCTTGCCAAGAACCTGGTCGCCTGAGCTGCTTGTGAAGGGCACAGAACACACGTCCAACCAAGTCTGTGCATTTGCGGAGTACCCGAGAACATGAACCTGAGCAGCTTAGACCTGGGAAGTGCATAAAATGCAGGGCCTGCTTTGGACAGTATTCCAGCAGAGCCTGAGCAGTGTAGACTGGGAAAGCACACACCACTGTGAGCTGGAGCAAACCCAGTGTGGTCCATACACTGGGAGCACTCCCCACACACACCAGTGATATTTGTTTGCAGTGTTCCTCCCTCCCCACAATACAACTGAACAAGTGAGCCTAAATAAGTGACCACCTTTTCCCCCTTATGTCAGGGCAGAAATTAGACACTGAAGAGACTTGCAAACAGAGGAAGCCAAAATAAACAAAGAAGGGGGAACCACTCTGGAAGGGACAGGTGCAACGTATTAAAACCCTGTAGTTAACATTGACTAAGCATTGGAAGGGGTCTTCTCTATAGACCTTAAGAAGAAGTATAAGCTGGAACAAGGAACTATCTGAAACTGAACTGACCCCATACTGCCCTCAACAGCTCCAGAGAAATTGCTAGATATATTTTTACTATTATCATTTTTTAATTTTAAAGTTCTTTATCACTCCTTTAATTTTCATTTTTCTAACCTACTATTACCTTGCAAAAAAAGACCCTATTTTTTAAAGTAAATTTCATATATATATATATATTTATAATTTTTGTGATTGATTTTGTTTTGCATTTTTAATATTATATTACTGAGAGTCTAATTTCTACTCTAGATTTTTAATCTTTGCTTTTTGGTATTTGTTAACCATTTTGTACCTTTAAGAATCTAATCTTCAGTACCCATTTTTACTTAGGGGTGTGATTAGTGGCTTGATTGCCTTCTCCCCTTTTGACTCTCCCCTTTCTCCCCCAGGTCACCTGTTATCTCTTCCCTTCCCCTTCTCTTCTCTACTTAAATTTATGAATCTCTCTGGGTGTTCTGGGCTGTGGAGAACACTTAGGGAACTGATTACTGCCTACACTGGTCTCTCCCCTTTTGACTCCCCCTCTTTTCCTTCTGGTCACCCCTATCTCCCTCCTCCTTCTTCTCTGTGTAACTCTGTGAGCCTCTCTGGGTGTTCCAGACTGTGGAGAGCATAGGGAACTGATTACTGGCTAGATTGGTCTCTCTCCTTTTGACACCCCTCTTCTCTTCCTGGTCACCCCATCTCCCTCCTCCATCTTCTCTTCTTCATGTAACTCTGTGAACCTCTCTGGGTGTCCCTCACTGTGGAGAATCTTTTCACCATTAACCTAGATATTTTATCATCTGTGCTGTATGGATGGAGAAGTCTTGAGGCTACTGTAAGAATAAGACAGAAAGTCAGAGGCAAAAGGCTTAAATTCAAAACTTGAGAACACCAGAAAACTCCTGACTCCAGGGAACATTAATTGACAAGATCTCATCCAAAAGCCTCCATACCTACACTGAAACCAAGCTCCACCCAAGAGCCAACAAGTTCCAGAGTAAGACATACCACACTAATTCTCCAGCAAGGCAGGAACACAGCCCTGAGCATTAAAATACAGGTTTTCCCAAAGTCACACCAAACCCATAGACATCCCAAAACTCACTACTGGACACTTCACTGCACTCCAGAGAGAAGATATCCAGCTCCACTCACCAGAATACAGACGCAAGCTTCCCTAATCAGTAAACTTTGACAATTCACTCGTCCAACCCCACCCACAGGGAGCAAACTCCACAATAAAGAGGAACCACAAACTTCCAGCCTACAGAAAGGCCACCCCAAACACAGCAATCTAAACAAATTGAAAAGGCAGAGAAATATTCAGCAGGTAAATGATAAATGCTCACCAAACCAAACAAAAGAGGAGGAGATAGGGAGTCTGCCTGAAAAAGAATTCAGAATAATGATAGTAAAGATGATCCAAAATTTTGAAAACAAAATGGGAGTTATAAATAGACTAGAGACAAGGATTGAGTAGATGTAAGAAATATTTAACAAGGACCTAGAAGAAATAAAAAAGAGTCAATCAATAATGAATAATGCAATAACTGAGATCAAAAGCACTCTGGAGGGAACCAGCAATAGATTAACTGAGGCAGAACAGAGTATAAGTGAGGTGAAAGACAGAATGGTGGAAATAAATGAAGTAGAGAGGAAAGAAAAAAAGGAATTAAAAGAAATGAGGACAAACTCAGAGACCTCTGGGACAAAGTTAAATGCCCCAACATTTGAATCATAGGAGTCCCAGAAGAAGACGACAAAAAGAAGGGGCATGAGAAAATACTTCAGGAGATAAGAGTTGAAAACTTCCCTAAAATGGGGAAGGAAATAGCCACTCAAGTCCAAGAAACCCAGAGAGTCCCAAACAGGATAAACCCAAGGTGAAACAGCCCCAAGACACATATTAATCAAATTAATGAAGCTCAAACACAAAGGACAAGTATTAAAAGCAGCAAGGGAAAAGCAACAAAAACACACAAGGGGATTCCCATAAGGATAACAGCTGATCTTTCAGCAGAAACTCTTCAGGCCAGAGGGGAATTGGCAGGACATACTTAAAGTGATGAAAGAGAAAAACCTATAACCCAGATTACTATACCCAGCAAGGATCTCATTCAAATATGAAGGAGAAATCAAAAGCTTTACAGACAAGCAAAAGCTGAGAGAATTCGGCACCACCAAACCAGCTCTTAAACAAATGCTAAAGGATCTTCTCTAGACAGGAAACACAGAAAAGGTTTATAAACTCGAATCCAAAACAACAAAGTAAATGGCAATGGGATCATACTTATCAATAATTACCTTAAATGTAAATGGGTTGAATGCCCAATCAAAAGACAAAGACTGGCTGAATGGATAAAAAAACAAGACCTCTATATATGTGGTACAAGAGACACACCTCAAAACAAGGGACACATACAGACTGAAAGTGAAGGGCTGGAAAAAGATATTTCATGAAAATAGAGACCAAAAGAAAGCAGGAGTAGCAATACTCATAATCAGATAAAATAGACTTTGAAATAAAGGCCATGAAAAGAGACAAAGAAGGACACTACATAATGATCAAGGGATGAATCCAAGAAGAAGATATAATGATTATAAATATATATGCACCCAATATAGGAGCACCACAGTATGTAAGGCAAATGCTAACAAGTATGAAAGGGGAAATTAACAGTAACACAATAATAGTGGGAGACTTTAATACCCCACTCACACCTATGGATAGAACAACCAAACAGAAAATTAACAAGGAAACACAAACTTTGAATGATACAATGAACCAGTTAGACCTAATTGATATCTATAGGACATTTCACCCTCAGACAATGAATTTCACCTTTTTCTCAAGTGCACACGGAACATTCTCCAGGATATATCACATAAATCTAGCCTTAGGCCATAAATCTAGCCTTGGTAAATTAAAAAAAACTGAAATCATTTCAAGCATCTTTTCTGATCACAATGCAGTAAGATTAGATGTCAACTACAGGAAAAAAACTATTGAAAATACAAACATATGGAGGCTAAACAACACACTTCTGAATAACCAACAAATCACAGAAGAAATTTTAAAAAAATCAAAATACACATAGAAACAAATGAAAATGAAAATACAACAACCCAAAACCTATGGGGTTCAGTAAAAGCAGTGCTAAGGGGAAGGTTCATAGCAATACAAGCTTACCTCAAGAAACAGGAGAAAAATCAAATAAATAACCTAACTTTGCACCTAATGCAAATAGAAAAAGAAGAAATGAAGAACCCCAGGGTTATTAGAAGGAAAGAAATCTTAAAAATTAGGGCAGAAATAAATGAAAAAGAAACAAAGGAGACTATAGCAATAACCAACAAAACTAAAAGCTGGTTCTTTGAGAAGATAAATAAAATAGACAAACTATCAGCCAGACTCATCAAGAAAAAAAGAGAGAAGAATCAAATCAACAAAATTAGAAATGAAAATGGAGAAATCATAACAGACAACACAGAAATACAAAGGATCATAAGAGACTACTATCAGCAACTATATACCAATAAAATGGACAACTTGGAAGAAATGGACTAATTCTTGGAAAAGTATAACCTTCCAAAACTGAACCAGGAGGAAACAGAAAATCTTAACAGATCCATCACAAGCATGGAAATCGAAACTATAATCAAAAATCTTCCAAACAAAAGCCCAAGACCAGACAGCTTCACAGGTGAATTCTACCAAAAATTTAGAGAAGAACTAACACCTGTCCTACTCAAACTCTTTCAGAAAACTGCAGAGGAAGGTAAACTCCCAAACTCATTCTTTGAGGCCACCATCACCCTAATACCAAAACCAAAACCAGACAAAGATGCCACCAAAAAAAAAAAAAGAAAGAAAACTACAGGCCAATATCACTGATGAACATAGATGCAAAAATCCTCAACAAAATTCTAGCAAACAGAATCCAACAACATAGTAAAAAAATCATACATCATGACCAAGTGGGGTTTATCCCAGGGATGCAAGGATTCTTCAATATTTACATAATCAATTAATGTGATACATCACATTAATAAATTGAAAGATAAAAACCATATGATTATCTCAGTAGATGCAGAGAAAGCCTTTGACAAAATTAAACCCCATTTATGATAAAACCCTCCAGAAAGCAGGCATAGAAGGAACACACCTCAACATAATAAAAGCCATATATGATAAACCCACAGCAAGCATTATCCTCAATGGTGAAAAATTGAAAGCATTTCCCCTAAAGTCAGGAACAAGACAAGGGTGCCCACTCTCACCACTACTATTCAACATAGTTTTGGAAGTTTTAGCCACAGCAATCAAAGAAAAAGAAATAAAAGAAATCCAGATTGGAAAAGAAGTAAAACTCTCACTGCTTGCAGATGACATGATCTTCTACGTAGAAAACCCTAAAGACACCATCAGAAAATTACTAGAGTTAATCAATGAATATAGTAAAGTTGAAGGATATAAAATTAACACAGAGAAATCCCTTGCATTCCTACACACTAATAATGAGAAAACAGAAAGGGAAACTAAAGAAACAATTCCATTCACCATTGCAACGAAAAGAATAAAATAATTAGAAATACATCTACTTAAAGTAACAAAAGATCTATATATAGAAAACTATAAAACACTGATGAAAGAAATCAGAGGACACAAATAGATGGAGAAATATACCATGTTCATGGATTGGAAGAATCAATATAGTGAAAATGAGTATACTACCCAAAGCAATCTATAGATTCAATGCAATCCCTAGCAAGCTACCAACAGTATTTTTCAGAGAAATAGAACTAATAATTTCACAATTTGTATGGAAATACAAAAAAACCTCGAATAGTCCAAGCAATCTTGAGAAAGAAGAATGGAACTGGAGGAATCAATCTGCCTGACTTCACACTGTACTACAAAGCTACAGTCATCCAGATAGTATGGTACTGGCACAAAGACAGAAATATAGATCAATGGAACAAAATAGAAAGCCCAGAGGTAAATCCACGCACCTATGGACACCTTGTCTTTGACAAAGGAGGCAAAAATATACAGCGGAGAAAAGACAATCTCTTTTAACAAGTGGTGCTGGGAAAACTGGTCAACCACTTGCAAAAGAATGAAACTAGAACACTTTCTAACACCATACACAAAAATAAACTCAAATGGATTAAAGATATAAATGTAAGACCAGAAACTATAAAATCCCTAGAGGAAAACATAGGCAAAACACTCTCTGACATAAATCACAGCAGGATCCTCTATGACCCACCTCCCAGAGTAATGGAAATAAAAGCAAAAATAAACAAATGAGACCTAATTAAACTTAAAAGCTTTTGCACAACAAAGGAAACTATAAGCAAGGTGAAAAGACAGCCTTCAGAATGGGAGAAAATAATAGCAACCGAAACAACTGACAAAGAATTAATCTCAAAAATATACAAGCAGCTCCTGCAGCTCAATACAGAAAAATAAACGACCCAATCAAAAAATGGGCCAAAGAACTAAACAGACATTTCTCCAAAGAAGACATACAGATGGCTAACAAACACATGAAAGGATGATCAACATCACTCATTATCAGAGAAATGCAAATCAAAACCACAATGAGGTACCATCTCATGCCAGTCAGAATGCCTGCTATCAGAAAGTCTACAAACAATAAATGCTGGAGAGGGTGTGGGTTAAAGGGAACCCTCTTACACTGTTGGTGGGAATGCAAACTAGTACAGCCACTATGGAGAACAGTGTGGAGATTCCTTTAAAAACTGGAAATAGAACTGCCATACTACCCAGCAATCCCACTGCTGGGCATACACACTGAAGAAACCAGAATTGAAAGAGACACATGTACCCCAATGTTCATCGCAGCACTGTTTACAATAGCCAGAACACGGAAGCAACCTAGGTGTCCATCAGCAGATGAATGGATAAGAAAGCTGTGGTACATATACACAATGGAATATTACTCAACTATTAAAAAGAATGTATTCGAATCAGTTCTAATGAGGTGGATGAAACTGGAGTCTATTATACAGAGTGAAGTAAGTCAGAAAGAAAACAATACAGTATATTAACGCATATATATGGAATTTAGAAAGATGGTAATGATAACCCTATATGCGAGACAGCACAAGAGACACAGATGTAAAGAACAGACTTTTGGACTCTGTGGGAGAAGGTGAGGGTGGGATGATCTCAGAGAATAGCACTGAAACATTTATATTACCATATGTGAAATAGATTGCCAGTCCAGGTTCAATGCATGAGACAGGGTGCTCAGGGCTGGTGCACTGGGACGACCCTGAGTGATGGGATGGGGAGGGGGTTCGGAGGGGGTGTTCAGGATGGGGAACACATGTACACCCATGGCTGATTCATGTCAATGTATGGCAAAAACTACTACAATATTGTAAAGTAATTAACCTCCAATTAAAATAAATAATTAATTTTAAAAAGTAATGAAAATATAATTATGAAAAATATCCCCACATTTTAATTTAACACCACACTTATTATGTGCCAAAAGTACATGTTTTAATATTGTTATGGTGAGTTTCTTTTTTCATACAGAACTTCAAAGTTTCTACATGGTGAAATTCTTCAATCTTGTGCTTTATCTCTGACATCATGCCTTAGAAATTCTCAACTCTAAATTAATTTATTTTCTTCTAATGCTTAAATTACTTCATTTAAAATTTATCAACATTTATTAGAATATTTTAAATGAATATTCTTTAAATGTTTGCTGCATTACAGTGTCTATTTGTATTATTTTCTTATCTTTGCTGCTGAGAAGTATATTTATAATAACTTCTTAATTATTTCAAAGTAATATCAGTGGAAAATGCACCTTTCACCAATTAAAATGACCTTTTATTTAATTTAATGGCCTTATTTTCACTGTTTCATGAAATACCTTTACTGTTTCTTTCATAACTTATTGCATTGCTGTATCTCCCAAACAGCATCTCCCAAAACAAAACATTTTTATTAACAGTTAATAAACACACTTGCATGAATATTTATGATAATTAGCTTGGGTTTTGTTAGTTCTTTGCTTTTTATTTTGATATTTATTTTTTCCATGTTTATATTTATATGAATATACACACAAGTGCAGTATAATTTATTTCCTCCATAGTTTTGGAAATATTTGTTCTAAGTTTAAAAAAATCTATCAGGAGAAAGTGGATCAAGATTTCTAACTAAACAGTCCTATCTTCATTCTGAACCATATTCCTTCAAATGAGAGAAAATACATGAAAAATTACACATATAAAGAGTTGGAAAACAAGAAAGTATGTTCTAGTGCATTAAAAACTTGAGAATTTCCTAACAGATGGAAAAAATGTTGAGATTTGAGCCCAGGACAAATCTTTAGGTAAATTAATTAAGAGAGGGCTTTCTCAATAGGGAAACGAATGGGCCTCTGCCTCCTCCAATTCCCCTTTCCCCCATCCTGAGCTGCTATTAGCCATTCAGAATGAAAATCCAGGGAAGTGTTTGGTAGAGTTCTCCTAGGTTTGGGGCTGGACAGAGAAGCAAAATGAAGCCTGAAATAACTCCACACATTTTAAAAGACTGTAGGAAAGAAAGGAGGAGAAGGAAGTACAGAGAGGAAGGAAGGAAACAAAGAAAGCTGACATTGGCATTTTTCCATAAGAAATAAAATAATGAAACAGTGCTGGAACTAGAGTGGCAGTCAAATGTCATGGGTAGCTTGTGACTGCCAGCAGAAATGAAAAGCAACCTCCATACATTGAAAGAGAAGCTACTTTTCTCTTACTTACTTACTCTTCTCTCTACTCAGGACTAGGTCCTACACATTCTGCTTGTCAAGCAATACCTACAGTCTGATAGGTACAGATACTAGAAACTAATATTTGTAATTAGAAACTAATATTTGTTTGTAGGAGAAGAGGGACTTGCCAGTATAAATATGAACAGATAACCAAGAATGGTGAAACATTTTAGGGAAATTAATAACAAGAAAAAGAGCAGAAATCCTTTCCAATAGAAAAACTAAAATGAGGAAGTAAATGAAAACAAAACAAACCACAAATTTGCTAATCATGGATAATTAAAAGTGTTAGTCACTCAGTCGTGTCCAACTCTTGCCAACCCCATGGACCAGAGCCCACCAGGTTCCTCTGTCCATGGGATTCTCCAGGCAAGAGTACTGGAGTTGCAATTCCCTCTCCAGGGGGTCTTCCCAACCCAGGAAATGGATTCTTTACCATCTGAGCCACCAGGGAAGCCCAAGCATGGATAAGTATTGACCTATAAATAGAGAACTAAGAGCAATGTGGAATAAAATCCTAAATAATTACAAGGTGATGAGAGGGAATTATGAATTGACTCATGCTCTTTGGGGAAAAATCAGAGATACTACAGAATTTGATTAAAATGCTTCACTAAGTATATTAAAATATTGAGTATTCACTAGGAAAAAAAGTGTAACTTTAGCACAGCTACAATAAAAGAGATTAAGAAACTCAGTCTAACAATAGTAAGTGAAAAGAAAACCCCAAACCAAAAGTCCAGTTAGAAAACAACAGGATAGCAAGCAGGAGTCCAAATGAGTTGATAATAAAAATAACTGCTTAAAGGCAGCGTATCAGTAAGCAGGAAACAGCACATTCAAAAGATTACTTGAAGAGAGTTTAATGAAGGTACACTCTGCAGAGGATGAGGGCAGGGTTAAAGGAACCAGCAGGGCTTGAAGTATCACATTTTAGCAAATGGGGGTCATTGTTATCAAAGGATTGAATGAATAAGGGGAACAATATTACTGGAAACTGGTGAGGGCTGGGGACTTTGGAGAAGGGCCATTTGTCAAAAGCTGTGACTTTAGGTAAAGGAACTTAAGAGTCTGTCAAAACTGTAGTAAGGCAGACAGAGAGTCTCACATTTGCCCTACCCAACTGGGAGCTAGAGGGTAAGAAGTCCATGTATATGAGCACTCATGGACATGAGCATCCCAGATGGACATAAGACCAAAAAAAAAAAAGGCAGAGAATGGATCTTTCGGGCATACATACTAACCAGCACTGAAAAGTACTTTAGTATTAGTAGAAAGTAAAAAAAATAAAAGCAAGAATTAAAATCCCTTCTTCATTCAAGAAATATTTACATGACACAGAAATGTTAAAAATAACATTGTGTTATAAATTATTGTGATTATGGAAACAAGCATGGCATTATTAGTATTAAATAAAAAATACTAACTGGTATAAATACTGATATTTGACTAAAAAAACACTCTACAAAGAAGTTTATGAATAACAACAGAGCATCAAAATACATGATAGATATTAAAAACACAAAAGAAATGGATGAATCCACAAAAAGTAGGAAATATTTTAAGATAGCTTTCTTCAGAAATGGAGAAGGAAATGACAGCCCACTCCAGTATTCTTGCCTAGAGAATCCTGTGGGCAGAGGAGCCTGGTGGGCTGCTGTCCTAGGGTCGCACAGAGTCGGACACGACTGAAGCGACTTAGCATGCATGCATGCATCTTAGGAAATAAAGAGCCAATAAATACATAAGAAAATCGAGGAAAGTTAAACATAAGGAAATTTATTCATATAATTCATGACATCCACAAATTAAAGGCAAAAGTGCATGTGAGTTTCTCAATAGATTCATAATACATCTGATGTAATTGCTGTTGTTGCTGTTTAGTTGCTAAGTCATGTCCAACACTTTGCAACCCCATGGATGGTAGTCTGCCAGGCTCCTCTGTCCATGGAATTTCCCAGGCAAGGTGGATTCTTTACCACTGAGCCACCTGGGAAGTCCTTGATATAATTAAACATTCTTATTTCTAAAAAAGAAAAAACTCTGCAAACTTGGAATAGAATAAAACACTTGACTTTGATACAGGGTATATTCCAGAAACCTAAGTATCATAAATGGTGAAACATTAGAAGCTTTCCCAATAAAATTAGAAACAAGGTAATTAAATAGTTAATTCCACTAGAGGACTGTAAGTAAAGAAAAAAGTATGGGAGACCCCTGAAGTTAATGATCACTCAAGAAAGCAGGTTTACTTAACTACAAAGTGAAGCAGGCTTGCTTAGCAACAAAACTTGCAAAGAAAGCATGAGACATGCCCCCAAACAATTAAACAATGATGACACGAGACCCACATCCTGCCCAGTGAGTTCAGTAAGTTAATGGTTCCTAAGACATGCTCCTCTGCATGTACTAATGGAAAATGTGACATTATACTAAAATATGAGATGATTTCCCATTTTTAGTATATACCATCCTTCTGCTGATTTGAGTAGTGCCATGATAGTCCTAGTTTGACCATGAAGGGACAAGAAAACCCCCCCATCTGATGAAAAGAAGGAGCTGATGACAGCAATGTGATGTCTAGTCAAGAATGAGAAAGAAGGTGGTCTTTCCCCTCTCTACTTTTCCTTTGATTATAAAACTGTAGCCTCTCAACGGAGGCACCCTTTTGCTCACCAGCTTGTAAGCCTCACAAGCAACCTATTCTAATAAGTCACTTCTTATCTATCACTTTGTTATTGTGGTTTAGTTGTTTAGTGTCTGACTCTTTTGCGACTCCATGGCCTTTAGCCCACCAGGCTCCCGATTTTCCAGGCAAGGATACTGGAGTGTGTTGCTATTTTCTTCTCCAGGGGATCTTCCTGACTCAGGAATCAAACTGTCTCCAGCACTGCAGGTGGATTCTTCCTGGGAAGCCCCATCTATCACTTTGCCTCTCGCCAAATTCTTCCTGCACTGAGACATAAAGAACTGGAGCTCCTCAGAGCTCCCCCCTCAGATGCATTTTAACAGTTTTAGGAGTAAATAATTGGAAATGTAAAAGACTGATCTAGTCAAATTAGTTTTAAAAATTCATACCCTGAGGCTCTTTCTTTAAAACAGAATGCAATGATAGAAATATAAAGAAGATAGCATTAAAAAAACTAAAGCAAATAATCAATCTTAGGAAGCAAAAGTGGGACAGAAGTGCAGAGTAATGAAGTGGGCTGCAACCAGAGGCCTCCTGGGCGCTAGGTTTTTTGAAAGCAGGCAGAGGTAGATGTCAGTTCAAGTCCTGGCCAGTCTTCAGAGACTTATGAATTTCAAGGTACACAAGACTGTCCAGATGTTGTCCATGAGTACACACTAAAACTGACATTTACACTGCAAAAATGAGTGTTTTCCTTTTAGTCATGTGCCATTGTGTTCTATCAAAACCCATTTCATAAAAGACTATACTCCATATATTTCTCTGGGTACTTCCCACTTATATTAGTAGATAATTAAACAAGCTTAAAAATATGTATGCATATACATATAATCTTAGGATTTAAAAATTGTACTTACTTTTTTACCAGATCAAACATGGTTTTCTCTACATTTACCAGCCATTGTTCTATACCACTTCTTATACGGATTTTCCTATAATTTTTTCAAAAATAATTATTATGAAAAATTCTCTTTATTATTTTTATTCATGTTTCATTCCTTTGGTCAGTCTGTAAAACTGTCTTAAAACTACACCTATAATATTCTTGGGCCAAAGGACTATAATTCTATACTGTCTTTGGTATTTCTAGATCTTAAATTAGAAAATAGATCACCTAGTTTTAGGAAATTTTGACATCAAAACAATAAATCCGAAAAATTAAAAGGAGCCAGTAAAATATGAATTTGCAAAATAGATAAATATTACAAAACATTTTTGGCTTCCTTAATGAATCTTCCAAATAGCAAGCCAAGGTCAGGGCCGGGTTAGAGGATTTGTAAATGGGAAGGTTTGGGCATAGTAATTTTTAATCAACTCACTTTAGGAACCTCACGCAAAGGCTAGGGAGCTCTTACAAGGGGTGGCAAATTGCACTAGTGTAATGGAAGAACTTCATTTACTATAATTGCCAGGAAACCATTCATGACAAAACCAGAAGTCAGAGGAAACAGCAGTGGGAGTAGCATCAGCAACCCTAAGGAAACAGCAAATTTCCTTCCTACCTATATTCATATAATGAAACTTTGTGTTGGCTTATAGGATATATTAATATATATAGATATGGAAAGGTAAAACTCTACATAAGTAAATTATCTTTGAAGAAATAGTTTGATTAGCAAATGTCTATGAAATGTCAGGAACTTCCAAGCAAAGGTTTTAAGTAATGAAGATTTACAGAGTCTAAATGCTTAGTTTATGACATAGATATCATACTTTGGCAGCACAAGGGTTTCTCCTTCAGCAGATATGAACATTATCACAGCATGAGGGCCAATTTCTTGTTTCCATATCAATAAGTGTCTTATATTTTCAAAACATTTCACAAGATGAGGCTGTGGGCCAGAAACAAACGTCAATAACATTATAAAATTCTGACTTGGTTGGATAATAACATTGCTGAACAGAGAATAATGAATGATATTACCTGTACACACTCAGGATTTCTGCTATCAGATAGAATATCAAGAAGTTCAGCATTGCTAAGAAAGTAAAATCTTGGGAATATCATTCTTTTAGTTTCAAGATAGTCCTGTACAGATTCAAAAGAAATACAATTCAGAGTATATGATTAATCATGATATTAATTACATTATCATTTGTGCCTACATTTACATACAAAAGGCACATTATTAAAGTTTCAGTATACATAGTAGTATCAGTCAAAATAACATACTGTGCTCAACAAAAGTTATACTTAAATTACTAACCAAAAAAAAAAGAACCATAACTAAAGCAATTTAAAACAAAAACAAAAAATCCAAGTCTTACACACATGTACACACACATATTATTGATCATTAATAAAGCACTGTATTTTAGTATTATCATCATTGCTTTCCAGTGTTCCCAACTTTCTGCTCTTAATTCCCTATCCTTCTGGAGAATAAGTTATCATTTCAGCAGGCCACTTCACATTCTACTATACAGAGAATTCCTGTATTTCCACCCCTACCCACAATTTATCTGTGTTCACACCAATCTTAAACTCTTCTTTTCAGAGGAAGAGATACTACTCACTTATGTGGGTGAATTATCCTTGTTTTATTTACTACTCTCCTATATCTTCAATTTCTTGGTTGCAACAGACTTCTTAAATTCTCTCGTTAAGTATATGCATTATATACATACACACATGCATGGGCAGAGAGCTTTCTGTAGGTTGTAACTACTATATGTGGGTATTCTGGAGGGGTGATCATAACCACTAAGACTTATGTTCAACAAGCAAAAGGGATGAATGCCTGGAAAAAAAATCTTGGTTTATGAAGTAAAGTGAGTATGTCCACCACAAATCTCAAATATTAAAACCAGTTTTTAAAGATATACATGGCTAGCTGACATTTTAATGTACTGGAAATATAAAAATATATGAACCAATATACAAATATATTAATTTATACAATCATCAAAATATTCATTTTCAACTTCTACTGATTTTATCAACTTAACAATAGTTGTGGTGCTAATATAGATAACATTAATTATTAACTACTTTCTTTCTGCCAGCTCTTGTGTTTTAAATTCATTATCTCATTTAACACAAAACTCCTCAAGGTAAGAGTTATTCCCAGTTTAAAGTTAAGAAAAACTAAGCTCTCAAAAATTTGATACTTTGCCTAATGTCATCTCGATTGATTCAACCATTTTTTTGTTGTTTTTAATAGCATTTTCATAAACTTATACATGGTGAGAGTTTGAAATATTGTTGGCTGCTAGAGTAAAGAAGAAAATCTACATTGGAATTAGTTTCTGTAGTACATTACATTTTGCAGATTAAATGATTCTCCACTTTACAATTGCTATAGTTTTACCTCAAGATTTTTCTTTATATATTCAAGATGTATATTGCAATTTTGCAGAATTTCAAGGACTCCTGCAGAGGTAGCTATTTGCAAAGCATCCAGTTTGTTGTATATTTTTGACATTATTTCTTTCCACATGGAAATGACTTGAGAGAAGAGTTTTGCTTCTGCCGGGAGCTGCCTTTGGAGAGAAAATTTGAGATAATTTTGTTTTTGAAGGGGCTATAATAAAAATCCATAACCTAGATGCATTTGCCACTGAATATTGTTCAATTTAGGGCTTTCCTGGTGGTTCCGATGGTAAAGAATCCATCTGTGGAAGACCTAGGTTCGATCCCTGGGTTGGGAAGATCCCCTGGAGGAGGGTGTGGCAACCCACTCCAGTATTCTTACCTGGAGAATCCCCATGGGCAGTGGAGCCTGTTGGGCTACAGTCCATGGGGTCACAAACACTTGGACATGACTGAGCGACTAAGCACAGCATTGTTCAATTTATAAAATGTACTGAGATTATATTTTTGCTGACCAATCACTAACTAAAGATTTTTTTGAATGTCTATTATGTACAAGTGATGTACTTGGTAGGGAATACTAGGATAAATTGGACATACATTCATCATTTAATAAGATAATATTAACACTGAGTCAGAGAGATAAGACAGATATATACCAGGTTCTATATAAAATAAGTTGAAGCAATCTGTGTCCTACAAAATGTAGTAAAACAAAGGGCTACTGAAATCCTAGAAAGGAAATGCAATTTGGGGAGAGGTTTTGGGGAAGAAGGTATTTGATCCGAGTGTTAAAGGAAAAGAGAACTGCAGAGAGGGCACTAGACTTAGGAGCAGGAATATAAAGGCACGTATAAGAAAATCTGAGTTCTATTAATAATTATTTAATTTTAGAAGATTAGGAAATGTAAAGCAGGTTCAACATAAGTATAGAAATTTTCCTTTACAGATTATCAGTATTTTCTCTCCTTGGAAAAAGGAAGCAAATGCCACACATGGCATGGTAATCTAGTGATATATTGAGTTTTGTTGCTATTGCTGTTGGAGTTTAATGAAGGAAGTGTTTTCAGAAGTTGTGTGATCTAGTTCTTTCACTTTTTCTGCTCACGCAATTTCCCTCTCCCATCCTACCCTAGCTCCAATCTGAATGGCTTGGAGGTTGAGGTGGAGAATAAATTGAAGGGAAAGCCTTAAAATTTTTTTAAATTGGAAAATAGTTGATTTACAATGTTGTGTTAGTTTCAAGTATACACCAAAGTGATTCACCTATACATATACATATATCCATTCTTTTTTAGATTCTTATCCCATACAAGTTATTACCGAATATTGAGTTATCTGCGCTACACAGTAGATCCTGAAAAGTTATGTATTTTATATATATAGTAGTGTGTCAATTTAATCCCAGCCTCCTAATTTATCCTTCCCCTGCTTTTTTGCTTGTGGTAACCATGTTTGTTTTCTTCATTTGTGACTCAATTTTTGTTTTGTAAATAACTTCATTTCAGCCATTATTTTAGATTCTACACATTAAGGGATATCATATGATACTTGTCTTTCTCCATCTGACTTACTTCACTTACTATAATCTCCAGGTCCATCCATATTGCTGCAAATGGCTTATTTTGTTCTTTTTATGGCTGAGTAATACTCCATTGTATATACGTACCACACCTTATCCATTCATCTGTTGATGGACATTTAGGTTGTTACCATGCTACTGTAAATAGCTCAGCAATTAAAACTTGGGTGCATGTACCTTTTCAAATTATGGTTTAATGGGATTGATAGATCCCACTGGTAGTTCTATTTTTAGATTTTTAAGTACCCTCTATACTTTTCTCCATGGTGGTTGTACCAATTACATTCCCACCAACAGTGTAGGAAGGTTTCCTTTTCTCCACATCCTCTCCAGCACTTATTGTTTGTAGATTTTTTTCATGATGACCATTCTGACTGATGTGAAGTGATACCTCATTGTGGTTTTGATTTGCATTTCTCTAATAATTAGGAATGGGCTTCCCTCATGGCTCAGTGGTAAAGAATCTGCCTGCTAATGCAGGATACACAGGTTCAATCCCTGGTTTGGGATGATCCCCTGGAGAAGGATAGGGCAACCCACACCAAAAGAGTCAGGCATGACTTAGTCACTACATAAAAACAAAAATTTCTACAGCTCAGCAAAAATCTTAGCAGGGAGAGACTTCAATCTCACCTACAGTTTAGCATCTTCCCAACGTCTCTGGGAGGTTCTAGTATAACTCGCATTTAGTTGGGAGTGAGGGTAAATGGCACTACATACTATACTCTCAAAAATTCCCCTTAAAGAATTCTTTTCTCTATAGAAGGCTTCAGCATCCCTTAATTAAAAGCCCCGTTTCTAACCTCACAGCAAATCCTGAAAAGAAAAACTTGGTGATAATGTGAATTCCTTAACCTGGAGTTGTATCTCGCCATCATTTAAGAAATCTTTAGTAGAAAATAGAATTAAAGTTTGAATTTATGACATTAAGTTGTAGTCATAAAGAACATATCCCTAAAGGTATGTGGTTTCATCTTTGAGAACTATCAGAATACCCATAGATTAATGAAAGACTAAAACATTCAAATGACAAGAAACATACATGTATAACAAAAATGTGTATTGTTCCCTACAAAGCAATACTTACATCTAGACCGTTCCTTTTGTAAAACTCTAATAGCTCTCCTTTGCCAGTAAAATAAAGTTCAAAATAGTTAACCTGATATTCAAGGTATTCTTGTAATCTGTTCTAATATGCCTTACAAATACCTTCCCCAGGTCTTCCTACTTTATTTCAGAATGGCTTCTAGACTATCTTGTGTAATTTTCTGCTAGTAGTTTCAATTCTGTCTACAGAGTACATGTCTCAAGTACTCTTGAGAGCTATCACTTAAAGACAAATTAATTCAAATGTTACAAATAAAAGAAATGGTAGAATTTCAGACAATTTTTCAGTTCAGTTCAGTCGCTCAGTCGTGTCCGATCTTTGCGACCCCATGAATCGCAGCACGCCAGGCCTCCCTGTCCATCACCAACTCCTGGAGTTCACCCAGACTCACGTCCATCGAGTCAGTGATGCCATCCAGCCATCTCATCCTCTGTCGTCCCCTTCTCCTCCTGCCCCCAATCCCTCCCAGCATCAGAGTCTTTTCCAATGAGCCAACTCTTCGCATGAGGTGGCCAAAGTACTGGAGTTTCAGCTTTAGCATCCTTCCTTCCAAAGAAATCCCAGGGCTGATCTCTTTCAGAATGGACTGGTTGGATCTCCTTGCAGTCCAAGGGAATTGTTAGGACCTCTATTATTTCACATGGTTCAAAGCAAGTGACTGTCATTAATGTGTGAATACTATTAAAAACATATTTATTGTTCACGTGAAAACCATACTAATATTCCAGAACTAAATAGACATCTAGCATTGTGGCTTAAGGATTATGACATTTGTCACTTATTTCCAAGTACTTAATAGCTTTATATCAATAATTGAGAAATAAGGATTTTTTTTATAAAGATGATGCTTTAAATCTTTTAAAAAAGGAAGATGGTTACATAATAATGATTTGGCAGATTATATTTCTATACCTATAGGTAGAATAGTTTTAGAGTGTTCACTGAGGAAATTATTTCTCTCTTTTTTTTTTTTAAACTTTACAATATTGTACTGGTTTTGCCATACATCAACATGAATCTGCCATGGGTGTACACGTGTTCCCCATCCTGAACCCTCCTCCCACCTCCCTCCCCATACCATCCCTCTGGGTCATCCCAATGCACCAGCCCCAAGCATCCTGTATCCTGCATCAAACCTGGACTGGCGATTCGTTTCATATATGATATTATATATGTTTCAATGCCATTCTCCCAAATTATTCCACCCTTTCCCTCTCCCACAGAGTCCAAAAGACTGTTCTATACATCTGTGTCTCGTTTGCTGTCTCACATACAGGGTTATCATTACCATCTTTCTAAATTCCATGTATATGTGTTAGTATACTGTACTGGTGTTTTTCTTTCTGGCTTACTTCACTCTGTATAATAGGCTCCAGTTTCATCCACCTCATTAGAACTGATTCAAATGTATTCTTTTTAATGGCTGAGTAATACTCGATTGTGAGGAAATTATTTCTCAAAAATTACAGGAAATAAATTACTACATTTTTTTACCTGTACATGACATAGTTTAAGTTTTTTACCTTTGTATTTCTGCAGAATGAAAGATTGGTTCAAGATAAAGCCAATTTCTTTGGCAATTCATCCATTCCTCAAGAGTGTATGAGAAGAGAGCCAAGTTTTGATCCCATTCATCTACAAGATCCTACAATAATAAAAATGCACATACATACACATCTAAATGCATAAAATTACTTATGAGTAATGTGATAGAAACAAACCAAAGGTGACTATCAGTCACTGACATAAAAAAAGTAATTATAATAGAGGGTCACATTCAGTTCAGTTTAGTTCAGTCACTCAGTCATGTCTGACTCTTTTCGACCCCATGGACTGCAGCACACCAGGCCTCCCTGTCTATCACCAACTCCTAGAGTTTACTCAAACTCATGTCCATTGAGTCAGTGATGCCATTCAACCATCTTATCCTCTGTCATCCCCTTCTCTTCCCACCTTCAATCTTTCCCAGCATCAGGGTCTTCTCAAATGAGTCAGTTCTTCACATCAGGTGGCTAGAGGGTCACATAAATTAATGTAAATTGAATTATATTTAGTTTGGGGAGAGGTTAAAATGTCTTATTCATCCAATTGTCTTATTGTACAATATTCAGATATTTTTGGTAGGCATAGTTTTTCATTCCTTTCTTTAAACATTTTTGTACAAATGTGTATGTACCTATAATATCTCTAACAGTTTATATAAGTGTAACCATATTATGCACACTGTTTTGTAAATTGCTTTATGTTTTAACCTAATAGTGTCTTTTAGAGAGTTTTTATGCCAATACTTTTAAGTTTTCTTCATTAACTTCAGGAAATTCTACTGTGTGAATAAGACATCTTTTTTCAGCTAGTATAGTACTAAATAATAGAAAAATGGTTGAAAATCAATTAATAACACAATGTTGAAAAATCAGTAGACTGGTCTATCCCCTAACTGTGGCTTCTCAGAAGGAACCACTTGTAACTCATTTATATTTCTCTTCTGAGATTAACTTCTATATTTCTTTCTTTTAAAACAAATCTATATTTCAACAGCTTTATTAAGGTATAATGGAATATAATAAACCACATATATTTAAAGTGTACAACTTGATGTTCTCAGATATGCTTATACCTGTGAAACAATCACCAAAATCAAGATAATAAGCATATTGATTACCTTGAAAGGGTTTCTTAAACCCTGTTGTAATACCTTCCTCCCAACTGACTTAATCCTATTCCTATGGAAACCAGTGATTCCCTATGGAAACCAATGATTCCTATGGAAACCACTTTCTGAAACTATAGACTAGCTGGCATTTTCTAGAATATTATATAAATGGAATCATACAGTATCTATTGTTTTTTGTCTGACTTCTTTCACTCAGCATAATTATTTTAGGATTCATTCATGTTGTTGTATATATCAAAAGTTCATTTCCTTTTATTGTAGAGTAGTAATTCCACTTCAGACGCTTACTCCTTGGAAGGAAAGTTATGACCAACCTAGATAGCATATTCAAAAGCAGAGACATTACTTTGCCAACAAAGGTCCGTCTAGTCAAGGCTATGGTTTTTCCTGTGGTCATGTATGGATGTGAGAGTTGGACTGTGAAGAAGGCTGAGCACCGAAGAATTGATATTTGGCAAAACTAATACAATTATGTAAAGTTTAAAAATAAAATAAAATTAGAGAAAAAAAAGAGTACTGGAGTGGGGTGCCAGTGCCTTCTACTTAGAAGCAATTTTATCACTTGTAGTGTCATTTTTAGATTTGTTAAGGAGGACAAGAACTGCATTTAATCTAGGACTAATTATTACACATTATTGTGGCATTTTCCTTTTAAGCCCTCTAATGCTTGTGCGTTATAAAGGTTTTTTGTTGTTGTTGTCATTGTAGCTGGTGGATATGGGTATTGTTCCCAGCTCTGTGTGAAAGGTTCCTTCTAGTTCACTCAAGACCATTGTCCTGGTCTCCACTAGTTTCTTTACATTCATATGATTAGGTATGCTGCAAACCTGACTCGGGATCTTCCACAGATCTCTGAAGTTCTTTCAGTGCAGCTCTGTCCTCCGATACTTTATTTTGCAAACTCTATCTTCCTTTTGCTTCTTAGTCTTTCAACAGCATCTCCTAATACCAGGGAGTCTACCATCCTCTGGACGGATTCCTCCCCTCTCTCTCAATCCAGGTGTGGAAACTAATGACAGAATGATGGGGCAATAATAGGGCTCAACTTGCTTGTTTGCCAACTCTCAGGGATCCTTGTCCTTCAGTGTTTGACGTCCATTTTTCTAAAACCAGGATGTCTGATGTATTTTTTCTGTTATGATTTGAGTATTTCAGGCAAAATGGTGTACCTGGTCCCCATACTCCTTGCTTGGAAGTGGAAGTGGTGTGTGTGGATGTGTGTGTCTGTTCTTTTCAACTTCTTGACTATGCCTAATTTATCATTTATTAAATTCATTTTTACTGAACTCTAGCCAATTGTGACGAGGTTTGACTTGTAATTCTCTTCTTTTTGCTTATTTATAATTTTAAAAATTTGATTAACATTTCCTATACATTCTCATAGCTGCTTATTAATTTCCTTTTTTTTTTATGGGTGATTTTGTTGTTGCTGGTTTGGGTCTATTTTTTGCTACTTTTTCTGTTCATTTTTAAATTTTACTGAATGTGGTTAGAGAACAGTCTATTTGGATTATCTCTTTTTTGTAATTTACTGAGTTTTTCTTCTCTCAGGTCCAAATAAGTGACACTTTCCCTAACTGTCTGTGTGTTTGTAAATAATGTGAAGTCCATTTGTTGAGTACCTATTTCTCTCTTGTTTTTTTATCCACCTATAATCAATCATGTTAATTTCACTCTTAGATATCTCTATATTATTATACCTTATTGTGATTCCTAAAGTTTTAAAATGACTCTTAGCTATGTTATGGATGTGGGGCTGCTCAGAGAGAGACTATAAGGGAACATGGACTACAAGCTGACCTATAATTCAATTTCTAATTATACTAGAATAGATACAGAAGCTGTTAAAACGATGGAGCTTCCCAGGTGGTGCAAGAGGTAACCCACCTGCCAGTACAGTAGACATAAGAGATGCTGGTTCAACCCCTTGTCAGGAAGATCCCCTGGAGAAGGGAATGGTACCCTGCTCCAGTATGCTTGCCTGGAGAATCCCCATACGGTTGCAAACACAACTGAAGTGACTTAGCACACACACTATGAGGGAACACTGAATACAAGCTGACTCTATAGTTCAATTTCTAATTATACTAGAATAGATATATAAGCTGTTAAAATAATGGCAAGGATACACAAATATAGAGGTGGGATTAACCTTTAAGGCAAATAGCACAGGGAATGAAAATGAAACATATCACTTCAGCAAAAAGAATCTCAAGGCAACAGTTTTGGCATGAGGACTGTCAGAACTGTGGCTGTATCTAGCAGCAGTGCTGCTGCTGGCAAAAACCATGGTTTAAATGGTCATATTTTTAATTTGATGTCAATTTACCTAGTCTGCCCAAATTAAAGTTTCTGACATTTCCTGATGAATAATTAGTGTTGCCATAAAAAGTTATATTTAATATTTAAAATGCTAAATATTCAATCTCTCTTCTATACAAGTACATGAATGATTTATACATTCAAAAGCTTACACGATGCAAAAATTAAAGTGATAAAACTACAGACAGTTAAGACATTTCTCTCTGCCATAATATTTACCTTAATGGGCCCGAGATAGGAAGATCCTTTAACTGTGGCAAGTATGATTTGAGACTCTTCCAGCTGAACTAATATATCATCTATAGATGAAATTATTAGGATAGAGTAAGCCTCGGTGTGATGAAGAACTAAATGTAAAGGAGTAGTGTTCCAAAGATCAATAACCTTATACAGCATTTTTTCAAGAGTGGCTTCACTAGTTGCTGAGGTTGATATCTCATTTATTTCATTTTCATACTGAAACATCTAAAACAAAAAAATTTAATATCCAATGGAGCAAATAATTCCTGATACATTTAAAATGGAAGATTTAAATGAATGTGTTGAAAATTTGATTCCAATTAGGTTTATATCCTAACCAGAGACTTCATGGTCTAACTTTCATGAAGCAGCCCTTTTCAGTTTTTAACCATTCTATTTCACATTCTTCTTGCTCAGTGAAAACTTCTGACTCAGTATTTATTTCTTCTGATTCTAGTCAGCATAAAAAAGAGTTAACAGCACCTTCTGCAGATCTGCAGATAGCATTATTTCTTTCAGCTTTCTTTTCTCTGCACTAATGCCAATTGCTTAATTATTCTGTGACAAGTTTTTACTTTCTATGATAATTCTTGGGATATAACAGTCTGAGAGAATATAACTCTAATGGACACAGCTTTCCATGGCTTCACTTTGACACAGCTCCATAAGGATAAATGCCTCTCAAAATACTTTAATGGAGTATTTACAGACCTTTCCATGTGCACTGACTGCCAATTTCCATTGGACAAAATCTTGATATCTCCAGATTCAATCACCAGAACAGACATACTTGGAGACCTGCTCTTCTCTGAATCTTGGAATTAACTAGCTGCCCTTCCTGTTTTTATCGCTGATAGAAGATTCTACTGCTGTTCCCATATGTCATTCTATTTAATATCTCCATTTATTTCCAGTAGTCATGTATGGATGTGAGAGTTGGACTATAAAGAAAGCTGAGTGCTGAAGAATTGATGCCTTTGAACTGTGGTGTTGGAGAAGACTCTTGAGAGTCCCTTGGACTGCAAGGAGATCCAACCAGTCCATCCTAAAGGAAATCAGTCCTTTGTGTTCATTGGAGAGACTGATGTTGAAGTTGAAACTCCAGTACTTTGGCCACCTGATGCAAAGAGCTGACTCACTGGAAAAGACCCCGATGCTAGGAGGGATTGGGGGCAGGAGGAGAAGGGGATGAAGGAGGATGAGATGGCTGGATGGCATCACCGACTCGATGAACATGAGTTTGGGTGAACTCCGGGAGTTGGTGATGGACAGGGAGGCCTGGCGTGCTGTGATTCATGGGGTCGCAAAGAGTCAGACATGACTGAGCGACTGAACTGAGGGTTGAAATTGTGCCAGATTTTTGGAATGCTCATTGGCACTGATTAAATAGTCTGAAACTATCTAGATATTTTGATGAATTCACTCTTGGACCATAGTTCAGTTAGGATACTCTGATAATGATCCAGGGAAGGATGCAACATTTAGATGGGATGAGGAAAGAGAGCAAGAGAGGATTCAAAGATTATTTCATCATTTTTAGCTTAAGTAACTAGAAAAAAAGTGGAGGTGCCATTAACTAAGATGGGGAGGATAAAGGAGGAGTGGAACTTTGGAGATGGAGAAAGAGAAGTGCATTTTTGACATGTTAACTTTGAGATACTTTTTAGACATATAAGCGGAGGTGGATCTATGAGTTCAGGAGGGCAGCTGAATCTATGAGTTCAGGAGGGCAGCTGAATTTAGGGCTAGAGATATAAATTAATTTTTAAAATAAATTAAAGTTCACTTTTAAAATTCTTGTCTAATTACAAAATTTTCTTCATTTCCTCATTATAGCAAATCATTTAGTAGAAAATTATAGGCATAAAATATTATTTTGGTTATACTAGACATTGTCAACTGTGGAACATAAAATATAAATGAAGCTTATTGTAAACTACACATGAAAATAGAAAAATTTTAACCATGAAAATCATAGTAAAATTTTATTTTTATAACAAAACCTACAGGTAAATCAAATAGCTGCTAATTGTATATTTTAAATAGAATATCAAATTATTTGTAGGGCCACCCTAACATGCTCTTAATATATCTTCATTTTATATAAATACTGTAGTTTTGATTGTATTCCTATAAAATTTACTCTCCACAAGAAGTATCACTGTTAAATAAAAACACTAATTTAATTTCATTTGTTATGCATGAAAACCAGTATTACTGTTTTCGAATCACCTATGAATGGCACGATGAATGGCTTATGCTTATAATATGTACATCATATTTTTAAACCAAAAAGCAAATTTACTATTCAATGTAATACTAGTTTTATCAGTTATTAATCTGTACTAAACTATCATCAATGAAGCATCACCCATCTACTAATACATTACACTCCTACTTTTCCTAACATTCCATAAACGTCTTATTTTTCATTTCCTACTCCTTGTAGATTTACTTGCCTACTTAAATTTGGGCCTTCTGCTATGCCAACTTTATTTCAAACTATTTTAACTTACCTTGAGTGCTAAAAGATTCTCTACTGTACAGTTTTTATCAAGAGACACTGACTTTCCAATAATCTCCTGGAGAGCCTCCCAATGCCTTGGCTTGAGACAGGGGTTTCCTAGTGCTATGATGATTGGCAGCTCTTGTTTAAAATCTATCACTGATTGCTTAAGATGTGTCACCATGTCATTTTTAGGTAGACCTATAAGAAGCAATGGGTCAGCAGCTTTATCATACAGTCCACATTTTCTAAGCCAGAAAACAAATTTGCTATTTAATGTAATACTGCTTTATCAGTTATTAATCTGTACTAAAATAATGAGGCTTATTAACATCACTCTCCCATAAGAATCAAGCATGGATTAAAATAAAGGGAAATAGTTAATCAGGACTAGTGAATAAAACCCCAAACTATCAGAACAAGTTATTTTGCAAAATTTGATACTAGAGATAGCTAGTTACCACAGGGTTTCCCAGATTTTCCCTGACAAGATAGACATACAGACAGAGAGGTACACACAAATAATTCAAAAGACTATTTTGGTTTTGGGGCTTTTCAATTCTGCTCATTAAAAGAACATTAAGGGAAAAAGCCAATCACTATCATTTTATAAAGAATATATCTTTACATTGAAATGTAGAAAATGAAGGTAAAAACTTTGCCATAGACCAGAACTGATCTTTCCTCTGGCATTAACACCACACCACAATACAGATTCCTGGGTCGGGAAGATCCCCTTGAGGAGAGCATGGCAACCCACTCCAGTATTCTTGCCTGGAGAATCCCTATGGACAGAGGAGCCTGGTGGGCTACAGTCCACAGGGTTGCAAAGAGTCGGACACGACTGAGTGACTAAGCACAGCACACACAAAGGGTGCAGGACTCAAAACCTGTGCAGCTGAAGGTCCAACCCTGATAACCTTTTACTCAATTTATAAAAGAGGGAGGAGACAGAGAAATAGCCAAAGTAGGGCACTTGAGAGAACTGAAAACTATACGCATATTCTTGACTATCCAATTGGTACAGATGAGGCTTATTTTATAAAGCTATGTTGAATAACAAAGTGTATTTCAAGACTTGATCAGATAAAAAGATGAGAATAAGTTTTTTGCAAGTCTATACTGTGGTGAACAAGATTTAATCTGGGAAACTATGGATAAAAAAAGTTTTATCTACTTGTTACTTTATATGTTGCTCTCTGAAACAGATATATGACACAATATTGAAAGAGAATGCACAAAATGAGTGTTGTGTTCCTTTAACACTCTGGGTGATTTGTCCCCAATTTTTCTCTTTTCTACAGTTTCTGTGATAGTCATATTTCTTATATAATTTAAAAACAAGCAAAATAAGGTGTTTTCCTTGAAAGGAAAAAAAACAATAAAACAAAAAAAACTATAAAAAAAACCTATAGCTTAAGGTATAGCTGAGAGATCAGAGGAATTTAAAAAATAAAAGCATTATCTTGCCAAGTGGAATAAAGCTTTCTATTTGGAAAGGATTTGATTTTACAGAATTGCTTGCAAAATTCTGTGTGCAACACAGCATCTCTGTGTTGGCAAGATTTCAAATTTGATGATTAGCAGAAGGAAAACCTATCAAAATGACTCTGGCTGTTTCTCGCATTGCCCAAAGTATACTATCTGCACACACAGTGAGGGTTTGAAGGTGGGTCCTTAACATCAAAACATCCGTGGTTCTAAGAGCCAGAATCAGGTGGAAGTATTTGGGGTTCTACCTAGAGAATCAATTTTTAACAGATACAAAATTGTTACTAATTAATTAAAATTTTTTTTCCAAAGTTTTAATCTCTTTCTTGCTTCAGGAAGTGATTCCTACCTATACTCTTGTACTGTCTTTTCAGTCATTAATGGTCAGTCCTTGGAACAGGTAAAGTAACAAAGCCAAGGACAATGATCTTGCTGGTCTAGTAGCCATTTTTGTGTAATCTTAAGTAGAAAAACTTGAGAAAGACACTTTACCTTTTTCTAGTACAAAGATTATTTGCATCCATTTTGAAACATTTCTATATACTGATTCTGTATCAATACTGTCAAGAGTGCTATTCCTCCATTCCCAAAAGAGTGTTCCCCATTCCTCTTGTGCATCCCATAATATTTTCCTTAAGGTTAAGTCATAGTCAATGTCAGCAATATCTGAAAGTACAATTTGTGTAAGCTCTTCCATATTAAGAAAATTCATATGAGACTGGGAATCATCGAAACAATCCTGATAGTTTGAATATGTTTTAGCTTTGACAGCTAAACTTGCAGCTTCCTCTGAAAGAGTCTGGATCATTTCCATTGCTGTTGACACTGGAGTACTAGCACATAACAAAATAGAATTTCTTATCTAAAAAAATAATAAAACATTTTTAGGAGGGTATAATGTTCTGAACTTAAACATGTTTTATTGACAGCATTTTAATATGCCACCTAAGTGTCAACAAACTTTATTTGCAATCATTATCTGAAAAGACTGTCCTTAATTTATACTTATTTATGATTATGCTTAATTTTAATTCTTTTTTATTACAATAATACCTAAAATTTGTGTACTTTCTGTATGTCAGGTCCTGTGATAAGTAACATTGAAGACCTTATTTACTAAGTACATACAAGAAATTTGAGAGATAATTTATATTTTCCATGATTTTTCAAGAAGTTCAGAGGTTCCCATCATCTAATGGTTAAGTGGCAGTTCCAGGGTAGGGCCCTATGATAGCCTGCACTCCAAAACTTACTTCCTTTTTCTGATGAAGCTGAATTTGGTATTATTTGAATGATGTTTATCACATGCTACCTTATATTATTAGTTTTCCCACTGCACATAAAATTGTGGACATTTGCAACAATAACCTCCAAAGAGGAATATAAGTAAAATTTTGTTCTGATTTCTTACTACATTATAAAATTCTGCAGATTAAGGATAATTTCACTTATTTACTTTTGTATACCTCTTAGAACCTAGTATCATACATAAAAGCTGTTGGAAGAAGTAATGAATTTGGATCCTACCACCTTATTCTTCAAAAAAAAATCAAACCTATGGAACTGCATGTACCATTGTGTTATGTGTAGTGTGGTCATCCAACAAGTACTGATAGCAATCATAACACAAAAGCTTAAGCAATTGAGAAACAGTATCTGTGATGATGGAGAGGGCTTAGAATAATCTATATCAGTGATGCTTATATAATGGATTATCATAACATTTTCTTTAGGCTTTTCCTGCAATTTCCATTCATTAATATTTATTTATGTTTGTATATGAGCTATCTTTGGGGGGGAGGGAATACTTGGAGAAATAATCTTAGTTGCTTAGATGGAGGTAAGGTTTTGTCAACTCTATCAGCAGTATTCTAATTGAGATCTTCACAGAATGATATGTCACTAAATATACCAATAAAATAATTTAAAAGTTTATGTAATTGCACCCATCAGAAGATGGAGTAAATATGCCCCACCCTGTCTTTCCCAGTGAAACCTGGACAGAACACATGGAGGGAGCAGTGAGGTGAGGAAACTGAAAATAAATTGTAGAAGGCAGATTGGGGAAGAATATGGTAACTTGAAATGCTACCAAATTAGCAATGAGTTTACCATTTTCTCCCTGACCTAAGCTCAATGTATTAGAAACCTGGGAGGAATTTTCAGGAGGCAAAACCAGTGAGAGCTCTAGGAGAACTTACCAATTCTGACTTGAGGAGCAAGAAAGGTTCTGACAAAGATTCTTTGCTTGACCAAACTTTAGTCAGGCTCCCCGGTGGCTCAGATGGTAAAGCATCTGTCTACAATGCGGGAGACCTGGGTTCAATCTCTGGGTCGGGAAGATCCCCTGGAGAAGCAAATGGCAACTCCCTGCCACCTCCCAGTACTATTGCCTGGAAAATCCCATGGACAGAGGGACCTGGTAGGCTCCATGGGGTCACAAAGAGTCAGACACGACTGAGCGATTTCACTTTCTTTTCTTTCTGACTGACTACTAAGTAGGTTGTAACTTTTAGGCTCATATGTGCACTTCCTTATAAAATTAAGTTTTAGTAAGAACCTTGCTAAGTCAATTTAACCAGAATTCCCATCCTCAATGTCTGCTCATCCTAGACAACAGATCATTTCCCCTATTGCAATCATACTGAATGAAAATCTGTTTTTACCACTTTGACTACTGTTCAACTCTGGGTTTTCTTTGACAGCTCCTAACACTCAGAGTATGGAAATCCTCTCTTTCTCTCTCTTTTTTTCTCACAACCCAGTCCTAAAACAATTTTAAGGTGGTGGCAATGGAAGCCTCAGGAGCTGAAACTCAGAGAAGAGAACTTTACTTTCTGTCTTGGTAATCTGTGGTTCTAAGGAGGGTCAACCCTGTTGATTTTTTTCTCTCTGTGTTCTACTACTTTGCCCCAGATGTGGGTGCAGTTATGGAAGTTGACAGAGTACAGTAACAAGTCCCAGTTTTCTAACAGAGGACTGAAAAAAAGAGTGCAGAGAATCTGGAAAATATGGAGAAGACTGTAAACAGAAAGGACCTCTGGAAAGTAATTACGTAAAGTTGTGTGAACTCCTGGGCTCAGCTGAGCTGCACACATATAGATCTGATCCTATTCAGCACATCAAAGACTCTGAGATTAAACTAACATACCACTACCCAGAATAATACTGACCACTGGACGGCACACACAGGATGGCACACACATGGTCTGAACAGCACCTTAGAGATATTGATAATGGAAATAACAATGGAAAGAAACCCACAGCCCAAAGAAAGTGGGTTGGAACTTGGGACCTGAATCTGACTAGGTCAACAGTTTTCTAAAACAAAAATACCAACATGGCATTTAGGTATGAAACAGAACTTTAGAGCATAATATTTAATCCAATATTACTCCATATACAAAAAACCAGGAAAACCTCAACTCACGTGGGAAAAAATAATCAACAGACACCAATGTCTAGATGACACAGATGTTAGAATTATCTGACAAAGAATATACAGCAGGTTTTATAACAATGCTGCACAGAAATAATGTATATTCTTGAAGCCATTGGGAAAATAGAAAGTCTTAGCAAAGAAAAATAAAAAAAGATATAATTAAAAATCAAATGAAAATTTTAGAACTGAGAAACACAATAAACAAAAGTAGAAGTTCATTGGATTTGATTCAATAATAGCATGCAGATGATAGAAGAAAGAATCAGTGAACCTAAAGATAGATGCTTACTCTAGCTGAGACCCTCTCCAGGGGTTGCCCTTTACCAAAAAGTCACACAAGATTACACCCCCTCTATAGCTCCATCCAAGGAGAAGGCAATGGCAACCCACTCCAGTACTCTTGCCTGGAAAATCCCATGGACGGAGGAGCCTGGTAGGCTGCAGTCCATGGGGTCACAAAGAGTCGGACACGACTGAGCGACTTCACTTTCACTTTCACTTATAGCTCCATCATGGATGTGTAAAGAACCAGCCCTTTTGTCTTCATTCAGGATAACTCTGCAGAGTCATTCCAATTTAGAGATTCCCCTGGTTGCTCAGATGGTAAAGCATCTCCCTGCAATGCGGGAGACCTGGGTTCAATCCCGGGGCTGGAAAGATCCCCTGAAGGAGGGCATGGCAACCCACTCCAGTATTCTTACCTGGAGAATCCCCATGGACAGAGGAGCCTGGTGGGCTACAGTCCACAGGGTTGCAAAGAGTCAGACACAACTGAGCAACTAAGCATAGAGCATAGGATCCTATGAAACCTACATGGCAATGACACTAGAGTTCAATTTTTCCTTCTGTCCAACCTTGATTACTTCAAGCCCTCACACTGTTGCCAGAAGCACTTTCCAATGAACCTACTGTAATACAGATATTCCATCTCAGTGTCCAACCTAGTACACTTAACATATAAATAGGGTGAACTAGAAACCTTGGTACACATGCATATGAAATTTCTCGTAATATTTTAAAGATTGCAATTGAATGCGTTCAAGTACTCTCATATGCCTATTTTTTCACCTTTATTTTATTTGTGTGAGGCCAGTATAGATTCTGCATAGATGCAGAAAATTTTTAAAGCAACTAATTGTAATACATAATATTGTGCTTAATACATATTAGGTACCAAAATATATTGAATAAATATGATAATAGTAACTTGTAATGGTGGTGGGGATAGAGGGGAGTGGAAAGAAGCAAGGATTCTGGAGCCCTAGCCCTCACTGTGATCTTAAGCAAGTTAGTTAACCTCTTTAAAACTCAGGTGTTTGTTTGTTTTCATGCAGAAAAACAATAAAGCACGTAGCATGGTTACTGACGCTTAGTTAAAGCTCAGTAAATGTTGGTGTTTATTGTAGTTTGCTCCTTATAAGTGAGTGAAGCTGGAATTATTATCGTTTGGCCTAGACTAAAGCCCAAAAAGTATCCAGGGTTTTTTTTAGCTCTGTTTATGTCATGCGCCAACTTTAGCAGTCTGTTGAAGCCTATGGAAAAAAATCACCACTTTACTGTTGCTTGTCTACATTAACTCAAAGTTGGAGAAAATGCTAAACTTCAGTTAGAGGTTAGTGAGAACAGACACATAATATCACTTCTCATTCAAATTCACAAATCAAAATTATGTCTGTGGATTCCAGGTTAAGAATACTTGGACTAAATTATTTACTTAAGATTCCACAGAAAGGAAATACCTATATGCTAGGCTTACATAATGAGAAACAAAACTTACTTTGGCCTTTAAATTACTAACTTCAATACGTAGACCAGTGATGTATGATTCCAAATTGTCTCTGAATTTAGAAATAGCAGCATCTTTATTTGTTTCGCTTAACTTCACAGAAGTTTTTAGTTGACCAAACTTGATGAGAAGGATTTTATAAATGGCAATTTGCTCTTCTGAAACATGGATCTGGTAATACCTTACAACAGAATACAGCTGAGCAACTATTGTGTACTCTTTTTCTAACTTAGATATTTTTGAAGAAATTGCATCCAAAAAAGTAAAATATTCCAAAAATTCTTCTATTTCAGTGGGAGTATATTCCAGCTTCTGCAAGGATGAGTCTATAACCTAAAATCATTAACAAATCAATTACAATTATATAATGATTTTTCATTATTTTAGAAAAGTAGTTACTCAATATCTTTCACTAACTTACATAATTATAATTTCAAAAAAAAGACATCATCTAGACACTGTTCTAAGTATTGCTTAAATACCGGAGCATTAACAAGATCAAATCCTTTCTATTGTTAACAGAAGGAACTTGAATGTAACCTGCACATAAAATAAATGCTGCTAAGACATAAAGACAGTTTCTCTGGTGGCTCAGATGGTAAAGAGTCTGCTGGCAATGCAGGAGACCCAGGTTTGATCCCTGGGTCGGGAAGATCCTCTGGAGAAGGGAATGACAAACCACCCTAGTATTCTTGTGTGGTATTCTTGTGTCCAGTATTTCCATGGACAGAAGAGCCTGGCAGGCTACAGCTCACGGGGTTGCAAAAATCAGACACGACTGAGCAACTAAGCATGCATGCACATGAGACATAAATAAGGACTGTTATGAGTAAATCTGTTCTAAGAAGTAAATGCGGTAGTAGTAACAAGGCTATGACTGAAATGTGAATGGTGCGTAATAATTGCTCCCATTTTTTTGAGCATTTATATGTTATGTTCTTTATGTACACGATCTGATTTTGTTTTGACAGCATGTTTACTCAAGTCAGTTCAGTTCAATTGTTGAGTCGTGTCTGACTCTTTGCGATCCCATGGACTGCAGCACGCCAGGCCTCCCTGTCCATCACCAACTCCTGGATTTTACTCAAACTCATGTCCATTGAGTAGGTGATGCCATCCAACCATCTCATCCTCTGTCGTCCCCTTCTCCTCCTGCCTTCAATCGTCCCCAGCATCAGGGTCTTTTCAAATGAGTCAGTTCTTCACATCAGGTGGCCAAAGTATTGGACTTTCAGCTTCAACATCAATCTGTTCAATGAATATTCAGGACTGATTTCCTTTAGGATGGACTGGTTGGATCTCCTTGCTGTCCAAGGGATTCTCAAGACTTTTCTTCAACACCACAGTTCAAAAGCATCAGTTCTTTGGTGCTCAGCTTTCTTTATAGTCCAACTCTCACATCCATACACGACTACTGGAAAAACCATAGCTTTGACTCTATGGACCTTTGTTGGCAAAGTAATGTCTCTGCTTTTTAATATGCTGTCTAGGTTGGTCATAAGTTTTCTTCCAAGGATCCAGTATCTTTTAACCACCTGCAGTGATTTTGGAGCTCAAAAAAATAAAGTCTCTCACTGTTTCCACTGTTTCCCCACCTATTTGCCATGAAGTGATGGGATCAGATGCCATGATCTGAATATTGAGTTGTTGTTGTTGTTTTTTTTTTGAATATTGAGTTTTAAGCCAACTTTTTCACTCTCCTCTTTCACTTTCATCAAGAGGCTCTTTAGTTCTTCTTTGCTTTCTGCCATAAGGGTGATGTCATCTGCATATCTGAGGTTATTGATATTTCTCCTGGCAATCTTGATGCCAGCTTGTGCTTCATCCAGCCCAGCGTTTCTCATGATGTACTCTGCATATAAGTTAAATAAGCAGGGTGACAATATATAGCCTTGACATAATCTTTTCCCGATTTAGAACCAGTCTGTGTTCCATGTCCAGTTCTAACTGTTACTTACTGGCCTGCATACAGATTTCTCAAGAGGCAGGTCAGGTGATCTGGTATTCCCATCTCTCAGAATTTTCCATAGTTTGTTGTGGTCTACACAGTCAAAGCCTTTGGCATAGTCAATAAAGCAGAAGTAGATGTTTTTCTGGAATTATCTTGCTTTTTTGATGATCCAGTGGATGTTGGCAATTTGATCTCTGGTTCCTCTGCCTTTTCTAAATCCAGCTTGAACATCTGGAAGTTCGCGGTTCAAGTACTATTGAAGTCTGACTTGGTGAATTTTGAGCATTACTTATATGAGTGCAATTGTGCAGTAGTTTGAGCATTCTTTGGCACTGCTTTTCTTTGGGATTGGAATGAATACCGACCTTTTCCAGTCCTGTTGCCACTGCTGCATTTTTCAAATTTGCTGGCATATTGAGTGCAGCACTTTCAAAGCATCATCTTTTAGGATTTGAAATAGCTCAACTGGAATTCCATCAAGTCCACTAGCTTTGTTTGTAGTGATGCTTCCTAAGGCCCACTTGAATTTGCATTCCAGGATGTCTTGCTTTAGTTGAGTGATCACACCATCATGATTATCTGGGTCATGAAGATCTCTTTTGTATAGTTCTTCTATGTATTCTTGCCACCTCTTCTTAATATCTTCTGCTTCTGTTAGGTCCATACCATTTCTGTCCTTTATCGAGCCCATCTTTGCATGAAATGTTCCCTTGGTATCTCTAATTTTCTTGAAGAGATCTCTAGTCTTTCCCATTCTGTTGTTTTTCTCTATTTCTTTGCATTGATTGCTGAGGAAGGCTTTCTTATGTCTCCTTGCTATTCTTTGGAACTCTGCATTCACATGGATATATATTTTGTTTTCTCCTTTGCCTTTCATGTCTCTTTTATTCACAGCTATTTGTAAGTCCTCTTCAGACAACTATTTTGCCTGTTTGCATTTCTTTTCCTTGGGGATGATCTTGATCCCTGCCTCCTGTACAGTGTCACGAACTTCTGTCCATAGTTCTTCAGGGACTCTGTCTATCAGATCTAATGCCTTAAATCTATTTGTCACTTCCACTGTATAATCGTAAGAGATTTGATTTAGGTCATACCTGAATGGTCTAGTGGTTTTCCCTACTTTCTTCAATTTAAGAAATTTTAAAAAACATGTTCACTACTTGAGTGTTATTTTCTCTAGTCTGCAAAGAGGGAAACTGAGTTTCAGAAGGATTAATAAGCCTAAAATATGAAATTTAATGAGTTACAGAGCTATAATTCAAACCCAAATCTGATTCCAAATCCTGTTTGTATCCATTGTAAGTATACGCAGTCATTACAAATATATGCACAAATGTATGTGTGTGCTGTGGTGTGCTTAGTCACTCAGTCATGTCCAACTCTTTGCAACCCCATGAACTTTAGCTTGCTAGGCTCCTCTGTCCATGGAGATTCTCCAAGCAAGAATAATGAAGTGGGTTGCCGTGCCCTCCCCCAGAGGATCTTCTCAACCCAGGGATCGAACCTATGTGTCCCAAATTGCAAGTGGATTCTTTAACATCAGGGAAGCCCATATATATGTGTATATATTACATCCACACCTTTTATAAGTATTTGTATATCATTCCATTAGATTTTCAAAAGAATTAAATTCCTATACTTAAATTACAATTTTACCATAGTTTCCCTCATGTTTCAAGGGCTCTTGATGAGTAATCATAATTCTGGAATCAATATCAGTTTAATTTTCAGCTCACAGCCTTGAATTGCCTGTGTATGTCTCTAATTTTTTAAATACTTATTCTACTTGACTATATGCTCATGCAAAAACAGCAATAAAAAAGTTTATAAGATAAAAATACCTATTACTTCACCACCTAGAGATAATTATGCTAACCAAGCAGAAACTGTATCCATTTTATGGTGTATGGGTATATATGTGTGGTGTATGGGTATATATGTGTGCACATGCGCATATGTGAACCTGCTCTTGAATATACATTTTTATCACAGGGTTAATACGAACTGACTTTAAAGTCAGAGAGACCTGTGTTTGAATCCTAGTTCCAATATTTACTAACTGCATGAACCAAAGTAGCTTTACTTTAATAAACTTGGTGTCCTCATTACAGTTTTGAGAATCAAATAAAATAATTTAGTAATGGGTTTATAATGATGCCTGCTGAATTTTACTGAAAATGCTCACAACAGAAGACTGGGTAAAGACAACTGTCCTGACTCCAACCACAAATCCCAATTAAATTCCAGAAAAATATCTTAAACTCATATCCCAAAGAAAACAGATAATTACATTTTTATAGAAGAGAGTAGTAGAAAGACATGAAATATTCCCAAACTTCCTTTTTGTCACTAGTAGTACATTCAGTTAAGGATTGTAAAAGAAAAGAAAATTACAGACCAATTTCACTTATAAGCAAGCATAAAGGCAAAATTTAAAAAATAATGTAGCAATATATCTATGTGCATGTGCACACTGGTAAGGTATATCTATTGATTCAGATATGAAATTAAACTTAGAAAGTCAATTAATGTAATTAACTGCATTAAAAGGTTAAAGGAAAACAACTGCATGATTATCACAACAGATAAAAAGAATAAGGATTTGATAAAGTTAACTTATGATTAAAAAACACATATCAAGTTAGGAACTCTTATGCAAATAAGGGAATTTCCTTAACTATATAAAGGGAAGCTACTTCCCTTTATAAAAACACACCTGGGGGCATGCAGAAGCCAGAAAGAAGAAAAATAAACATAACTTTCAGAACCACTTTCTAAAAATACATATAGCTCAGAAACAACTTTCTGGAACTAATAACAATGATTCTTCTAACTGTAGAAGTAACTCACATATGTTCACTATGTGCCAGAAAGGGTAAAAGAGCTTTGCAATCATTAACTTCTTTAATTCTCACAACTTCTGTAGGTCATTTACAAATATTATCCCCAATTTACAGATAAAGGTGCTTAAGTATAGAGAGGATAAGGATATAAACTTTGTTGTTGTTGTTCAGTTGTATCCAACTCTTTGTGACCCCATGGACTGTAGTACACCAGGCTCCTCTGTCCTCCACTATCTCCTGGAGTTTGCTCAAATTCATGTCCATTGAATTGGTGATGCTATCTAACCATGTCATCCTCTGCCACCCTCTTCTCCTCTTGCCCTCAATCTTTCCCAGCATCAGGGTCTTTTCCAATGAGTCAGCTCTTCACATCCAATGGCCAAAGTATTGGAGCTTCAGCATCAACAACAGTCCTTCCAGTGAATATTTGGGGTTGATTTTCTTCAGGAATTATGGATTTCCCAGGTAGCTCAGTGGTAAAAAAAAAAAATCCACCTGCCACTGGAGGAGATGCAGGTTTGATCTTTGGGTTGGGAAGCTCCCTTGGAGAAAGAAATGGCAACCTACTCCAGTATTCTTGCCTGGGAAATCTCATGAACAAAAGAGCCTGGAGGGCTACAATCAACAGGGTTGCAAAAATTTGAACACGACTTAGCAGCTAAATAACAAGAATTGATATCTACAAGACACTGTATCAAAAAAACAAACAAAATGCACATTATTTTCAAGCACATATGGAACATTCTTTAGGATAGACCACATATTAGTACACAAAATAAGCCTCAACAAACTAAGAAGATAGAAATTATTTAAAGTATCTTTTCTGACCACAATGGCATGAAACTAGAAATCATCCATAGAAAGAAAACAAGCAAAAAACCACAATTACATGGTGACTAAACACTTGATACTAAAAAAAGAATGAGTCAATGAGGAAATAAAATAGGAAATAAAAAATAACTCTAGGCAAATAATGAAAACATTACTATCAACATCTATGGGATACAGCAAAAGCAGTTCTAAGAAGAAAATTCATAATGACACAAGCTTTATTCAAAAGATAAGAAAAATCTCAAGCAACCTGCCTACCACCTAAATGAATTAGAAAAAGAACAAATAAAAATTAAGTCAGCTGAAGGAAGGAAATAAAAAAGACAGTGAAAAAATTAAATTAAGATAAAAAAAAGAAAAATAAATAAATCCAAGAGATGTTTTTTTTAAAGGATAAACAAAATCAACAAATCTCCTCTAGACAGGCTCACCAAGAAGAAAAGAGACATGACTAAATAAACAAAATAAGAAAGATGAGAAATAACAACTGATGTCACAGAAATACAGAAAACCATAAGAAAAGACTATGAATAGTTGTTCAGTTTCTCAGTAGTGTCTGACTGCAACCCCATTGACTGCAGCATGCTAGGCTTCCCTGTCCTTCACTATTTCCAAGTTTGCTAAAACTCATGTTCATTGAGTCGTTGATGCCAACCAACCATCTCATCCTCTGTCATGCTCTTCTGCCTTCAATCGTTCCCAGCATCAGTTCTTTTCCAATGAGTAAACTCTTTGCATCTGGTGGCCACAGTATTGGAGCCTGAGCTTCAGCATCAGTCCTTCCAACGAATATTCAGGACTGATTTCCTTTAGAATTGACTGGTTTGATCTCCTTGCAGTCCAAGGGACTCTCAAGAGTTTTCTCCAGCATCACAATTTGAAAGCGTCAGTTCTTCTGTATCAGCCTTCTTGTTGGTCTGTACATGATCTCTCACATCTGTACATGATTACTGGAAAAATCATAGCTTTGCCTATATGGACCTTTGCTAGCAAAGTGATGTCCCTTCTTTCTAATATGCTGTCTATGTTTGTCATAGGTTTTCTTCCAAGGAGCAAGCATTTTTTTTTTTTTAATTTCATGGCTGCAGTCACCATCCACAGTGATTCTGGAGCCTAGAAAATAAAGTCTGTCAGTTTCCATTGTTTCCCCATCAATTTGCCATGAAGTGATGGGACCGGATGCCAAGATCTTCGTTTTTTGAATGTTGAGTTTTAAGCCAGCTTTTTCACTCTCCTCTTTCACTTTCATCAAGAGGCTCTTTAGTTTCTCTTCACTTTTGGTCATTAGGGTGGTGTCATGTGCATATATGAAGTTAATGATATTTCTTCTGGCAATCTCGATTCCAGCTTGTGCTTCATCCAGCCCAGCATTTTGCATGGTATACTCTGCATATAAGTAAAATAATCAGGGTGACAATGTACAGCCTTGACAGTCTCCTTTCCCAATTTGGAACCAGTCTGTTATTCCATGTCCAGTTCTAATTGTTGCTTCTTGATCTGCACACGGGTTTCTCAGGAGAAGGCATGTAAAGTGCATGCCAACAAAATGGACAACCCAGAAGAAATAGACAAATTCCTAGAAACATAAAGCCTGCCAAAACTGAATCAAGAAGAAACAGAAAATTTATAGATCAATTATTAGAATTGGAACAGAATCTGTAATTTTAAAAAACTCCCTGCAAACAGAGGTCCAAGACAGAATAGCTTCACAGGGAAGAACTTACAAACATACAAAGAACTTATACCTATCATTCTCAAACTCTCCCCAAAACCTGAAGAGAACAGAACATCCCCAAAGTCATTCTGCTGCTGCTGCTGCTGCGTCACTTCAGTCGTGTCTGACTCTGTATGACCCCTGAGACAGCAGCCCACGAGGCTCCCCCGCCCCTGGGATTCTCCAGGCAAGAACACTGGAGTGGGTTGCCATTTCCTTCTCTAATGCAGGAAAGTGAAAAGTGAAAGTGAAGTCGCTCAGTCATGTCCGACTCTTAGCGACCCCATGGACTGCAGCCTACCAGGCTCCTCCATCCATGGGATTTTCCAGGCAAAAGTACTGGAGTGGGTTGCCATTGCCTTCTCCACAAATTCATTCTATGAGGTCCCAATCATCTGATACCAAAACCAGACCAAAACATTACTGAAAAAGAAAATTACATGCCAACAGTTCTGATGAATATAGATGCAAAAATCCTCAACAAAATATTAGCAAACAAAATCTAACAACACATAAAAAGGATCATGCACCATGATCAAGTTTTATTCATTCCAGGGTCACAATGGTTCCATTTATACACATCGATCAAAGTGATACAGCACATCAAGAAAACAAAAGACAAAAACCATGTGATCATCGCAATAGATGTAATAAAAGCATTTGATAAAATTCAACATTCATTCATTGTAAAAACTCACAGCAACATGGATCTAGAGGGAACATATCTCAACATAATAAAGGCCATGCATGCATGCTTAGTCTCTTCAGTCGTGTCAGACACTGTGCAACTTCACAGACTGGAGCCTCCCAGGCTCCTCTGTCCTTGGGAATCTCCAGGCAAGAATACTGGAGTGGGCTGCTGTGCCCTCCTCCAGGAGGTATTTCCAATCCAGGGATCGAACCCATGTCTCTTACATCTACCTGTACTGCTAGGCATGTTCTTTAACACTAGTGCTACCTGGGAAGCACCATACAACAAATCCAAGGGCAATATAACACTCAATGGTAATAAGGTGAAAAGTCTTCCTGCTAAATTCTGAACAAGCAAAGGATGCTCACTCTGACCAGTTCTATTCAACATAACACAGGGATTCCTAGCCAAAGCAATTGTAGAAGGAAAATAAAATGTATCCAACTTGGAAAATAGGAACAAAGACTGTTACTATCTGTGGAAAACATGATTTTATATATATGAAACCCAAAAGACTCCACACAAAATATTACAAATAATAGATGAATACAGTGAAATTCTAGGCCTTAAAATCAATACAGAAGAATCTGTTGTGCTTATATATAGTAAAAATGAATTAGTATAAAGAGAAATTAAGAAAACAATCTCATTTAAAATCATACCAAGGAAATAAAATGCATAAAAGTAAATTTGACCAGAAACATGAAAGCTGTATGCTGAAAACTGTAAGACATTAATGAAAGAAACTGAAGAAGACACAAAGAAATGGAAAAGTATTTCATGCTTATAGATTGGGAGAATTAATGTTAAAATGTCCCTATTACCTAAGACAATCTACAGACTCAAAGCAATCCCTATCAAAATATGTGTGACATTTTTCACAGAGCTAGAAAAAAATCCTAAAATTTATATGGAATTACAAAAGACCCCAAATAAGCAAAGCAATCCTGAGAAAAAAACACAGCCAGAGCCATCACACTTTCTCATTTTAAAACATATTACACAGCTACAGTAATTCAAACAGCAGAGTGCTGGCATAAAACAAGATACATAGATCAATGGAACAAAAATGACAGCCCAGAAATAAACCCACATATATATGGACAATTAATTTATAATAAAGGAGCAAGGAACATACAATGAAAAATGAAAAGTCTATCTGATAAGTTTTGGGAAAATTGACCTGCCATACGTGAAAGAGTGAAGCTGGACCACTACCTTAAACCACACACAAAAATCAACTCAAAATCGATTAAAAACTTGAATGTAAGACCTGAACCATAAAAATCCTAGAAGGAAACATGGGCAGTAAACTCTTTGACATTTCTCTTAATATTTTTCTCCTCAGGCAAAGAAAACAAAATCAGATATAAACAAATGGGATAACATCAAACTAAAAAGCTTCTGCACAGGAAAGGAAACCATGAAAAAATTAAAAAAAACAAACAACTTACTCAATGGAAGAAGATATTTGTAAACCTTAAATCTGATAAGGGGTGAAGATCCAAAATATATAAAGAACTCATACAACTCAACAATGGAAAAACAAACAGTTCAATTTAAAGATGGGCAGAAGAGCTGTATAGACTTTTTTCCACTGAAGGCATGCAAATGGCCAATAGTCACATGAAAAGATGTTCAACATCACTAATTATTACAGAAATGCAAATCAAAGCCACAATGATATTATCTCACACCTGTCAGAATGGCTACTTTAGGATAGGAAGAAAAGGATTGAAATATAATGTGGTACACATGAAACTTACATAATATTATAAGCTGATGTTATCTCAATACAGTGTTACAAATTTAAAAAATTGATTCTCATGCAATAGGAATATTCAAAATACTTACCTCCAGTAGATTTGCATTCTTTCTTTCAATTACAGATCTCAAGAGATTTTGGCTCATATCTATGATGTTCTCAACATATGGTAAGCATTGTAACTGATAATCAAAACTCATAACATTGAAAATACCAATGCGCTTCTCAATGGCCATATTAACAATTTGTCGAAGGTAGTTTCTGAATTTAGACAGTATACTTTTAAACTGTGTTGAAGTTAATTCTTCCATAGATGATATTTTGGTACCTATGATTTTGGCCTTCTCTACCATAGTACAATATTTCCTAAACTGGCAGCTGTAAATACTAACTTGGCCCATTGAACTTCCAATAATAGTCAGGAAACTCGCAATCTATAAGTAAAAATGTTAAAAAGTCAATCAGGATTTTGTTTTTAAAATGATAATAGTATGATCTAATAATCTAATGGTTTGGTTAAAACATTTAAAATGGTTTTATGTGAAGTTCATTTTGTTAAGAATGTCTGTTAAATATCTAAATATTTAGGAAACTTAAGACTTTAAGAAATTTAGATAGCTTTTTATATTTTGTTTTATGTAAAGCTTTAGTAGGCTATTTAACTTTATAATTAGCATGTTATTTTGAGCCATGTAGTAAGGACATCAGTCATTTATTCCTTGGCTTGTTACCTTGTTTTAGTGTATACGCTTCACACATAGCTCTAGAAAAGATGAGTTCTAAATATTATGGGACCTTACCCAATTCTTAAAACAGCCTTTGGATAGAATCTTGACCCAAGCTAGGCAAGTTGGTTATTTTGTGAGTTTGAACAAAAAAATGCCACGTTAGATAGTAATGGGAAAACTCAGGGCCAACATTAGCAAGCCAGTATTATGAGGGAACTATAAAAGAGAAAGATTATTTTCATAGTGGAGGTTTGAAAAAATATACAGAGGCAAACAAAGAGGAAAGATCATGAAGAAGACAAATAGGGAGATAAGCTGGGAGTGATTTTCCAATTGCCATTAATTATGATACTCTAATTTTTCAATAAATCCCTTTCATCTGAAAATTTCAGTGCATTTCTGTTCCTTAAGCCAAACATTCCTTCCTTAAGACAAACTATTTTTAAACTTACTTTATCTTGGTAGGCAGGATCCATTTCAAAAAGGACCTGACAATCTGGCCATCTGGTTTGATAGTCACTTACATTTTTCTTCTTATTAGGTAAATCCATAATTAAAGCTGACTCAGTAAAGATAGACAGGCGGGGATCTTGGCAAAGAGGAATAATTTTGGCTAAAATATATGATTCAAAGTTTAGTACATTCAGAAATTCCATTGAAAGCAATGCTTTAAAATTATCAAGGACATTTAGAACTACTGAAAACTGAGGCAGATTTCCTTTGAGGGCTATCTAGTATTCTATACTGATAAATAGAATTTAAAGGCAGGTATAAAAATTTGGAATTAATTATTATAGAAACAATCACTCATGGGTACTGGGTGGTGGGTCAAGGTATGATAAAAAAAAATCAGAAGAAATCATTAAGTTAACAAATACTTAAAGTGTATCTGCTGTGTGAAGAGCATTATATCATTACGAGGATACAAAAATTAGAAGACACTATCTCTACTCTCCTTGAGTTCATAATCAAGCTGAACAAATTGGATGTCTAAGGCCAAAAAAAAAAAAAAAAAAAAACCCTTCAAAGTACCCTGCATACGCTGTCCAAAAGTCAGCTCAAAATAAATGACATATCTAAATATAAAACACAAATCTATAAATCTTCTAGAGAAAATATAGGGATAATACGTGTGACCTTAAGCTAAGCAAAGAAGTTGTGAGAGACAAAACCAAAAGCATAATTCTTAAAACAAAAAAATTGACAAACTGTATCTTATCAAAATTAATAAATTTAGCTCTGTGAGAATCAATGAAAAGATAGTTGTCTTTTTGCTTTATTTATGGTTTCCTTTACTGTGCAAAAGCTTTTAAGTTTAATTAGATCGCATTTTCTTGTTCTTATTTTCATTACTCTAGGAGGTGTGTCAAAAAAGATCTTGCTGCGATTTATATCAAAGAATGTTCTGCCTATGTTTTCCTTTAAGAGTTTTATAGTGTGCAGCCTTACATTTAATAAACAAAATGAAAACACAACCCACAGATTGGGAGAAAATATTTGCAAATGAATCACCAAAGCATATGAACAACTCATGTAGCTCAATATAAAAAAAATTCCAACACTCCAATCAAAAAATGAGTGGAAATGGACATTTCTTCAAAGAAGACATACAAATGGCTAATAAACACATGAGAAGATGCTCAACATCACTAATTATTAGAGAAACACAAACTGAAACTACAATGAGGTATCACCTCACACCAGTGACAATGGCCATCATTAAAATATCTACAAATGATAAATGCTGGAGAGGATGTGGAGAAAAGGAAACCCTCCTACTGTTTGGATGGAGTGTAAATGGATACAGCCACTATGGAGAATAGTATAGAAGTTTCTTAAGGAACTGAAAACAGAACTACCCTATGATCCAGTAATCTCACACCCGAGTATATACCTGTAGAAAAACCATAGTTCAAAAAGATACATGCAACCCATGTTCTGTGACAACCTAGAGGGGTGGGATAGGGTGGGAGATGGGAGAGAGGATCAAAAGGGAGGGGACATACTTATACATATGGCTGATTCATGTTGATATATGGCATAAACCAAACACAACATTGTAAAGCAATTATCCTCCAATTACACATAAATTAAAAAAAGATAGATGTACTCCAAAGTTCACTGTAGTGCTATTTATAATAGCCAGAACATGGAAGCAGACTAAATATCCATCAACAGAGGGATGGATAAAGATGTGGTATATACCTATGGTGGAATAATACTCAGTCATAAAAAGGAACAAAATAGCGCCATTTGCAGAGATGTGGGTAGACCTAGAGACTGTCATAGAGTGAAGTAAGTCAGAGAAAAATATCGCATAATATTGCTTATATGTGGAATCTAGAAAAATGGTACAGATTAACTTATTTGCAAGCATAGAGACATAGGCGTAGAAAACAAACTTATAAATATTAAGCAGGGAAGGAGGTGGGATGAACTGGAAGGTTGGGATTGACATATATAATGACTACGTATGAAACAGATAACTAATGAGAAACTACTGCATAGCACAGAGAACTCTACTCAGTGCTCTGTGGGGACCGAAATGAGAAGGAAATCTAAAAGAGACAGGATGTATGTATACATGTAACGATTCACTTTGTGGTATAGTAACAAATAACACACATTGTAAAGCAACTATATTTCAATAAAAATAAAAACAGAATGAAAAGTTAAGGCATAGACAGCGAGAAATTTTTGCAAATGTTGTATCTGATAAAATACTTGTATCCAGAATACATATTAAGACCTCTCACAACCTAACAATAAATAAACACCCCAACAAAAAATAAACAAAGATCTAAAAAGATATACAAAAATACATATATTTTAAGCATTTGAAAAAACAAACATCACAAGTCATTACAAATGAACTGTACAACCACACTGAAGAGGATGGGAAAGAGCTGATTTAAGTTACTTTGGAAAACAGTGTTTTTATTGTAGACTATAAGTTTAGACACTAAAAGGACCCTACATAAACACTGTACTTATTTGATATATTTGTTTCTTAAAGCGGTGGTTGCTGTTGTTTGGTCACTATTTTGTGTTTAACTCTTTTGCAACTCCATAGACTGTAGCCCACCAGGCTCCTCTGTCCATGGGATTTCCCAGGCAAGAATACTGCAATGGGTTGCCATTTACTTCTCCAGGGGATGTTCCTAACCCAGGGATCAAATCTGCATGTCTTGCATTGACAGGCAGATTCACTACCACTGAGTCACCTGGGAAGCCTTCTTAAAGACGTAGGGATAGCAATTCTGAAAATATAATACAGGTATAACAAATAAGTAACTATATTGCTGATTATGTGAGCCACATTTCTCACCAAAAGAGGAAAAAGTTACATATTAGGAAAAGTAGAAGGCGAGAATGAACCCTGAAGGTGCTAGACTGGGATCTGATAGATATATCAGTAAGAATTCATGTGCCATGTGCTTAGTTGCTTAGTCCTATCCGGTTCTTGCGACGTCATAGACTGTAGCCTGCCAGGCTCCTTTGTCCATGGGATTCTCCAGGCAAGAATACTGGAGTGGGTTGCCATTTCCTTCTCCAGGGGACCTTCCTGAGCCAGGAATCAAACCCAGGTCTCCTGCATTGCAGGCAGACTCTTTACTGACTCAGCTACAAGGAAAGCCTCAAGAACTCATAGTTTAAAACAAAACAAACAAAAAATAGATATAGACATACAGATGCATAAGTTATATATGAGCTAGTATATATACATACATTCTCTAGATCTTTTCACCATAGCATCTAAGAGCAATAACAGTGCTATAGTAATGAGCACATCTACAGTCTAGCTCCTTTTATTCCTAAAATTCATTCTCCTATAAAAGGAACCAACCAGTGCTCCTTGAAAAAGTGGTTGATTTAAGGGCAGAGGCAAAGAAAATACAAGATGAGCATGAAGCATCATGTGGTGATAGAGGCAAAACAAGTGGCCATTACAAAACGATGTCAATAGACTACATGTTTTAATCAAAAGACTGAGAATGACAGATTGGATAATAACACAAGAACCTGAAATATGTGGCCTACAAAAGACTCACTTCAGGCCAAATGATGCACAGACAGACAAAAAGTGAGAGAATGGATAAAGAAACTTACATGGAACAACTGGACTCGTTCAAAATTGGGAAAGGAGTATGTCAAGGCTGCATATTGTCACTCTGCTCATTTTAACTTCTATGGAGAGTACATAATGTGAAACGCCAGGCTGGATGAACCACAAGCTGGAATCAAGATTTCCAGGAGAAATATCACAACTTCAGATATGCAGATGATATCACTTTAAAGGCAGAAAGTGAAGAAGAACTACATAGAGCCTCTTGATGAGGATGAAAGAGGAGAGTGAAAAAGCTGGCTTAAAACTCAACATTCAGAAAACTAAGATCATAGCATCTGGTCCCATCACTTCATGCAAACAGATGGGGAAGAAGTAGAAACAGTGACAGATTTTATTTTCTTGGGTTCCAAAATCACTGAGGATGGTGACTGCAGCCACAAAATTAATAGATGCTTCATCCTTGGAAGAAAAGCTATGATAAACCAAGACAGTGGGTTAAAAGCAGAGACATCACTTTGCTGACAAAGGTCCATATAGTCAAAGTTATGGTTTTTCCAGTAGTCAGGTATGGATGTGAGAGCTGGACCATCAAGAAGGCAGAGTGCTGAAGAATTGATGCTTTTGAATTGTGGTGCTAGAGAAGACTCTTGAGAGTCCCTTGGACAGCAATGAGATCAAACTAGTCAGTCCTGAAGGAAATAAACCTTGAATATTCATTGGAAGGAAGGATGCTGAAGTTGAAGCTCCAATACTTTGGCCACCTGATGTGAAGAGCTGACTCACTGGAAAAGACCCTGATGCTAGGAAAGACTGAGGGAAAGAGAAGAAGGGTATGAGGGAGGATGAAATGATTGGATGGCACCACCAACTCAATGGATGTGAGTTTGAGCAAACTCTGAGAAATAGTGAAAGACAGGGAAGCCTGGCGTGCTGCAGTCAAAGAGTCGGACATGACTTAGCAACTGAACAACAACAGAAGGCTACATCCAAAAAACATCAACACACATTCTTTTCAAGGTTGCCTGGTATGTTCTCTACCATAGAACATAATCTAAATTGGAAAATGAGCCGCAAAACATTTAAGAGAACAGAAGTTAATTCAATCAACTTTTCTGACCACAATACGAAACTAGGTATCAACTAAAAAAGAAAAACGGGAAAAAAGCCAAACAATGACTAAACATGCTACTAAAAACACAATGAGTCAAGATTGAAATCAAAGGAGAATCAGAAAATAACGCCAAATATGCAACTTAAAAACACACAACATTACAAATTCTATGGGATGAAAAAAAGCAGTTCTAAGACAGAGTTCATAGCAATACAGATCTTCATCAAAAAAACAAAACAGAACAAAAAACTCTTAAATAAATAAGCTACCTACCACCTAAAAGACTTAGGAAAAGAACAAACAAAACCCAAAGTCAACAGAAGGAAGGAAATAATTAAGATCAGAGGAAATAAATAAAATATAAACAAAAATATAATAGAAAATATCAATAAAATGTAGAGGTGATTTTTAAAAGATAAACAAAATCAACAAACATCTGGCCAGGCTCATCAAAAAGAAAGGACACAAATAAACAAAATAAAAAATGAAATATGAGCAATAACAACCAGTATCACAAAAACACAAAAAATTATGAAAGAGTACTATGAAAAGTTATAGGCAAACAAAATGTTAAACCCAGAAGAAATAGGCAAGCTTCTAGAAACATATAGCCTGCCAATACTGAATTTGGAAGAAATAGACAATGTGAACAAACCAATCACTAGAAGTGAAAAAAATCTGTAATTAGAAAAACTACCTGCAAACAAAAGTCTAAGACTGAACAGCTTCACTAGGGAATTCTACCAAACATACAAATAACTTATGATTGTCAATCTATTCTACAAAACTGAAAAGAAGGCAATATTCTCAAACGTATTCCACAGGTTCCTCATCACCCTGATACAAAAACCAAAGACACCACAATAAAAGATAATTAAAGGCCGATAGCTTTGATGAATACAGATGCAAAACTCCTCAGCAAAATATTAGCATAAATCCTCAAAAAAATCCTCCAATACATAAAAAGGATCATATATCATGACCAAATTGGATTCATTACTAGATCACAAAGATGGTTTAACACACACAAAGCAACAAATACTATACACCACATTAATCAAAAGAAAGACAAAAACATATGATCATTTCAATAGAGTCAGAAAAAGCATTGACAAAATTGAACATCCATTCATAAAAAAACTCATATAAGTGGGTACAGAGGGAACAGATCTCAGCATAATCAGTTCAGTTCAGTTGCTCAGTCGTGTCCAACTCTGCAACCCCATGGACTGCAGCATGCCAGGCCTCCCTGTCTATTACCAACTCCTGGAGTTTACTCAAACTCATGTCCATTGAATCGGTGAAGTCATCCAACCATCTCATTCTCTGTTATCCCCTTCTCCTCCTGCCTTCCATCTTTCCCAGCATCAGGGTCTTTTCAAATGAGTCAGTTCTTTGCATCAGGTGGCGAAAGTATTGTTTCAGCTTCAGCATCAGTCCTTCCAATGAATATTCAGGACTGATTTCCTTTAGGATGGACTGGTTGGATCTCCTTGCAGTCCAAGGGACTCTCAAGAGTTTTCTCCAACACCACAGTTCAAAAGCATTGATTCTTTGGTGCTCAGCTTTCTTTATAGTCCAGCTCTCACACCCATACATGATTACTGCAAAAACCATAGCTTTGACTCTATGGACCTTTTGTTGGCAAAGTAATGTCTCTGCTTTTTAATATGCTGTCTAGGTTGGTCATAACTTTTCTTCCTAAGAGCAAGTGTCTTTTAATTTCATGGCTGCAGTCAGCATCTGCAGTGATTCTGGAGCCCCCCAAAATGAAGTCTCTCACTCTTTCCACTGTTCCCTATCTATTTGCCATGAAGTGATGGGACCAGATGGCGTGACCTTAGTTTTCTGAATGTTGAGTTTTAAGACAACTTTTTCACTCTCCTCTTTCACTTTCATCAGCCTCATCAAGAGGCTCTTTAGTTCTTCTTTGCTTTCTGCCATAAATGGTGTCATCTCAGTACAATAAAGGCCATTTATGACAAACAGCAAAAATCACTCCCAACAGTGAAAATCTGAAAGCTTTCCCACTAAATTCAGGAACAAGACAAGACTGCCTCCTCTCACTCCTTTGACTCAATGTAGTATTGAAAGTTTTAGCCACAGCAATCAGAGAAGAAAAAGGAAAAAAGTATACAAATTTGAAGGGAAAAGGTGAAATTGTCACTATTTGCAAATGATATGAAACTCCATAAAGATAACTTTAAAAATACCCACACAAAAACTATTAGAATAAATGAATTCAGCAAAATACAATATTAAAACACAGAAACCTGTTGTATTTTCTTACACTAATAATGAAAATTTAGAAAGGGAAAGTAAAAAGAAAAAAATCCTATGTAAAATTGCATCCAAAAAATATCTGGGAAAAAATTTAAGGAGATGAAAGACCTATATGCTGAAAACTATTAATAAAAATGTAAGGTGAAAATAATATTTACAACAGTTATGCTCTGACATAAAAGACATGCCTTATTTAAGTCTATAAAATTCTGTAGTACATTATCAAAAAAATCAGAACCTTGGGCTATTTACCTAATTCCCAACAGTTAGGCACTCAATGGCCATATGTATAATTCACACATCCTCAAATAATTTGAAGTTCACATTGACTGATTCCAAAGAGTGTGAGTTTATAACTTTCTAATATACTGTAATGTCTGCACATTTCTGGGATGTTGCCAAAGAAAGACAGTGAATCTAACTGAACTTTAAAAAATACTTACTTATGCATTTTTCAATAGCAGCCACCATATTTTGAATTTGTATTGAAAAGTCCAATCTGTTGGGAGTTATAAAGAGATTTGTAGGGAATTCTAGAAGTCTAAGAGAAAATAATAAAAGCATATATAAGAAGAATACAGTACATAAAATACAATTACTTGTAATTTCAAAAATATCTAGTACTTACTCATCATTCATGCAATTTTTCTCAAACTCAGTATCGAAGTCTAGTTCTATCAGAATCCATCAAAAGAAACAGAATAAAAATTTATTTTTATATAAAAACTGATATTTATGTCAGCTAATTAACAAGGTTATATTGTCAGTACTTTCTAAAACCCCAAGAATAAACTGGGAAGGTTACTTAAGGACTGAATTCTAGCAGTACACCCCATCCCCAGATTCTGATTAAGGAGATCTGAGAAGAAATTCAAGAGTCCTTAACATTTATAAAAATCATAGACTATTAACTGATAAATTCAAAACTACTAAAATTTTCTTTCATGTGTTATTTTAATTTATCCTTTTACATTTATAAAAATCATACACTATTAACTGATAATACATAAACTACTAAAATTTTCTCTCACACGTTATTTTCCAGCTGCTAAGATATTTCCTTTCACTTTTAATAGTGTCATTTACTTTACCTGAAAGAATTTCATAGCTGTAACTCATTCTTTTTGATTTCTTCATTGGAAGTAGTTCTTCACTTGATTGTTTAATGAAAACATTGACTTCATTTTCTGATGTATCTTCATATATTGCAGATTTTTCAGAGCACTTGTCCGACTCATGTAAGTTCTCTTCAGAATTTTCTGAAGAACCACTCTCAGCAGGAGTTCTCAATTGTAGGTTTACTTCAAATATTGGTGCACATATTTTTCTCAAATTTGTATTCACTTTAATACTATTCAAAATCTAATTTAACAGATACATGAGAGTGCTAGTTATAATATGTAAGTTAAGTGTTCTTTTATATACAACAATATAAAACTAATTTTAAATGAAAACTAATAACTTTGGCATAAATGAATAACATTCTAATGGTATATAATTGATTTTCATTTAAAAAATAATGTAAAATAAGTGATACATTATAATGCAGTAGTTTTCCAGTTGATGCCATAGTGGGTACATATTAATCATTTAAGAACTTCCTAAAAATATAATTTCTTAGGCCCTATCCTAAGATTTAAAAGGTAGGGGCAAGGTCCAGGAATCTAAAACATCTAAAAGCTGAACAGGTGATTCTCTCATGTACTCTGATTTAAGAACAACAAATCAGATAAAGGAAACAATCCCATTTACACTACATCAAAAATAAAAAACCCACAGGGAACTACATTCAATATCTTGCAATCACCTATATTGGAAAATAATCTATAAAAATATGTATATACATAACTGAATCACTTTTCTGTATACCCGAAATTGATACTATATTGTAAATCAATATTATAATATTGTAAATCTTCAATTTAAAAACCTCCTTTTGTCCAAGAGCATCCAAACATTCTGATAAGAATTTCAGTGTAGCTGAATCCCCTTAAATGTGTTTACAGCTGGCTAAATGTCAAGTCTACAAATAAAAGGCCTTTGTATTAAAATAATAATAATACAAAATATAAAACTACACTATAAAGCTACAATAATCAAAAGAGTACTACAGTGGCACAAAATAAGAAATACAGATCAATGGAACAGGATAGAAACTCTATGAAAAACCCACACACTTATGGTCAGTTAATCCATAACAAAAGTGGCAAGAATTTACAATGCAGAAAAGACAGTCTCTTCAATAAGTGGTGTTGTAAAAACTGTATTAGAACATTCTCTGACACCATACAAAAAAAATAAACTCAAAATGGATCAAGTCCTAAATTTAAGGCCAGACACTATAAAACTCTTAGAAGAAAACATAAGCAGAACACTGACACAAATCACAGAAATACTTTCTTATCTACATCCTAGAGTAATGAAAGTGAAACCAAGAACAAAGAAATGGGACCTAATTAAACTTAAAAGCTTTTTCACAGCAAAGGAAAGCATAAGCAAAATGAAAAGACAGCCCACACAATAGGAGAAAATATTTTTAAATGAAGTGACTTACAAGAGATTAATTTTTAAAATACAAATAGTTCATACAGCTCAATATCAAAAAAAACAAACAACCCAGTCAAAAGATGGGCAGGAGAACTAAACAGACATTTCTCCAAAGAAGACATATAGATGGCCCAAAAGCACATGAAAAGGTGCTCAACCTCACTAATAATCAGGGAAATGCAAATCAAGGCTACAATGAGATACCAACTTTCACGGTCAGAAAGCCCATCATCAAAAAATCTAAAAACAGTAAATGCTAGAAAGTGAGGAGAAAAGGGAAACCCTCTTACACCATTGGCAGGAATGTAAACTGGTACAACAGGGGGTGCATTGGTAAAGAATTCGCTTGCCAATGCAGGAGATGCAAGAGATGTGGGTTGGATCCCTGGGTTGGGAAGATCCCCTGGAAAAGGGAATAGTAACCTGCTGCAGTATTCTTGCCTGGAAAATTCCATGGACAGAAGAGCCTTATGGGTTACAGTCCATGGGGTCGCAAGGAATTGGACATGAGTGAGCAACTGAGCATACACACACATGACCACTATGGAGGAACAGTATGATGGCTCCTTAAAAAACTAAAAATAGAACTACCATGACCTAGCAATCCCACTCCTGGGCATATCTCCTGAGAAGACAATCTGAAAGGATATATGAACCCTAAAGTTCACTGCAGCACTATTTACGATAGCCAAGATATAGAAGGAACCTAATAGCCAATGGCAAAGGAATGGATAAAGAAGGTGCAGTGCTTATATATAATGGAATATTACTCAGCAATAAAAATAACAAAATAGAGGTTATCATACTATGTGAAATAAGTCAGATAAACACAAATTCACTCACGTGAAATTAGATTCTTAAAAATTATACAAATGTTATCTATTTATAACAGAAAAAGAATCAGACATCAGGAATATATTTCAAATTCATCAAAACAGGTCCTAATCTTTCTTTAAAGTCTTTAAACTCCACTTTAATGTAATTATAACTAGTATAACTATCTCCACTGAAAAATAACAGTATCTTAAGTATAAATATTTTATTTACAAAAATATAATTGCTCTTAGTTTCAATCTAGGCATAAGTTCTCAAGTAATCTTTTGATTCCTTACATCCCATAAATAATCTGTTGTGCTTGTGGCATCCAGTGTTTCTCACTTACTGAGGTGAGATCAGATCAGTGGTCATCTGAATCATCTACCAGAACTTCAACCTTTAGTTTAAGTCATTAAGAAATAAAGGGATTTAACAATAACAAGTCCCTCACCAAAGGGAAGTTTAGTGATATATTATCATGTGATCAGGATTTACCTATATATGAGTTGAATCTTCACAGCACAATGTTGAGTAAAAATATGTAAAAACAGAAATGCAGCACAATGATATTTCTGTAAATTCTAACATGTATAATAACAAAATCCAAGACATGATTTTTTTTTAAATTCAATGTAACTTTATGGAAGGTGGATTGAAGAAAAATACAAAAATGATATTTCAGTGACTCCTCATAAGAGGGGGAGGATGTATTAAAGTTGGGGGATAGGGAGAGAAATAAAACAATAAAATGATATAAAACAAAATAAAATAAACAAGAGACCTTGATGAACTGATACACATAAATCAAGAGGATGATCAATTCAGCTCTCCATATCTGATCTCCTACACTAAATGAGTTGGCAGAAGAAATAACAAGAGAAAACACCAGAAGAACTAGATGAAGCAGAGATCAGAAACCTGAGAAAGAGTTCACACTAATGATGTTAAAGATAACAAAATAACTTGGGAGAAGTATGAATGCTGAGAAATTACAAGAAGTTTTTAACAAAGAGAAAACATAAAGAACAACCAAACAGAGTTGAAGAATACAATAACTGAAATGAAAAATACACTAGAATAAATCAGTAATAGACTAAATGATAGAGAGAAACAGGTCAGTGAGCTTAAAGACAGAATAGAGGAAATTATTGCCACTCAACGGAAAAGAGAATGAAAAGAAATAAAGATAGTTTAAGATACCTCTGAGACACAATCAGGCACACTAACATCTGCATTACAGAAGTGCCAAAAGAAGGACAGAGAGAGAAAGGGACTGAGAGCATATTTGAATACATAAGAACTGAATACTTTTCTAACCTGGGAAAGGAAACAGTCATCCACGTCTATGGAATACAGAGTCCCACAGAGGATGAAACCAAAGAGGAACACACCAAGACACATTGTAATTAAAATGACAAAAATTAAAGATAAGGAGAAAATATTAAACTAAGAAACAATATTCAAGGGAACTCCCATAAGGCTATGCTATCAGCTGATTTTTCAGCAGAAACTCTGCAGTCCAGAAGGAAGTGATATGATAAAACTCAAAGTGATGAAAGGGAAAACATACAACCAAGCACATGCAATCCAGCAACACTCTCCTTCAGATTTAATGGTGAGAGCAAAAACTTAACAGACAAGCAAAAGCTAGAATTCAGAACCATAAAACCAGCGTTACAAACAAGGTTAAAGGAAATCCACTGGGTGAAAAAAGAAAAGGCCAGAATTAGAAATGAGAAAATTATAAAATTTAAAAAGTGACCAATAAAGGCAAATGTATAGTACATGTAGGTAATATCCCACACACAAAGCTATTCAGGTCAGTTCAGTCGTTCAGTTGTGTCCTACTCTTTGCGACCCCATGAACTGCAGCATACCAGGCCTCCCTGTCCATCACCAACTCCTGGAGTTTACCCAAACTCATGTCCATTGAGTCGGTGATGCCATCCAGCCATTTCATCCTCTGTCGTCCCCTTCTCCTCCTGCCCCCAATCCCTCCCAGCATCAGAATCTTTTCCAATGAGTCAACTCTTCGCATGAGGTGGCCAAAGTACTGGAGTTTCAGCTTTAGCTCATTCCTTCCAAAGAACACCCAGGGCTGATCCCCTTTAGAATGGACTGGTTGGATCTCCTTGCAGTCCAAGGAACTCTCAAGAGTCTTCTCCAACACCACAGTTCAAAACCATCAATTCTTCGGCACTCAGCTTTCTTCACAGTCCAACTCTCACATCCATACATAACCACAGGAAAAACCATAGCCTTGACTAAACAGGCCTTTGTCAGCAAAGTAATGTTTCTGCTTTTCAGTATGCTATCTAGGTTGGTCATAACTTTCCTTCCAAGGAGTAAGCGTCTTTTAATTTCACGGCTGCAATCACCATCTGCAGTGATTTTGGAGCCCCAAAAAATAAAGTCTGACACTGTTTCCACTGTTTCCCCATCTAATTCCCATGAAGTGATGGGACCAGATGCCATGATCTTCGTTTTCTGAATGTTGAGCTTTAAGCCAACTTTTCCAGTCTCCTCTTGCACTTTCATCAAGAGGCTTTTGAGTTCCTCTTCACTTTCTGCCACAAGGGTGGTGTCATCTGCATATCTGAGGTTATTGATATTTCTCCTGGCAATCTTGATTCCAGCTTGTGCTTCTTCCAGCCCAGCGTTTCTCATGATGTACTCTGAATATAAGTTAAATAAGCAGGGTGACAATATACAGCCTTGACGTACTCCTTTTCCTATTTGGAACCAGTCTGTTGTTCCATGTCCAGTTCTACCTGTTGCTTCCTGACCTGCATACACATTTCTCAAGAGGCAGGTCAGGTAGTCTGGTATTCCCATCTCTTTCAGAATTTTCCACAGTTTATTGTGATCCACACAGTCAAAGGCTTTGGCGTAGTCAATAAAGCAGAAATCAAGAGTAGTAAAATCGTCTATATCCATAATAAGCAGTTAAGATCTACATAAAACAATTAAATGTAAAATATGATATCAAAACTATTGTAAGAAACGAGAGCACAAAAGCACATTTTATTAATGCATTAGAAATTAAGGGAAAAGCAATTTTAACTATGTTTATAATAGACTGCTATACAAAAACCTCATAGTAATTATAAAACAAAAATCTAACAGATACACCAAAAAACAAAGAAAAAGGAATCCAAACATAACATTAAAAATAGCCATAAACTCACAAGAGAAGAAAATCAATGAAGAAAAAGGGGAAAAAAAGATGCCACCACCCAAATCCAAAACAATGAACAAAATGGCAGTAAGAACATACATACTGATAATTAGTTTAAATGTAAATGGACTAACTGCCCAAATCCAAAGACACTGAGTGGCCGAATGGATATAGAAATAAGACTCATATACATGCTTCCTACAAGACATTCACCTCAGATCTAGAGACACACAGACTGAAACTGAAGAGATAAAGTATTCCATGTAAATGGAAACAAAAGTTGTAGTAATATTTAGACAAAATAGACTTTAAGTAGAGACTGTAATAAGATATGAAATAGGACACTGCATCATTATTGGATTGATCAAGGGATCAATTCAAGAAGAAATAACAATTGTAATACACATGAAACCAGCATGAAAAGTCAAAGTGAAAGTCACTCAGTTATGTCAAACTCTTTGCAACCCCATGGACTATACAGTCCATGGAATTTTCTAGGCCACAATACTGGAGTGGGTAACCTTTCCCTTCTCCAGGGAATCTTCCCAACCCAGGGATCAAACCCAGGTCTCCTGCATTGCAGGCAGATTCTTTACTAGCTGAGCCGCAAGGGAAGCCCTTTTCACTTTCACTTTCACAATCCAGCATCAGTTCAGTTCAGTTCAGTTCAGTCGCTCAGTCGTGTCTGACTCTTTGCGACCCCATGAATCACAGCACTCCAGGCCTCCCTGTCCATCACCAACTCCCGGAGTTCACCCAAACTCACGTCCATCGAGTTGGTGATGCCATCCAGCCATCTCATCCTCCGTCATCCCCTTTTCCTCCTGCCCCCAATCCTTCCCAGCATCAGAGTCTTCTCCAATCCAGCATAGGAACACATAAATAAATATGAGTAATAAACATAAAAGGATAAATTGACAATAACACAATAATAATAGAAAATTTAACACAACATTTATTGATGGACAGCTCATCTAGAAAAAAATCAATAACTGGCTTTAAATGAACATTAGATAAGATGAACTTAATTGATATATATAGAGAGAGAATTCTACCTGAAAGCAGAAGAATACACATTCTTTTCAAGTGCACATGAAACATCCTCCAGGACAGATCAAATAGGTGACAAAACAAACCTCAGTAAATCTAAGAAAGGTGAACTCAAAGCAAGCATCTTTTCTGACCACACCACCATGAAACTAGAAATCAATTACAAGAAAAATGGTAATAAACAGAAGCATAAGGCTAAAAATACACTACAAAACAGAGCCAACAATGATGGAAGAAAGCAAAGAGGAAATTAAAAAATTCACGGAGGCAAATGAAAATAAAAATATGATGATACGAAACCTATGAAAGGCAGCAAAAGCAGTTCTAAGCAACACAAACTTACCTCAAGAAACAAGAAAAATCTCAAATAAACAACCTAACCTTACACAGAAGAACAAGAGAATGAGGGACAAACAAAACCCAAATAGTGGAAGGAAATAAAGATCAGAGTAGAAATAAATAAAATAGAGACTAAAAAACAACAGAAAAAAATCAATGAACTAAAAGCTGGTTCTTTGAAAAATAAACAAAATTGACAAATCTTTAGCCAGGCTCATCAAGAAAAAAGAGAGAGGGCCCAAATCAATTAAATCAAAAATGAAAAAGGAAAGGTTACAACTAACACCACAGAAATTCACAGGATCATAAGAGACTACTATGAATATCAATGAACCAATAAAATTAACAATCTAGAAGGAACGGGCAAACTCTTAGAAATGTACAATCTCCCAAGACTGAACCAGGGATAAATAGAAAATATGAACAGGGACTTCCCTGGTGGTCCAGTGACTAATAATCTGTGTTCCCCTTGCAGGGGGCCCAGGCTGATCTGGAAACGAGATCCCACATGCTGCAACTAAAGATCCTGAGGGCTGCAATTAAGATGCAGTGCAGCCAAACAAATAAATAAATATTTCTTTAAAGGGGAAAAGAAAATATGAACAGACCAATTAACAGTAATGAAACTGAATCAATAATTTACAAAAACAAAAGTTCCTGTCCAGATGGCTTCACAGGTGAATTCTACCAAATATTTAGGGATGAGTTAACATCCATCCTTCTCAAACTATTCCAAAAATATTGAAGAGAAAGGAACACCTCCAAACTCATTCTTTTTGCCCACCATCACCCTGATACCCAAACCAAAAATATCACAAAATAAGAAAATAACAATCTTACTGACAAACAATAGATGCAAAAAACCTCAAAAATATACTAGCAAACTGAATCCACCAATACACTGAAAGGGTCATATACAATGATCAAGTAGGATTTACCCCAGAGATGCAAGGATTTTTCAGGATCCCCAAATCAATCAGCTATGATACACCATATTAAGAAACCATAAAATTGCATTCATTTTAAATGCTAGTATATTGTCACCCTACTTATTTTAACTTCTATGCAAAGTACATCATGCAAAATGCTGGGGTGAATGAATTAAAAGCTGGAATCAAGATTGCTGGGAGAAATATCAACAACCTCAGATACGCAAATGCATACCACTCTAATAGCAGAAAGTGAAGAGGAACTAAAGAGCCTCTTGATAAGGGTAAAAAGGAGAGTGAAAAAGCTGGCTTAAAATTCAACATTAAAAAAAACGAAGATCCTGGCATCTGGTCCCAACACATCACAGCAAATAGATGGGGAAAAAGTGGAAACAGTGACAGATTTTATTTTCTTGGGCTCCAAAACTACTGTTGACAGTGACTGCAGCCATGAAATTAAAAGACGTTTGCTCCTTAGAAGAAAAACAATGACACCTAGACAGTGTATTAAAAAGCAGAGACATCACTTTGCTGACAAAGGTCTTGTTTTTCCAGTAGGCATGCACAGATGTGAGAGCTGGACCATAAAGAAGGCTGAGCACTAAAGAATTGATGCTTCTGAACTATGGTGCTGGAGAAGACTCTTGAGAATCCCTTGGACAGCAAAGAAATCAAATCAGTCAATCCTAAAGGAAATCAACCCTGAACATTCATTAGAAGGACCGAAGCTGAAGTGCCAACACTTTGGCCACTTGATATGAAGAGCTGACTCACTGGAAAAGACCCTGATGCTGAGAAAGATTGAGGGCAGGATGAGAAGTAGGTAACAGAGGATGACATAGTTGGATGGCATCACTGACTCAATGGACATGAGCCTGAGCAAACTACGGGAGATAGTAAAGGACAGGAGAGCCTGGTATGCTGCAGTCCATGGGGTTGTAAAGAGTCAGACATGACTTAGCAACTGAAGAACAACAACACTAACATATTGAAGATTAAAAACCACAGATGCATGAAAAGCTTTTTAAGAAAAGTTCTGAATATCCATTTATACGAAAAGCTCTCCAGAAAGTGAGCATAGAGGGAACATTCTTCAACATAATAAAGGCCATATATGAAAAACACTCAGCTAATAACATCCACAACAGTAAAATGTTGAAAGCATTTCCTCTAAGATCAGGAACAAGATAAGGATGCCTATATTCAACATACTTTTAGAATCCTAGACACAGCAATCAAAGCAGATAAAGAAATAAAAGGAATCCAAACTGAAAAGGAAGAAATAAAGTATCGTTTTCTCAGATGACATGATAATTTTATACATGGAAAATTCTAAAGATGTCATCAGAAAACTATTAAAGCTCATCAATGAATTCAGTAAAGTTACAGGATACAAAATTAATACACAGCAATCTGTTGTATTTCCATACACTAACAACAAAGTATCAGAAAGAGAAATTAAGGAAACAATCTCACTTACTGTCCCTTCAGAAAGAATAAAATATATGGAATATACTACCTAAGGAAGTAAAAGACTTGTAACTCAGAAAACTTTTAAGCCACTGATGAAAGAAACTGAAGCCAACATAAACAGATGAAAAGATGTACCATGTTCTAGAAGAATTCATATTGCTAAAATGACGATACTACCCAAGGCAATGTACAGGTTCAATGCAATCTCTAAATACCAATGGCATGTTTCACAGAACTAGAAAAGAATTTCAAAACCTGCAGGGAAACACCAAAGACTCTAGATAGCTGAAACAATCTTGAGTAACAACAGAGCTGGGAGAATCACACTCCCTGGTTTCAGATTATACTACAAAAGTACAATAATCAAAATACTATGGTATTAGCACAAAACAGACACACAAATCAATGGAACTGAACAAAGAACCAGATAAACCCACACCCTTTTGGCCTATTAATCTATGTGAAAGGAGGCAAGAATATACAATGGAGAAGACAGTCTCTTCAATAAGAGGTATGTAAAAACTGGACAGTTATTTGTAAAAGAACGAATCTAGAACATTCTCTAACATCATATACAACATAAACTCAAAATGAATTAAAGACCTAAATATAAGACCAGATACTATAAAATTTTAGAGGAAAACAGAGGCAGAACAAGCTTTGACATAAACTGCAACAACATTTTTTCAGATCTGCCTCCTAAAGCAAGGGAAACTAAAGAAGAAATAAACGAAAGGTTTTGACAGTCCAGGTTCGATGCATGATACTGGATGCTTGGGGCTGGTGCACTGAGACGACCCAGAGGGATGGTACGGGAGGGAGGAGGGGGAACACATGTATACCTGTGGTGGATTCATGTTGATGTATGGCAAAACCAATACAATGTTGTAAAGTAATTAACCTCCAATTAAAATAAATAAATTTATATTAAAAAAAGAAATAAACAAATGGGACCTAATTAAACTTAAAGGTTTTTGTGTAGCAAAGGAAACCATCAACAAAATGAAAAGGCAACCTATTGAGTGGGAGAAGACATTTGCAAATGAAATGACTGATAAAGGGTTAATATCCAACATATATGAACAGTTCATATAACTTAACATTCAAAAAACAAGCAATTCATTTGTACAAAATGGGCAGAACTGAACAGACATTTTTTCAAAGAGAAAATGCAGACTGCCAATAGGCAAATGAAAAGATATTCAACATTACTAACCATCAAGGGAATGAAAATAAAAAATACAATGATATCACTTCAAACCTATTAGAATGCAATCATTGAAAAGAATACAAATAATAAATGTTGGTAAGAATGGAATTCTTGTTCTCTGTTGATGGGAGTGTAAACTGGTATAGTCATTGTGGAAAACAGTGTGGAGGTTTCTCAAAAAAACTAAAAATAGAACTACCATATGACCCTATCAATTCACTCCTGGCTACGTATCTGAAAAAAACAAAAACACTAATCTGAAAAGATAAACGTACCCCAGTGTCCATAGTAAAGTAATGGTCAAAATTCTCCAAGCCAGGCTTCAGCAGTATGTGAACTGTGAACTTCCAGATGTTCAAGCTGGTTTTAGAAAAGGCAGAGGAACCAGAGATCAAATTGCCAACATCCGCTGGATCATCGAAAAAGCAAGAGAGTTCCAGAAAAACATATATTTCTGCTTTATTGACTAGGCCAAAGACTTTGACTGTGTGTATCACAATAAACTGGAAAATTCTGAAACAGATGGGAATACCAGACCACCTGACCTGACTCTTGAGAAACCTATATGCAGGTCAGGAAGCAACAGTTAGAACTGGACATGGAACAACAGACTGGTTCCAAATAGGAAAAGGAATACGTCAAGGCTGTATATTGTCACCCTGCTTATTTAACTTATATGCAGAGTACATCATGAGAAACGCTGGGCTGGAAGAGGAGCAAGCTGGAATCAAGATTACCAGGAGAAATATCAATAACCTCAGATATGCAGATGACACCATATGCAGATGGCAGAAAGTGAAGAGGAACTCAAAAGCCTCTTGATGAAAGTGAAGAGGAGAATGAAAAAGTTGGCTTAAAGCTCAACATTCAGAAAATGAAGATCATGGCATCTGGTCCCATAACTTCATGGCAAATAGATGGGGAAACAGTGTCAGACTTCAATTTTGGGGCTCCAAAATCATTGCAGATGGTTAAGGACTCATTCCGTTATCACAAATTCTCTTTCTCAAGATAACCAAAAAAAGAAAAGAAAAAGTCTATTCTAATATTTAAAAGCAACAACGAACACTGTAAACAATATAAATCTTCTATTGTTGTTATTCATTTAAAATAAATGTGTTCGTCTCATAACCATTTTTAGCCCACTCCAGTATTCTTGCCAGGAGAATCCTGTGGACAGAGGAGCCTGGAGGGCTGCTGTCTATGGGGTCGCACAGAGTCGGACATGACTGAAGCAACTTAGCATGCATGTATGCATTGGAGAAGGAAATGGCAACCCACTCCAGTATTCTTGCTTGGAGAATCCCAGGGACAGAGGAGCCTGGTGGGCTGCCATCTATGGGGTTGCACAGAGTTGGACACGATTGAAGAGACTTAGCAGCAGCAGCAGCATAACCATTTTTAATATGTAATGAGATCTGAGGATGCCTTACAAATAACTGAGAAAAGAAGAGAAGTGAAGGGCAAAGGAGAAAGGGAATGATATACCCAAATGAATGCAGAGTTCTAGAGAAAAGCAAAGAGAGATAAGAAAGGCTTTTTATGTGAATAATGCAAAGGAATAAAGGAAAACAATAGAAAGGGAAAGATTAGAGATCTTTTCAAGAAAACTGGAGATACAAAGGGAATATTTCATGCAAAGATGGGCACAATAAAGGACAGAAATGGTATGGACCTAACAGAAACAGAAGAGATTAAGAAGAGGTGGCAAGAATACACAGAACAACTATACAAAAAAGATCTTTATGACCCAGATAACCATGATGGTGTGATCACTCACCTAGAGCCAGATATCCCAGAATGCGAAGTCAAGTAGCCTTAGGAATCACTACTATGAACAAAGCTAGTGGAGGTGATGGAATTCCAGTTGAGCTATTTCAAATCCTAAAAGATGATGCTGTGAAAGTGCTGCATTTAATATGTCACCAAATTTGAAAAACTCAGTAGTGGCCACAGGACTGGAAAAGATCAGTTTTCATTTCAATCCAAAAGAAAGAGAATGCCAAAGAATGGTCAAACTACCATACAACTGTGCTAATTTCATATGCTAGCAAGATTATGCTCAAAATCCTTCAAGCTAGGCTTCAGCAGTACATGAACTGAGAACTTTCAGATGTTCAAGCTGGATTTAGAAAAGTCAGAGGAATAAGAGATCAAATTGCCAACACCCATTCCATCATAGAGAAAGCAAGAGAATTCCCCCAAAACATCTACTTTTGCTCCACTGACTATGCCAAAGCTTTTGACTGTGTGGATCACAACAAACTGTGGAAAATTCTTCAAGAGATGGGAATACCAAATCACCTTACCTTCCTCTAGAAAAAACTGTATGCAGGTCAAGAAGCAACAGTTAGAACTGGACATGAAACAACAGACTGGTTCCAAATTAGGAAAGGAGTATGTCAAGGCTGTATATTGTCACCTGCTTATTTAACTTATATGTAGGGTGTATCATGTGAAATGTTGAGCTGGATGAATCATAAGCTTGAATCAGGATTTCTGGGAGAAATATCAACAACCTCAGACATGCAGATGATACCAATTTAATGGCAGAAAGAGAAGAGGAACTAAAGAGCCTCTTGATGAGGTGGAAGAGGAAAGTGAAAAAGTTGGCTTAAATTCAACATTCAAAAAACAAAGATCATGGCATCCAGTAACATACTTCATAGCAAACAGAAGGGGAAAAAGTGGAAACAGTGACGGACTTTACTTTCTTGGGCTCCAAAATCACTGCAGACAGTGACTGCAGTCATGAAATTAAAAGATGCTTGCTCCTTGGAAGAAAAGCTATGGCAAACTTAGCATATTAAAAAGCAGAGATCACTTTGCCAACAGCGGTCCATATAGTCAAAACTATGGTTTTTCCAGTAGTCATGTATGGATGTGATGGCTGGACCATAAAGAAAGCTGAACACAGAAGAACTAATGCTTTTGAATTGTGGTGTTGGAGAAGGAACTCTTGAAAGTTCCTTGGACTGCAAGGAGATCGAACCAGTTAATCCTAAAGGAAATTAACCCTGACTATTCATTGGAAGGATGATGATGGAGCTCCAATACTTTGACCACCTGATGCGAAGAGTGACTCATTTGAAGACTCTGATGCTGGGAAACATTGAGGGCAGGAAGAGAAGAGGGTGACAGAGGATGAGATGGTTTGATGGCATCACTGACTCAAGGGACATGAGTTTGAGCGAACTCCAGGAGATGGTGAAGGACAGGGAAGCCTGGTGTGCTGTATTCCACAGGATTGCAGAGTGGACATCAACTTAGTGACTGAACAATAATAAGCAATCTATTTTCTTGTAAGAGCATCAGATGTGCTTTGAAGTTAAAAAAACAAACAAAAAATGTTGGGTGTCCTGGATGAGTTCTTAAGCTAATCAAGGGTATATGTGGATTCACAATTCCTTACACTAAGACTGTTTTCTTTTCACATGGCTTCAGTTCCATTCTTACAACATCCATGGTCAGTGGTGATATTGTTTTTATAGCTATTCTTGTAGTAGTGAAAGTGAAGTTGACTTTATTATGAACTAGCTGCTAAAAACAATGCTGAAGCGAGTTTTGTGATTAAAAAATTTTAAGTAATGAAATACATTTTGTTTTCCTGAGATGCAAAATATCTGATGATCTGGGTTATATCCTGGAGAAACCAAGCAATAGTGACGTCTAGAATTCTGTTGTAAATATGACAACAGGGAATGTTAATTAAAATCTATAGTAATATTGTTGCTGCATCGAAAAATCATTATGGTTGAAGTTAGACTCTAAACAACTCTTAGTTATAATGTGTTTCTATCAGAGACTTTGAAAACAGACTATGTCTTTGTCCAACATGCCATGTTTCCAAAGAATCCTAAGGCATCTATGCTTCTAAAGCAATGACATCAAACTAAAAAAGGAGAGCTATTATCCAAATTACCTGTCTTAAGTATTTTTTGACTCACTACAATAGTCCCAGAAATGAACCAGGTAGATACTGGGAGTTTGGGATTCAAAACTTAGTGAATCACATAAAAATTACCCCTTAAAAGCATATGTTGGGCTGAGGATTTCCTCAACAATAGCTGTTTTCATCATGTGACATATTTCTGGGATTATATTTTTTATATCTCCTCAATTTGGGGGGTACACTTATATGGATACTTGTCATCATGTTTGATCTCTGTTCTTCAACGTTAAATTTCACTTTCATTAATGAATAGTCCTTCCTAAGTATTTGAAGACTCTGGTAGAGGTCAGCTACTTGCTGCAAACTATTGATGGGATGATGTCACCTCCTTTTTCTGAGCTGTGATGTAGGAACGCAGTATTTACTTGGTGGACAGTTCATTTGAGTCAAGCCTGGAAATAAATGGGGTGACAGATTTTCCAACCCGCCTGCTTGTGTTCTGTTTCTCCAATATGAATTTGGAAAGTGATCAAAAAGCATTAAGAATAAAGGCTATGGAATAAGATGAGAAAGCTATTCTAAGAACATTCACCTTCATGTAAGAAGGGCTCAAAAAGATGAGCTAATATTTTAAACTGACTTATCGAGTAAGCTAATAGTAAACGTTTTTCAAACATGCAATCTGACAACAGAATAAAAAGGAGCTTATTATTTAGTAAATAAGTTCTGTTATTCATTCATCCATTCATTATGCTAAAGTCCTTTCTTTAGATATATTAGGAAAAAATCTCATAGAAGGTTAAAACAGTGACAATTTATTGCAATGAGTCAATATACTAAAAGTTGTATGATGTGTACCTACCATGCACCACTGACTTTTGCTTTATATGCTTTCTTATTCAATCCTCTCAGTAGCATTGTAGGTATATATTATAATTGTTTGATAATACACTGAGGTTTGGTTTGATTAAAATGGGTTGTTGAAGACTATACAGTCTTAATATTAGAACTCAGCACTATCTGATTCCAAATTACAGACTTTTTTTTGTTATAATTGCTATTTAAGATGTAACAAGAGCTCGTTTACATATATAAGTATTTAGGGAATATCTTGAAAGTTTATTACTTTGTGCATACACCATATACAGTCAGCCCTCCTTGTCTGTGGGTTCCACATCCATAGATTCAACCATCTGAGGAATATTTTTAATTCCAGAAAGTTCCAAAAAGCAAAACTTGAATTTGCCACATGCTGACAACTATTTACACTGTATTAGGTATTATAAATACTCTAGAGATAATTTAAAGTATAGACATCCTGGAATGTGAACTCAAGTGGGCCTTAGGAACATCTATATGAACAAAGCTAGTAGAGGTGATGGACTTCCAGTTGAGCTATTTCAAATCCTGACAGATGATGCTGTGAAAGTGCTACACCCAACATGCCAGCAAATTTGGAAAACTCAGCAGTGGCCACAGGACTGGAAAAGGTCACTTTTCATTCCAATCCCCAAAAAAGGCAATGCCAAAGAATGCTCAAACTACCACACAATTGCACTCATCTCACACTCTAGTAAAGTAATGCTTAAAATTCTCCAAGCCACACTTCAGCAATAAGTGAACCATGAACTTCCAGATGTTCAAGATGGATTTAGAAAAGGCAGAGGAACCAGAGATCAAACTGCCAACATGCACTGATCATTGAAAAGCAAGAGAGTTCCAGAAAAACATCTACTTCTGCTTTATTGACTATGCCAAAGCCTTTGACCGTGTGGATCAAAATAAACTGTGGAAAATTCTGAAGAGATGGGAATACCAGACCACCTGACCTGACTCTTGAGAAATCTGTATGCAAGTTAGGAAGCAACAGTTAGAACTGGATATGGAACAACAGACTGGTTCCAAATAGGAAAAGGAGTACGTCAAGGCTGTATATTGTCACCCTACTTATTTAACTTATATGCAGAGTACATCATGAGAAATGCGGGGCTGGAGGAAGCACAAGCTGGAATCAAGATTGCCAGGAGAAATATCAATAACCTCAGATATGCAGATGACACCACCCTGTTGGCAGACAGTGAAGAAGAACTAAAAAGCCTCTTGATGAAAGTGAAGAGGAGAATGAAAAAGTTGGCTTAAAGCTCAACATTCAGAAAACTAAGATCATGGTATCCAGTCTCATCACTTCATGGGAAATAGACAGGGAAACAGTGGAAACAGTGGCTGACTTCATTTTTCTGGGCTCCAAAATCACTGCAGATGGTGACTGTAGCCATGAAATTAAAAGACGCTTACTCCTTGGAAGGAAAGTTATGACCAACCTAAACAGCATATTAAAAAGCAGAGACATTACTTTGCCAACAAAGGTCCGTCTAGTCAAGGCTATGGTTTTTCCAGTGATCGTGTATGGATGTGAGAGTTGGACTATAAAGAAAGCTGAGCACCGAAGAATTGATGCTTTTGAATTGGTGTTGGAGAAGACTCTTGAGAGTCCCTTGGACTGCAAGGAGATCCAACCAGTCCATCCTAAAGGAGACCAGTCCTGGGTGTTCATTGGAAGGACTGATGTTGAAGCTGAAACTCCAATACTTTGGACACCTGATGCAAAGAGCTGACTCATTTGAAAAGACCCTGATTCTGGGAAAGATTGAGGGCAGCAGGAGAAGGGGATGACAGAGGATGAGATGGTTGGATGGCATCACCGACTCAATGGACATGGGTTTGGGTGGACTCTGGGAGTTGGTGATGGAAAGGGAGGCCTGGTGTGCTGCGGTTCATGGGGTCACAAAGAGTCAAACACGACTGAGTGACTGAACTGAACTGAAAGGATGTGTGTAGTTAAAGTTGCTCAGTCATGTCCAACTCTTTGTGACCCCATGGACTACAAAGTCCATGGAATTCTCCATGCCACAATATTGGAGTAGGTAGCCTTTCCCTTCTCCAGGGGATCTTCCCAACCCAGGTATCAAACCCAGGTCTTGCACATTGCACGTGGATTCTTTATCAGCTGAGCCACAAGAGAAGTCCAGTAATACTGTAGTGGGTAGCCTATCCCTTCTCCAGCGGATCTTCCCGACCCAGGAATCAAACTGGGGCCTCCTGCATTGCAGGTGGATTCTTTACCAACTGAGCTATCAGGGAGGTTATATGCAAATACTATATCATTTTACATAATGAACTTGAGCTTCTATGGATTTTGGTAACTGTGGAGGTGAGAAGTGTGAAAGGTCATTCTGCAACCATATCTACTTGGCAATGGATGACACCTTGTAAAGATGACTTGAGATCCAGGTCCAGATGATTTACCTTGCCACATGCCTTTATAAGTTTTCTTTGTTATTCCTAAATGCAATATGTACTAAATGTCAGAACTTAGAACACATAATTAATATGCAAATATGTTCAGTCTTGGAGTAGAGACTCATTTCTGAAGAAATGTTAAAAATAATGTTAAACACTTTAAGGACTGAATGTTCTCTCCTTTTTAAATGCAACCCTCCAGCTCTCACACTGTCATCTATTCTCTGACACAAAACACCCTGATTCCCACATGACATACTCAGAGCCTGGCCTGTACAGACTCAGTGACTCTATTTAAGCCACACTTTTAAAGCTTCTCCCAAGAGACTCAGTTCAAAGAGAGCAGAGCAGTCTGCATAAGCTACCACACAGCCTATCTGAGTGACAGTCATGTTTAATCTGTTTCCTTCAAATATCTGTGGTGCTTTGTCTCTTACTGATGGCACTGCCTATAAAACTCTAAGGTTGTTAAGTCTCTTGATTTGGCTCCATCCACAGCTGGGCCACCTCTAAGGCAAAAAAAAGCAATGTACTGCTATTATGCCAAAATGTTAAGTTCACCTCTTTGCAAGATATTCATTTTGGCCAAAGCAATGGCCCCAGAGAATCAGACTAGGATTCAAACTATTTAGTCTGGAATTTATAGCTCCTCATAATCTGTTCAACTCTACATTGTGCTATTCACACCAAGAATCCTCTGCTCCACATGACTTAATGTTATCCCTTTCTGCTCATATTTTCTTATTCTTGCCTCTATACTCATGCTGCTCCTATTTCTTGAGTCAGTGTCCATTTGATCAGGTGATCCAAAGATTATTTCTAACATAACACTTATATTCCCTGGCAATTATTCCACTGATCTATACTCACCATGCCCCTATTCAGAATGTTGACCTGGTAGTTCTACTGAGAGGGCTAAATAAAAAGACAAGTACAAAAGCATGTAAAGCTGGCAACTTCAATTCGGATATCTCTGTCCTCTAAATTTTAGAAATTTTCTTCACTCTATGTGTATTTAATCCTATAATGCTCTCTACTTACGTTAGAACTTTTTATACCCATGATTGGCGCCTGACCAAAAGAAAAAAAATTCCATACTAAAATCACTATTAACAAAATAAAAAACAAACAACACATTAGTATGTGTATTTTTGATGTATGGCAAATGATTAGGTCTATATTTTTAAATGGTTTTTGTAATTCAATAGGAAAAAAGAAAACTTCATCAGAAAAATGCAGATAGGACATCAAAAGATCAAAACTGAGAAATAAAAAGGCTAATAAGCATGAGAAAAATATTCAATATTATAATCAATAACATAAATAAAATTAACTCTAGTTAATTCCAGGTCTCAGTTATCAATAGGCTATAATTAGCAAAAAATAGGACACACTTAAAAAGGCCATCTTTAAGAGAACAGAAGTTAGTATAACCTTGTCTGTAGAGAATTCTGCAATGCATATAAATAGCTTTAAAAAGTCTATAGTGTTGATTTAATGTTATTCCTAAGGAAAAATTAAAACAGTACATATGTTTTTATCTTGAAATACTTCTATTCCTAAATCTTTGTATAAAGCAACTACAAGAAGCAACTATTAATAAAATAATAGTTCCCATAGAGTACAGGTTAGGGATATAAAGCACTTGGGTTAAATCTAACCAAAAAAAAAAAAAAAAAAAAACTTGCACAAGATTTTCAAGGAAACAAAAATATAAAAGACATTAAAGAAGAGTTATATAGCAGAATGTTGGTAGCAAGACTCATTATCATAAAATATTAACTCCCCTGTCCCCCTCCCTGCCAGCTACCTATATATCTAGGCAATTTCAATCAACCTCCAAGTAGGATTTGATTCTAAAATGTATATGGAAATGGAAGTGCCTGAGAATAAGCAAGACACTCTTAGAAAAGGAAGTGACTCCTCCAGTATGAGACTGGCACAGGAATAGGCCAATAGGCAATAGAACAGAGTCTGGAAACAGAAGACGTATGTTGAAACACATGATTAAATGACAAAGAGCTGCCACCTCAGATGAGCAGGAAAAGGATATAAATAAACAGTGTTTGGGCAATGGTTACTGGTATAGAAATAAATAAAAATAGATCCTACTGTCAGGGGAGTGTGTAATTTCCTTGGTTCTGTCTGGCCGCAACAAAAATTTGAAGCGCTGGCAGGACCAGCGTTATAGCTCAGTTTTATTGGCAAGCAAAGAAAAATACATCCTCCAGGCGTGAAGGCGGGCCAACCCAAAAGACTGAAGAGAAGCCCCCAACTCAATTTTATCTCCTCTTTTTATGTTTTTTTTCTCCTCCCCTTGAGCCTGCCCCATTAAATTGGGCTAGCCAGGAGGGTTGTTTGTTTTACCTGAGGTTCTCACTCCAGTCTTCGGACCTTCCTTTGTTCTATTTCCGCCGGCTTTTCCCTTCTTTGTCTTTTAGCCACCGCCATTTTGGACTCCTTTTTCCTATTCTAGCTACCTAACACTACCATGCACCATACACCAAAAAATATTTCTAGATAAATTTTAAGAGAATATTAAAAGTTTTATAAGAAAATATAGGAGGATAGCTTTATGACTCCAGGATGGTAGATAATTTCACACACCAATATAAATGAAAGGAATGATAAATTCTATTATATTGAAATTATGAATTACTGATAATCAATATACATTATCCAAGGAATAAAAATAACATGCTTTCCAGTAGAAGGATTACATATATATATATATACATACACACATACACACACACATATATAACATAGATTACATAGAATATATATGTAACTTCTAAAAAACAATATACAGGTTAATAGGCAAAAGACACGGAAGATTAAATATGAATCTCCAATTTTTAAAAATGCACAAGCAACTAAAAGGGAAATAAAAATGAAAACCACAGTAAAATGCCATTTCAAACCTATCCAGTTGGCAAAGACATTAAGTGCTGGTGAAAGTTGGTGAGGCTATGGAGCAATAAAAGATTACGGAATTGTTAAAGACTGTTTAAACTGGTATAAGCACTTTGGAAAACAATTACACGTTATTCAGTACAGTTGAAAATAAAGAACTCAGAGATTTCACTCCTTAGTAATAAATAAGTAGAAGGGACATATACAAGAATGTATAAAACAAAAACTGAAAACAGCCAAAATGTCCATCAAAAGTAGACTGTGTTATTAATGCTTCATCAAGAAGGAATATATATATGTACATATATATATTATATATATACAGGAGATATTTAAGACCTTTTAAGTCTGGGTGACATTTCACTGGGTATTTACTTAATTATACTTCAAAGCATGCTGTGCTGTGCTTAGTCACTCATTTGTGTCCAACTCGTTGCAACGCAGTAGACTGTAAACCGACAGGATCCTCTCTGTTCATGGAATTCTCCAGGCAATAATACTGGAATGGGTAGTCATTCCCTTCTCCAGAGGATCTTTCCAACCCAGGAAACAAAACTGGGTCTCCTGCATTGTAGGCAGATTCTTTACTGTCTGAGCCACCAGGGAAGCCCCAAAATCTACCTAACATACTTTTTAAAGAGTATATAAAGTACATATTATACCATGCTAGCTCATAAAAAAAGGCTACTATTGCCACATAGGGTATGTGTTTACCATGTAAAATTTAATCCTAAGAAAATAATGCTGTGGGTAAGGGTGATAATTATTCATGGCATGAAAAGATTTCTTAATTAAAGTCTCTAGGATTCTTTCAATGTTTTCATATTTGGTCTGTGTTATTTTAAAGTTAATAACACAAGCAAAAAAAGTGCTCTAGAAAAAGCAAAGAGAGAGGAATATAGTAATGGGAGTAGAAGAAGGTAGTTGCTACTTTAGACAGGGTGGTCTTTCCTAATTACTTTCATGTAAAATAGTTCACTTCAGTTCAGTCTCTCAGTCATGCCCAACTCTTTGCGACCCCAAGGACTAGAGCACACCAGGCTTTCCTGTCCTTCACCAACTCCCAGAGCTTATTCAAACTCATGGCCATTGAGTCGATGATGTCATCCATCCATCTCATCTTTTGCCATTCCCTTCTCCTCCTGCCTTCAATCTTTCCCAGCATCAGAATCTTTTCCAATGAATCAGTTCTTTCCATCAGGTAGCCAAAGTATTGGAGTTTCAGTTTCAACATCAGTCCTTCCAATGAATATGCAGGGCTGATTTCCTTCAGGATGGACTGGCTGGATCTCCTTTCAGTTCAAGGGATTCTCAAGAGTCTTCTCCAGCACCACAATTCAAAAGCATCAATTCTTCAGCACTCAGCTTTCTTTATAGTCAAACTCTCAATCCACACATGACTGCTGGACAAACCACAGCTTTGACTAGACAGACCTTTGTTGGCAAAGTAATGTCTCTGCTTTTTAATATGCTGTCTAGGTTGGTCACAGCTTTTCTTCCAAGGAGCAAGCATCTTTTAATTTCACGGCTGCAGCCACCATCTGCAGTGATTTTGGAGCCCCCCAAAATAAAGTCTGTCACTGTTTCCATTGTTTCTTCATCTATTTGCCATAAAGTGATGGGACCAGATGGCATGATCTTAGTTTTCTGAATGCTGAGTTTTAAGCCAACTTTTTCACTCTCCTCTTTCACTTTCATCAAGAGGCTCTTCAGTTCCTCTTCACTTTCAGGCATAAGGGTGGTATCATCTGTGTATCTGAGGTTATTGATATTTCTCCCGGCAATCCTGATTCCAGCTTGTGTTTCATCCAGCCTGGCATTTTGTATGATGTACTCTGCATATAAGTTAAATAAGCAGGGTGACAATATACAGCCTTGATGTACTCTTTTCCGTATTTGGAACCAGTCTGTTGTTCCATGTCCAGTTCTAACTATTGCTTCTTGACCTGCATACAGATTTCTCAGGGGGCAGGTAAGGTGGTCTCTTCTTTCCATCTCTTTAAGAATTTTCCACAGTTTGTTGTGGTCCACACAGTAAATGGTTTTGGCATAGTCAGTGAAACAAAAGTAGATGTTTTTCTGGAACCATCTTGCTTTTTTGATGATCCAATGCATGTTGGCAATTTGATCTCTGGTTCCTCTGCCTTTTGTAAATCCAGCTTGAACATCTGTAAGTTCACAGTTCACATACTGCTTAAGTCTGGCTTGGAGAATTTTGAGCATTACTTTACTAGTGTGTGAGATGACTGGAATTGTGCAATAGTTTGAGTATTCTTTGGCATTGCCTTTCTTTGGGATTGGAATGAAAACTAACCTTTTCCAGTTCTGTGGCCACTGCCAAGTTTTCCAAATTTGCTGGCACATTGAGTGCCACACTTTCACAGCATCATCTTTTAGGATATGAAATAGCTCAACTGGAATTCCATCACCTCCACTAGCTACTTCACTTTCCAGGATGTCTGGCTCTAGCTGAGTGATCACACCATTGTGATTATCTGGGTCGTGAAGATCTTTTTTTGTATAGTTCTTCTGTGTATTGTTGCTACCTCTTCTTAATATCTTCTACTTCTGTTAGGTCCATACCATTTCTGTCATTTATTGTGCTCATCTTTGCATAAAATGTTCCCTTGGTATCTCTAATTTTCTTGAAGAGATCTCTAGTCTTTCCCATTCTATTGTTTTCCTCTATTTCTTTGCACTGATGGTTGAAGGCTTTCTTATTTCTCCTTGCTATTCTTTGGAACTCTGCATTCAAATGGGTATATCTTTCGTTTTCTCCTTTGCCTTTAGCGTCTCTTCTTTTCTCAGCTATTTGTAACGCCTCCTCAGTCAAACATTTCATATTTTGTTTATGTCATTTTCAAGTTAATAACACAAGCAAAAAAAGTGCTCTGAAGAAAAGCAGAGTGAGAGGAATACAGTAATGGGAGAAGAAGAGGGTAGCTGCTACTTTAGACAGGGTGGCCTTCGCTAACTACTTTCGTGTAAAGTAGTATACATACATAAAATAGTTATTTGTTCTGCATTCCCTTATCTTCCTTTATTTTTTTTTCACAGTACTCATCACTTCATTATCTGTTTCCTTCAGTAGAACAGAAGTTTCAAAAAGTCAGGGAATTTCTTCTTCTTACTGCTATTTTTCAGTGCCTAGTTCAATGCCTGGTATATTATAAGTACTCAGTAATGCATGAACAAATGAAACAAATGTCATTATAGCTTTCTACAGTGTGAGCAGATGTGTGTGTGTGATTGTGTGTTTCAGTTTCGATCATAAATCACAATTTTAATTCCAAAAGTTATTTTTCATTTTACATTTAATATCTATGCTTATACTTTTCAAAGACTATTTTACCTCATTGTCTTGTGTTTTTACTTCTGACTTTGGAACAGAATAAGCATATAAGTTTGAATTATCAAATTCTTCATAATCACTTGTCATCTTTCCAGTGAAAGCAAAGATGTCCTTATGTATTCTAGGTTAAGAAATGATAAGAAAAATAAAGTCTTTAAAAAATCTTATACCTCATTAATATGCAGACTATATCAATAACTAGACATTCCCACATAGAAGATACATAAGATGGCCAGTGAAGAGATGCTCAGCATCACTAATTATCAGGAAAATACAAATCAGGACCATAGTGAGATATCACTTCACATAAATTAGGATGGGTACTATTTTTCTTTTTTTTAAATATAATACCCACCCTAATTTGTGTGAAATGATATCTCACTGTGGTCCTGAACAACCCAAAAATGAAATTTAAAAAACAATTCCATTTACAATAGCATCAAAAGGATAAAATCCTCAACAACGTTTTTTTTAAAAAAATATAAAATTCATATTGTTGAAAGAAATTAAAAGTGAAAGTGAAAGTGAAGTCACTCAGTCGTGTCCGACTCTTTGCGACTCCATGGACAGTAGCCTACCAGGCTCCGCGGTCCATGGGATTTTTCAGGCAAGAATACTGGAGTGGGCTGCCATTTCCTTCTCCAGGAGATCTTCCCAACCCAGGGACTGAACCCAGGTCTCCTGCATTGCAGACAGACGCTTTACTGTCTGAGCCACTAGGGAAGCCAAATTCATATTGTTGAAAGAAATTAAAAGATACCTATATAAGTGGAAAGGCTTCCCTGTTGGCTCAGATGGTAAAGAATCTGTCTGCAGTGCAAGAGACCCAGATTCAATCCTTGGGTTGGGAAGATCCCCTGAAGAAGGGAATGGCAACCCACTCCACTATTCTTGCCTCAAGAATCCCATGGACAGAGGAGCCTGGCGGGCTACAGTCCATGGGGTTGTAAAGAGTCAGACACAACTGACTTTCACATAAGTGGGAAGATATTTCATGTACATAGATTGGAAAACTTTAAAGATAAAATGCTCCTCATATTTATCTACCTATCAAATGCAATCCCTATCAAAATTCCAGCTGACTTTTCTTTTTTTGCAGAAATTTGCAAACTTATTCTTTAATACTATGGAAACTCAAGGGACACAGAATAGCCAAAGTAATGTTATTTGACTAAAATGATGTTGCTAAAATTAGAGAGTTTGGACATAAAGTATTCCAAAATTTCAGTTCAGATTCCATGTTCACAAATTAGAGTAGATATATCTAGTTGCGAAACATAAGAAAAATGTTTTTTTTAAATAGTAGTATTCAAATAGAAGGTGCAAATATTCTGTATTCAATAGAAATTACATGAAATTGACTCAAATTCCAACTGAACATTGAGGCTCCTTCCAGAATCATTCTCAATTATCTTTATGGGGAACACATGTACACCCATGGCAGATTCAAGTCAATGTATGGCAAAACCAATACAATATTGTAAAGTAAAATAAATAAATTAATTAATAAAAAAAAGAGCTGGCTCTGAACTTTGAAAATACAGTGTACTAGGCATAGGATTAACAGATTTCACAAATAAAAATACAGGACACTGGTTAAAATTTTAATTTCAGATAAACAATAACTGGTAGTATAGATAATAATTGGGACACGCTTTTATTAAAAATTATACTCAGACAGTAATCTGTAGAAGATTTATGTAGCAAAAACAGAACTATGTTCAGCAACACGGAACTGAACATTATTTTTCATACAAAGTTAAAAGTACATTGTATTTCCTTCCTGGCCACTTTGCTCAGTCCCCATCTCTTCGAGAGAGACAAAATTCATCTAAATTATTCCATCTGATTGATGACTGTCATTTGTAACTTTACTACTATTACTTCTATTTGTAACTTTTCTACTATCGGGTATTCCTTCAGAAAAAGTGTATGGATTCATTACATATTCTAATATATTGTCTATAGATTATAAGAAAAAATCAAGCATGTATCTGCTGATACTTTTTAAGTTGATCTGTCTTTATATTTAGAAATGTCTTTTAATAGTAGGCTTCCCTGGTGGCTCAGATGGTAAAGAATCTGCCTGCAATGCAGGAGACCCATGTTCAATCCCTGGGTTGGGAAGATCCCCTGGAGAAGGAAATGGCAACCCATTCCAGTATTCTTACCTGGAGAATTCCATGGAAAGAGGAGCCTGGTAGGCTACAGTACATGGGGTCGCAAAGAGTCAGATATGATTGAGTGACCAGCACTTACTGTTTATCTGAATTTCAAATTTTACTGAGTATCCTACAACTTACATGGCAACTTGACTTATGCAGAATCTTGGGGAAATTTTCTCATGTTTTTATAAATAATGTTAAATAAAACAATGGGAGATAATAAGTTCAGATAATTGTAAAAACTGAGCACAAACAATTTTCTACAAGAGAATTTTAAAATTCCAGCTGACATTATTGTAAGTGGCAACATATTACAACACTATGATTACAAATTCCTTTTATAATTAAAAAAGTATGATTTACTTGATGAGATTTTCATTCTTTTTTTCCACTGAAGCTGGCATTCTAGCAGAATTATTAAATAATTCTAAAAGTAGTGTGACTGCAGTGTTCATTAGTTGACGGATGAGTTCCTGAAACATATAGTCAACCAGCATCAAGAATCTAAAAATTACTTCTAATAAGCGTCGATAGGTAGGCAGCTTAAAATGTGTTGTATCTTCAGAAAGGTTTGATTCAAAATATTCTTTAATATCTTTCTTTTCTGCCACCTACAATTCAACAAACAATTGAGAGACAAGTGATGATTTCCTATAATATGCATGATTTCTAACTTACAGTATTTTCATTAGTCTGAATAACACTGAACTAAATATTATCAACAACTTTCATTAAAACTTCACTTTCTGCTTACACTGCATTTAAATGTCAGAGAAAAAGAAAACATCTCATGTGTTATGAAATCCATGAAGTTTGGTGTCTCACTGATAAGCAGATATGTCTATGGAACTCAAACAGGAAGTATATACAAATGAATATCAACACATTCCTAGATAGAGGGGCCCTCCTCAAATACACTGAGCTACCAGTAGAAGACAGTCAAATCTGAATACAAGACGTCCTAAGACCCAGTCCAACGCTGCCGCCCCTATGCTAGGCTACAGCAACAAGACTTAAAAAAATGCCTACAAGCAATTACGTATTACATACATGCTAATAAATAATACAGAATTAAGAAAAACTCTGAATTCATCAAATCTAACCTTAGAGTTTTATTCAGATAATTATATCTAAAGACAACTGACTTAGTAGTTTATTAAAGAATGGCATGTTTGATCAAAAATACAGGGTGGCATCAGTACTACGAATACCATCAAACATTTCTAAATTACGCTACTAAAAATAATTCTAAAGTTATTCCAAATGGTTCCTTTTAGACAGATTTCTTTTTATGACTGATGAACCTTTAAAATTCTAAAAATACTTGAAATTTTTGTTCTTTTATTGGTCATTCATGCTTTCTATATTTTTGCTAGACTGGTATTTAACTTCTTGGTAAGTTTTCAACTTGTACCCTAATTTTTAAAACCATAATTGCATTAGCTTTTTATATTGCCTCTCTTTATGTTTCACTTTAGTATTTTTTTTCTTTTAAAAAATTAATTCAGTTCAGTTTAGTCACTCAGTCATGTCCAATTGTGTGCGACCCCATGGATTGCAGCACACCAGGCCTCCCTGCCCATTACCAACTCCCGCAGTCTACTCAAACTCATGCCATTGAGTCGGTGATGCCATCTAACCATCTCATCCTCTGCCATCCCCTTCTCCTCCTGCCTTCAATCTTTCCCAGCATCAGAATCTTTTCCAGTGAGTCAGTTCTTCCAATCAGGTGGCCAAAGTATTGGAGTTTCAGCTTCAACATCAGTCCTTGCAATGAATATTCAGGACTGATTTCCTTTAGGATGGACTGGCTGGATCTCCTTGCAGTCCAAGACTCTCAAGAGTCTTCTTCAACACCACAGTTTAAAAGCATCAATTGTTCTGCACTCCGCATTCTTAATAGTCCCTCTCTCACATCCATACATGACTACTGGAAAAACCATAGCCTTGACTAGACAGACCTTTGTTGGCAAAGTAATGTCTCTGCTTTTGAATATGCTGTTTAGGTTGGTCATAGCTTTTCTTCCAAGGAGCAGGTGTCTTTTAATTTCATGGCTGCTGTCACCTTCTGCAGTGATTCTGGAGCCCAAAAAACTAAAGTCTCTGACTGTTTTCACTATTTCCCCATCTATTTGCCATGAAGTGATGGGACCAGATGCCATGATCTTTGTTTTTAAATGCTGAACTTTAAGCCAACTTTTTCACTCTCCTCTTTCATTTTCATCAAGAGGCTCTTTAGTTCTTCTTTGCTTTCTGCCATAAGGGTGGTGTCATATGCATATCTGAGGTTATTGCTATTTCTCCCAGCAATCCTGATTCCAGCTTGTGCTTTTTCCAGCCCAGCATTTCTCATGATGTACTCTGCATATAAGTTAAATAAGCAGGGTGACAATATACAGCCTTGATGTACTCCTTTTCCTATTTGAACCAGTCTGTTGTTCCATGTCCTGTTCTGTTGCTTTCTGACCTGCATACAGATTTCTCAAGAGGCAGGTCAGGTGCTCTTGTATTCCTATCTCTTTCAGAATTTTCCACAGTTTGCTGTGATCCACACAGTCAAAGGCTTTGGCATAGTCAATAAAGCAGAAGTAGATGTTTTCTGGAACTATCTTGCTTTTTCGATGATCCAATGCATGTTGGCAATTTGATCTCTGGTTCCTTTGCCTTTTTTAAATCCAGCTTGAACATCTGGAATTTCACAGTTCATGTACTGTTGAAGCCTGGCTTGGAGAATTTTGAGCATTACTTTACTAGAGTGTGAGATGAGTGCAATCGTGTTGTAGTTTGAGCATTCTTTGGCATTGCCTTTCTTTGGAATTGGAATGAAACTAACCTTTTCCAGTCTTGTGGCCATTGCTGAGTTTTCCAAATTTGCTGGCATATTGAGTACAGCACTTTCACAGCATCATCTGTCAGGATTTGAAATACCTCAACCAGAATTCCATCACCTCCACTAGCTTTGTTCATAGTGATGCTTCCTAAGGTCCACTTGACTTCACATTCCAGGATGTCTGGCTCTAGCTGAGTGATCACACCATCGTGATTATCTGGGTCATGAAGATCTTTTTTGTACAGTTCTTCTGTGTATTCTTGCCACCTCTTCTTAATATCTTCTGCTTCTGTTAGGTCCATACCATTTCTGTCTTTTATTGAGCCCATCTTTGCACGAAATGTTCCCCTGGTATCTGTAATTTTCTTGAAGAGATCTCTAGCCTTTCCCATTCTACTGCTTTCCTCTATTTCTTTGCACTATCACTGTTTGTGGTGAGCTATTTACCAATTTGGAAACTGTTTTGAGTACTGGTCGACTCTCTGAAGGAATGGATTATCAATTGATGAAGTTCTTGACATTTAACAAAGAATAAGAAAATATAAAGAAGCACTAGACAGAGCATTTTGACTATGTCCTCCGACTCACCAGACCTATAAAGTTCCTGCTTAGAAATCTGCTACTAGCCTTATGTGGTAGTTCCCTTGTAAGTTACACGCTATGTTTTTTTCTTGATGCTAATATTCTTTGAATTTGGATAGCTTTATTATGAATCCTGGAAATAATCTAGGTTGATTTTGTTTGATAACCTATGAGTTTCATGAACTTGGATATGCAAAAACCTCTGCAGACTGGGGACGTTATTGGCATTTCTTTTAAATAAGCTTTCTGCCCCTTCTCTCGTCTTGCTTCTCTCTCTTTCTGGGACCCCAAAAATGGGAATGTTAATATTGGCTGATTTTGACCAGAGGTCTCTCAAATGATCCTCATTGTGTGAAATTCTTTTTTCTGTTTTGTTTGGGTGACTACCACTACTCTTTTCTTCCAGGTGCTGATCCATTTATCTGTATCATTTACTGTACTGTTGATTGAGTATATCTTTTTTATTTCAGCTATGTTATTCTTCAGCTCTGTTTGGCACTTCTTTATATTTTCTGAGTCTTTGTTAAATGTCTCAGTATGTTCATCCATCCTTATCATGAATTGAGTATCTTTTTGATCATTACCGTGAACTCTTTATCAGGTACACTGCTTATCTCCACTTCACTTAGTTCTTCTAGGGTTTGTCTTGTTCTTTTGTCTGGACTATATTCCTCTGTTTCCTCAGTTTGCCTAATTCTATATGTTTTCTTCTGTGTACTAGGTAGATGGGTTACATTTCCCAATCTTGGAGAAGTATGCGTACATAGGAAATGTTCTGTTGGGTGTAGCAGCACACTCCCCTGTGGTCACCAAAGCTATATGCTTTAGATGTGCCCCAATGTGGGCTGCATGGGCCCTTCTGCTGTGCTGGGGCTGACTACATGGGTGCGTTAGTAGGTGGTGCTGACCCCAACCCTCTTGGCTGCTAGGCCCTGCTTTGATACCATTGGTGAGTACCAGCTGGGTCAGATCTAGGTGCAGGTGGTCTCATCTGGTGTTGGCCTACTGATGGGCAAATACTCCCTTGGTGCTAAGAGGCTGGAGTGGGGACTCCAAAATAGTGCTTCTTAGCATCAATAACCTTCTTCTTGCAATCTCTGTACTTCTCAGCTTTGCTGGTTTGGTTGGGTGAAATCACAATGAGAACTTATGTCAGTCAGTTCAATCGTTCAGTCGTATCCAACTCTTTGCAACCCCATGGACTGCAGTATGCCAGGCCTCCCTGTCCATCACCAACTCCCGCAGTCTACTCAAACTCATGCCCATTGAGTCGGTGATGCCATCTAACCATCTCATCCTCTGTCATCCCATTCTCCTTCCACCTTCAATCTTTCCCAGCATCAGGGTCTTTTCAAATGAGCCAGTTCTTCACATCAGGTGGCCAAAGTATTGGAGCTTCAGCTTCAGCATCAGTCCTTCCAATGAATATTCAGGACTGATTTCCTTTAGGATGGACTAGTTTGATCTCCTTGCTGTCCAAGGGGCTCTCAAGAGTCTTCTCCATCACCACAGTTCAAAAGCATCAATTCTTTGGCACTCAGCTTTCTTTACAGTCCAACTCTCACATCCATACATGACTACTGGTAAAACCACAGCTTTGATTACATGCACCTTTGTTGGCAAAGTAATGTCTCTGCTTTTTAATATGCTGTGTATGTTGGTCATAGCTTTTCTTTGTGGGGTGACCCAAAAGTCTGGGGAGCTGGCTGCTCACTACATTCCTATCCTGGCCAGAGAAGCTCTTCTAACCTAAGCAGTTCCCTCTTGGTACTGGGCAAAGCCAGCCATAAAAACTAGTTCTTTATTGACACAATGGTTGCAACAGCTGTTTGAAGAAACTGGACAAAAAAATAGGGTAATTTCTACACCAATTACAGGCACAGCCACACTGGATCTGACAAATGGAATACTAACTTTACTAATAGATTATGTTTTTATTACAAAGTTTATCTTTTCAATGCTTTGAAAACTTAGTGTGCATAATGCCTGAATTTTTTATTGGTAAAACGGTGAAACTGAGTATATTAACGATTCAAAACAAAGATTTTTAGTATTGATGTCAAATTAGCTTTAAATGGTTTAATAACTATATCAGTACAAAAGTAAACTGTGATAGGCCTAGTAATGCTGGTCTTTTATTGAGTATTGGTGAGGCTAATGGAAATGCTGGCCTCTGAGGGGTTAACCTATTCCCTATCATCACAAGGTATACTTTAAGTTAGACATATCTCAATATTGGCTCTAGGTTATTTACATCACTGATAGTGACTATCCATTTCCATTTCATTAGTTCTATACTTGTGTCAAGCTGGTTTTAGAAAAGGCAGAGGAACCAGAGATCAAATTACCAACATCCGCTGGATCATGGAAAAAGCAAGAGAGTTCCAGAAAAACATATATTTCTGCTTTATTGACTAGGCCAAAGCCTTTGACTGTGTGGATCACAATAAACTGTGGAAAATTCTGAAAGAGATGGGAATACCAGACCACCTGACCTGCCTCTTGAGAAATCTGTATGCAGGTCAGGAAGCAACAGTTAGAACTGGACATGGAACAACAGACTGGTTCCAAATAGGAAAAGGGGTATGTCAAGGCTGTATATTGTCACCCTGCTTATTTAACTTATATGCAGAGTACATCATGAGAAACGCTGGGCTGGAAGAAGCACAAGCTGGAATCAAGATTGCCAGGGGAAATATCAACAACCTCAGATATGCAGATGACACCACCCTTATGGCAGAAAGTGAAGAGGACCTAAAAGCCTCTTGATGAAAGTGAAAGAGGAGAGTGAAAAAGTTGGCTTAAAGCTCAACATTCAGAAAACGAAGATCATGGCATCTGGTGCCATCACTTCATGGGAATTAGATGGGGGAACAGTGGAAACAGTGTCAGACTTTATTTTTGTGGGCTCCAAAATCACTGCAGATGGTGACTGCAGCCATGAAATTAAAAGATGCTTCCTCCTTGGAAGGAAAGTTATGACCAACCTAGATAGCATATTCAAAAGCAGAGATATTACTTTGCCAACAAAGGTTCATCTAGTCAAGGCTATGGTTTTTCCTGTGGTCATGTATGGATGTGAGAGTTGGATTGTGAAGAAGGCTGAGCGCCAAAGAATTGATGCTTTTGAACTGTGGTGTTGAAGACTCTTGAGAGTCCCTTGGACTGCAAGGAGATCCAACCAGTCCATGCTAAAGGATATCAGCCCTGGGATTTCTTTGGAAGGAATGATGCTAAAGCTGAAACTCCAGTATTTTGGCTACCTCATGCGAAGGGTTGACTCATTGGAAAAGACTCTGATGCTGGGAGGGATTGGGGGCAGGAAGAGAAGGGGACGACAGAGGATGAGATGGCTGGATGGCATCACTGACTCGATGGACGTGAGTCTGAGTGAACTCCGGTAGTTGGTGATGGACAGGGAGGCCTGGCGTGCTGCGATTCACGGGGTCGCAAAGAGTCAGAAACGACTGAGCGACTGAACTGAACTGAACTGATACCTGTGCTATATTTTCCCAGAGCTAGGCTGTCCCAAACATTGACCAGAAGAATGTTTTTCAATCTAGCTCTACTTTAGATTCACTTGAGAAGCTTTTATAGTGCTCCCAGGAACTGACAACTGACACTCTTTCTGGAAATTGGGAAATAGGGAAAATTCTCTGACTGATGTAGCCACAAGGAACCCAGTAACTCAGTGGTCTATTACCCAGATTAAAGAGCTGTGTCACAGTAGGGCTTAAGCCTCTGAGAAATAATATCTAATGGAAAAAAAGAAAAAATATGCTTTATTGATACTTTCATTTCCAATGTTAGTTCACAATTTTTTTATTTGGACACATTCTCAGTTTTATGATGTTCTCATCTTTATTAAGTCTACATACTTCCATGGAGTAAATAAGTTTGGTGAATTTCTAAAACAGAGCTAGCAGTAAGTCTAGTAGGTTCTTATCTGAAATTGATTTAAGTGAAAATATCTTAACCAATATTTATGGCCAAATCCAAGTGATGCTGAATGAGAGAAAAGGAGACACAATATGAGTAATATTTCAGATAACCACAATGGTAGGATCACTCACCTAGAGCCAGACATCCTGGAGCGTGAAGTCAAGTGGGTCTGAGGAAGCACTACTACGAACAAAGCTAGTGGAGGTGATGGAATTCCAGCTGAGCTACTTCAAATCCTTAAAGATGATGCTGTGAAAGTGCTGCATTCAATATGCCAGCAAATTTGGAAAACTCAGCAGGGGCCACAGGACTGGAAAAGTTTTCCTTCCCATCCTCAAACTACCACACAATTTCACTCATTTCACACACTAGCAAAGTAATGCTCAAAATTCTCCAAGCCAGGCTTCAACAGTATATGAACCAAGAACTCCAGATATTCAAGCTGGATTTAGAAAAGGCAGAGGAACCAGATCAAATTGCCAACATCCTCTGGATCATAGAACAAGCAAGAGAATTCTAGAAAAATTCTACTTCTGCTTCATTGACTACACTAAAGCCTTTGACTGCGTGGATCACAACTAACTGGACTATTCTTAAAGAGATGGGAATACCAGACTACCTTATCTGCCTCCTGAGAAACCTGTACTCAGGTTAAGAAACAACAGTTAGAATTGGACGTAGAACAATGGACTGGGTTCCAAATAGGGAAAGGAGTACATCAAGGCTGTATATTGTCACCCTGCTTACTTAACTTATATGCAGACTACATCATGCAAAATGCCAAGCTGGATGAAGCACAAGCTGGAATCAAGACTGCTGGAAGAAATGTCAGTAACCTCAGATATGCATATACCACCACCCTCAAGGCAGAAGCGAAGAGGAACTAAAGAGCCTCTTGATGCAAGTGAAAGAGGAGAGTGAAAAAGCTGGCTTGAAACTCAACATTCAAAAATGAAGATCATGGCATCTGGTCCCATCACTTCATGGCAAATACATGGGGAAACAATGGAACCAGTGAGAGACCAGCTTGTTCCTTGGAAGAAAGGCTATGACCAATCTAGATAGCATATTAAAAAGCAGAGACGTTACTTTACTGACAAAGGTCTGTTTAGTCAAAGCTATGCTTTTTCCAAGAGTCATGTTATGGAAATGAGAGGTGGATCATAAAGAAAGCTGAGCACCGAAGAATTGATGCTTTTGAACTGCGGTGTTGGAGAAGACTCTTGAGAGTCCCTTGGATTGCAAGGAGATCCAACCAGTCAATCCTAAAAGAAATCAAATCTGATTATTCACTGGAAGGACTGATGCTGAACCTGAAGCTCCAATATTTTGGCCACCTGATGCGAAAAGCTGACTCATTAGAAAAGACCCTGATGCTGAGAAAGACTGAAGGCAAGAGAAGGGAATGACAGAGGATGAGATGGTTGGATGCCATTACTGACTCAATGGACTTGAGTTTGAGCAATCTCCAGGAGATGGTGAAGGACAGGGAAACCTGGCGTGCTGTAGTCCATTGGGTCACAAAGAGTCAGACGTGACTGTGCAACTGAACAAGAACAATATTTTACGAGCATCTCAGTCACATCTCAGTAATATTTTTATTAATCCCTTTTTGATTTATGCTACCCTTGGCCAAATTGTTCCCATCTGTCTTCATATGACTGGGCTTGGGGAGGTTAGGGGGACTATGAGGAATAAGATAAGGAATAAGAAGCTTTTGTTCACTGACAGAAAACAGGTCCACTTCATCTTCCTGTCAATACATAAAGCCTTTAAGTTACTGCTGCCCCATATCTATCAAAAGTTCAATTCAGAAAAATAATATTTAAAAATTTTTGAGAGAGACCTAGTTCACCAATTCCTCCAGAGCCTCAAATTCAGCCAAAGCAGCAGAGGTAGTAAGTTCTATAACTAGATGATATCGCATCAGTTCCTTACTGAATTGCACTTTGTGAATTATGATTTCATGCACTGTCATTAACTATACAGGGAAGCTACATAAAATAATCCTATGAAATGAGTCACAACACACTGGGTAAGAATGCTTTGAGGACACTGTTATTATATTATCAAATCCTCTTTATTAAATCCTTGGGGAAGTTTTGTTTTACCTAGCTTTATTTCTCTTGAATATGAGGTTTTATCTTGTACCCACTGTGAACTTTGTAACAAAGAATGTTTCCTTTTATATATCAGCTCAAATTAGAGTGTAAGCATATTGAAGGTATATAAATACAAAATACATATACATACATTTGTGTGTGTGTGTTTGCATTCTACACAGCACCTTGAAAAATCTTACATATAGTAAATTCACAGTACTAGTTGGTTGGCTAATTAACTACGTTCGTCCCTCTGTCCATTTCTAACACTTTTTCCAGGAATGCAATTTGGAGCAATAGTTTTAGTTGATACATAAAACTGATAAACAGAGAGGATATAATCAAAGAATTACCTTTAAAATTGTAAGTTTTATTTCTGAAATTGCTTTATCCCTGACATCTTCAAGTTGTTTCAATGCCTGAGTAGCCTGATGTAACTGTTCTTCACAAAATTCATGTAGAGAATATGTTCGAAACTTATCCAGCTAATTAAATGATAGTAAATGTTCAGTGTTGAAAGTCAAAATTCATTTTAAAAAAAAGAAAATAAAATATCTTGGTCACTGCTTCATATCATAAAGAATGGCATATTTTATACTGTTTTATATATATCATATATGCTTTATATATTATTCAAATTTAAACACTATTACTCAATCTAAGCAAACCTTTAAAGAAGACAGAAAAACACATCATTTTAATTGTTAAATTCTAGTTAGCTTTAGTTAACTTTTAAACTAAAGCAGAAAAATTCAGAAGTTGATATGTTTATGAAATATCTATGAATTCAGGGCAATTGACAATCTTAGGAATTGCTTTTAACTTTGGAGCTCCCATTATCTGTAAAACTTAAAAATATGAACACTAGATGTAGGATAGAGAGACTAAAATTAAATAATTTAAATAAAGTAAATTACATTCTGAATTTATTCAGAATCCTGCATGGAGAAATTTCCATCAACTGTGCTGCTGAACTCCTCTAGTAATACATACATATAATTTTCACCTATTTGTGTATATTCCATTGTTCTTCCTCTTTTCAGTATTTTATTTTTCCCACATTATGTTAATTCTCTTTCCAAAATACATTTTCATCAACAAATATATGGACATCTTTATCCCTAGTTATCGGAGAAGGCAATGGCACCCCACTCCAGTACTCTTGCCTGGAAAATCCCATGGGCAGAGGAGCCTTGTAGGCTGCAGTCCATGGGGTCGCTAAGAGTCAGACATGACTGAGCGACTTCCCTTTCACTTTTCACTTTCATGCATTGGAGAAGGAAATGGCAACCCACTCCAGTGTAATACCTTATAAATATATGCTTCCAAAAACAAAAAATGGAATGCTCTGGCATTCAAATTTTGTATTAATTCTTTGTGCTCTTCCTCTCCTGGTCTCACATATGGTTACCAGGTCCTGATTTTTCCAGTTTCGTTGTTGTTGTTTAGTCACCAAGTTGTGTCCCACTCTTTGTAACCCCATGGACTACAGTAGGCCAGGCCTCTCTGTCCCTCACCCTGTCTCAGAGTTTGCCCAAGTTTCCAGTATAATGTCTCAAAAATCTTCCTTCCTTTCTGACCTCACTGCCTACTGAAGTCCTTATTACTTCGCCTGCATTATTCCCGTACTACAGTAACTGATCTTTATAATTCTACATCTCCTTGGTTTCAATTATTCTTGTAAATCTTGTAAATTACTTGTAAATCACTTGTAAATCACTATCGCATTAATTTCAGAAACTTTCAATAGTTTTTATTTATGAATAGTTCTAAAAGTTTACTCTGCACAGAAATCACCTGGCTTGTTAAAAATGTAAATTACTAGCGCCACTCACTTCGCCCTCCCCAAAAAGGGATGAGTCACAAAATTTTACAATTTTATTAAGCACTCAAAACAGTGTCCAATAAAGCACAATCGTTCTTATACAGAAAACATAATAAAAAATCCCAACACTCTTCAGTCGGTTCTGTGGTCTTGCACATGTCACAATCTAGGATTTAGTTTGTCATTTGAAAGTGAAGTTTTAGATAAAATGATTCATGTGTGTTCTTTCCCTTCTGCTGCTGCTGCTGCTAAGTCGCTTCAGTTGTGTCCGACTTTGTGCAACCCATAGATGGCAGCCCACCAGGCTCCCCCGTACCTGGGATTCTCCAGGCAAAAACACTGGAGTGGGTTGCCATTTCCTTCTCCATGTTTTCCTTCTACTTGTAAACATTTCAGTCCCTTTAAAGGTGTGAACGGAATGTCATCTGCCATATTATGAAACAGGATATTGCGGCCATCAAGTCAGTAGCTGCTGCTGCTGCTGCTGCTAAGTCACTTCAGTCGTGTCCAACTCTGTGCAATCCCACAGATGGCAGCCCACCAGGCTCCCCCGTCCCTGGGATTCTCCAGGCAAGAACACCTGGAGTGGGTTGCCATTTTCTTCTCCAATGCATGAAAGTGAAAAGTGAAAGTAAAGTCGCTCAGTCGTATCTGACTCTTAGTGACCCCATGGACTGCAGCCCACCAGGCTCCTCCATCCAGCCACCCTCAACTGTGCACCCTGAGGGGATTCAGGATGGAGACAAGCAGGATACTAGCCCTAGATTGTTAAGGTGCATATCAAAGGAATGATTTCAATGGGCCCAGACTCTTGCATCTTCCCATACACAGAGAAGCACTAAATTCATTAACCTGAGATGTATTTAGATAATAATAATCTTTTGTGTTTCCAACTACCTGGTTCTCATTGCAAGATCCCCTATATACTCTGGCTCCTCCCTTACCCCTTCAAAGCAGTCCCTCAGATATACCTGACAGACTGCCTCCTCTGCTTAATTTCTCAAAAAGTTTGCCAAATAAAACAGTCTCAACTTTTAGGCTATACAGTTTTTTTCAGTCAACAAAGATATGCTTGCATTCCAGCAGTGTATTCTGGCACACTTGTAAACTCCATTCATGGCATTAACTTCTAAACAATCCCATCATATGCATTCTTAACCTTGCTTTATTCTCCTTCCCTCCTCATTGTCAATCCTCGTTGCAATCTGCATCCCCAGCTTTGTGTAGTCCCTTAGACCTAGTGCACAACTGGCCATCTTCGAATTCCTGAGCCAGGCTCAGTTCTCAGTCTATGAATCTCTGTTCTTCTTCCATCTGATCCTGGCTTCTCCAGTCTTAGAAATTTCCATTCTTGCAAAATGTCCTCACAATCCCCACTAGAAGCATCCCTGCCTTAAAGGCAGGTTCAGTTCCTACTTTTCCCTTATGCTGCTGTTCTTGATCTGATGTTTAAGACTCAATGTAACTTTCAAATCAAACATGCACTGAATATTTTACACAGATTCATATCCCTTACTTAACTGCCCTATTTCCTTCCTCTCTGGTTATTCAAGTCCAGCATAGCCTAGTTATAATATCTTTCCTTCACAAAGCATGCCTCAACCTTATCTCTAAAAATGGTTAATATCTACTTCCTCTGAATTTCTGTGGTATGACTATTTTACAAATATTATTTGCAACCAAAATTCCTTGTCTTATATTTTGCTAACTGATTAGCTAGAATGATTAGAATTAGTTATCATTTTTATATGTAAAGAATTATCTCTTTTAATAAACTATAGGGCTTCCCAGGTGGCTCAGTGGTAAAGAATCTGCCTGCCAATGCAGGAGCCGCAGGAGACACAGGTTCAGTCCCTATGTTGGGAAGATTCCCCTGGAGCAGGAAATGACAACCCACTCCAGGCTTCTTGTCAGGATAATTCCACAGATAGAAGAGCCTGGCTGGCTACAGTTCAGGGGGTGGCAGAGAGTCTGACAAGACTGAGCAACTGAGCACAATAAACTATAAGTAGATTAAACAAAGCAATGCTTTGTCTTTTACTCTGTATCCATCTCCTTTGCATTTTGCATATAATAGATAACTAACACATATTATATACTGTCTGGAAAGGTTTGTTCCCTTCTGCTTCATGTTCCAGGGGGAAGCTAACATGACTTAAGATCTCTAATAACCCCTCTGGGTCACTCTGTTAGCATTACCATCTATTAGCACTTTAGTCATAGATATCAGAGATATTCTAACATCTCCTTTGCCTTACCACCCATCAATAAGTTAACTGATAAATTCTGTCACTCATTTATTCATAAAACAATGTAATATTATAGCTGTCCAACTGTTTCCTCTTGCATTAAAACCATATTAAAAATACTCCTCTGTGAAATATTTAACTTGAATTTAATCCTTTTGAAACAATAGTATTATTACTATAACTATACAAATGATATTTCATCTGTAGTAATTAACTAATATTTCTGTAAGCATCTCCTTGCAGGAAACCACTCTCATCAGGAAATCCCTTCTGTCTCATCACTTTATCAAAGCTATACTGTAACTAACCTTAAATCAGGCACCCCTGTGCTCTGCTCATCTCCAGCTCAAATATACTTTTCAATATCTGACCTAACCTATTTGTTCTTTCTATAGACCAAATAAGTAGAAATGAAGAAGGATTAACTAACATATGACCAGAAGAGATCTGGCCAACTAATTATTATTAATTCCCTAGCTTCTCCTTCAGTAATCTCAAGAACAAACTGTGTGAACAAACTGTATAAACAAGATAGCATCTAAGAAAAGATCACAAGAAATAAAACAAGTTTGTACACAAGGGGTGGTGGCGAAACTCCAACTCCCATCTCAGTGATTAACTGAGATTACCTCCCCTTTTCCCTTTGAAAACATTCATGTCCAAGCAGGATCTTCAGAGAAGGTTTCTAGGGACATTAAGTCCACCATTTCCCCAGATTGCTGACATTCTGATCAAAATCAACCTTGCTTTCCACCAACACCTGCCTCTCTCTTGGTTATTGACTTTTCAGGGGCCAAGCAACTGGATCTGAGTTTGGTAACATTTCTTGACTAATTCTTTGATTTATTTACTCACTCAGGGACTATTCATTGAGCACCTACTATGTGTCAGTCACTAACAGATTCTAAAAATAAGCTGTTCATTTGCAAGTGGTATAGTTCACACAATTTTTGCACTGACTGTCAAGTTTATAACTTGTTCAAGCCCTTTCAACTATTTCTCTAAGACTAGATGACTATTTTACTCTTCTCTCTTACACAGTGGGTAAGTGAAGTAAAAGATGCTGGAATCCTGCTCAGTTATATATGTAAAATTTACAGGTCTGTGTACTTAATTTCTTTGAAAGAACTCTACTATATAAATCAAATCATTCATTAAGAAGTCACCCTTTACGGAACTGTGGAACAAGAGAACACATAAATTTAACCAAACACTCTAAGTAGCAACTTATTACAATGTCTTGACAAGCTATAATAAGAGAACAGCTGATAACTATCAATTATGTATTACAGATAGTTGATTATTTATAAACAATATTACATGTTAGAGTTTTTGTTATAAGAAAGGGCCTCATAACAGGCTTAGGTTTTTTGTAAGGAAGAAATTTTTTCCCTTAATTATTAATTTAAAGATTATTGTTAACTGTTAAAATTGAGTGGAATAATGTTCTTTGTAGGTATTTTAGAACATTAGTCATGCATAGGGCTGGTTTACTATGGATTGAGAAGTTTGAATTTCTTCCATTTAAAATTATATTTGTTTTTCCTACTTTCTATACACCAACATTATCTAATGGTAAGATACTTCTACCTACCTTTACAAGGCATATGGCATTTGAATTATCTTCATCACCTTTTTTGAGACTAACTGCATCTTCACAAAGTCCCTTTATATAAAGCAAACAGCCTTGAAATAACTCATCAGCAAAAAATAGACTGCGATACAAAAGTGACCTGAAAGTTTAAAAATTGCCACAGACTTATCTCTCATTTGAAATGAATAAAATCAATTTAGAGTTAATTAGTATGGTTTGTTTCATATGCCTACAGTTAATATTCAATATGTATTACATGTACCATAATTTAAATAATATTGATAAAGATTAGTAAGCATTACTGGTTTGGTTTGGCTGATAATATTGAAGGCAAGATTTTGGGACTGGGTGTGATAAGAACAAAACAGAAGGGGAAACAAGTGATAACTGCCACTGAGTTCTAAAAATTTTGCAATGATACATTAGGCAATGATACACAAAAAGAATTATATTCCTGTATTTATTAAATTTAAATAAATTTCCTCAATTTAGTTTTTGTCTAATGATAGGGAAAAAAATTAACTAGATTAGCGACCATTTGGATAATGTTTCTTAAATTCTCCAACCACCATATCTTAAAATAGAGAAGTTGGTCGCTTTTCTTTTTTCTGCCTTTTCTACTGATCTGATCACAGTCACAAAGATGAGACAAATCACTGCTAACAATTCTGCAAAGAACAGGACAGAATTGGAAAAGAGCAGAATGGAAGAGATAATGCTCCTTAAAAACTGTACACCCATGGCTGATTCATGTCAATGTATGGCAAAAACCAACACAATATTGTAAAGCAATTAGCCTCCAATTAAAATAAATTAATTAATTAAAAAAAAAACTGGATTGAGAAAAGCAAACTGCCCTGAGCAACAGTGTGTAGAGAATAGGGGGGCCTTTGCCCTTCACTGATTCTTCATATATATATGAATATACAATATACAATTAGTTCTTTCTCATCTTTCCATTTTACAAGTGAAAGCTTTATATACCATGAAGCTAGTGAAGCTTAAGCTTCATGGGCTCTTTTTATTTACACCACCTCTTTCAAAGCCTTGCAATTTATCTTAAAGAAGGTCTCCTCAAATTATATAGGCTTTATATAACATGGAACTATTCTTGGATGTAAAAGAATTTGTTAATTGACATTCCTCTAAGCATCTAGTATAAAAAGGAAGATGTCAAACTAAAAACAAGCGGCATATCCCAGAAAAAGAAAGGTCACAAAAAGCAAACCTAATCTTGGTATTTATTAACAAAAGAATGATGATCAAAATTCAGATAGTAATGAACTCATATTACTCAGCATTAAATGTTTAAAGCTTTCTTTTTTCCTATAAAAATGTATTCAATTTTGTTTTTATATGTTAGCACAGGTATAAATAAACAGGGGGTGCCTTATAAAAATAAGAAATGGAAAATGGGAACAAATTTAGAGTTGTAATGGTGAAGTCTGACAAAAAATGTATCAATTAATTATTCAAGTATAGATGTTATGAGGAAATCACTAACAAATTTCATTCTGTTGTAGCAGAAAACTAAATACATTCTCCAAAATTTTACTCACACACAACATAGTATTAGAAAATATATGACAGAAGTCTATTAAAATCCAGGTCCTGGCTTCTAGGAAAATAGAGTAGGTGTACATTTCACTGTTATTCCAGCTAAATAAGTACACTAAAAACTCTGCACGTTATATATAAATCAACCAAAAGACACTGTAAGGTAGAAAAGAGAAGAAAAACTTACTAGGAATGACATGGTGCTAAGTTTGCTGGATTTCCTTTTGCCTCATACATCCTAGATTTGGAGCTGAACAAACCAGAAACCTGGAAATGCCAACAGGTATAGAAAAAAGCCTGCTGTCTAGCGAAAGAACAGGAAAGGAACAGTCTGTCAAGACAGAAAACTTTTAAAAGAATAACCATTCTAATTTAGACAAATACCATAGGAAAAAAAGGTGAAGTGGAGAACCTAGAGTTCCATCCTTGGCAAGATTCAATGAGGCACCTCTAGGGCCCCCATGGAAGGTTTTCAGAAGAAGCTGAGTAGAGAGCTGGGACTTTCATCTTCACTGGGTGGTAAAAAGCAAAGAAACAGAAAGTCATACACACACATTAAAGAAACAGAAAACATAAAGGAGAACCAAATTGAAATTTTAGAGTTGAAAAATATAATGACTAAGGAAAAAACTCATTAGATTGGTTCAACAGCAGAATGAAGTGAACAGAGAAATCAGTGAACTGGAAGACAGAAAATAGAAATTATGCAATCTAAACAAGAGAAAAAAATAGACTGAGAAAAATGAATAGAACCTCAGGGATCATTGGGACTATAAAAAAAATATGTAGCATTTGTGTCTGCAGTCTTAAAAGGAGAATAAAAATGACAGGAATACTTCAAGGAATAATGAATGAAAATTTGCCAAGTTTGCCTGAGGCTCTGCAACAACCAAGAGGGTTGAGATGGGGAAGGGACATATGTATACCCATGGCTGATTCATGTTGATGTTTGGCAGAAACCAACACAATTCTGTAAAGCAATTATCCTTCAATTCAAAAATAAATAAATTAAAATTTCTTTTAAAAAAGAAAATTTGCCAAGTTTGTCAAAAGACACAAAAACAGAGATTTAAGCCAGGGAAACCCAAAGAAGAATAAAGATACATAAATCCACATCAAGACACATCAAAGTCAAACTTCTGTTACTTAAGTACACAAAAAGATACAATGATACTATAGATAACCCTAAAAGGAATTCTAAAAAGTGTTCAAGTAATCTCCAAGAAGGCAGGAAGGAAAAAACAGACAAAACGAAAACACAGAGCAAACAGAAACCAAAAAACAAAATGGCAAACTGAAGCCCTAAGATACAAATAATGAACTGCAAATGGTCTAAATATACCAATTAAAGACAGAGATTGGTAGATGAATTTAGCAATCCCACTGCTGGGCATACACACCGAGGAAACCAGAATTCAAAGAGACACGTGTACCTCAATGTTCATCACAGCACTGTTTATAATAGCCAGTACATGGAAGCAACCTAGATGTCCATCAGCAGATGAATGGGTAAGAAAGCTGTGGTACATATACACAATGGAGTATTACTCAGCCATTAAAAAGAATACATTTGAATCAGTTCTGATGAGGTGGATGAAACTGGAGCCTATTATACAGAGTGAAGTAAGCCAGAAAGAAAAACACCAGTACAATATACTAACGCATATATATGGAATTTAGAAAGATAGTAATGACAACCCTGTATGCAAGACAGCAAAAGAGACACAGACGTATAGAACAGTCTTTGGGACTCTGTGGGAGAGGGAGGGGGGGATGATTTGGGAGAATGGCATTAAAACATGTATAATATCATATAAGAAACGAATCACCAGTCCAGGTTCGATGCAGGATACAGGAAGCTTGGGGCTGGTGCACTGGGATGACCCTGAGGGATGGTATAGGGAGGGAGGTGGGAGAGGGGTTCAGGATGGGGAACACATGTACATCTGTGGAGGATGCATGTTGATGTATGGCAAAACCAATACAATATTGTAAAGTAAAGAAAATAAAAAATTAAAAAAAGTGACCTAACTATATGCTATCTACAAGAAACTAATATTCAGCAACAAATCCCCTTTCTTCCAACTTCTCATCCTCACTTTTTGCTCCAGTCATCCCTGAAGCAAAGACTGTCACTTTAACAAGGAGGAGGAGTTGAGTAAAAGCCCAGGTCTGCACATTAAAGTCCATAAATACCATGAGAAAACTATAATGCAAAAAGACACAAAAGTGGAAGCAGTAATCGATTTTATTTTCTTGGGCTCCAAAATCATTGCAGATGGTGACTGTAGCCATGAAACTTAAAGAAGTCTGCTCCCTGGAAGGAAAGCTACAACAAACCTAGACAGCTTGTTAAAAAGCAAAGACATTATTTTGCCAACAAAGGTCCATATAGTCAAAGCATTGGTTTATCCAGTAGTCATGTACAGATGTGAGAGCTGGACCATAAAGAAGGCTCAGCACCAAGGAACTGATGCTTTTGAACTGTGGTGCAGGAGAAGACTCTTGAGAGTCCCTTGGACTGCAAGGAGATCAAACCAGTCAATCCTAAAGGAAATCATCCCTGAATATTCATTGGAAGGACTGTTGCTGAAGCTGAAGCTCCAATACTTTGGTCACCTGTTGCGAAGAACTGACTCATTGGAAAAGGCCCTGACACTGGGAAAGACTGAAGGCAAAAGGAGAAGAGAGCAGCAGAGGATGAGATCGTTAGACAGCATCACTGACTCAATGGACATGAATTTAAGTAAACTCCAGGAGATGATGGAGGACAGAGGAGCCTGGCATGTTGTAGTCCATGGGGTTGCAAAGAGCTGGATATGGCTTAGTGAGTGAAGAGCAACAAGAATGTCCCAATGTTCACAGCAGCACTATTTACAATAGCCATGACATGGAAGCAACCGATATGTCTGTTGACAGATTAATGCATAAAGAAGTTTTGGTATACATATACAATGGAATATTACCTAGCCATAAAAATGAATGAATCTGAGTTAGTTGTCATGAGGCAGATGAACCTAGAACCTGTCAAACAGAGTGAAGTAGGTCAGAAAGAGAAAAACAAATACCATATATTAAAGCATATATACGAAATGTAGAAAAATGGTATTGATGAACCTTTGCTGGGCAGGAACAGAGTCACCCACATAGAGAGTGAATCTATGGACACAGTGGGGGAAAGAAAGGATGAGACAAATTGAGACAGTATCATTGACATATACCACGTGTAAAATAGTTGTGGGAAGCACCTATACAGCACAGGAAACTTAGCTCAGTGCTCTGTGATGACCTAGAGGGCTGGGATGGTGAGTTGGGTAGGAGAGAGGCTCAAGAGGGAGGGGACATATGTATACTGATAGCTGATTCGCATTGTTGTACAGCAGAATTAACACAGCGTTGTAAAGTAATTATCACCCAATGAAAAGAAAAGTTCACCTAGCTCAGCAAAGCAGGGAGGTCAAATAGTTTCTCTATGGTTTGAAGAAGCAAGTTAATTATTAGCCTAATACCTGGCATGCAGTAGATGCTAAATAGACATTTTTAAATTTTAAAAAGGATAAGCCAAAGATTAGGAGAAAATATTTATAACCATGTATCTGTCAAAGAACTCATATCCAGAATATAAAAAGAATTCTTAAAATGCAACAGTATGAAGACAAACAATTCAATTAGAAAATGTACAAAAGACATGAAAAGACATTTTACCAAAGAAGAGAATCAGATGGAAAATAAGCAAATGAAGACACTAAATATCAGTCATTAGGGGAATGCAGACTAAAACCACAATAAGATATTATTACACACCTACTAAAATGTCTAAAATAGAAAATAGCAACAACTTCAAATGGTAGTAAGAATGTGGAGAAACTGAATTACTAATACATTGTGTGGGAATGGAAAAAAGGCATAATCACTCTGGAATGTCTTGGTAGTTTCTTTAAAAATTAAACATGCAATTATAGTAAGACCCAGTAAGTGCACTTGTGGTGATTTACCCCAGAAAAATGAAAACTTATGTTCACACAAAAACCTGTTTATGCATGTTTATATAGCAGCTTTATCTGTATTAGGCAAAGGCTGGGTAACATGCAGGTGTGCTTCAAGAGAGACAAACTGTGGTACATCCTAACCATGGACTGTTACCCAGCAGTAAAAATAAATGATTAATATATGCAACAACCTGGATGAATCTCCAGAGAGTTATGCTACATGAAAAATCAATCCCAATGGTTATATAATGCATAATTTCACTTATATTACATTCTATCAAAGGACAAAATTACAGAAATCATAAAGAGATTAGTGCTTGCCACAGGTTGAGAGTGGGAGTGAGAAGGAAGAGAGTATAGCTATTAAAGGATTAAAAGACAACATGAAAGATACAGAAATGTTCTGTATCTTGATTTTACTACTGTCATTATCCTGGTCATACTATATCTTTGAAAGATATTACCACCAGGGGAAGATGGTGAGAAAGGCACATGAGATTGCTCTATATAAATTCTTACAACTGTATTTTCATCATAATTATCTCAAAGTAAAAGTTTAACAGCAACAAGAAAATCTGGCTGTAATATAGAATTAACTGTCATCTATCTTGGATGATTTAATCATTTCCCTTCCTGGAGGCAAAACTTAGCTCAAGTGAGGGTTTCTCTGGCAGCATAGTAAAGAATCCACCTGCCAATGCAGGGGACACAGGTTCAATCCCTGGTCTGGGACGATTCCACATGCTGCAGCACAACTAAGCCTTTGTACCACAATTACTGAAGCCCACATATCTAGAGCCTGTGGTCTGCAATGAGAAGCCACCGCAATGAGAAGCCTGCATAGAGCAACAAGAAAATAGCCCCCACTCACTGCAACTAGAGAAAACCTATGCACAGCAATGAAGACCCAGCACAGTCAAAAATAAATGACCAGTTTGAAGATGACATGATACTGTGCATCATTTCAGTTCAGTTCAGTCACTCAGTCATGTCCGACTCTTTACAACCCAATGGACAGCAGCACACCAGGCCTCCCTGTCCATCACCAACTCCCGGAGTTTACTCAAACTCATGTCCATTGAGTCGGTGATGCCATCCAACCATCTCATTCTCTGTTATCCCCTTTTCCTCCCACCTTCAATCTTTCCCAGCATCAGGATCTTTTCAAATGAGTCAGTTCTAATCAGGTGGCCAAAGTACTGGAATTTCAGCTACAACATCAGTCCTTCCAATGAATATTCAGGACTGAGTTCCTTTAGGATGGACTGGTTGGATCTCATTGCAGTCCAAGGGACTCTCAAGAGTCTTCCTCAACACCACAGTTCAAAAGCATCAATTCTTCAGTGCTCAGCTTTCTTTATAGTCCAACTCTCACATCCATACATGACTATTGGAAAAACCATAGCTGTGACTAGACTGACCTTTGTTGGCAAAGTACTGTCACTGCTTTTTAATATGCTGTCTAGGTTGGTCATAACTTTTCTTCCAAGAAGCAAGCATCTTTTAATTTCATGGCTGCAGTCACCATCTGCAGTGATTTTGGAGCCTCCCAAAATAAAGTCTCTGACTATTTTCACTGTTTCCCCATGTATTTGCCATGAAGTGATGGGACCAGATGCCATGATCTTCGTTTTCTGGATGTTGATCTTTAAACCAACATTTTCCCTCTCCTTTTTCACTTTCATCAAGGGGCTCTTTAGTTCTTCTTCACTTTCTGCCATAAGGGTGGTGTCATTTGCATATCTGAGGTTATTGATATTTCTCCTAGCAATCTTGATTCCAACTTGTGCTTCATCCAGCCTAGTGTTTCTCACTATGTACTCTGCATGTAAGTTAAATAAGCAGGGTGACAATATACAGCCTTGACGTACTCCTTTCCCTATTTGAAACCAGTCTGTTGTTCCATGTCCAGTTCTAACTGTTGCTTCCTGGTCTGCATAAAGATTTCTCAGGCGGCAGGTCAGGTGGGCTGGTATTCCCATCTCTTTCAGAATTTTCTACAGTTTGCTGTGATCCACACAGTCAAAGGCTTTGGCACGGTCAATAAAGCATATGTTTTTCTGAAACTCTCTTGCTTTTTCGATGATCCAGCGGATGTTGGCAATTTGATCTCTGGTTCCTCTGCCTTTTCTAAAACCAGCTTGAATATGTGGAATTTCACAATTCACCTACTGTGAAAAACTATATGAAAACTGAAAAGCTATAGGAAATTAGCTTACTATAAAATTAGAATACTTCCTAATGCTATACACAAAGATAAATTCAAAATGGATTAAAGACCTGAATGTAAGACCAGAAACTATAAAACTCTTAGAGGAAAACATAGGCAGAACACTCGATGAAATAAATCAAAGCAAGATCTTCTATGACCAACCTCCTAGAGTAATGGAAATAAAGGCAAATATAAACAGATGAGACCTAATTAAACTTAAAAGTTTTTGCAAAGCAAAGGAAACTACAAGGTGAAAAGACAACCCTCAGAATGGGAGGAAGTAATAGCAAAGGAAACAACTGACAAAGAATTAATTTCCAAAATATACAAGCATCTCATGTAACTCAGTATCAGAAAAACAAACAACCCAATCCAATCCTTTTTAGGGAAAAAGACCTAAACAGACATTTCTCTAAAGAAGATACATAGATGGCTAACAAACACATGAAAAGATGCTAGCACAACATCACTCATTACTAGAGAAATGCATATCAAAACGGCTGTGAGATACTACCTCATACCAGTCAGAATGGCCATCATCAAAAAGTCTACAAACAATAAATGCAAGAGAGGGTCTGGAGAAGAGGGAACCCTCTTGCATTGCCAGTGGGAATTGATACAGCCACTATGGAAGATGGTTTGGAGATTTCTTAAAAGGAATAAAACCACCATATGACCCAGCAATCCCACTACTAGGCATATACCCTGAGGAAACCAAAACTGAAAAAGACACATGTACCCCAATGTTCACTGCAGCACTATTAATAATAGCTATAACATGGAAGCAACCTAGATGTCTACTGACAGATAAATGGATAAAGAAGCTGTGGTATATATATGTACTAGACAGTATATTAAAAAGCAGAGACATTAGTTTACTGATAAAGGTCTGTATAGTCAAAGCTTTGGTTTTTCTAGTAGTCATGTATGGATGTAAGAGTTGGACCATAAAGAAAGCTGGATGCTGAAGAATTGATGCTTTTGTACTGTGGTGTTGGAGAAGACTCTTCAGAGTCCCTTGGACTGAAAGGAGATCCAACCAGACCATCCTAAAGGAACTCAGTCCTGAATATTCATTGGAAGGACTGATGCTGAAGCTAAAACTCCAATACTTTGGCCACCTGATGCGAAGAACCAACTCACTGAAAAAGACCCTGATGCTTGGAAAGATCGAAGGCTGGAGGAGAAGGGGACAACAGAGGATGAGATGATTGGATGGCATCACCGACTCAACGGACACGATTTTTGAAATGTGAAAGCTCAGGGAATTGGTGATGAACACAGAAGCCTGGCGTGCTGCAGTCCATGGGGTCACAAAGAGCTGGACACAAATGAGCAACTGAACTGAACTGACTATATTTATATATATAGTAACACATTTTATGTTAAATATATATAATATTATAATAGTCTTTTAAAAATGACATAGATTAAATTTAATCATAAGGGGTATAGAATGTGACTTTTTAATCACTGAGTTAAAATTCATGTATATCTATTTGCATACTACATATTTCAAATAAGGCTTCCTCTCAAAATTTTTATAATTGTATTTCATAGACTTACCTGCTCTTATCAGTCTTAATTCTTTTAACGGTCAGTTTCCAAGTAACAAATAATTTATTAATTCTGAAAAGAAAAACACTTCTTAATTCTATATTCGTAAATCAGTACTAACAAAATAGATGAATAATTTAGTAAAGTCTTAGTAATACTAGAAAATTCCCTAGAAAACGTTTCATTCATCCTGAGCTACCTAAAGGAAATATTAAACCATATCACCTTTTTCCCAACCTATCAATAGAATACAGAGCACAAAGCAAATTAAGTTATTAAACTTCCCATAGATACATAATTAATTTAGTTCCAATATTCAAATAAGTATAAAACCTGTAAAACTACTATTTTCATTATAGATTCATTTGGTTACTAGTTTTAAAAGAGAATCATACTTCAAGAAGAGTCAAAGGAGTCAAGATGGAGGAGTAAGAGGATGCAGAGTTCACCTTTCGCCACAAATGAATCAAGAATATATTTACAAATGAAACAGTTCTCACAGAGCATTTACTTAACACTACCTCACTCCAGTACTCTTGCCTGGAAAATCCCATGGATGGAGGAGCCTGGTGGGCTGCAGTCCATGGAGTCGCTAAGAGTCGGACACGACTGAGCGACTTCACTTTCACTTTTCACTTTGATGCATTGGAGAAGGAAATGGCAACCCACTCCAGTGTTCTTGCCTGGAGAATCCCAGGGACGGGGGAGCCTGGTGGGCTGCCGTCTCTGAGGTCACACAGAGTCAGACACGACTGAGGCGACTTAGCAGCAGCAGCAGCAGCAGCAGAGGACCTCAGACACCTAAAGGGACAAGAAAGATCCCCACGTAACTGGGTAAGACAAAAGAAAGAAGAAGGGAAAAGGAAAAGGAGGGGAAGTGGATTGGGACCTGTGCTCCTGGGGGGAGCTGAAGGAAAGAAGAGGTTTCAGCATGCAAGAAAGCCCTCTTACTGGTGGGGAGATCAGCTAGGACAGCTTTGAGGGCTGGGAGGAGAGCACAGCAACCAGTCTGTGGTGGCAGAACAGAGTGAAACCTACACAGGTTGGAGCCACAGCTCTGCGTGCCCCAGCCTGAGACATGTGTCTGCCAGTGCAGACAAAGCATAGGTACTGGACTGTGGGGTTTGATGAGCAGACCTCGGGAAAGGACTGCTGTTGGCTGTGAGGAGACAGTCAAAGGGGTGGGGGAGAGTAGCTCTTCAACCAGAAATGCTCACGCAGAAAGCAAGCCTGTAGAGCCACAGAAGTGAGGTGCCATTGCTGAATGAAGCACAAAGTGTGAGGCTGCCATTGCAGCCCCTCTTCCCATGCACCAGCCCCTGCCTCCCTGGACACTAGAAAAGGATCCTGCCAGGGCTGGCTCTCTTTGTGCTTGTGACTGCCATCTCCCCCACCCCCTGCCCCTGCACTCCACTGCCACTGGCAGGCTCAGATGCTCCAGGGAAGTCTGAGGCACAGACGCCCGTAGGTGGTCCTCATGCAGAAGTGGGGCTGAAACCACAGCTGAGACATAGGAGCTGTGAAACTAAGGAAAATGAGCTGAAACCTCTCCTTACAACAGTACAGATAGCAGATTTACACACCTGTGACAGGTTTTATAAACTCAGCACCTGCGGAACATCTGAATGATCAACAAGTGATCCCATAATACACAGAAATCTCCTGTATTCCTATACACTAACAAAACCTATCAGAAAATGAAATTAAGAAAACAATCCCATTTATCATTACATCAAGGCTTCCCAGGTGGCTCAGCAGTAAAGAATCCACCTGCAGGAGATGGTTTCAATGTCTGGGTCAGGAAGATCCCCTGGAGGAGGAAATGGCAACCCACTCCAGTATTCTTTCATGGAAAATCCCATGGATGATAGAGGAGCCTGGCAGGCTATAGTCCATGTGGTTGTGAAGAATCAGACACAACTAAGTGAGCATGCACACACCATTGCATCAAAAAGAATAAAACACCAAGAAGATACCAACTGAAGGAGGCAAAAGACCTGTACTCTAAAACTATAAGAAGCTAATGAAAGAAACTGAAGATGACACAGACAGAAAGACATACTGTGCCCCTGAATTGGAAGAATCAACACTGTCAAAATGACTATAATACCCAAGGTAATCTACAGATTCAATGCAATCTCTACCAAATTACCAATGGCATTTTTTATAAAACTAGAACAAACATTTTTTTAATTTGTATGGAAACACAAAAAACCTCAAAAAGCAACATAAGCTTGAGAAAAAAATAACAGAGCTGGAGGACTCAGGCTCCCTGACTTTACACTATACTATTATACAAAACTACAATATTCAAAATAGTATGGTATTGGCACAAATATAGAAACATAGATTAGTGGAACAGCATAAAGAGCTCAGAAATAAATTCAAGTACTCAAAGTCAATTAATCTATAATAAAGAGGCAAGAATTTATAATGCAGAAAAGATAGACTCTTCAATAAGTGATACTCAGCAAATTGGACAGCTGCATGTAAAAGAAATAAATTAGAACATTTTCTAACACCATATACAAATATAATGGATTAAAGAACTAATGTTAAGACCATATACCATAGAACTACCAGAGGAAAAGAAGACATAAACAAGACATTCTTTGACAGAAATTACAGCAATTTCTTTTATATACACCTCCTAAAGAAAAGGAAATAAAAGCAAAAGTAAACAGATGAGACCTAATTAAACTTAAAAGGTTTTGCACAGCAAAGGAAACCACTGACAAAACAAAAGGACAACCTACTGAATGGGAGAAAATATTTGCCAATGATATGACCAATCAAGGAATTTAATATCCAACATATATAAACAACTATACATCTCAACATCAAAGAAAAGATTAAAAAATGGGCAGAAGAATTGAACACTTTTCCAAAGAGGAAATGCAGACAGCCAATGGGTACATGAAAAGATGCTCAACATTGCTAATGATCAGGGAACTGCAAATCAAAAACACAATGAGATTTTTACCTCATATCTGTCAGAAGTGCTATCATCAAAAACAACAAGTGGAACAAATGTTGGCAAGGATATGGAGAAAAGAGAGCCCTTGTACACTGTTTATGGGAATGTAAATTAATACAATCACCATGGAAAAGTGTGGAGGTCCCTCAAAACAGTAAAAATAGATCTACCATATGACCACTCTTGATTACATATCCAAAAAAAACAAAAACACTAATTCAGCAAGATACAGGCACCTCAATGTTCACAGCAGCATTATTTACAATTGTGAAATTATGGCAGCAAACTCAGGGTCCATCAACAGATGAATGGATAAAAAGATGTGGATTACACTTACACACACACACACACACACACAATGGACTACTATTCAGTCATAAAAAGGTATTAAATTTTGTCATTTGCAGCAACACGCATGGACTTGGAAGCCATTAAGCTACATAAAATGTCAAACAAAGAAAGACAAATACTCTATAATATCACTTATATGTGGAATCTATATAACCCAGTAGTGAATATAACAAAAAAGAAGACGACTCACAGGTACAGAAATGAACTATATGAACTACTGGCTACCAGTAGGGAGGTAGCAATATAGGGGTTGGGGAGTAGAGGTAAAAGCTATCGCATGTAAGATAGGCTCAAGATGTACTTACTGTACAATACTGAGAACACAGTCAATATTTTTAACAATTGTAAATGGAAAACAATCTTTAAAAATTGCATAAAAATATAAGATTTTTAAAATTTAAGATAATACATGTCATTTTGATATTATTTAATCCTTATGTTTTTAAAATATGCATTGGTACTTTTAAAAGCTCAAAGAATCTACATCAAAAGGAATGGAAGTTTCCCTGATGATTATTCATCATCTTTAGTTTTCACACATGAAATAAACATGCTCAATTGTTAAAAAATTTCCCTTAACTTCTCTAAATGAACACTGCCACCTATTTTATGCACTTGTGAAACTGTCTAGTGCTTTATCACAATCTCAGTAGTTTTTCCATCTTGATGAAAACAGTCATTCTTAAACAAACATTGAAATGTGATTCTTATTTGTCAAAGTGAGATTCCTGATGTAGTTGATGAGTCAGTGGGGAGGCAAAATGGCAGGGCTAAGACTGCCCAGGAGACAAATAGCCAGCCAGTCTTAGTGACATCATTAGCTGATTTTGAATCAAAGAAGACAGACGGGAGCTATTCGAGCAGTTCAAAAAGAATCTGGTGATGTCGTTTAAATAGAAATGACACCTGGAAATCAGAAATGGCCTGAGGCCCTGGAAAGCCAAAATGCTTCAGACAAATCTAGCAACTTGACCTTAAATCAGGCTCCAAAGACACATAAACAAGATCTTACCTCACTCTAATCCAGACACATAGAGTCATGGTACCTCAGGATGCTAGAAGACACCTGGAAACCCAGATGAATCATAGGGGAACCCACTGATGGTATAATGAGTATATGCACCAAGCCATATAAATTAATACTTCAGAAAGTTTCATGAGGTAAAAAGGCAATAATGATGCTAAAGTCATCATTGCACTGTATATACAGCATCACCAGCCTAAGTCATTACTGTTTTCATATTTATCTTTTTTTTCTATTTGAAACATAACTTATTACAGTATTAGTGGTAAATATGTTAAAAATCAAAATAAAAAAATCAAATGAACCCAGAAGTTTAAAGTTGACTAAAACTTAACATATTTTTCTTAACATCAATAAAGAAAACCAATCATTTTGACTGTGGACTTATTGATGCCAAATGTCATATAAAAAGATGATTCTTATCCCAGTTCCAACTGGATATCCAAATTCTAATCAATGAAACTTATTTAGGGCATAATAGACCCTGAGAACTTATTACAAGGCAAGGATAACAGTAATGGAGAAGGAAATGGCAACCCACTCCAGTATTCTTGCCTGGAGAATCCCATTCACAGAGGAACCTGATGGGTTGCAGAGAGTCAGACTCAACTTAGCGACTAAACAACAAGGATAACAGTGGAAACTTCAAGATTACAGTTTAAATAAATAGATATAGAAAGTAATGTCCCAGATAATATCATAAACTAATAAATCTAGAATCAGAAACTTCTAGCTTCACTAATAGTACCTAATACAGGGAAGTAACTATTACACATATTCTTGAAAAGAAGCTTCTCAGAATTGTTAATCATCTCCACTGTATGTGCCTTCGGTTCCAAACAGTAACAAAATCAGCTTCATTTTCTGCCAACCTCTTCAGTGCTTCAGGGACAGCATTACTACCTTTGATTATACATTAAACTTATTCCTGACTAAAAAGTGTTGAACTTGCTATATTGTCTGCCTGGAACTCCTTTCTCTCAAGACCCCACATGGATGTCTCCTCTACACCACATAGAGGTCTCTACTTAAAAACATCTCTGACAATCTTATCTAAAGTAGTAACACACATATACACACACATCTCTGTTTTATTATCTTTCTAGTCCTTATCACTATCTGAAATTATCTTACTTATTCAACATCTATATCTTTCTTCATTAGAATATAAATTCTATAGGTAAAGAGACATTGCATAATTTTCCCCAGGTGGATCTCCAGTGCCCAAAACAGAAAAACAGAGCAAATACATAATAAATACTTGTTCACTACATGACTAACTTCTCTGCCATAAGATCCATTCATTTCTCTTACTGAAAAGTTACCAGGTTCTTAGTTATTTCAACTATTTACTATATTAAGTGTAGCTATTTAAAATATTATCTATTTATTTCCTTAGCACACAGTAAAATGCACAAAAAGGAAAACATTAAGGATGAAACAAAATTTTATAAAACTAGGTTTCAGTTCAGTCGCTCAGTCGTGTCCGACTCTTTGCGACCCCATGAACTGCAGCACGTCAGTCCTCCCTGTCCATCACCAACTCCCAGAGTTCACTCAAAGTCATGTCCACTGAGTCAGTGTGATGCCATCCAGCCATCACCGACTTGATGATCAGCCTCTGTCATTCCCTTCTCCTCCTGCCCCCAATCCCTCCCAGCATCATAGTCTTTTCCAATGAGTCAACTCTTCTTATGAGGTGGCCAAAGTACTGGAGTTTCAGCTTTAGCATCATTCCTTCCAAAGAACACCCAGGACTGATCTCCTTTATAATGGACTGGTTGGATCTCCTTGCAGTCCAAGGAACTCTCAAGAGTCTTCGCCAATACCACAGTTCAAAAGCATCAATTCTTCAGCGCTGAGCTTTCTTTATAGTCCAACTCTCACATCCATACATGACTACTGGAAAAACCATAGCCTTGACTAGATGGACCTTTGTTGGCAAAGTAATGTCTCTGCTTTTTAATATGCTATCTAGGTTGGTCATAACTTTCCTTCCAAGGAGTAAGCGCCTTTTAATTTCATGGCTGCAACCACCATCTGCGGTGATTTTGGAGCCCAGAAAAATGAAGTCTGACACTGTTTCCCCATCTATTTCCCATGAAGTCATGGGACCAGATGCCATGATCTTAGTTTTCTGAATGTTGAGCTTTAAGCCAACTTTTTCACTCTCCTCTTTCACTTTCATCAAGAGGCTTTTTAGTTGCTCTTCACTTTCTGCCGTAAGGGTGGTGTCATCTGCATATCTGAGGTTATTGATATTTCTCCTGGCAATCTTGATTCAGCTTGTTCTTCTTCCAGCCCAGCGTTTCTCATGATGTACTCTGCATATAAGTTAAATAAGCAGGGTGACAATATACAGCCTTGACGTACTCCTTTTTCTATTTGGAACCAGTCTGTTGTTCCATGTCCAGTTCTAACTGTTGCTTCCTGACCTGCATAAACCGGGTATACACACTGAAAAATCAGCATTCTGGGACTACTTTGTGAAAGTAGTACTATTCTGTTCAAAGAGCCTCAGGAATCCTGATACTATGTAATGTAATATGTAATTTAATGTAACTAGTTGTTGCTCAGTCACTTAGTTGTTTCTATTTGTGATCCCATGGACTGCAGCATGCCGGGCTTCCCTGTCCTTCACATCTCCCAGAGCTTGCTCAAACTCATGTCCATTGAGTCGATGATGCCATCCAACTATCTTGTCCTCTTTTGTTTCCTTCTCCTCCTGCCTTCTATCTTTCCCAGCATTAGGGTCTTTTCCAATAAGCTGGCTCTTCTCATCAGGTGGCTAAATTATTGAAACTTCAGCTTAGCTACAGTGCTTCCAATGAATATTCAGGGTTGATCTCCTTTAGGATAGACTGGTTTGATCTCCCTTACTCTCAAGAGTCTTCTCCAGTACCACAGTTCGAAAGCATCAATTCTTCAGCGCTCAGCCTTCTTGATGGTCCAACTCTCACATCTATACATGACTACTGGAAAAACCATAGCTTTGACTATACAGACTTTTGTTGCCAAAGTAAAATCTCTGCTTTTTCATATGCTGTCTAGGTTTGTCATGGAGCTTCCCTGGTGGCTCACACCATAATCTCCCTGCAATGCAAGAGACCCAGGTTCGATCCCTGGGTTGGGACAATACCCTGGAGAAGGAAATGGCAACCTACTTCAGTATTCTTGCCTGGAGAATCCCATGGATGGAGAAGCCTGGTGGGCCCATAGAGTTGCAGAGAGTTGTACATGACTGAAGTGACTTTGCATGCAGCTGGTTTGTCATTGCCTTTCTTCCAAGCTATCACTGGAGCTATCACTGGAGAAGGGAATGGCAAACTACTTCAGCATTCTTGTCTTGAGAACCCCATGAACAGTATGAAAAGGCAAAAAGATATAACACTGAAAGATGAACTCCCCAAGTTGGTAGGTGCCCAATATGCTACTGGAGAAGAGCGGAAAAACAGCTCCAGAAGGAATGAAAATGCTGAGCCAAAGCCAAAACAACGACCAGTTGTGGATGCATCTGGTGGTGAAAGTAAAACCGGATGCTGTAAAGAACATATTGCATAGGAACCTACAAGGTTATATCCACGAATCAAGGTAAACTGGAAGTGGTCAAACAGGAGATGGCAAGAGTGAAGACTGACATTTTAGCAATCAGTGAATTAAAATGGACCGGAATGGGTAAATTTAATTCAGGTGACCATTATATTTACTACTGTGGGCAAGAATCCCTTAGAAGAAATGGAGAAGCCCTCAGAGTCAACAAGAAAGTCCAAAATGCAGTACTTGGGTGCAATCTTAAAAACAACAGAATGATCTCTGTTCATTTCCAAGGCAAACTATTCAGTATCAAAGTAATTCAAGTCTATGCCTCAACCACTAATGTTGAAGAAGCTGAACAGTTCTATGAAGACCTATAAGATCTTCTAGAACTAACACCAAAAAAAGATGTCCTTTTCATCATAGGGGACTGGAATGCAAAAGTAGGAAGTCAAGAGATACCTGAAGTAACATGAAAGCTTGGCCTTGGAGTACAAAATGAAGCAGGGCAAAGGCTAACAAAGTTTTGGTAAGAGAATGCACTGGTCATAGCAGACATCCTCTTCCAACAACACAAGAGAAGACTCTACACATGGACATCACCAGATGGTCAATACCAAAATCAGACTGATTATATTCTTTGCAGCCGAAGACGGAGAAGCTCTATACGACAGTCAGCAAAAACAAGACCCAGAGCTGACTGTGCTCAGATCATGAATTCCTAATTGCAAAATTCAGACTACAACTGAAGTAAGTAGGGAAAACCACCAGGCCATTCAGGTATGACCTAAATCAAATCCCTTATGATTATACAGTGGAAGTGACAAATAGATTCAAGGGATTAGATCTGACAGAGTGCCTGAAGAACTATGGACAGAGGTTCGTAACAATGCACAGGAGGCCCTGATCAAAACCATCCTCAAGATAAATGCAAAACGACTGCCTGAGGAGGCCTTACAATTAGCTGAGAAAAGAAGAGAAGCTAAAGGCAAAGGAGAAAAGGAAAGATATACCCATTTGAATGCAGTGTTCCGAAGAACAGCAAGGAGAGACAAGAAAGCTTTCCTAAGTGAGAAATATCAAAGAAATAGAGAAAAACAATAGGAAGACTAGAGAACACTTCAAGAAAATTAGAGATACCACGGGAACATTTCATGCAAAGATGGGTACAATAAAGGAGAGAGATGGTATGGACCTAACAGAAGCAGAAGACACTGAGAAGAGGTGGCAACAATACACAGAAGAACTATTCATAAAAGAGCTTAATGACCCAGATATCCATGATGGTGTGAGCACTCACCTAGAGCCAGACATCCTGGAGTGTGAAGTCAAGTGGGCCCTAGGAAGCACTACTACAAACAAAGCTAGTGGAGGTGATAGAATTCCAGCTGAGCTATTTCAAATCCTAAAAGATGCTGCTGCTGAAGTGCTGCACTCAATATGCCAGCAAATTTGGAAAACTCAGCAGTGGCCACAGGACTAGAAAAGGTTTTCATTCCAATCCCAAAGAAGGGCAATGCCAAATGTAACTTGTAACTAGATAAATTTTTAAATGACCTTAAATTAAAAAGCTCTCCACCTCCCTAATTCTGTTTTACTTTCCTTTATACCATTTCGTCTCCACCTGACATGTTACGTTTTCATGTGTTCTTTTTATTATTTCTCACGCACTATAATCTGGGATTCCCTGGTGACTCAAGACAGTAAAGAATTTGTCTCCAATGTGGGAGACCCAGGTTGGATCCATCAGTTGGGAAGATCCCCTGGGGAAAGGAATGACAACTCACTCCAGTATTCTTCCCTGGAGAATTCCATGGAAGAGGAGCCCAGAGGGCTACAGTCCATGGAGTCACAAAGAGTCATACATGACTAGCGACTAACACAAATACACACACACTATAATCTACATTCTTTTGAGAGTAAGACAATTCCTTGGTTTGTTCAATACATTATTCCCAGCATCTAGAATAATGTCTGGTTCTTAGCAGACTTTCATAAATATTCATTTAATGAATAAATGCATGAAAATCAAAAGGTAAGTTAATTATAATTTAAGTTTGCTTGAATATAAAATATCTTTTTCTTAAAGTATTTATCCAAAAAGGTTAAGAGTTTTAATACTTAAATGAGTACATTTCTCTTATCTAAAAAATTGTTATGATATACACTATTTCCTCTGTAATTCCCCATGTATATTGCATTACTGTAGTAGAACCCAGATGTTATCCAGGCAATTGCAATTTCACCAGGATCACACTACAAATAATTGGTTTCATGTTCATTCATCTCACCGAAAATTGGAAAATATCTTGAATTGCTGTAATAAATAGTAACATCTTCTTTCTAGTAGCCATTCCAAAGTAGGTATAAGTTCTATTTCTTCTTCACCACCTATTTTAGTAACCTGCATATATAAAGGACAAAACATGACTCAACTTTCTTAAAAAACCATGCACTATATTCAGGAAATTACAAAAAGCTGTATTTGGCTCATAGCTAGTTGCCTTTATAGTAAGCTTTTTCTGTAACTGACCTCTGCCACTTCATCTACACTCAAACTTGATTTCCCTTCACAAATAACCATTACTTTGAATCTCATAATTTTTACATTTTCTATAAAATATTTATGAACTTAATTTTAACTACATGGATGCAACAGTTTCTAAGTGCATAATAATCCCAATCTCCAGATAATCCCATTTTGACATTCAAAAAACAAGATATGCTTCCTCTCTTCCCAAGAGTATCTCTCCCCCATCTAAATGTAATATTTTCTTAAATTTCTTTCATAAATAAAAGTTGCCTATATCAACACATATGCATTTATATGCATGTTTTTATTTATTTAGAAGTTGTTCATTCCACTTTCAATTGATAATACATGTTTGAGGTATTTCCGTATCTGCACAGTCTACTACTTCATTTACATTTACATGCCCATGTACATCTAAGAGTTTAGTTAGGAGAATGAAAGGGCAGAAAAAGTCAGATAGACATTAAACAAATGATGGAAACAAATTAATTGTGTACTTACAACTTGTGGTAAATATCAAGGTTTTCTCTAAGAGTATAATATGGAAATTTCTAGATCTGGGAATGAAGTTTCTGAAAAATCTGAGAAAATACTCTACTTTTATTATTACAATACTTACTATGCCAGCAAATGCCTGTTTTCTAGTTCTTCTTTTAATAAATTACACTAAATATTAAAAAAACACCTGAGAGGTAAAAAAAAATTCTTAAAATTGAATCCTCAAACATAAAATTCTACAAAAAAGAAAAAAAGTCACTATTAAATAACTCGCTCAAGGAGGCTCTTAAACATAAACTGTTACTCAAATGACCAGATTTGTCTGAAACCCCAAAAGATGAATTTGTCTAATTATGTTATAAAATTAATGATTTTTCCATTATGATTCTGAAATTTTTAAAAATCCTTGTAAATATTACCTTTGAGATAAATGAAGCAGTAATAATCCAAAATTCTTTGCAATGTCTAGCTCTGTGGGCAGACACTACATAAAGATCATATGGATTATAAAGAGCTTTAGAATTTTTTCGAAGGAGGCAATATATAAATTCTCCATCATCTTTCAAAGGTTCCTGAGGTTGAAAAAAATGTAATTAACGTGACCAAATTAAGTAATAAAATGGTTAAACAGATTATTCAATAAGCTGAAACAATTTTAACATAGATTAAAATAAGAAGGGAACCCAAAGTCAATGCTCTGTGACAACCTCGATGGATGGTGTGGGAAAGGAAGTGAGGGGGTGTTCAACAGGGAGGGGACACATGTATACCTACAGTCGATTCATTCTGATGTACGGCAGAAACTATCACAGTACTGTAAAGTAATTATCGTCAAATTAAAAATAAATAAATAAAAAAGAATAGTATCACTGAATGAAGCTAACATGAAATTGTGTCTATGCAAAGCTCAATAAAATCACTCTTCTTAAAGATTGAAGGTATTTAATTTTCATTCTTATAATGTGGTGATAAAACATCCATGAGAATTGATCTATATACTTACTAACGTGCTTATTAACCTGAAGAACTTGATGATACACCTAGTTTTCACATCTCTTAAATTTGAGATTAAAGCTTGATCATTTTAATCTCATTTAAATTGATACAGAAATTAATTAAAAGTTAGGTAATTTGAGAAAAGTCATAAAGTCAGGAAGTAGCAAAGTAAGGATTTGAATGCAACTCTGATTCTAAATCCACATTCTGAGCTATTGCAATATATTAAACATCACTTCCTTACTTACCTGGCATTATTGAGAAATCATTCATTCTACATTAAGCAAAAATTTTAAAAGAAATTTATTTATTTCAGTTTTGAAACTTTTAACTTTGCTGACAAAAATTCTACATCAAAGTCAATCAGTCTTTTTGAAAAGCTAAATTTTATTATAAAAAGAATTTAGTAACTGAACAATTTCTAACTACTGTAATTTAAAATCTTAGATTCAGTTTTAATTTAAAAAAGGCTTTCTTCCTTGAAGACACTGTTCTTCTCAACTGTCTCAGCTGTTTTTCTTTTTTCTTATTTTGACGTCTGATATAATGTGCTCTTAAAAACCTTAATAAACAACCTTAAAAACTGTAAATAAAATGAAATAATAAACTCTGGGTAATGACTTATATATTACATGAACTTTGTTACAGTTATTTAACTACTTGAGGCATTTCTACTCTAAATTACATCTCCAAAAAATTAAGATTACTAGAAATTTAGTGTAGATACAATTATTCTAGGTGGATCATATATGTAATTAAATAATCTAATTACAGAAGCAGAATAATAATATGTTCCAATTATTCTTTTTCAATTAAAAACAAGTGTTACTTTTTATATTCTCAATCCTTTCTCCACATACAAATGAAACATATCCTATCAGAGAGTCCATAGAGAGCTTATGATAGTAAACTCATGTACAGCTATGTTTTTTTATTTATTTATTTATTTTTTATGTTGCAATGATTTTGAGGTACACAATGCTGAGAAATACTTTTTCCCCCTTTCTCAGTTCTCTTGAAATTTGAATTTTGTTCTTCAGAAAAGTTCTAATCACTTAAGAGTCCTTTTTTGGCACCTGAGGTACAACGTTCCCTCTTTCCCACCTTTAAACTAAAGCAAAAAGAAATTGATTGGATATTTACTAATGCTTTATTTCTGAGATAAATCTTACATTTTCATATTATTGTACTTTATTAACATTCTGCTGGAAGAATTTTTTTTTCAGGAAATTTTATCTGTAATTATTTTTTAAATAGACAGTTTTCTATGATATTGAAAGATATTTGATTTTAATATCATTGTAAGTCAATTTTGTAAGACAAATTTTGAAGCTTTTAAAATTTGTTTAGTTTTTCAAGTTTTTTTTTTTTTAATTTTTCAGCACTTTATTATTTTTTTTTATTTGATAAATTTAACACCTTTTATTGCCATACCTCATTTTACTGTGCTTTGCTTTAGTGAGCTTTATAGATACATGTTTTTTTTTTTTTTTTTTTCCTTGTTAATTTTCTGTTTAGTTGATCTATCCATAAGTGTGACTGGGGATTAAAGTCTCCCACTATTATTGTGTTATTGTTAATTTCTCCTTTCATATTTGTTAGGATTTGTCTTACATACTGCGGTGCTCCCATGTTGGGTGGATATATATTTATAATTGTTATATCTTCTTCTTGGATTGATCCTTTGATCATTATGTAGTGACCTTCTTTGTCTCTTTTCACAGCCTTTGTTTTAAAGTCTAATTTATCTGATATGAGTATTGTGACTCCTGCTTTCTTTTGGTCCCAATTTGCATGGAAAATCTTTTTCCAGCCCTTCACTTTCAGTCTGTATGTGTCCCCTGTTTTGAGGTGGGTCTCTTGTAGACAACATATGTAGGGGTCTTGTTTTTGTATCCATTCAGCCAGTCTTTGTCTTTTGGTTGGGACATTCAACCCATTTACGTTTAAGGTAATTACTAATAAGTATGATCCCGTTGCCATTTACTTTATTGTTTTGGGTTGAGTTTATACACCATTTTTGTGTTTCCTGTCTAGAGAATATCCTTTAGTATTTGTTGGAGAGCTGGTTTGGTGGTGCAGAATTCTCTCAGCTTTTGCTTGTCTGAAAAGCTTTTGATTTCTCCTTCATACTTGAATGAGATCCTTGCTGGGTACAATAATCTGGGCTGTAGGTTATTTTCTTTCATCATTTTAAGTATGTCTTGCCATTCCCTCCTGGCTTGAAGAGTTTCTATTGAAAGATCAGCTGTTATCCTTATGGGAATTCCTTGTGTGTTATTTGTTGTTTTTCCCTTGCTGCTTTTAATATTTGTTCTTTGTGTTTGATCTTTGTTAATTTGATTAATATGTGTCTTGGGGTGTTTCTCCTTGGGTTTATCCTGTTTGGGACTCTCTGGGTTTCTTGGACTTGGGTGATTATTTCCTTCCCCATTTTAGGAAGTTTTCAACTATTATCTCCTCAAGTATTTTCTCATGGTCTTTTTTTTTTGTCTTCTTCTTCTGGAACCCCTATGATTGAATGTTGTAGCGTTTAATATTGTCCTGGAGGTCTCTGAGATTGTCCTCATTTCTTTTAATTCGTTTTCTTTTATCCTCTCTGATTCATTTATTTCTACCATTCTATCTTCTAATTCACTAATCCTATCTTCTGCCTCTGTTATTCTGCTATTTGTTGGCTCCAGAGTGTTTTTAATTTCATTTATTGCATTATTCATTATATATTGACTCTTTTTTATTTCTTCTAGGTGGCCTGAGACACCTTGTTAAACCTTTCTTGCATCTTCTCAATCCTTGTCTCCAGGCTATTTATCTGTGATTCCATTTTAATTTCAAGATTTTGGATCAATTTCACTATCATTATTTGGAATTCTTTATCAGGTAGATTCCCTATCTCTTCCTCTTTTGTTTGGTTTGGTGGGCGTTTATCCTGTTCCTTTATCTGCTGGGTATTCCTCTGTCTCTTCATCTTGTTTAAATTGCTGAGTTTGGGAATCCTTTCTGTATTCTGGCAGTTTGTGGAGTTCTCTTTATTGTGGCATTTCCTCGCTGTGTGTGGGTATGTAGAGGTGGCTTGTCAAGGTTTCCTGGTTAGGGAAGCTTGTGTCGGTGTTCTGGTGGGTGGAGCTGTATTTCTTCTCTTTGTTCAGTCGCGGGGGGGGAGGGAGGGAGGGATGCTGCAAACAAATGACACTGGCGTGCACTCGCAGTGCCTCAGCCACACTGGGTCTGCCCGCCACGGGGCGCGTGTAGCCTCCCTGCCCACACTGCTCAGGCTCTAGGTTGTTCCGCCGGGAACAATCCGAGGCTGGCCCTGGGTTGCATGCACCTCCCAGGTCCAAGCCGCTCAGGTTCAGGCACTCAGGTAGTCCTCAGAGGCGCAGACTCAGTTGGGGCTGGGTTTTGTGCTCTTCCCAGGTCCGAGCAGCTCAGGTGATGAGGTGTTTGGTGAGCGCCAATGCTGCGACTTATCGCCTCCCCGCCACTTGGTTATCTGGGTGTAAAACTGGCGCACCTTCTCAGGCAGATATTGACCGTCCACACCCCCAATAAGTTTTAGTTAGCAAAGAAGCCAGTTTTATAGATAATGTCTCTCTGGGGCTGCGATTGCCCCCTTCCGGCTCTGGCTGCCTGTCACTGGAAGGGGAAGGTTTGCAGCTGGCTACCTCTGTTTAGTCCTTTGTTCCGTCGGCGCTGGCTGGTGGTGTCTTAGGTTAGGGCTGGCTTTTCGCATGGTAGATATCCCACAGTCTGGTTTGCTAGCCCAAATTATTTCGCTCAGATAGTGCTCAGGGTATTCAGGCCAGATTCTTACTCTCAGCGATGCAGCCCGCGCCGCGCCTCCCTGCCCAGCCCCCGCTTGCTAATGGCGGATGCAGGCGTCTGCGCTGCTTCTCCGCTGGAGGAGTTACCGTAGGGCTCGCAATCTGCGAGTTTTAATTGTTTATTTATTTTTTCTCCCTGTTATGTTGTCCTCTGTGCTTCCAAAGCTCGGCACGGATTCGGCAGTGAGAAGGTTTCCTGGTGTTTGGAAACTTCTCTCTTTTTAAGACTCCCTTCCCGGGACGGAACTCCGTCCCTCCCTCTTTTGTCTCTTTTATTGTCTTTAATATTTTTTCCTACCTCCTTTCGAGGAGTTGGGTTGCTTTTCTGGGTGCCTGGTGTCCTCTGCCGGCATTCAGAAGTTGTTTTGTGGAATTTACTCGACGTTTAAATGCTCTTTTGATGAATTTGTGGGGGAGAAAGTGTTTTCCCCGTCCTACTCCTCCGCCATCTTGGCGCCTTCCCCAGCTATGTTTTTTTAAACTACCATGCCCACTATCTGCCAGATACCATGCCACATGCATTATCCCATTGAATTTTCATAGCTCTCTACAGTAAGCACTACTATCTCTACTTCAAGGTCCAAGATACTAAAGCTCAGGGAAGTTAGGAACTTGCCCAAAATAACATAATGAGTGTATAGAGATTCAAAACTAGGTGAATCTGATTCCATCATGCATGTATTTTACATTAATGCTGCCTCTGAATAATAATCAAAAGACCATTTATCCTCATGGGAACATTCTAGAGCAGAGATGTATACCTGTGGCGGATTCATTTTGATATTTGGCAAAACTAATACAATTGTGTAAAGTTTAAAAATAAAATAAAATTAAAAAAAATAAATAAATTAAAAAATTAAAAAAAAGTAAATGAAAAAAAAAAAAAGAAAACTATGGCTAAGTCCAGATGTCCAATTCTTAAATAATTTTTTTCAGCCATGCTCATTCTATACACTATCGCTACTGTTCCACTATAATGACAGAATTAAGTAACTAGAACAGAAACCATATAGTCTGAAAAGCTTAAAATATTTATTATCTGGGTCTTTCCAAATAAATTTTGCTGACCCTTGGTCTAGAACAGTGGTTCTCAACTGTGCATCAGAATCACCCAGAAAGCTTAATAAAATACAGATGTCTGGGCTCCAACTTTAGAGTTTTAGATTCAGAAGGTCAAGGGTGAAGATGAAAATACATGTTTCTAATATTCTGAAAGCTGTTTCTGATGCTGCTTGCCTGGGGGTTGCACTTTGAGAATTCCTGAACTAAAAGTAGGAAGAGATGATCCTATTCCATCTTAGATCACCTGTCATAAAGGAGGTCACAGGAGGAAGATCTTACTTCTAATCATAGCTTCGACCTTTAGTCATGTGACCTTGGACAAGATAAAATCTCTCTGAGGAGGCTGCTGGGTAAGAAAAAAATACAAAAGGTAAGAAAAAAGAGGAGACAGAAAATCAGTACCAGGAGTAGGAGAGTAAGAAGGATAGAATGCTACAAAGTATTAATACATCAGGATTTCTTTGTAAATCACAAAAAACTAATCAACATCTGTTCATCAGTCTTTAAATAAGTGAAATGAAGTTACATCAAACATTTTTTGTAAACAATTACTATAAAACAACGATTGCAATTTGATTAATGTAATGATGTCTGATTTTGACAGAATATCTAAAATGAAGGAAACAAAGATTTACATATAGCTTTTAAATTTTAATTTTTATACTAAAAACTGAACAAAATAGAATAATACCTTTAGAAGTATCTTCTGAGTTGCAGTTTTGAAACATCTGTATTCCAAACTGTGCCGTGGTAATACTGTTTGCCAACCAAGTTTTTCTCTTAGTTTAATAATATGACGTACCACATCATCATCATTTGGTTCTAGTTTAGAAGGTAAAAAATCCAATATCCAATATAAATGCAAATATGGACATTACTTAAGGATAATGTTAAATATTTATACATAGAGAAAAATTTAAATGGTAACATACTTACAATTCACACAAACATTGTATAATTGAAAGAAAATCCAGCTTAAAATTCAATTTTAACAGCAGCTAGAAAGGAGGAATAATATTTTTCTGTTTAAGAAAGATATTTCAAAAGACAATTCCACAATTAGACAACTAGCAAGAGAAGATACCAGGAACAGGAGCTAGTTGAGTGTTTTCTTACGTGGAGGCAACAGGATCAGAAAAGTAGGGATGGCTAAGTGAGATGGAAAGAATTCTTCCTAGAATTCATCCAACAGACACCTCTCAGACCTTATCCTTCTTGAAATCTTAGCAGCTGACAATTCTCTTCTTCTTGAAACATTCTCTTTTCTTGGTTTTTATTCACCATGCTTTATATATTGTTCTCTTAGCACTTAAAAGCCATGCTGACAAAACTTACAATGCTAAGAAGTAGTTCAAGATACCTGGTCCTCCAGAAATCACACAGTTTCTTTGCTAGGAATTAAATGATACTTCAGCTATTGTATAAAACAGTGTCAGGACTAGAATATGGCATATCATATTAACCACTAACCAATGGCATATCATAAATAACCATTTCTCTGATAATATTTTGTTCCCTAGGCACCTAATTTATTTCACCCTAGTCTGAGCCTTGTAAGTTGCTTATACATGGAAATACATTAATAATAAGAATATTTTATATCTGACATTAGGTATAAAACAGAGAAAGGGAGGCACTGAAAATTAGTAAGGAGATGACACAAATTACGTATGTCTAATCAAGAGGATATATAATATTACATACTTAGATATTAACATATTATACGTATCTGTAGAAACCAAAGTAATGTGGTGTTGGAATAGGAAAAGCAAAACAGGTCAGTAGAAAAGATTCAGTTCAGCTCAGTCATGTCCGACTCTTTGAGACCCCATGAACTGCAGCACACCAGGCCTCCCTGTCCATCACCAACTTCCGGAGTCCACCCAAACCCATGTCCATTGAGTCGGTGATGCCATCCAACCATCTCATCCTCTGTCATCCCCTTCTCCTCCTGCCCTCAACCTTTCCCAGTATCAGGGTCTTTTCAAATGAGTCAGCTCTTCGCATCAGGTGGCCAAAGTATTGGAGTTTCAGCTTCAACATCAGTCCTTCCAATGAACACCCAGGACTGATCTCCTTTAGGATGGACTGGTTGGATCTCCTTGCAGCCCAGGGGACTCTCAAGAGTCTTCTCCAACACCACAGTTCAAAAGCATCAATTCTTTGGTGCTCAGCTTGCTTTATAGTCCAACTCTCACATCTATACATGACCACTGGAAAAACCACAGCCTTGAGTAGATGGACCTTTGTTGACAAAGTAATGTCTCTGCTTTTTAATATGCTACCTAGGTTGGTCATAACTTTCCTTCCAAGGAGTAAGCATCTTTTAATTTCATAGCTGCAGTCACCATCTGTAGTGATTTTGGAGCCTAGAAAAATAAAGTCAGCCACTGTTTCCCCATCTATTTGCTATGAAGTGATGGGACTAGATGCCATGATCTTAGTTTTCTAAATGTTGAACTTTAAGACAACTTTTTCACTCTCCTCTTTCACTTTCATCAAGAGGCTCTTTAGTTCCTCTTCACTTTCTGCCATAAGGGTGGTGTCATCTGCATATCTGAGGTTATTGATATTTCTCCCGGCAATCTTGATGCCAGCTTGTGCTTCTTCCAGCCCAGCGTTTCTCATGATGTACTCTGCATATAAGGTAAATAAGCAGAGTGACAATATACAGCCCTGATGTATTCCTTTTCCTATTTGGAACCAGTCTGTTGTTCCATGTCCAGTTCTAACTGTTACTTCCTGACCTGCATATAGGTTTCTCAAGAGGCAGGTCAGTTGGTCTGGTAGAACAGATTAGAGTAGACATAAAACCATTTATAAAAGACAGCCTAGTATAGTCAGAGCTTTGGTTTTTCCAGTAGTCATGTATGGATATGAAAGTTGAACCATAAAGAAAGTTGAGCACTGAAGGATTGATGCTTTTGAATTGTGGTGTTGGAGAAGATTCTTGAGAGTCCCTTGGATAGCAAGGAGATCCAACCAGTCAATCCTAAAGGAAATCAACCTTGAACATTCATTGGAAGGATGATGCTGAAGCTGAAGCTCTAATATTTTGGCCACCTGATGGGCTTACTGGAAAAGACCCTGATGCTGGGGAAAACTGAGGGGAGGAGGAGAAGTGGGTGACAAAGGATGAGATGGTTGGATGGTATCACAGACTCAATGGACATGAGTTTGAGGAGGCTCTGTGAGTTGGTGATGGACAGGGAAGCATGTTGTGCTGCAGTCCATGGAGTCACAAAGAGTTGAACATGACTGAGCAACTGAACAACATTCAGTAAAAAAGGTGTTATTTCAAATCAATGGAGGAATGATTATAAATTATAATGGAAAATGGTTAGCCATTTGGAAAAATATGAGGTTATATGCAAGAATAAATTATAGATGGATTAGAGAAGTAAATGCTTAAAAGCAAATTATAGATGTGTTAGAAGAAAATATGTGAGACCATGTCTATAAACTTGGGGTAGTGAAAGTTTCCTGGAAAATAATCAAAGCATATGAAAAAGAAAACAATAATAAATTTGACTTCCACAAACAGCAATTTACACAGGAAAAGCCATCATAAACAAAACTAAAATATAATTAACATACTGACAGAAAATGTTTATAACCTGTATAAGACTAGAGATTAATATATCAAATATTTAAAGACTTCTGCCCAATCAATAAGAAATAAACATTTTGATAAAAAGATGAGCAAATAATTTACAGGAAAAGACAAATGGCCAGTAAAAAATGTTCAACTTTATTAGTAAATCAGAGAGTTGTTCTCACCAATCAGACTAGCAAAAAATTAAAAGCTGGAATATCGACTGCTGGCAAAAGTAATCCTTTTATGCAAGAATGTAAAAGTATAAATTAATATATTCATTATTGATGGTAATTTGGCTGACTTAGTAGATTTAATAGAGATTGTTGGGAAATGGAAGTAATTTAGGACAAATAAAGAATAATGATTTTCCAGAATATATAGTAAGTTTAAAGAATATCTTTCAAAAAGCTGGGGAAAATGTCTTTCTAATAAGAGTCAGATTTAATGAAAAAAATCATAGATATTTACTAAAAACAGACACTACATTATATATTCAACATTGGAAGGTGATGCACTTCCCTAAGGATGCTAGGTGGACAGTCTAATCCAAGACAGTAATTCTTTTATTTCAGAAAAATGAGGAGACTGGTGTATATCCACCTTCAAGATCAGTTAAGAATATAGGGAGTTCTGGCTTAAGATGAGGAAGATGTTGAACCTCTTCCCATGGACACATCTAAATTTGGAGCAATTTCTTCTAAATGACTGATACATGTGAAACAATTTCCTCTGAAAATTTCCTTTGGCAGAGCAATAACAACATATTGGACAAAGGAGAAGATAGCCACATTAAAGTGGTTAGAGAGGCTGAGATAACAATCTTGTCCAAAACCCCACTCCTGGCACAGCAGCCTAAAACCCACAACCCAAAATCTGAAACTCAAAATCTGAAGCATTTCCTTCAAAAGCAAAGGTTTTGAATCTCACATTGGGCAACCCAACTTTAAGACCTGCTCCTAAGGGATGAGACCCGCCGCCCCCCCTCCAAATCTAGATTTGAAAACTGGCAAGGTTTGTGTCCACAAGACCCACAAGAGTGTAGTGATATGAGAAATGGCTCTTAAAGGGTTTGTGCACTGGACTCACCCATGCAGAAACATAGCTCAGAGGCAGCTGATCACACTCAGACTTTAAGGGAAAGAGGTTCATTTGCATGTATTAAAGGGTTGGCCTGAGAGGCAGGCATCTAATTTAACGCACACATTAAGAGCCTGCTGGAGCACTCTCCAGGGACAGAGATTGGTGGACACCATCTTTAGACTCTTCCTCTGCTTGCCCTAGCTGTCAGGCACTATTTGGGGGCCCTCCCTTTGACCCATTACAGCCAGTGATCACCTCTGCCACACTCCAGAGTACCAGTATCTTCCAGAAGAGAGGCCTTACATGCTTCTGGTACTCTACTTTTTAAAGCTACTACCCAGGGAATGCCTTTTGATCATCTGGCTCTGGAGGCTAAACAGAGCTTGAGTTCCTGGTTCCATGGGGCTGTAAAGATCAAAGAGACAGCTTTTGGCTGGCTACTACCCCTAAAGGCACTACACAGTCAGCAGACTGAAATACACGCCCACTGTCTCTGTGAAAGAGGTCCATTTGCTTGTTCAGGAGCTTTGGCCTGAGAGGCAGGTTTCTGGTTTGACACATGTCTAGTGGCCTAAGGAAGTGCTCTCAGGAAGTGCTCGTTCTCTGCCTTGCTCTAGCTGTGGGTATCTCCCAAACAAGAGTTAACAACTTGTCTGGTACCCCAAATTTTGCAGCTGCTGCCAGGAGACACCTCTACATGGCCTGGGATCATGTGTCCAGCAGAGCTATGCCCATGGAGCCCACAGGACTATAACCAATAGGAAAAGTGTTCTTAAACACTTTTAAAGTGTTTAAGAACACTTAAAAGCTGTTCTTAAACAGCTACCACCTCCAGGGCACATCAAGAGGCAACAGACCCAGGAGCTCAGCCTCCACAGCTCACTATTACCTCCCAGAAGTGAGTTTATACACTAGCGGGGGCCTCAATTATCGTGACTACCATGCAGGAACAACTCCAGATCACCTGTCTCTGGTAGCCCATGGGACATACACTTGTAGTCTCATATATCTGAATATTTTAAGAACTGCTTCCTGAGAGTCTGGCTTTCAATCAGCCTAAAATTAGGTTCTGACTGAGATGCTCCCCTTTGGACTGACAGGTCTTACAGCTTCAAATACTTGGAGGTATTAAAAACATAATAGGCTGCTTGGACAATCACAAAGATTTGAGAGGCAACCAAGATTTAGGGCAGGGTTGAACAACAAGGTGTATTTCCTATATGAGGCCACTATTTCAAGACACGGAGACGTGGCTGTTTCATCTAATACATAGAAACCAAAACAGAAAGTCAATAAGAATGAAGAAAACAGAGCACTACACTTCAAATAAAATAAATTCTCGGGAAAAATCTTAATAAATTGGAGATAAATAATTTACCTGAAAAAGAGTTCAGAGTAATGGCTATAGAGATCCTCACCAAATCAGAAGAATCGATGAATACAGTGAGAACTTCAACAAAGAGAAAGAAAATATAAGTAACAAACTGAAGTCACATAGATTTAAGGGATTAGATCTGATACAGAGTGCCTGAAGAACTATGGATGGAGGTTCATGACATTGTACAGGAGGCAGTGATCAAGACCAGCCACTATGGAGAACAGTGTGGAGATTCCTTAAAAAACTGGAAATAGAACTGCCTTATGATCCAGCAATCCCACTGCTGGGCATACACACTGAGGGAACCAGAAGGGAAAGAGACACGTGTACCCCAATGTTCATTGCAGCACTGTTTATAATAGCCAGGACATGGAAGCAACCTAGATGTCCATCAGCAGATGAATGGATAAGAAAGCTGTGGTACATATACACAATGGAGTATTACTCAGCCATTAAAAAGAATTCATTTGAATCAGTTCTAATGAGGTGGATGAAACTGGAGCCTATTATACAGAGTGAAGTAAGCCAGAAGGAAAAACACCAATACAGTATACTAACGCATATATATGGAATTTAGAAAGATGATAACAATAATCCTGTGTACGAGACAGCAAAAGAGACACAGATGTATGGAACAGTCTTATGGACTCTGTGGGAGAGGGAGAGGGTGGGAAGATTTGGGAGAATGGCATTGAAACATGTAAAATATCACGTATGAAACGAGATGCCAGTCCAGGTTCAATGCATGATACTGGATGCTTGGGGCTAGTGCACTGGGACGACCCAGAGGGATGGTATGGGGAGGGAGGAGGGAGGAGGGTTCAAGATGGGGAGCACATGTATACCTGTGATGGATTCATTTTGATATTTGGCAAAACTAATACAATTATGTAAAGTTTAAAAAAAAAAAAAAGAAGCAAGTTAGTAAAAAAAAAAAAAAAAAGACCATCCCCAAGAAAAAGAAATGCAAACAGGCAAAACAGTTGTCTGATGAGGCCTTACAAATAGCTGAGAGAATAAGAGAAGCTAAAGGCAAAGGAGAAAAGGAAAGAAACACCCATTTGAATGCAGAGTTCCAAAGTATAGCAAGGAGAGATAAGAAAGCCTTTCTCAGTGATCAATGCAAAGAAATAGAGAAAAACAATAGAATGGGAAAAACTAGACAGAGATCTCTTCAAAAAAATTAGATATACCAAGGGAACATTTCACGCAAAGATGAGCACAATAAAGGACAGAAATGGTATGGACCTAGCAGAAGCAGAAAATATTAAGAAGAGGTGGCAAGAATACACAGAAGAACTATACAAAAAAGATCTTCATGACCCAGATAAACACGATGGTGATGCCTCATCTAGAGCCAGAACATTCTGGAGTGTGAAGTCGAGTAGGCCTTAGGAAGCATCACGATGGACAAAGCTAGGGGACATGATGGAATTCCAGTTGAGCTATTTCAAATCCTAAAAGATGATGCTCTGAAAGTGCTGCACTCAATATGCCAGCAAATTTGGAAAACTCAGCAGTAGCCACAGGACTGGAAAAGGTCAGCTTTCATTCCAATCCCAAAGAAAGGCAACACCAAAGAATGCTCAAACTATTGCACAATCGCATTCATCTCACACACTAGTAAAGTAATGCTCAAAATTCTCCAAGCCAGGCTTCATTGGTATGTAAACCATGAACTTCCAGATGTCCAAGCTGGATTTAGAAAAGGCAGAGGAACCAGAGATCAAATTGCCAACATCTGCTGGATTATCGAAAAAGCAAGAGAGTTCCAAAAAAACCACCTACTTTTGCTTTATTGACTATGTCAAACTCTTTGACTGTGTGGATCACAACAAACTATGGAAAATTCTTCAAGAGATGGGAATACCAGACCACCTTACCTGCCTCCTGAGAAATCTGTATGCAGGTCAAGAAGCAACAGTTAGAACTGGACATGGAACAACAGACTGGTTCCACATAGGAAAAGAAGTATGTAAAGGCTGTATATTATAGTCACCCTGCTTATTTAACTTATATGCAGAGTACATCATGAGAAACGCTGGGCTGGAAGAAGAACAAGCTGGAATCAAGACTGCCGGGAGAAATATCAATAACCTCAGATATGTAGATGACACCACCCTGATGGCAGAAAGCAAAGAAGAACTAAAGAGCCTCTTGATGAAAGTGAGAGAGGAGAGTGAAGAAGTTGGCTTAAAACTCAACATTCAGAAAATTAAGATCATGGCATCTAGTCCCATCACTTCATGGCAAATAGATGGGGAAACAATGGATACAGTGAGAGACTTTATTTTCTTGGGCTCCAAAATCACCGCAGATGGTGACTGCAACCATGATATTAAAAGACTCTTACTCTTTGGAGAAAAGCTATGACCAACCTAGACAGCATATTAAAAAGCAGAGACATTTCTTTATCAACAAGTTTCATCTAGTCAAAGCTATGGTTTTTCCAGTAGTCATGTATAGATGTGAGAGCTCGACTATAAAGAAAGCCAAGCACTGAAGAATTGATGCTTTTGAACTATGGTTTGGAGAAGACTCTTGAGAGTCCCTTGGGCTTCAAGAAGATCCAACCAATCCATCCTAAAGGAACTCAGTCCTGAATATTCATTGGAAGGACTGATGTTGAAGCTGAAACTCCAATACTTTGGCCATCTGATGTGAAGAACCGACTCATTGGAAAAGACCCTGATGCTGGGAAAGATTGAAGGCAGGAGGAGAAGGGGACGACAGAGGATGAGATGGCTGGATGGCATCACTGACGTGATGGAGATGAGTTTGAGTAGGCTCCAGGAGTTGGTGATGGACAGGGAAGCCTGGTGTGCTGCAGTCCATGGGGTCACAAAGAGTCAGACACGACTGAGTGACTGAACTGACTGACTGAAGTCACAGAGCTGAAAAATACAATAATTGAACTTAAAAATACACTAAAGGGGTTCAACAACAGTCTAGATGAAGAAGTAAGGGTCAGTAACCTCAAAGAAAAGACAATGGAACCCATCAAAACAAAGCAGAAAAAAAAATAGGTTTCCTTGAAAGAGAAAAGAGAGAGAAAAGCCCAGAAAAATAATTTGAAGAAATAATGGCTGAAAACTTCCCTAACTCAGGACAGGAAACATACATTCAGATTCAGGAAAACCAGAGGATTCCAAGCAAGATTAACCCAGAGTACCACACCAAGACACACTGTAATTAAAATGTCAAATGTTTAAGGAAAGAATCTTAAAAGAATCAAGAGAAAACAATTTGTTATGCACAAAGGACTACAAACAGATTTTTCAGCAGAAACTCTGCAGACCAGAAGAGAATGGGACAGAATATTCAAAATGCTGAAAGAAAAAATTTCCACCCAAGAATATTCAACAAAGTTATTCAGAACTGAAGAAAACAAAAGAGTTCTCCAAAAAAGGAAGAGCAAGAGAAAAGTTCATCATCACTAAACTGGCCTTAAAGGAAATGTTAAAGGGACTTAGCTGAAAGAAAGGGTACTAAAAAGAATAAACCTCACCAGAAAGGTGAGATTTAAAGTAAATGAGGTGCATCAATCAATTATAAAGGTAGTATGAAGGTTAAGCCTTCCCAGGTGGCACTATTGATAAAAAACCTGCCTACCAATGCAAGAGACGTAGGAGACACAGATTCAATCCCTGGATAAGGAAGACGCCCTGGAGGAGGGCATGGCAACCTACTCCAGTATTCTTGCCTGGAAAATCCCATGGCCATAGGAGCCTGGCAGCTACAGGCAATCAGGTCACAAAGAGTCAGACCCAGAACAACTGAAGTGACTTAGCACGCAGGCACACACACAACAATTAATGATTACTTTTTAAATGTAAATGGAGTAAATTTACCAATTAGAAGACGTAGAGGGGGTGAATGGATAAAAAAAAGAAGACATCTGCTTGCTGCCTTCAAGAGATTTACGCCAGAAAACAGGATATACACAGATTGAAAGTGAAGGATGGAAAAAAGATATTCCATGTAAATGGAAAAGAGGGCTGCAATAGTTATACTCGTATTAGACAAAAGAGACTTTAGAACACAGACCATAATAAAAGACAAAGGCCATTATATAACGATAAAAGGGTCAACCCAACAAGAAGATACGACATTTATAAATGTATATGCATCCCACAGAGGAACACAACAAAGGTATATAAAGCAAATATTAACAGGAAGAGCATGGTGGGCTACAGTCATGGGGTCACAAACACTTGGACATGACTGAGCAACTAACGCTTTTACTTCACGTCACATACAGAAAATCAATATGGAAACAGTGAATTTAAATAACACATTAGATCAGAAGAACTTAATATACAAAAAGCATTCTATCCAAAAGGAGAATATACATTGTTCTCCAGAGCACAAGGAGAGAGTAACAGAGTAGCTCTGTGCCTATTATAATTTGCTTTAAAAATTATAAAATCTTAACATGTATTATATCCAGATAGTGAGTACATGAATAGCTATTATCTTCTCTACTTTTTCTGTGTGAAACTTTTCAAAAATATTTTTAAAAATTCTAAGTACCTAAGTCTTTAGCAGTCTGTTTTCATGGATTTATAGAAGCTAAGTGAGGAGAGCAAATTAAATAAATATCATCATTAAAGGATTAGATTGTTTTTATTTATCTGGCAGTCATTAAGCCTAAATTATTACTTTATTACACTGATACCAAGTTCAAAACACTAAAGAACAATGTAACGATATATTCAATACTAAGAATTCATAATGCATAGCAACAGTGATTGTATTTGTTGCAGTGAGATCCACTACTAGCTGTCTAAATGCATTACAATTTACATTTAAACTGTGGTTTAAATTTAAACCACAATTTTAGTGGTTTAAAGCCACCCACATTTCTGTGGGTCGGGAGTCTGGATATGGCTTAACTCAGTCCTCTATTAGTTTGCAATCAAGGTATTTGCTGGGGCTGGATTCTCATTTGAAGGTTCAGATGGGAAAGGATCAGCTTCCAGCTTTTAGTATAGAATTCATTGCCTTATAGCTATAGAAGTCATAGCAGCTTACTTCTTCAAAACCAGAAGAGGAGAGAGACTCATGAAGTCTGCTAGCAAGAGGGTTATATAATGTAATATAATCACAGGAGGAACAGCCCATTGCCTTTTTCATATTCTACTGATTAAAAGCAGTCATAGGTCCTGCCCACACTCAAGGGGAAAGGATTAGACAAGGGCATGAATACAACCACATCCATGCAGCTTTTGTCCAGTATCAGGCATTTATAATTTTGAGGATTTTCTTTTTAAAAAATGAAGCCTATGTAAGTGAGAGACTCTGAAGTCTAAACTTCAATAGTTTTATGATAAATCTTCCTTGGACCATAGTATTTCAGTGAAAAACAGAAGAGTGTACTTTGCCCTATAAAACTTAAAATATTAATACAAATAAAAATTTCAGGTATAGAGAAGCACAAATTGGAAAATGTTAGTGGAAGAAAATCTGTTTAAATGAATTTTTCACTTGGGAATTTCAACTAAGTTGGACAAAGGCATAAAATTATTAAATATGATGATACCATCAAGTTTTAATAAAAGAATAAAACAAAATCACACTAAATTCCAGTTGAGCTATTTCAAATCCTGAAAGATGATGCTGTGAAAGTGCTGTACTCAATATGCCAGCAAATTTGGAAAACTCACCAGTGGCCACAGGACTGGAAAAGGTCAGTTTTCATTCCAGTCCCAAAGAAACGCAATGCCAAAGAATGCTCAAACTACCGCACAATTGCACTCATCTCACACGCTAGTAAAGTAACACTCAAAATTCTGCAAGCCAGGCTTCAGCAGTACGTGAACCGTAAACTTCCAGATGTTCAAGCTGGTTTTAGAAAAGGCAGAGGAACCAGAGATCAAATTGCCAACATCCGCTGGATCATGGAAAAAGCAAGAAAGTTCCAGAAAAACATCTATTTCTGCTTTATTGACTATGCCAAAGCCTTTGACTGTGTGGATCACAATAAACTGTGGAAAATTCTGAAAGAGATGGGAATACCAGACCACATGAACTGCCTCTTGAGAAACCTATATGCAGGTCAGGAAGCAACAGTTAGAACTGGACATGGAACAACAGGCTGGTTCCAAATAGGAAAAGGAGTACATCAAGGCTGTATATTGTCACCCTGCTTATTTAACTTACATGCAGAGTACATCATGAGAAACGCTGGGCTGGAAGAAGAACAAGCTGGAATCAAGATTCCCAGGAGAAATATCAATAACCTCAGATATGCAGATGACACCATCCTTATGGCAGAAAGTGAAGAGGAACTAAAAAGCCCCTTGGTGAAAGTGAAAGAAGAGAGTGAAAAAGTTGGCTTAAAGCTCAACATTCAGAAAACGAAGATCATGGCATCTGGTGCCATCACTTCATGGCAGATGTGGAAACAGTGGAAACAGCGTCAGACTTTATTTTTATGGGCTCCAAAATTATTGCAGATGGTGATTGCAGCCATGAAGTTAAAAGAGGCTTACTCCTTGGAAGGAAAGTTATGACCAACCTAGATAGCATGTTAAAAAGAGAGACATTACTTTGCCGACAAAGGTCCGTCTAGTCAAGGCTATGGTTTTTCCTGTGGTCACGTATGGATGTGAGAGTTGGACTGTGAAGAAAGCTTAGCACCAAAGAATTGATGCTTTTGAACTGTGGTGTTGGAGAAGACTCTTGAGAGTCCCTTGGACTGCAAGGAGATCCAACCAGTCCATGCTAAAGGATATCAGTCCTGGGTGTTCTTTGGAAGGAATGATGCTGAAGCTGAAATTCTGGTACTCTGGCCACCTCATGCGAAGAGTTGACTCAGTGGAAAAGACTCTGATGCTGGGAGGCATTGGGGGCAGGAGGAGAAGGGGATGACAGAGGATGAGATGGCATCACCAACTCAATGGACGTGAGTCTGAGTGAACTCCGGGAGTTGGTGATGGACAGGGAGGCCTGGCATGCTGCAATTCATCAGGTCACAAAGAATCGGACACAACTGAGCGATTGAACTGAACTGAACTGATAGTTATACATCAAAACCTTCAGAGACTATTCTTAATTAAAAACGTAGTCATTGAACAGTTTGTCAATTTTTTAATCTAGTGATATTTTAGGTTTTCAAACAGAATTCTCAAACATTTTAGGAATTCTTTTAAAAGAATTTTAAAATTTATATTCAAAATTTAAAAATTCTTTAAGCAACCAAACACATAAAATTCAGTAAAACTGTTTCTTCTAAAATCTGTGTTATACTTCTCTGGTGGTCCAGTGGTTAAGAAATCAGCCTGCCAATGCAGGAGACACAGGTTTGATTCCTGGTCTGGAAAGATTCCACATGCTGCAGAGCAACTAAACCCACGCTGCATAACTACTGAAGCCCGTGAGCCCTAGAGCCCACGCTCCACAGCAAGAGAAGCCGCTGCAATGAGAAGCCACACTCCACAACAAAGAGGAACTCCTGCTCACCATAACTAGAGAAAGCCTGCGAGCAGCAAGCAAGACCCAGTGCAGCCAAATATAAGTAAAATATTAAAAACTAACTAAATAAAATGTGTCCATCATAAGCACACAAAACCACAGACTAATTTTTTAAAGTGTTGTGTCTTCTAAACAAGCTGGGTCAGTATCTCATACCTGTTCTATCATATGATGCAAGTCTTTTTTTCCTAACTTTCGGACAAGCATGAGTTTGATCCTTTTCCTTTGATTTCTCTTTCTTCTTACCAAGCAGTGGTTCTGAAGTAAGTACATCTTGTTGAATTCTAATTGCTTGAAGGTAATCTGAAAATAAAACCATTATTAATTGAATAAATCTGCATGAGCTATAAATAATACCACATAATTCTATATACCAATCAATATAGCTAATTATTACATCATAGTATTCGACAGCATATAGTGAGTCAAATTGCGACTTTACCACTACCAGTTCTGTGATTTACCTTCCAATCATCAGTCTGCTTTACTTTACTCACCTTTGAATTGAAGACTGTTACTGTGAGAACCTCAGAGGCTTGTTACAAGGGTCAAATTATTATATTTAATAAGCTCAAAGTACATAGTAAGTGGTTACTAAGGTAAATGTTTAAGATCTTATTATTACAACAAACCTTTTAAATGTGAATCCTCCTGTGAAATAAATACATACAAAATCCTTTTATTAACTGTAATTTAACAACTGAGCCTAAAAAATGTATAGATACAAATGCTGAAAAGTAACATAGGGCCTGGTGGCTCAGATGGTAAAAGAATCTACCTGCAGTACAGGAGACCTGGGTTCAATCCCTGGGTAGGGAAGATCCCCTGGAGAAGGGAATGGCAACCTACTCTAGTTTTGTTATTCTCTAACACTGAATTAACATGCAACCTCCTCAAGTAGTGGCTGTTTATACACCATTACCTCATATACCTCAAGATTAGAAAGTGGCTTGTTTTCCTCCTCACTCCTCATTCACCACTGCCAAATCATTACAACTTGCCCTTAAAAAAAAAAAAAAAAATCCTACTCCTCTGAAGCGCATGCCTTTTTGTTATATCATATTCTTCCATTTTTCATTGACATTCACCAATTGTCTGGTCACCCAATTAATCTGGAACCCTGGCTCCAGGGAGGGCTCACTTACTCCATATTAAATCTGTCATCATTCTAGAAGACTTTTTTAGAGTTTTCTAGGGAAGAACTCTAGAAAAACTGAAGATTCTAGAGGTGTGCTCAGTCGTGTCCTGCTCTTTGTGACACCATGGACTGTAGCTCACCAGGCTCCTCTGTCCATGGGACTTTTCAGGCAAGAATACTGGAGTGGGTTACCATTTCCTCCTCCAGGGGATCTTCCCTGACCAATGGATCGAACTCATGTCTCTTACATCTTCTGCACTAGAGATGGATTCTTTACCACTGCACCACATGGGAAGCCCCCTAGAAAATTTACTGTTCGTGAATTAAGACCTGTCTGACATCATGCTCCTATCTCCCCATTTCTAGACAACCTCTCATATCTTAGTTGAAGTTTGTCCACTTCAACTTACCACTATCAAGACTATATCCTAAAGCTTGCCATCACTGGCCTTTACCCTTCCAGCTTGCTTATTACTCCCAACATCACCATTCTTTGACCTCCTCAGTACCTCTAGTTCACTGTTCCATTACTTTTTTACAATCCATCAACCTTCTATTTTTTTTTTTTTTCACTTTTCTCCTTATCCAGCCAAGGCTATCTTTCAACAAAACTCTTGTCAATATCCTAAACTTTCCCTTTCTTTTGGTCTCTCCTATATGGCAAAACACCAGAGCTGGATGAACCCAACTCTATGTGCCCTCTGTGTGTACATCTGCATAGTTATTTTTCTGGTTAACTTACTCTTCGGGCTTTTCAACAGCTATTTCAGACTTTCTCCATGCTCCCTGGAGAGCTCCAATCTCCCAATTTCAACTAAACTCATGACAACACTTCCAAGGAACATAAAGGCGTCAGATGGGAATTCCTTCAAATAGTCATTGCCAAATAAGCCAAGCAACACACGTCTATTACTAATGCTTTCCTTCTGCCCTCTTACTAATAGAGGAGATGTCTGTTTCTTCTCCTCCCAAAACCAATTATTTCCACCTTTTGTTAGACATATCCCCTCATGCCTACACTATTAACCATTCTTTTTTTTCTTTTTCATATCCAAGCAGCTTCTCAATCTGTTAATTGCCTTTCTTCACAGTCAAAATAATGGAAAGAGTTGCATATAGTCTCTATTCTATTTCTTCATCTACTATGTACTTTTTAATCCATTCCAGTCTGGCTTTGGAACTCCACTAAAACAATATTCAAGTGAACATATTATTCAGGTCAATAAAGTCAATGGACATTGTCTTCCCTTCTTTTACTAGACTTACCAGTGTTATTTGATACTTTAGACCACATCTTCCTCTTTTTATAGAGGTATAATTGACAAATAACATTAGTTTCAGGTGTATAACATAGTGTCTCAGTATTTGTATACATTGCAAAATAATCACCACAGTAATTCTAGTTACCATCCATCACCACACATAGTTACAAATTTTTTTCTTTACACGAGAAGTTTTAAAATTTACTCTTATTAACAATGGTTACTATTGTTAATAATAGTAATGTTGTAAATGACAGATCTTCCATTTATGATGGCAAAATGTCCAGGTAAACCCACAGAAAGTTGAAAGTATTGTTAAGTTGAAAATGCATTTAACACACCTAAGCTACCAAACATCATAGCTTATCTTAGCCTACCTTGGAGTGCCCAGAACATTTACATTAGCCAACAGTTGGGCAAAATCATCTAACAAAAAGCTTATTTTAAAATAAATGTGAATAATTTATGTAATTTATTGAATACTGTATTGAGAGTGAAAAACAGAATAGCTGTATGGGTACAGTATGGTTATAAATGTGTTGGTTGCTTACCTTCATGGCTGTGTGGTTGACTGGGAGCTGTGTCTCGCTGCTGCTGCCCAGCATTATAAAAGAATATTGTACTACATTTTGCTAGCCCAGGAAAAGATCAAAATCCAAAGACTGGATATGCACCAATTTTCCATTATAAAATCAGAAAATTTTAAGTTGAACCATCCTTAAGTTGGGGGCTGTCTGTACATGCCTATGCATTATTTATAACTGAAAGTCTGTTCCCTTTGAACACTTTCACCCATTTTGCCCATCCCCCATCCTCTGCCTCTGGCAACCATCCATCTGTTCTCTCCATCCATGAATTTGGGGGTTTTTCCCCATATATAAGTGAGCCCACACAGTTTTTGTCTTTCTGTCTGACTTATCTCACTTACATAATGCTGTGAAGTCCATCTATGCTGCCCTAAACGACAAGATTTCCTTTTCTATGGCTAATATCCCAGTTTTTGTGTCACATTTTCTTGATCAATTCATCCATCAATAGACACTTAGGTTGTTTTCATGTCTATACTACAGAAAATAATGTTGCGATGAACATGAAAGTGAAAGTGAAGTCGCTCAGTCATCTCCGACTCTTAGCGACCCCATGGACTGCAGCCTACTGGGCTCCTCCATCCATGGGATTTTCCAGGCAAGAGTACTGGAGTGGGGTGCCATTGCCTTTTCCAGGATGAACATGTTCATTGCTTCTCCGGCAATGAACATGGGGGGTGCATATATCAAGTTAGAGTTTTCATATCCTTCAGATAAAAATCAAGAAGTGTAATTGCTGGATCATATGGTAATTCTATTCTTAGTTTGAGGAAAACTGTTTTCCTCAAGTTTTCCAAAGTGGTTATACTAATTTACATTCCCACAAACAGTACACAAGGGTTCCCTTTTCTCCACATCCTTGCAAACACTCTTATTTCTTGTCTTTTTTATAACAGCCATTCTGACAGGTGTGACGATTATCTCTTTGTGATTTTGATTTGCATTTCTCTGATTAGTGATGCTGAGCCCCTTTTTATGTACCTGTTGGCCATCTGTATTTCTTCTTTGAAAAAATGTCTATTCATATCTTCTGCCCATAGTTTAATCAGGTTGCTTGTTTTTTTGCTATTGAGTTGCACGAGCTCATTATATATTTTGGATATTAACCTCTTATCAGATATATTATTTGCAAGTTATCAGATATATGATTATTTGCTACCATTTGGTAGAATGTCCTTTCATTTTCTTGATAGTTTCCTTTGGTGTGCAGAAACTGGTTTTATGTAGTCCCACTTGTTTATTTTTACTTTTGTTGTCTTTGCTTTTGGTGTCAAATTCATGAAAACTGTCACCAAGACCAATGTCAAAGAGTTTTACACCGGTCTCCTCCTAGTTTTATTGCTTTCAGATATTATGTTCTGCAACAACAACAACATTATTTTCAAGTCTTTAGACCATTTTCTGTTAATTTTTGTGTATTGAATAATAGATGTCTATAGTTTTACTCTTTGAAAATTGGCTATCCAGTTTCCCCAACACTATTTATTAAAGAGACTGTCCTTTCCACATTGAATATTCTTGGCTATTTTGTCAAATTATTGGCCATTTATGCATTATCTTATTTCTGCTTCATTCTTCACTCTCAAGATTGCTTTAGCTATTTGAGGTCTACTATGTATCTGATCTGATCTGATGCAGCTCCATACAAATTTTAGGATTGTTTTTTCTATTTCTGTGAAAAATGTCATTGGAATTTTAATAGGGTTTGCATTAAATCTGTAAATTGCTTCAGTTAGTATGGACATTTTAACAATATTAATTCTTCTAATCCACAACCAGAGATTATCTTTCCATTAATTTGCATCTTCTTCAGTTCCTATCATCAGTGTCCTACAGTTTTCAGTGTACAGGTATTTCATCTTCTTGGGTAAATTTATTCCTTGTGTTGGTTAGTTGCTAAGTCATGTCTGACTCTGCGACCCCATGGACTGCAGCACACCAAGTTTTTCTGTCTTTCACTATCTTCTGGAGTTTTCACAGACTCATGTCCATTGAGGCAGTGATGCCATCCAACCATCTCATCCTCTGTCATCTCTTTCTCCTCCTGCCTTCAATCTTTCCCAGTATCAGGGTCTTTTCCAATGAGCTAGCTCTTCGCAGCAGGTGGACAAAGTACTGGAGCTTCAGCCTTGGCATCAGTCCTTCCAATGAATATTCAGGGTAGATTTCCTTTAGACTGACTGGTTTGATCTCCTTGCAGTCCAAGGGACCCTAAAGAGCCTTTTCCAGCACCACATTTCGAAAGCATCAATTCTTCGGCACTCAGCCTTCGTTATGGTCCAACTCTCACATCAGTACACACCAGTGGAAAAACCATAGCTTTGACGAGACGGACATTTTTGTTTAACACAGGTAAGCCTTAAGCTTGTAGCATATTTATGTGCTGACAGAAAAAAGCCAAGAGAAAGGAAGATGAGAGAGAAGATAATAGACGGACCCCAAGTTCCTGAGGACATGGCAAAAAAGGAGCTCCAAACAGAGGTGGTAGGAATAACCTTAAAGGAGAGAAGGCACAATTATTCCTTGAGACAAATACTGCAGGTGAGACTGGGGAGCTGCGAGTCAGACAAGTTTCCATTTGATTACCTCTATCTTCAATTTTCGGAGAAGGCGATGGCACCCCACTCCAGTACTCTTGCCTGGTTTTTATAAAGTAGAGGCATAATCAAGTAATTCAGACTCATGGTTAAATTGCAACAGCTTAAACAGATGTTGTATGTAATAGAAAGGAGAGCTAAAAAGAGACATAAAATAACAAAAGGCAGAACTGAGTGCCTCACTGATACTGGAGACCATGAAATTGGAAAAAGAACCAATCAATGTGATTATGTAAGTGCTCTGCAAAATAGGCTTACCAAGTTGGTAACCAAGGAAAATTGACAATTACATTGTGGAATTTGCTTTTGTTGTTCAATCACCCAGCTGTGTCCTACTCTTTGCAACCCTATGGACTGCAGCATGCCAAGCCTCCCTGCCCCTCACCATCGCCCAAGGTTTGCCCAAGTTCATGTCCACTGCATCAGTGATGCCATCCAGCCATATCATCCTCTGATGCCCTCTTCTCCTTCTGCCCTCAATCCTTCCCAACATCAGGGACTTTTCCAATGAGTGGGCTGTTCACATCAGATGACCAAAATACTGGAGCTTCAGCTTCAGCATCAGTCCTTTCAACAAGTATTCAGGGTTGATTTCCCTTAAGATTGACTGGTTTGATCTCCGTGCTGTCCAAGGGGCTTTTGGGAATCTTCTCCAGCTGCACAGTTCAAAGGCATCAATCTTTGGCGTTCTGCCTTCTTTACAGTCCAACTCTCACAACCCTACGTGACCCCTGGGAGGACCATAGTCTTGACTATACGGACCTTTGTTGGTAGAGTAATGTCTCTGCTTTTCAACATACTGTATAGGTTTGTCATAGCTTTCCTGACAAGAAGCAACTGTCTTCTGATTTCACGGCTGCAGTCACGATCCCCAGTGATTTTAGAGCCCAAGAAGAGCAAATGTGTCGCTACTTCCACATTTTCCCCTTCTATTTGCCATGAAGTAATGGGGCTGGTTGCCATGATCTTAGTTTTTTTAAATATTTCGTTTATGCCAACGTTTTTGCTCTCTTCCTTCACCCTCATTAAGAGGCTCTTGAGGTTCCTCTTCGCTTTCAGCCATTAGAGCGGTATCATCCGCATATCTGAGGTTGTTACTATTTCTCCCGCCTATTCCAGTTTGTAACTCATCCAGCCCAGCATTTCTCATGATGTGCTCAGCTTATAGGTTAAACAAACAGGGTGACAGCAGACAGCCCTGTTGTACTCCTTTTTCAAACCTGAACCAATCAGTTGTTCCATACAGGGTTCTAACTGTTGCTTCTAACTGTTGATTAGAGTTTACATTTTGCCAATTCAGGTACAGAGGAAAGAAATGGGAAAATGGAGTTGAAGTTACTGGTCACAGAGTGACTAATCCAGGAAGAAGTGAAGAATGGAGACCAAAGCTGGACAGAAAAGAAAGCTGTGGTTTTAAAAAAAAAAGTAAATTTTGGAAATGGTAGAATTTGGGATTGGAAGAAGGTAAACAAACAAACAAACAAAAAAAAAATGGAGGTACATGGAGGGAACAATCAAGACGCTGGTTGACAAAAGGAACAAAGAGGGGTCACAACAAAGCTAGAAGGCACTAGGGATTTAAGGAAATGCTGACCCCCTCCTTTTAGGGTTATCTCACACACATACAAAATAAGATGATATGCATGACAGAGCAATGTAAATTGCTATAGAAATGCCAGATATTGTTGGTGGTAACAGTGATATTATTGTTGTTATTTTTATTATTATGTTTAGTGTTCCCTTTAAAAGGTAAGCTCTGTATTTCTTTTAATTTCTATGATTAATGAAATTAGTAAAGTACCAAACCTTGTACCATTTCAATATATTTTATATATATTTATATAATTTAATACTATGAAAACTTCTTTCCATCTCCACAAAAGCAAATAAAAGTCAACATGCCTGGAGTGTAATCTTGATAAATTTCTTCTGCTTTCTCTGACTTCAAGGGTACAGAGATTGTTCCAAACGTTTTATGTTTCATTGTCTCCTTTCCTGCTGGTTGGTTCCCTGATGGTAGAACATCTTGATAATACTTTGCTTCTTCATGTTTTAAAACTCTAACATGACAAAGAAAATAAGATACTATAGTTAATATTCTCTATAACTTAAATTTTAAATCTTTCTTCTGTACTTTACAGTGCAACAAAATATCTATCCTGTCAAACAATTTTTGATAGGCACTTTGGAAAGCAGATCTGAAACATGGAGAGTCTGGTTAAATACTAAATAGGTCTAACTGATATTACTGAAATTTTAAAGCTGAAAGGGACTTAAGAATCTTCATCTAATTTTATTTTAAATGATAAAGAAATGTTACCCATTTCCTGTGCCTCTGATATGACACGCATAAATATTTATCTGAAATTTTATACTTTATTATTAAAGATAAATACAATGATGGATGACAATAATCAAAAAGCAACAAGAAAAAAGAAATGTTACCCAATGAAGTTGGTGGCAGGGTGAGGTCAGAATAGTTTTCTGAAATTCAATCCTTACATAATTACCCTCCTTTATAAAAATAAAAAAAAAAAAACTACAGCAACCATCACCAACAACCTATATCAGGATTAAAGCCAAAATCTTTTCACATTGCTTTAGCTGTTTACTTTGTAAATGTTGGGAAAATGTATTCATAAGAACAGAATCCAAAATGACTGCCTACAATACCTACAGCTACATACCATACTTTTGCAAAGCAGAGAAAATTCAAACATATACTTCTCAGTAGAAAAGAGACCCTTGTTAGGTATATTAAACAAAAATACTTGATCACTTGAATAATATGGTAATACTTCTCTTCAAAGACAATAAAGCATTTCTTTGAACCTGTTTATGGATGGATAACTTTATTAGGTATTCCTAACTCGTTTTTCTTTGAGGACTTTGTGAGTGCCATTCAGTTTGGACAGCAAGGAGATCCAACCAGTCCGTCCTACAGGAAATCAGTCCTGAATATTCATTGAAAGGACTGATGTTGAAACTGAAATTCCAATACTTTGGCCACCTGATACGAAGAACTGACTCACAGGAAAAAACCCTGATGCTGGTAAAGATTGAGGGCATGAGGAGAAGGGGATGACAGAGGATGAGATGGTTGGATGGCATCACTGACTCAATGGACATGAGTTTGAGTAAACTCCAGGAGTTGGTGATGGACAAGGAGGCCTGGCGTACTGCAGTCCATGGGGTCGCAAAGAGTCAGATACGACTGAGCTACTGAACTGAACTGAACTGATTCGGTTTATAAACACCTTGAACAGTTGCCTTGTCATTATAATGACTATCCCCAAAACTTTTCCATATCCTTTGTTCTTTTTTTTTTTTCTTCCTGAATTGTTTACCATTTTCTTAGCAATACCGAGGAGTTATTTTCACATTTTGGGTGGTAATCTTTGGTCATTTTATATGTATTAAAAGTATCTTCCACTTTGGACTTATCTTTGAACTCTTGACAAATAGAAGTTCTTAACTTTAAAATAGTCTAATTTATCTGTGTATGATTTGTCTTAATTAAGAAATATTTCCTTACTCCACAGTGATAACAAAATTCTCATAAATTTTCCTAACAGCCTTACGGTTTTGCCTTTCACAAGTCTTATAACTGATTTGTGGGATGAGGACAAATGCAATTTCTGTACCCTCCTGATAAGGATATGTGATCGAACCCAGGTCTCCCGCGTTGCAGGCAGATGCTTTACCATCTGAGTCACCAGGGAAGCCCATGTGATCATTACAACAGCATTACTGAACACCCCATCCTCTCCCTCACTTATCTGTACCAGCAAGTCTGTCATCAATCAAAATGTGTGTACAATTATTCATTCCTGGTTCTTTATTTTTATTTGTTTATCCTCATTTCTATATCACACTACTTTATTTACTATAGTTTTGATAGCTTTAAATTGTCTTTTTCCCAAATTTTCCCAAATTGTCTTTTTCCAAAGAAAGTGCTTACATATTCTTGGCCCTTTGATTTTCTATATACATTCTGTTGCACTCTCAATTAAATTCTGTAATTTTACTTATAAAGGTCAAATATATTTTTTATTAGAGTATAACTGTTTTACAACGTTGTGTTAGTTTCTGCTGTGTAACAAAGTAAATGAGCTACATCCTGCTAATGCAAGAGACTTAAGAAATGCGGGTGAGATCCCTGGGAAGATTCCCCTGGAGGAGGGCATGGCAACCCATTCCAGTATTCATGCCTAGAGAATACCATGGACAGAGGAGCCTTGTAGGCTACAGTCCTTGGGGTCACACAGAGTCAGACACGACTGAAGTGAGTTAGCACACACACACACAACCCCCTCTCCTTCCCACCCCGCAAGCCTACCCCTCTAGGTCGTCACAGAGCCCCAAGCTGAGCTCTCTGTGCTATACAGCAGCTTCCCACTAGCTATCTGCTTATACATGTAGTATACATGCCAATACTACTCTCTCAATTTGTCCCTTCCTCCCATGTCCACAGGTCCATTCTCTACATCTGTGTCTCTATTCTTGCCCTGCAGACAGGTACATCTGTACCATTTTTGTAGATTCCATATATATGTGTTAATATATATTTGTTTTTCTCCTTCTTATTTCACTTCATATGAAAGACTCTAGGTCCATCCACATCAACAAATGACCCATTTCATTTCTTTTTATGACTGATATCCCACTGTATATATGTACCAAATCTTCTTTATCCATTCATCTGTTGATGGGCATTTAGATTGCTTTTATGTCCTGGCTATTGTAAATAATGCTGCAATGAACACTGAGGAACATGTGTCTTTTTGAATTATGGTTTCCTCAGGGTAAATGTCCAGCAGTGGGATTGTTGGGTCATATGGTAGTTCTATTTCTAGTTTTTTAAGGAACCTCCATATTGTTCTCCATATTGGCTATATCAATTTACATTCCCAGCAATAGAGCAAGAAGGTTCCCTTTTCTCCACACCCTCTCCAGCATTTATTGTTTGTAGATTTTGATGATGACCATTCTGACTGGTGTGAGGTGATATGTCATTGTAGGTTTGATCTACATGTCTGTAATATTTAGTGATGTTGAGTATCTTCTCATACAAACACATCATTTTTAAAAGAATTTTTTAGGTACTTTATTTTTCATTATTATTATGAATGATAGTTACGGTTTAATTATATTTTTGATCTATTGCTGGACCACAGAAAAGCAATACACTTATAAATACTGATTTTAATCTTGCAGCCTTGCTAATAAATTCACTTATTATAAAATTTTGTAAATTATTTTGTATTTTATTTGTAGACAGTCTATGAATAATTGCAGTTTCTGATCTTTCAAACCTTACAGCTTTCTTTGTCTTTTTTCTTTTCCTTCCTTAGGACCTATGATAGAATGTTGAATAGAAATGGCAACAGAGCAAGCATTCCTGTCACTCCTCTGAATTTAAAAGGAATGCTTTTAACACTTGATCATTCAAAATATGTTATTGCTCTTGGTTTTTGGTAAATGCCCTTAATCAAGTGGTTTCCTAAGAGTTTTTATCATTAACAGATATTAAATTTTATCAAATCTTTCTCTTTCATCTTTTAATTGGTATTGATAGATTTTCTAACATTGAAACTTGCATTTCTGAAATAAACTACACAATTTGATCTTGATGTATCATCCATTAATATACATTGCTTTAATTGGTAGGTTAATATTTTATTTAGGATTTTTTTGCTTCTGCGGTCATGCATGAAACTTATTTGTAGGATTATACAAACTTCCCTCAAAAACTGAGTTAGAGGCTACTTTCTCTTTTTCTGTTCTGTAGAATAAGTTATATATGATAGGATTCACTCTTCTAGAAACTCAAAAACTCAATTTCTCTGGACCTGATGTGTGTGGTCTGTGGTGGTAAGAGAAAGAGGAATGGGAGTGGTGGTGATTCACTGCTACTAATTCAACAATTTAAGTGGTAAAAGAAAGCTCATATTCCTATTATTTATTGCGACTATCTTATATATTTGTATTTTTCTTAAAATTTTTATATTTTGTGTAAGCTTTCAACTTATTATCACAAAACAGTTCATTTACTCTTATCCTTTTAATTCAGATCTGTACTTAGGTCCCTTTTCTGATTTGTATTAGTTACAAAGCCACTGTATGACACTACTGCGTGGTGCGTCACTCACCCTACTCTCCCCTGATCTGGGTTTCAGGAGGCAGCACATCTGTGTTTCAGGAGAGAACACATCGTGAATGGTGCTTCCTGGGGTTGTGCAGTGTCACAACCCTGTCTATGTGTGACTTCCCTTTCTTTCTCCTGGTTGATCTTATCAAATGATTGTCAGTTTATTGACAACTTGTGCTTTTGCTGGTTTTTCTTTATCTTTGATATCTATTATGTTAATTTCTGATAATCTTTATCTTCTTCCTTCTGCCTTCTTAGGATTTATTCTGTTCTACATTCTCACCCCTAACTACTTAGATTGTTAACTCATTAATTTTTTTAGCCCTTTTTGTCTTTTAATACACAGTTTAATGACTATAAGTTTCTCCCTAAACACACAATTTTTATATGTGTGACATAGTTACTAATGCAGTAGTTTAAGCTCCCTTCAATTCTTCTTTTCTTCTTTCTATTACTATATTCAGTTCTAAGATTTTTTTCCTAATTTCCTTTAGAGGTCCTCCTTTCACCAACTAGTTATTTAGAAAAGTATTTGTTTTTTCAGATATTATGTTTCATTTCCAAATGGTTTCTAGTTAAACTCTTATAACTAAGTTCTAATGTAATTAAAGAGTATGTAATGTATATTGATAATTTTTTAAACAAGATTTATGGTCTTAAATGGCACAGCATTACAACTGTTCCATATACCTTGAAATAGAAGGTATAACTTTTATTTTTTACATTTTTTATCCGTTGTTATCCTTTTGCATTTTAGGATGCTTTCACACCGTGCGTTTTTTAAATTCAATTTGACATTTAAAAAGAAAAAGTTTAGTCCATTTGCATTTACTGTGATTACAGACATTTTGGGGATTTATTTCTACCATCTTATTTTGTTGTCTATGGATCCCTTTTCTTGTTGTTTCTCTGTATTTTATCTCTATTTTTTTCATTTTTTTTTTTCAGGAAAATTTCTTCAACTTTACCTTTCAACTGTTCTCTTAAGCTTCACTTCTGCTATTATATAATTAAATTTTCAAAACTATTTTTATGCAAGTGCTCCATTTTTTTTATTCTCTAAATGTGAACTGTTTCTTCTGTTACTGTTCAGTCATTTAATGATAGTTTTGTGGTGGTGGTTGTTGAAGTTTTCTTCTCCCTGTATTATGTATTTCCTCCAAGCTTCTTTGATTTGTTTCGCTTTCTATCGTGCTATAAACAATCCTCAAATGATCACAGTTTGCTGGTTGTATATGAGTCACCACTAAAATAACAATGAAACAACTCTTCATGCACTGGTGTTTTTCAACTGGTAGATTTGACTTTGGGGCAATCTGGGAATTTTGTTAGGTAATTCCTACTGACATTATCTACACATCTTTCCTTTTGGCTGGTCAATTTCCCAGAGAGTAATCTCTAGCTTTTAGCTGTGAGCTTTCTCATAGTCAAACAAAAGAAGAAAACTAAAGATCTCTTTGATTTGAATACATTAATCTGCTCTCAGCTGTTCTCAGATTATTTCTGAGAATAAAGAAAGAAAGAATCTTTTGGCTGTGAGAGGTGAAGAAAGATACATATTCTGATTGCTTCTTATACAAACTTTCAACTAACTGATTGCAGTCTCAGCTGCTCTGCACTTTCAGAGGTACATAATATCCTTAATTCCTGAGTTTGTGGGACTGGAGAGAATAGTGATGGAAGGGAGGAGATGGGGGAGGATGAATCAGCCTGTTTCTGGGCTACACCAACTGACACCTTGGGTTTATAATTTCCACTCTGCTAAATTAATGATAACTTATCCATGTATTTTCAAGCTTTCAAAATGTCACTGGTACTCCCACTTGCTTGTATCTCATCTTGAATTCTCTTATTCCTTACTGTCATTTTAACATGGTTTTAGGAAGGAGAGCCATAAAAACAAGGGTTCCAATCCATCATGTTTAAATACAACTCAGAAATATTTTCAAGATTTCTTCTCCATTATTTTTTTCTGAGTGTTTGCTGATACACTCTTTTCTTCATCTGCTCTCTGCTGCCCTCTTCTGCTCTGAGCTGTAGTTTTCTATCCACAGTCCATATCTAGAACCAAACCACCTACTGCCTTCCTGGGATTTCGCAGCTGTTGATTAGTTTCTCACACCCATCAACCTCTTTCACACTTTTTGGCATATCCAAAGTTGGTCTGGGAGAAGGAGTCAGTGTTGATTTGCCTATCTTGTCGGGAAGAACCTCCTAAGAAACCAAGGTTTTCTACATGCCACAACCCTCATTCAATTCTCATGTGATACGTTATATTTTCCATTGTCAGAATGGCTTATCACTAGCCAGGTATGTTTGAGATTTTAATTTAATTATATCTTATTTTACCTTGGTTTTGAGTTTCCTTTATCCTTGTTCCTGTCTTTATTTACTGGTGTCAAATCATTGGGTCTGAATGTCTCCATATATTTTTCTGAACAAAACTATGAAGTGATGAGCTGAAAAAATACATTCACGTTATTTTTAAAACATAAAAAATTATTTCACAGCTATTACTACTGATTCTATAAACTATATATATATATATATGTATATATATAGTTCCCAACTTTCCAGTAGGCTTATTAATTTAATACTCTCATTACCTTCAAGTGTTTCTTGTGTGTAATATAATTTTCAGAGCCTTCACTATGCTAGCTATCTTTCTCAGGGCAGTCCATATTGTCTAACTTCCTCTCTATGACAATTTTTTCCTTCTTACATTGATGTGTTTATATACATACAATTCTAATTGACCTTAAATTCTATACTAAATATAGTAAGTTTTAAGATCATCTCCCCAAGAATAAATCATCAGAAAGAACTCAGGGAAGTCAACAGAACTGGAAGCCTAAGACACCGAACTCATTTCACCATTCACTAAGTACTAAGGCCACATTCATGTACTACCAGAATGCCTCAGATAGAACAGAATAGAACAAAAGGAAATGGGTTTTGAAATATGCAAGACAGAGAGTCTCTTTCTGATTACCGAGGGAAATTTAACAAGATACAGAAAGTCTCAAAATAAAGTAAATTTTGCATGGAAGTAAATTCTAACTAAATAATTTAAGCCAAGAATAATTTTCTTAGCTTTTAACTGTGAGTTTTTTCAGTCATTTAAATACATTAAGAAATGTATGGAGGTTTCCAGGTTCGATGCATGAGACAGAGTGCTCAGGGTCGGTGCACTGGGATGACCCTGAGGGATGGGATAGGAGCAAGATGGGAGGGGGATTCAGGATGGGGAACACATGTATACCCATGGCTAATTCATGTCAATGTATGGCAAAAAACACTACAATATTGTTAAGCAATTAGTCTCCAATTAAAATAAATAAATTAATTAAAAAACTAAAAAGAGAGTTACCATATGACCCAGCCACTCCACTCTTGGGCATGTATCTGGAGAAAAACATGGTTCAAAAGGATATATGCACCCCAGTGTTCACTGAAGCACTATTCACAATAGCCAAGATATGGAAACAACTTAAATGTCCATTAACAGATGAATGGACAAAGATGTGGCACATGTGTACAATGGGATGCTGCTGCTGCTGCTAAGTCACTTCAGTCGTGTCCGACTCTGTGTGACCCCATAGACAGCAGCCCACCAGGCTCCACCGTCCCTGGGATTCTCCAGGCAAGAACACTGGAGTGGGTTGCCATTTCCTTCTCCAATGCATGAAAGTGAAAAGTGAAAGTGAAGTTGCTCAGTTGTGTCAGACTCTTGGCGACCCCATGGACTACAGCCTACCAGGCTCCTCCATCCATGGGATTTCCCAGGCAAGAGTACTGGAGTGGGGTGCCATTGCCTTTTCTGAATGGGATGCTACTCAGCCATAATAAAGAATGAACTAATTCCATTTACAGCAATATCGAGGGACTGGAAATTATCATACTAAGTACAAGTCAAAAAGAGAAGGACAAATACAACTATCATTGTATGTGAAAACTAAAATATGGCACAAATGAAGTTATTTGCGAAACAGAAACAAACTCACAGACATGGAGAAGACTTGTAGTTACCGAGGGGGAGGAGAGTGGGAGAGGGGTGGATTGGAAGTTTGAGGTTAGGAGATGCAAACTATTATATATAGAATAAAAAACATCCTACTGTACAGCACAGGGGGCTATATTCAATATTCTGAGATAAACTATAATGCAAAGAATATAAAAAAGAATGTACAGATTTGTATAACTGAGTCACTTTGCTGTATAGCAGAAATTAACAAAACACTGTAAATCAACTATACTTCAATAAAAGTAAAATTTTAAAAAAATATGGCACTGACACAAAAACAGTAACTAATACAGTAACTAATATTAATTTCCAGTCCATCCATATTGCAGATCAATCGAACAGGATAGAGAGCCCAGATATGAACTCACACACATATAGTCAATCTATGACAAAGGCTTCCCTAGTAGCTCAGCTGGTAAAGAATCTTCCTGCAATGCAGGAAACCCCGGTTCAATTCCTGAGTCAGGCAGATCCCCTGGAGAACAGATAGGTTACCCACTCTAGTATTCTTGGGCTTCCCTGGTGGCTCAGCTGGTGAAGAATCTGCCTGCAATGCAGGAGATCTGGGTTCAATCCATGGGTTGAGAAGATCCCCTGGAGAAGGAAAAAACTACCCATTCCAGTATTCTGGCCTGGAGAATTCCATGGACTGTATAGTACATGGGGTCGCAAAGAGTCAACAAATCTATGACAAAGGAGGCAAGAACATACAAGACAGTCTCTTCAATAAGGGGTACTGCAAAAACTGGACAGCCACATATAAAAGAATGAAATCAGAACATTCTTTAACACCATATACAAAAATAAACTCAAAATGGATTAAAGATCAAAATGTTAAGACCAGATACTATAAAACTCCTAGAGGAAAACACAGGCAGAACACTCTTTGACATAAAACACAGCAATATGTTTTTGGATCCTTGTCCTAAAGCAAAGGAAATAAATGCAAAAGTAAACAAATGGGACCTAATTAAAACTTAAAAAGCTTTTGTGTAGTAAAGGAAATCACTGATAAAATGAAAGGACAGCCTACTGAATGGGAGAAAATATTTGCCGATGATATGACCGATAATGGGTTAATATCCAAAATACATAAACAGCTAATTCAACTCAATATAAAAAGTCTGGTTTAAAAATGGACAGAAGGTATGAATAGACTCTATTCCAAAGAAGACAACACAGATGGCCAACAGGCACATGAAAATATGCTCAACATCATTAATCAAACAGAGGAATGCAAATTCAAACCACACTGAGATATCACCTCAAACCTGTCATAATAGCTATCATAGAAAAGAATACAAATAACAAATGTTGGCAAGGATAGAGAGAAAAGACAACCTTCTGACACTGTTGGTAGGAGGTGTAAATTGGTGTAGACACTGTGGGAAACAATACAGAGGTTTTTTAAAAAAACTAAAAATAGAACCACCATCAGTTCAGTTCACTCGCTCAGTTGTGTCCAACTCTTTGCTACCCCATGGACTGCAGCATGCCAGGCTTCCCTGTCCACCACCAACTCCCAGAGTTTACTCAAACTCATGTCCACCAACTAGCTCATCCTCTGTCATCCTCCACCCAAAAAAACTGTTAGAGTTAATAAACAAATTCAGTAAAGCTGTAGGAATCAAAATCAACATTCAAATATCAATTGCATTTCTATATACTAACAATGAACTACACAAAAAAGAAATTGAGAAATCAATCACACTTACAATAACACCAAAAAAGATAAATTCTGAAGGACAAATTTAACCAAGGAAATTAAAAGACCTGTACATTGAAAACTATAAGACACTGATGAAAGAAACCGAAGCAAAACACAAAATTATGGAAAATTAGCTCATGCTCACATATTACAGTAACTAATATTAAAATGCCCATACTTCCCAAAATAATCAACAGATCCAATGCTATCTCTATCAAAATTCCAATAGCATTTTTCATAAAAGTAGGAAAAAAAATGCTTTGCTTGGAACCACGAGAGACCCTCAATAATCAAAGTCATTTTTGGAAAAAAGAATAAAGCTACAGGTATCACACTTTCTGACTTCAAGGTATATTACAGAAATCTGCAGTCCTGTGTCGGGAACCAGTCCAGAAATTCAAGCAGTCCAGAAATTCAAGCAGAAATTCAGAATTTCTTCAGTCCAGAAATTCAAGCAGTCCTGTGTCAGGAACCGGGGCAGAGGCCAATGTGTTTCTTATTATTTCACAATAGTCTATTGTTGGCTGGCTTTGAAGATGGAAAGATTAGTTCAGTTAGAATTAATAAACAAATTCAGTAAAGTTATAGGTTACAAAATCAATAGGAATTTGGCCAAGATGGCAGAGAAGGCAGACCCTGAGCTCACCTCCTCCTATGGGCACACAAAAGTTACAGAGCAATTACTGATGATAAAGACTGGAATCTAGCAGAAAATACCTTTATCTTTAGTTGTGACTAAAGATAAAAAAATAGGAAGGGTACAGTTAAGTCTCAGACCCCTAGTGGGCAACTCACAAATTACAAATACAGAGGAGTAAGAGGTCCATGCCCCACATCAGCGTCCCTAGTCCAGGGTCCTGCATCAGGAACATGAGCCCCCAGAACATATGGCTTTGAAAGTCAGCAGAATTTACTTTCAGGACACCCAGAGGGCTGAGGGAAACAGGAACTCCATTCTTACCGGGTGCACATAAAATCTCACATGCTCTAGGACTCAGGGCAAAAGTAGTAAGTTGAAAGGAACCTGGGTCACACCTTATCTGATGATTCTGGAGAGCATTCCAGGGAAGCAGGAGGCAACTGGAAGTCATCCTGGGGATACAGACACTGGGAGTAGTCATTTTAGGGAACTTTTTCTATCATGAGGACAGGGACACTAGCAAGCACCACTTTGGAATTTCTCTCTAGCATATTAGAACTCATCCCTACCCACCTACCTGTTAGCGCCAGTACTGGGATGCCTCAGGCCAAGTAACTAGCCCAAGTGGGAACAAAGCCCCACCAACCAGCAGGCTGGCTGCTATAGGGGTGCTGAACCCACAGCTGCCCCAGGACAAGACCCTTTTCACCAGAGACCCTGGAACCCAGCTCCCACTCACCAGTAGACCAGCATCAGCCCCAGGACCTACTGGGCCCTGTCCCCTCCTACCGGTGGGGAGAGGGTGGAATACTTCCAGGGCCCTATAGCCAGAGACTCCAGATTCCAGCACTGCCCACCAGAGGGCAGCCAGCCCCAAGGCCAGCCTACATACACCAGTAAACCAGCACTAGCTCTGAGACCTCCCGGGCCTCAGCTCCACCTATGGTAGGCCTAAATACCAGCTCCAAACCCTGGCCCCTGTAGCCATAGACCTCAAGCTCTAGCACTGCCCATCAGAGGGCCAACACTAGTCCTGTACCAGCCTCACGTGTCAGTTGGCTAGCATCCGCTCCAGGATCACTGCAGTTTCACAGCTTGCCACGGCAGGACCTAGACTACCCTGCCAGCAGGCTAATCCCAGCCCTAAGACACCCTGGATCCCTCAGCCAGCTGTGTCAGGAACAAGCCCCAACCACCACCAAGTCAACACTAGCTCTGGGACACTGGTCCCTTCAGTCAGTGGCCCCAGGATCCAATCCCACCTCCTAGCAGGTTGACATCAGCTTCACATCTGCCAGGACTCTATAGCCAGCCACCTTGTGACCCTACCCAACCCCATCAATCAGTAGCCAGCAACCTCTACCCAAGGCAGGGCCTGCCTGGCGACCAACCAGGTCGGGGGCCAGCCAGGCCTAGTAGACCACCCACAAGTGTCAACTTGCCACAACATAAGGACTCATGCAGCTCACATATGGCACACCCCTAAACAATATAGGTCTTTGACTAGGGGGAATGTTCGATTAGGATACATAGGACATCCCTATAAAAGGCCACTTTTCCAAAGTCAGGAAATGTAACAAGCCTACAAAACACATGGAAATAAGAACAACAAGTTAGGCAAAATGAGAAAACAGAGAAACATGTTCCAAACAAAGGAACAAGATAAAACCCCAAAAGAATTAAATGAAGTGGGGACAGAAAATCTACTTGAGAAAGAGTTCAGGGTAGTGATCATAAAGATGATCAAAGAACTCAAGAGGATTTGGGATGAACAGAGTGAGAAGTTTTTAACAAAGAGTTTAAAATATAGATGGACCGGAGATGAATAATATAGTGCTGAAATGCAAAATACACTAGAAGGAATGATCAGTAGACTAAATGATACAGAGGAACAGATCATGAGCTGGAAGACAGGTAGTGGAAGTAACTGAAAAGAAACAGGAAAAAAAAAAAAAAGAAAAGATGACAATTTAAGAGAACTTTAGGCTTCCTTCGTAGCTCAGCTGGTAAAGAATCGGCCTACAATGCGGGAGACCTGGATTAAATCCCTGGGCTGGGAAGATCCCCTGGAGAAGGAAATGGCTACCCACTCCAGTATTCTGGCTGGGACAATTCCATGGGCAGAGGAGACTGGCAGGCTACAGTCCATGGGGTCTTGAAGAGTTGGACACAACTGAGCTACTTTCACTTTCACTGGGACATCAAACATACTAACATGCACATTACAGAGATCCCAGAAGGAGAAGAGAGAGAGAAGACATAGAGCTGAAAACTTTCCTAACTTCGGAAAAGGCTTCCAGGTCCAGGAAGCACAGAGAGTCCCAAACAGGTTCAACACAGAGAGGACCAATCAAGACACATGTAATTAAAATAGTAAAAATTAGAAAAAAAATAAAATAAAAATAAAGAAGAAATGCTCTGCAAAACAGTATTTTATTTAAAATTTCCTTCATTTTTACCTGATGTCCCCTTTCTGTTACAGGATCTGATCACCATTATTTTGATTGTTTGTTTTAGGTACTTCTTGAAAAAATAAAATCATTGAATAACTTTCAAAAAAAAAAAATAAAAATGAAATAGTAAAAATTAAAGAGACTATTAAAAGCAGCATGAGAAAAACAACAAGTTATGTACAAGGCTATAAGGCTCATAGCTAACTTTCGACAGAAACTCTGCAGGCCAGAAGAGAGTGGCATGATATATCTAAAGTGATAAAAGGGGGAAATAGTAATAATCTATTCAGTAAGGCTTTCATTCAAAGTTAATGGAAAGATTATGAGTTTTACATGCAAGCAAAAGCTAAAAGAGGTCATCACTACCAAACTAGCTGTACAAGGGATTTCTCTACGTGAAAAAGAATAGACCACAACTAAAAACGACAAAAAAATAAAAAGACATGTCAAATCAGTGGGAAAAACTGATCTAGAAAAAAAGGACCACATGGGAATAAACTGAAACTGAACATTTTCTCATTCACACCAAATATACAAACAAAATAAAAATTTAACTCCAGTGTAATTAAGTACTTAAATATCAAAATTAAAACTTTAAAATATATTTAATATTTCTCTGATGGGGGAAAGGAAAGATTTTTAAACAAGAGTGTATATAAAAGTCTATACACTTAACTGTATTAAAATAAAGAACTTTTGATAAATCTCACTTTTAATAAAGAAAAGCTGTATACTGCAAATGATAGCTGCAAAATATATGTGATACATAGTCTCCAAAGATGGAAAAGGAAATGGCAACCCACTCCAGTGTTCTTGCCTGGAGAATCCCATGGACGGAGAAGCCTGGTAGGCTACAGTCCCTGGGGTCGCACAGAGTCGGACCCAACTGAAGCGACTTAGCAGCAGTCTCCAAAGATAACCACAATTCCTACATGCATGTCTATTTATTACAAAGTAGAGTCTATTCCTCTTTCTCAAAGCAGAGCTTGTCTTAGTGATTTCTTCTGACCAACAGAGACCTGTTAAAATAACTTTATGCCAGTTCCAGGCCTAGCCCTTAAGAGTCCTGCCAGCTTCCCCTCTCCCTCTTGAAGCGAAGAACTGTGGGAGAAATCCAACTACCCTGCTGAGACTACGCATGCTCCAAGTCATCAGCCACACAGAAAAGTTCTGAACCACCAGACATGAGTGAAGACATTTTGAACCTTCCAGCCCCACCCAGCCATCAAATAAATATAGTCAGATGAGTGACCCAGGGCCATATGAAGCTACAAAAACACCCCTCTGAGCCTAGAGCCTAGAGAAATAATAAATCATTCTTGATTTAAGCCAGTGAATTCTAGAGCGATTTGTTAAACAGCAATAAACAACTGAAGTGACATCTAACATACATACCACAAAAAATTAGTCTCAAGAACAAAAAAAAGAACTACACTAAAAAAAAACGACTAAAACAATTACACAGGCAAATGATATGTACAGGCATTTCACAGAAGAAGAAATAAACATAACAAGTTATGTTCAATGTCATTACTAATCAGGATCATGCAAATTAAGATCATAAGTCAACATTTCTGTAATTCAACTGGCAAAAGAAGTTTGACAACATCAAGCAGAGAGGATAGACATTAGTAGTATCTCTTAGATTGCTGGTAAGAGTATATAACCACTCCAGAAAAGTTTGGCATCTTCTTTAAAAACTGAACATTACCCTATATCTCAGCAATTACATCCTAATATACCTTCTCCCCAAGTGGCGCTAGTGGTAAAGAACCCACTTGCCAATGCAGGAGACATAAGAGATGGGTTCTTCAAAAAAAAAAAAGAGAGAGAGATGGGTTCTATCCTTGGGTCAGGATGATCCAAAGAGCATGGTAACCCCCTCAAGTATGCTTGCCTGGAGAATCCCATGGCTAGATAAGCCTGGAGGACTACAGTCCACAGGGTCACAAAGAGCAGAGCATGACTGAGGCGACTTTAGCACACACACACATACCTACAATGGACACAAGTTTGAGCAAAATTCAGGAGATAGGGAAGGATAAGTAAGCCTGGCATGCTGCAGTCCATGCGGTTGCAAAGAGACATGATGAAGTGTTTGGCATGCACGCATACCTACATACACACACACACACACACAAATAAAAACTTTTTCACATGTGCAATAGAAAACAGTACAAAATCTTCCACAGTAGCCTTGAGAATAATATCTAAAAGCTGGAAACAACACTAAAAGCCCAGCACTAAGAGAATAAACAAATTATGATCTAATAATACAATGAAATATTACACTACAGTAAAAATAAAACAATTAACCTTGGTAAAATATCATTGGTAAGAGGAATTATTAGAAAACTCATTCAGAATATTTTTCTTTTTTGTAAACTTCAAAAACAGTTAAGCTAAGAAATATACTGTAGACATACACGTGTGATTTTGAAAGCTTTTAATACTTCAAGATAATATGAAAAGAACTAAATCAGGGATGATGGAGACCTGAGGACCTCCATAGTCACTGCCCTTGCTGAACTCTTGCTGAACACTCTAAAATAAAACTGCTGAACAGTTGCTGAGTTGCTGAAATATGCTAAGAACTGGACTAAAGAAAATATACCTTTCCCTAGTAACATGAGATGTGCTTGATAAGCCGATTGCATATATGTAACAAATGTTCCTCCAATAAACAATTTGTTTAAACCCGCAAGAACGTCCCGTTCCCCTATCAAAAACTCTACCTATTTTCCTCCAGTGGGACACTGTTCTGGCTTCCTCCAAAACTGTGGTTCCCCCAATTGCAATTCTAAGACCCCCATTAATCAATTTTTGACCTCTTTATAGTTTGTGGTCCTTCCAGTTGACAATAATAAACACAAAATTCTTGAGGAGTTATAGAAGGCAGAGAGATAAAATAAGAGAAAGATTTGAAGATAAATGTTGCTAATAACCTACTTATTGTCTTATGCAGTGAATTTGCAGGTGACTATTTTATAACTTGAACATACAATTTATTAGTTTTTAAAGACACATGCAATGATCAATGATGGCAGGATGCCATCAATATAGTACAATACAATACAATCTGGTGCATATGAAAATCCTTACCCACTCTGTAAAAAAAAAAAAAAAAACAAAGAGGCCAAAAGTATATCATTTATTGGTTTGTTAGAAAAGTTACCAGCAGACAATAGGTTAATGTCTTAAAAATGCTGAAACAAAAATAACTGCCCATCAAGAAGTTTATATTGTTGAATATGTAAAAAGACTGAGATTATCACCTACAGACCCTCACTTAAAAGAATAATTAAGGATGTACTTCAGCACAAAGTGACATAGAGATGAGATGTATACAAAGTGACAGAATGAACAATGGCCTCCCCAAAGATGTCCACATCCCCTAACCACCCAGAACCCGTGAATAAGTTACCTTACATGGTAAAAGGGACTTTGCAGATGTAATTAAACTAAAATCTCAAAATGGGGAGATTATTCTGGATTATCCAGTGGGTTCAACATAATCACAAGGAACCATGCAAGAGGGAGACAGGAAGATCAAAGGCAGAGAAGGATGTGAGAATGGAAGCCAAGGTCAGAGAAGAGAAGATACAATGCTGCAGGCTTTAAAGATAAGAGAAGGGACTACAAGCCAAGGAATGTAGGCAACCTCTGAAGGGAAGAACAGCTAAGGAAACAGATTTCCCCCTGAGAGCCTCCAAAAAGGAATGCTGAACACATTTTACACATTTTAGCCTTCTGACCTCCAGAACTGTAAAATAATACATTTGTGTTGCTCTCAGCCATGAAATTTGTGGTAATTCCAATTAACAATGGGAGACAAAGACATAGTTACATATATTCACTTATTAAATCCTCACAAAGCCTCTTTGAGTTAGGCACTAGTCTTAAACCCACTTAACATGGTATTACACTCACTTGACATAAAGAAATCAAAGAACAAAATAAGTGGTGGACCTGGATACAAATCCAGGATCCACACCATTAACCTCCATAAAAGTGGTCTTTTAAATGAAAGAACATTGTATCAGAAAAGATTACTGAAAAAACCATTTAAAAAAATATGTATTATGTCAGTAAACATAATGAAAGATTACATTTTAAAAGTTAAAATTAAAATACTGAAACAATAACAGTGTTGGGTAGGAAGAAGTTCAATGGGCATTGTACCTTAAGATCCTTGTTATTAAAAAAAAAACAACAGATGACTGTTATTGTCAACAGAAACAAATATTTAAAAAATGACTGACTTTGTCAGAAAAAATTTATGGACAAATATGTACTAAGGTAACACACTAAAATAACATAAACATAATCTATGGAGCCTAAACAGAGCTGGAAAAATAAATAACACATAGAATGACTGACAGACAGACAGACAGACAGGAGGAGTATAGATGATTCAGAAAATTTCAGCAGCAGACAGGGAAGTGTGATATACAAAAAACACAAAAGAGAAGTAAATCTGGCCCTGTTTCTTCAGTAATCACAATAATAAAAGTGGACTCATTCCATTTATTTAAAGACAGATTGAACAATCAAACTAGACAATGTAGCTAAAAATGTTGCTTATAAAACACATCCATAAAGCAAAAGCGTATCAAAAAGTTCAAAATAAAGAAATGGATGCTGGTGAGAAAGGAAAATGATGCAGTTGCTATGGAAAACTGTCATCGTACTTCAATAAATTAAACACAGAATTACCATATGATCCAACAATTCCACTTCTAGGTAAATACCAAAAGAATCAAAGGCAGTGATTCAAACATATATTTGTACACCAATGTTCAGAGCAGCATTATTCATAAAAGCCAAAGGTAAAAACAACCCAAATGTCCATTAACAGATGAATGGCTAAAGAAAGTAGGTATATACGTACAATGGAATTATTCAGTCTTAAAAAATGACACAGACCACAGAATATTAAAAATGATATCTTGACACAGACCACAATACTTCTAGGATGAACCTAGAAGCCATCATGCTAAGTAAATAATCCAAACACAAAGGACAAAATTTCTAGAAATCCACTTGAATGAGGTTTCTAGAATAGTCAAATTTTACTGGCTATCAGGAGATAGAAGCAGTAATGAAGAGTTAGTATTAAATAAGTACAGAATTTCAGTTGCGGATGATGAAAGTTGGGAAGATGGATTGTGGTAATAGACACACAACAATTTAATGCCACTGAAATATACGTTTAGACATATTATGTCGTGCAATAAAGAAACAAAGAAACAGAAAATACTATACCATGCCAATGGTAATAAAAACAACACTGATTTAACAACATTCTATCAGACAAAATAGAATTTAAAGGAAAAGCATTAATAAGGAGAAATGGAGACTCAACATAATAATAGAAGGGACAATCCATCAAAGAGCTATAATACTTATAACTTTTAAGTACCTAAGATTGCCTCAAAATATACAAAGCAAAGCCTGACAGAATTACAGGAAACTCGACATTTCACAAAAACATGGTGAGATATTTCAACCTATCTCAATGATCTATAGATCAAGTGAGCAAAAAAAGTAGTACATATACACAAGATTTGACCCTCCCAATGAACAGTCTTGGGCTACAGTCCATAGGGTCGCAAAAGAGTCAGACGTGACTTAGCAACTAAACAAAAACAATATAAATAGAGGGAACCCTGTACCTAATAAAAGAATTTACTTTCCTTTCAAATCACATAAAATACTTATAAAAATTGATGATATGCTAGGTAACCAAAGACTTAATACACTTCAAAGATATAATATTATGTAGACTACATTTTCTAACATAAAGCAAATAAATAAGTCAAAAATAAAAACAGATTTTTAAAAAACTGTCTAGTTTGAAGACTTGAAATAGCACTCCTAAATAAAGTAACAGATTAAAAAGAAAATAAAAATGGAAATTACTCTCTAGTTAGAACCATTCAGAAAATACACATATTTAAGGTTCGTGGATGCAGTTTTAGCAGCTCTTAGAATTAAAAATAAGAAGAGCATTAAATTAATTTAGTATTTTAAAGATTGCAAGTAAATAAAGGATTCAATAAAGAAGCTAGAAACTGAACAAGCTTAAAGGCAGGGAAATCAGTATAACAGAAAACAATCAAGATCAATAAAATTAATTGATTTCCTTCATCAACTTGATGAAGTTGAAAGGAAAACAGAAAAGTACACAAAAGGCTCTCATTTACTCCCAAAAGTAACAGACACGAGGCTGAAAGTGTTTCACAGGTGAGGTTTATCAAACAAGCAAAGAACAGAAAATCCTTATGATATACAAACTTCACAAGTAAAGAAGGAAAGTCATTGAACTCATTTCTTGAAACTTAAAGAGCAGTGATTCCCAAACAAGACAAGAACTGTATACTACACCAAAAAATTACATAGACAATAACATTTATGAATGTAAGTGCAAATATTATAAATAAAACATTAACAAATCAAATCCAACAATGTCTGCCTATGTACACATATGATACATACACATGTACTGATACATATCTTAGTGGAGTTTATCCCATGAATGCAAGTACATCTATGAATGTTAATAATGTAATAAAATATATTAATTCTTTGAAGAGTCTGTTTACTCACATAAAATCACACACATATTCATCTATATTTGTGTCACGTGTACACACATATGTGTAAGTATATATTACGCAAATTTTTTAAGAGTTCATTACTCACTTATCGGGGATATAAACACCAAGCTCGCATTGAGGCAGGAGTAGAAGAGAGCTCACTCAGCCTCATAAACAGAAACCAACAAGCCCTGCGCCAGGAAGACGAGCTCTTCGAGGGCAGGGACAGTCGTCTGACTGGCGCCTGGCGCAGGGCGGTGCACAACGACTGCGTAACGACGTCGAGGCCTTCCGTTCTCAGGCAGCCCTGCAAACCAACGGTCACCGGGCCCCCGAGGTCCCGAGGTCCCAGCCGTTATGGAACGCAGTCCCCGAGGCCCTTACCTGCTGCTCTGTGGCCCAGTGGCCGCCTGGGCCCATTTTAGGGCTGAATAGTGAGGCTTGGCCCGCACATGCTGGAAAGGAAAGCGCCAGGCGAGGATGCCCCTGAAGAACCAAAGAGGACCGCCTGGAGACCCACCTGCAAACCCCAGGGCGCCATGGCTAGCGGTTTCAGGGGTGTGGTCTCAAGGCCCGCGCAATGGATGCTGGGGGCATGGGGCAGGATCAGGGCCGACACTGGACCGGCCAATGAAGTGGCCAGCGCCTTCTAGGTTCCCACGCCAGCGATATCACAGCCGCAAAGGGCATCACGACACTGACGGTGCAGAAAAGGGTGGAGGCAGAAATGTGCACTAAAAGCACATATGATATTTTGCACGTTATAGACCTCAGTCTAACATGTCAACCACTTGCACAGGAAAAACGGAGACATTGCAGAATGAGCCCCTCTGGGACCTTTGAAAGAAATGGCTTTTTAATATTTTCAAAACGTTTATGTTGTGAACAAAATACTTAATAAGTTTATTAAATAATAAATTTATTGAATTAATAAACTTTGTTTATTAAATAAGTTTGTTAAATTAATAAGTTCATGTGGGCATAAACTTACCATTTAAAAGCCTCAGTTATTAGTAAAAGGTTATCTATGGGCATATAATATGAGTGTAAGAGTGTGTGGACTGAAAATAGATGCCCAAACTGAGAGCTGTGAGTTACATTTTGTTGGAGTGGGGGTGCTTATGAGGACTATAGTCCAGGACACAACCTCTCAGATGGCTCTGAGGAACTGCTTGCCAGAGGTGGGAGTCTGGCAGAGGTCAGTATGTATGATTTTGATGAAGGGGAATACATGCAGTCAAGCATACATTTTGGCAGAGGCTTGCTGCTAGTGCAGAGAAGGTTGCTGATAGTCACAAGGAACAAATGTCTCTTAATGATTTTAGTGCTCTTCTAGATGTGAGAAGATATGAAAAAAATTAGGCTCATGAAGTCTTCTGAAAAGATCTAACTACCTGAAGGCCAGCTCTACCAAATTTCCCTAGAGCACAGAGTGCCTCATTCCTGCTCTCTGTCTGGAACTCCTTTCGGGATGTGTTGAAGGTCAGCGACTGCAGTGGCCAGGGACTTCATTCTTGTAGAACTGGGTGGTGAGCTACGTTGTTTGGTTGGCAAGCTAAAGGAATCCTAAGAAATAGTTGAATTGTGTGTTTATGTGTCTATGTAAAAATGCCTCATTTCTTTTTAAATGTCTTATAAAAAATTTAGTAGGTGAATATCCTATATGTGACTCAACATTTCTTTACTGAACACTTACTATGTACCACACAGGACGCATGGGTCCCTTCTTTATATTTCTTGGTAGGGGCCACAGAAGAAAAGCAATATAGAGTTTTGCTGCATTCTACTATAGCTAAAACTGTGTTTAAGAATAAACTTCCCACTATTCATATCAATTAAGCTTGAATATGTAATCATTCAGCACATCACAATAAAATTTGAGGATGAATTTGAGTCTGAGAAGCTGCTAAGAATTTGAATGTTGAGGGTGAGGAAAGACATTTTAAAAGGGAAAATCATTTTGCAAATAAGGTTACCTTACGTGCCAATAATCATTTCTATTCGATAAACTTAGCCAAAACATTAGAGTTATAACTCAATAAAATATCAGTCAATAAATTGTCTAAAACAGAACAAGATAAACAAAAAAACTATGAAGCCATCTTCTTCCCGTGTCTTCTCTATCTCAAAAAATAGCAGCTCTACTGCGGAGTCTTCCTTGACACTCACTTCTCCCTTACTCTCTACCCCAATTCAATTTATTATCAAGTTCTGTGGATTCTACCCACGACACGTATCTTGTCTATCACTTTGGTCCACCTCTACTGTTTTGGTGGTAGGCCAAGAAATGGCCTTCAAACCGGTACCTGCAGGGGAAATACTGAATTTCAGGAGTGTGAGGGTAGTGATGATTTTAAAGGAATCTGTTTATATATCCAGATCTTTATATATAGCCTTTGCTAATTGTCATAAAGATTTGGCTTTCCTAGCCTTTCTTTCAAAATTTTCCTTCACACTTTATAAGAAAAGACCAGCCCTCCCCTACCTGGAATTCCACTGTGGTGGTTTCCAGGTGTAAGAAACTCAAGGATACCACAGAGCCAATGCAGAAAAAAAAAGAAAAAGAAAAAAATTTAAAGGAAGGAGCACTTCTTTCAATGGTCAATTGAAAAGCATCTACAAGGGCCAGGAGTCCAGGTGAATAGTTGCTCCAAGCCCGCAGGGCCCAGCAGACACAGCAGGGAGAGGCGTGTACACCGTGTATCTGATGTGGATGGACTATGTGCTTGGTGGGCTGTGGCTGGACATGATTCTCCTGGGAACCTGGACCCGCCAGGCACACGTCTCAGCCTGGGCCCACAAGCCTACATCCCCACACCCCAAACCTGACCTTGACCCCCAGGCTCCTGCAGTACCCAGACTTCACCAGCTACTCAGATGCACCCTTCGCTGCACCAAAAGGTAAATGGGCTCCCACCGCCAGTCCACCCCTCTGGCTTTCAGGCCTCCTCTGACCTTTAGAGGCTTCCCTGGTGGCTCAGAAGGTAAAGACAATGTGGGAGACCAGGGTTTGATTCCTGGGTCAGGAAGACTCCCCTGGAGAAGGGAATGGCAACCCACTCCAGTATTCTTGCCTGGAGAATCCCATGGACAAAGGACCCTGGCAGACTATAGTCCACGGGGTCACCAAGAGTCAAACATGACTGAGCGATCAGTACACACATGGAGCTTTAGTGCGTGGTGCCCAAGTCCCCGGGGGTGTGGCCCTGGTCTCCTGGTGCAGTGTCTCTGCAGCCCAGGCATACCGTCCTCACCCGGAGGGAAAAGCCAGACTTCCTGTGAGTGGATGTGGTGTAGCGTGGCAGCTGAAGGTGGCAATGGCAGGGGTAAGACCAGGACCAAAGACAAAAACTATGTAGTCTACACCAAACTGGCTCCCCTGATGGCTCATAGTAAAGATCCGCCTGCCAATGCAAGAGACACAGGTTCAAAACCTGGGTCTGGAAGATCACCTGGAGAAGGAAATGACAACCCACTCCAGTATTCTTGCCTGAGAAATCCCATGGACACAGGAGCCTGATGGGCTACAGTCCATGAGATTGTAAAAGAATCAGACACAACTTAGGGACTAAAATAACAAAACAGCTACACTGATCACCAGTGCCTGGAGCTGGAGAAGGAAGTGCTGTACAGTCATTACATCGCCATTCAGGGGAAATCAGAGCTGGCTGCTAATGGGGCTTACTGAAAGTCATGTGAAGATCTGGTTCCAAAATCAGCAGGCAAAGGAGCACAAAGTGAACCAGAAGAAGCGGCAGCAGCAGCAGCACCCCCAACAGCCATCCCTGCCAACCCATGATGTGACCCCCCCCCCACTCCAGCCGTGCCACCCTTTGAGGACCTGTGCCCCAGCTCCACCAACCTCCTGGGTGCCCCCTTCCCTTCACCTGTCAAGAAGGAGTATGCTGTAGCTCCCTGACCAACCTTGTGAAATAGGGGCCTTGGGGACTCAGGTGCTGGGAATGTGGCTCCTGTGGGGGCCCAGGAGGCCTGGTGTGAGTCCCAGTCCTGCCACCGACCTTCTGAGTAACCTTGGACAGATCATGCACCCCACCCCTGGGCCCATCTCTGGAGAGGTCTTAACCCCCAGGAGATCAGGGGACCACCCACTCCTCCTCCACAGACTCAAAGGTGGGAGGCCCCCATAGGGACTAGACTCCTGGAGAAAGGAGGTAGAACACAGAGAAGATGAAAAGCTTGCAGACTGTGACCTGAGGAGGTGGCGGGGTGTCAGCTCACACCTGCCTTTTCCTGCAGCGTCACCTCTACTGGCCCCCATCCTAACATGCCCTAAACCCTCTCCAAAAAGAGTTGGACATGACTGAGCGACTAACACGTCAGATTTTATTAGCTGGAAACAAAAGCACCGTCAAAGTGTGAAGCAGTACTGCTTAGTGTAGTGACACTAATTCCTTTTTAAAAATTTATTTTTAATTGGGGGATAATTGCTTAAAAATATTGCGTTGGTTTCTACCATATATCAACATGAATCATCCATAGCTATATGTATATTCCCTTCCTCTTGAACTTCTCTCCTACCTTCCATCCCATCCCACCCCTCTAGCTTATCACCAAGCACTGAATTTGAGCTCCCTGCATTATACAGCAAATTCCACGGACTATCTAATTTTACGTATGGTGATGTATATGATTCCATGCTACTCTCTCCATTTGCCCCACCCTCTCCCTCCCCCACTGTGTCCGTAAGTCTGTTCTCTATGTCTGTGTCTCCATTACTGCCCTGCAAATAGGTGCATCAGTACCGTCTTTCTAGATTCCATATTTATGCATTGTATGCTTAGTCATTCAGTCGTGTCTGACTCTTTGTGACCCCATGGACTGTAGCCCACCAGATTCCTCTGTCCGTGGGGATTCTCCAGGCAAGAATACTGGAGAGGTTTGCCATTCCCTCCTCCAGGGGATCTTCCCAACCCAGGGATTGAACCCAGGTCTCCCGCATTGCAGGCGGATTCTTTACCGTCTGAGCCACCAGGGAAGCCCATATTTATGTGATAATATACGGTATTTGTTTTTCTCTTTCTGACTTACTTCACTCTGTATAATAGGCTCTAGGTTCATCCACCTTATTAGAACTGAGTCAAACACATTCCTTTTTATGGCTGAGTAATATTCCATTGTGTGTATGTACCACAACTTCTTTATCCATTCATCTGTCAATGAGCATCTAGGTTGCTTCCATGTCTTAGCTGTTGTAAATAGTGCTGCAATGAACACTGGGGGTACATGTGTATTTTTCAATTTTGGTTTCCTCAGGGTATATACCCAGTAGTGGGATTGTTGGGTCATATGGTAGTTTTATTCTTAGTTTTTTAAGGAATCTCCATACTGTTCACAGTGACTATATCATTTTGCAATCCCATCAATGGGGAAGAGGGTTCCCTTGTCTCCACATCCTGTTCAGCATTTATTGTTTGTAGATTTTTTGATGATGGTCATTCTGACTGGTGTGAGGTGATACCTCGTTATAGTTTTGATTTACATTTCTCTAATAATGAGCGATGGTGTGCTAGCATCTTTTCATATGTTTATTAGCCACCTGTGTGTCTTCTTTGGAGAAATGTCTGGTTAGGCCTTCTGCTTACTTTTTGATTGAGTTTTTTGTTTTTTTGGTATTGAGCTGAATGACCTGCTTGTACATTTTGGAGATTAATCCTTTGTCAGTTGTTTCATTCACTATTATTTTCTCCCATTCTGAGGGTTGTCTTTTCACCTTGTTTATAGTTTCCTTCACTGTGAAAAAGCTTTTAAGTTTAATTAGATCCCATCTGTTTATTTTTGTTTTTATTTCCTTTACTTTAGGAGGTGGGTTATAGAGGATCTTGCTGTGATTTATGTCCAAGAGTGTTCTAATTCTTTTAATATAATTAGAATATTTTACAGAGCATCAGATTCTTCGAAACACACTGGGTGAAACCAAGGGACTGGAAGGTAAAGTGATTTATTTTAAATTCATTCTGCTATATATGTGTTATATACATATACACTCTGCCATGCAGTAAGTTAAAACATATAATTTGATTATATCATGAACTATATATTCCAATTACATTCAATCATCATCTTACTTTGTTTCATTATATATGTAATATTTGCTATCTGCTATAAAGATTGACTTCCTAGATGCTGGGCCAAATAGATTTTTTAGCTTCATATGCTGTTCTGTCTTATTAAATACAGGGATATTTTGATTATGATATATATGACATTAACAGAGTTATTTATGAAGCAGTGTCTATGATTTTCTTACTTTATAGCAAAAGCTGATGACCAGTTTTCAATAGTAAGGAAATATCATGCTTTTAATTACTTTTAATTAGTTACTCGTCCTTCATTATTTTTTAATATGTATGCATGCATGCTAAGTCATTTCAGTTGTGTCCAACTCTACAACTCTATGGACTGTAGCCCACCAGGCTCCTCGGTCCATGGGATTCTCCAGGTAAGAATACTAGAGTGGGTTGCCATACCCTCCTCAAGGAGATCTTCCCAACCTAAGGACTGAAGCCACATCCCTTACATCTCCTGCACTGGCAGGCAGGTTCTTTATCACTAGCTCAATCTGGGAAGCCCATATTTTAATGTATAGTTATATTTTAACTACATATAACATTGCATCATTACAATTTAAATGATGAGAAATGTATATAGGTTTATTCTTACTTGTTTAATCTATTAAAATGAATAAATTATATCTGCATTATTTAATTGTGATTTGACTGGTTTTATTAATCTGTTTAAAATGCATTCATCTTTCCAGAGCTTTCTGTAATAGCTTTTGAAATGTTTATTAATGAATTTATTTGAACTGAAAAATTAAGTCAAATTTTATGATTAAAAGTCATAATTTAGCTAATTGATTTGGCAGTGCTAGTTCTGCACCTGACAGAATTTTTACTGGGATTCAATGAGCTAAATCCACAGATTCATAGTTTGACAAAAAATATTATTGAAAGACATGAAAATAGCGGGGCTGTAGGCTTCTGGGCCCAGGCTGAGACTGGTGGGCCTAGAGGGGCCCTGTACATGGTGTCCACGGCCTGCTACCCTGCACATGCTGAGCTCTGGAGCCCTTGAGCAACTGCTTGCCTGAGCTTCCAGCCCTTATAGATGCTTTAATTAATCACTGAAAGAAGTGTTCCTTCAAACCAGTACCTCCAGAGGAAACACAGACTTCCAGAAGTGTGAGGGTGGTGGTGGTTTTAAAGGAATCCATTTATAGATCCAGAGCTTTATATATGCATGGGTGCATGCTAAGTCACTCCAGTTGTGTCCGACTCTGTGTGACTGTATGGACTGTAGCCTGCAGTCTCCTCTGTCCATAGGATTCTCCAGGCAAGAATACTGGAGTAGGTTGCCATGCCCTCTTCCAAGGGATCTTCCCCAGGGGTCAAAGCCCATGTCTCTCACGTTTCTTGCATTGACAGGCGGGTTCCTTACCACTAGTGCCACCTGGAAAGCTCAGTTTTATATATGCATTCATGCATGCTAAGTCACTTCAGTCGTGTCCAACTCTGTGCGACCCTAGGACAGCAGCCCACCAGGCTCCTCTGTCCACGGGATTCTCCAGGCAAGAATACTGGAGTGGGTTGCCATTTCCTTCTCCAAGTTTTATATATACCCTTTTCTAATTGTCCTCAAGGCACAAACACTGAAGTGGTTTGCCATTCCCTTCTCCAGTGGACCACATTTTGTCACCTGACCTGCCTCTTGAGAAATCTGTATTTCAGGAAGCAACAGTTAGAACTGGACATGGAACAACAGACTGGTTCCAAATAGGAAAAGGAGGACGTCAAGGCTGTATATTGTCACCCTGCTTATTTAACTTCTATGCAGAGTACATCATGAGAAACATTGGGCTGGAGGAAGCACAAGCTGGAATCAAGATTGCCAGGAGAAATATCAATAACCTCAGATATGCAAAGAAGTAAAGAGCCTCTTGATGAAAGTGAAAGAGGAGAGTGAAAAAGTTGGCTTAAAGCTCAACATTCAGAAAACTAAGATCATGGCATCTGGTTCCATCACTTCATAGCAAATAGATGGAGAAACAGTTGAAACAGTGACAGATTTTATATTTTTGGGCTCCAAAATCACTGCAGATGGTGATTGCAGCCATGAAATTAAAAGATGCTTGCTCCTTGGAAGGAAAGTTATAACCAACCTAGACAGCATATTAAAAAGCAGAGACATTACTTTGCCAACAAAGGTCCCTCTAGTCAAGGCTATGGTTTTCCCAGTGGTCATGTATGGATGTGAGAGTTGGACTATAAAGAAAGCTGAGCACCAAATAATTGATGCTTTTGAACTGTGGTGTTGGAAAAGACTCTTGAGAGTCCCTTGGACTGCAAGGAGATCCAACCAGTCCATCCTAAAGGAAATCAGTCCTGAATATTCATTGAAAGGACAGATGCTGAAGCTGAAACTCCAATACTTTGGCCACCTGATGCGAAGACCTGGCTCATTTGAAAAGACCCTGATGCTAGGAAAGATTGAGGGCAGGAGGAGAAGGGGATTACAGAGGTTGAGATGGTTGGATGGCATCACCAACTCAATGGACATGAATTTGAGTAGACTCCGGGAGTTGGTGATGGACAGGAAGGCGTGGCATGCTGCAGTCCATGGGGTCTCAAACAGTTGGACATGACAGAGCAACTAAACTGTTGTTTTAATTGTCACAATTTGCTTTTCCTAACCTTTCCTTCAAAAGCTTCCTTTATCCATCCACTATATAAGAAAAGACACTCCCTCTCTCATCTGGATTACTGAATCTACTCCAAAGCTTATATACTCTTCCCAAGAAAAATAAAACAAAAATTTATGAAATTAAAATGCAAAATAATACAATACTGTATCTCATAATATCTTATTAAAAGTGAATGACAAATGAGTAGTAACTTCCATATGGCAAGCTCTTATTAAATGACAGCTACTATTCTTGTTGTTATTATAACTATTACTATTAATTATACTTTGAAGAAATGACAGAAAGATACCACATTATAGATTCACAATTTAATAATAATATGGCATGATTAGTTGCCCCTAATATTCCTTCTCTCAACTTCCCAGTAAAATATTGAAAAGATACATAAAACAACAAAGAGTAACTGTAACTCTGGGACTGAAAGAGTCTATTGGGATGTCTTACCAACAATGAAATGTATGGCAATTGGCTGGAAATACATTTCTGACTCTACATATCCCATCTTCTAAAACAGAAAAGCAAATATAATTCCACAAAGAAGGTAGGGAAAGACTCATTCTCTAGTATTCCACTGACTGGAAAACCATTTATGCATTTACTGCACCAGAATGTTTTCCTGCTTCAGGTAGACTGATGCCCTCTTTCCCTGTCCCCACATTTCCATTCAGAGACTGTCACTGCTATAATACCACAGAACTAGCAGTGTCCAGTATAGAAAAGGATGCGCTGTGGTATATTACACCCTGGAAGCACTGTGGGCAGGGCCAAGAAGGGATGGATTCTGGCAGCAAGGCATGTGAGAAAGGGGTCTCTTTGATTTTGTATCCCCCCAAATCCTACACAAAGCATCAGCCTCTGATAATCAGGGAAGTCAGCTATAAGAGAAGGGGAGGTCCCATTAGATAAATGCCTATTAAGACAATAATTGGGCTAAGGATTGTCTATATTAACCTTAATACTGATTCTACATATAAGTATCTGTCGCTGCTACTGCTAAGTCACTTCAGTCGTGTCCGACTCTGTGTGACCCCATAGACGGCAGCCCACCAGGCTTCCCCGTCCCTGGGATTCTCCAGGCAAGAACACTGGAGTGGGTTGCCATTTCCTTCTCCAATGCAGGAAAGTGAAAAGTGAAAGTGAAGTCGCTCAGTCGTGTCCGACCCTTAGCATGGACTGCAGCCCTCCAAGGCTCCTCCATCCATGGGATTTTCCAGGCAAGAGTACTGGAGTGGGGTGCCATTAGCTTTCAAATTAAAGCTGAGAAGAGCTAAAGACTTTCAGTATAAGTGATCTCTCAACCCACAGCAGGCTGGTTAAATGTTTCCTTATTCAAAGATTACTAAGCAAAGAAAGCTTCCCTGTTGGCTCATTGGTAAAGAATCTGCCTGCAACGCAGGAGATGCAGGAGATGCAGGAAACTCGAGGAAATGGTAACCCACTCCAGTACTCTTGCCTAAATCCCATGGACACAGGAGCCTGGTGGGCTACAGTCCAAAGGGTCCCAAAGACTGGGTTGGATAGGACTGGATGACTGAGCACACACACAGGCAAAGAAAAGAAGACAATAATAATAGCATATGCTATCTCCAGCAATGGGATATTTACTGAGCCAGGCACAGTTTTGAGTTCTGTGTCAGTTATCAATATATCATCTCTAGCTCTGAATCACCTTTTCAACATATGTTCTGGAATAAACAAGAATTCCTTTGAATATTTCTCTTTTAAGTTGAACACAATATTCAGTTTTCTCAGTAGAGAGCACTCAAGAATTGCCGCTGAAGCAAGGGGACTTCCTGCCCTTTGTTACAGAAACTGGGGTCAGTGGTACAGGTATGAGTTCATTCAACAGACCCTTTTCCAACCACAGAACTGGTCCCTCTGTGACTTTACAACCTCAGCTAGGCGAAGCCTTTCCACAGCCCCTTCAACAGGGAAACCATGGATCCCCATAGCCCAGGTGCTCTGAAAGGCTCCTATTCCTGCTGAGGTCCACACTCCCATTGCATGCCCACGTCACTGGCTGTTGATGGCCAGCTTGCATTCCCAAGGGTGCCTATTGCTTGCCCTTAGCTCCAGTCTGGCCAAATCAGTGAATTTCTCTATTACTCAGTGGGCTAAATCACATCTCCAGTGGGGGTCTGAGCCCTTTCCACATTTGTCCTTCCTGCCTCCTTCAGCCCTAGGAAACCATGCAGATTTTCCTGACATCATAGATTACTCTTTGATCATAGTTAATACATTTTATATCAACTTCCCCAGTTTAGCATACTGTGTGATCTCTATCTCCTGAATGGACCCAGATCACTTCAAGTACTTTACATGTATCAACTCTCTTACTTTTTGTAACAATCTTGTGCATGGAATATTATTATTAACTTTGTTTTTCAGATGAAGAAAGTTTGTGAGATTAGACAACTCACACAGCAACTGAGGTTTTAATTTTAATGTTAAAAATTAGATTAATTTTTAATCTAAACACTCAGAAGCAAATGTTCTCTTAATATTTTATGTAGGATATAAAAGAAAATTTTAGAAAACTTCTACTTGATTTTCTCAAGGAAACAAGAAAACATAGCCTTTCTGAAATAGGAACGATGAACCATAAAAAGTGAACAATGGAAAAGGCAATGGCACCCCACTCCAGTACTCTTGCCTGGAAAATCCCATGGACGGAGGAGCCTGGTAGGCTGAAGTCCATGGGGTCGCTAAGAGTCAGACATGACTGAGTGACTTCACTTTCACTTTTCACTTTCATGCATTGGAGAAGGAAATGGCAACCCACTCCAGTGTTCTTGCTTGGAGAATCCCAGGGACGGGGAAGCCTGGTGGGCTGCTGTCTATGGGCTCGCACAGAGTCGGACACGACTGAAGTGACTTAGCAGCAGAGGCAGTAAAGAGCAAAATTAATACTGCCAAAAACCGAGAAACTGATTTGACAGTCTAATTTAAACCGGTCTTCAAGAATACAGAGGGAAAAGGTGAAAATGAGAGAGAACATGTCAGAAATCCAACTCAAAGAAGTGAAGGCAAACCTACAAAAAGTCTTCCTAAGGAAATAACAAAAATGATGGGATCAAAAGCACTCAGCAGAGATTCTACTAAGAAGACATTGAGACACATCTATTATTCATTGAAAATTTGGGGGGAATCATTGTTATACAGTCTCCTCCAAACTCCCAGAGCACTTTCTTTTCACTGTGGCATTTGCTGAATTCTGTCTTGAATATGGTAAGAATGCTAGAATTTCACTGAAAGAACAGGTTTCAAACCTAGGTCCTTTCACTTATTATCTGTGTGAGTCTAACAAGTCTCAACCCTTAGTCTCAGTTTTATATCCACCTTATAATATATCTTACCTCTATCTAGTTTCTCTACCTTAAATTTGTATAAGAACAAAAATATGTGAAACTATATAGAAAATGACCCCTGAAACTGAATCTTTATTCCTCTTTGTGAACCTAAATATTTAAGGATAAAAGTCATATCTATTTTCTTTGTGTCTTCTGCAGTACCTACTAACTGCTGGCACTCTATCAATATTTATTAAGCATATTTAATTTAAAACACAATCCAAGATAATAATGCCTAAATTTATCCAGCTGTCACAAAAAGAACATTGGATTCCATTCAGAATTTAAAAAAAAAAAGCATAGGTGAGGAGAACTGATTGTCTTTATAAGCAGAAACAAAATTCATGTATTATTGCTACTTGTTTTAAGCTGAATGTTTATAAAGTAGTGAATACTAAGATATTTTCATATGGATAGAAAATTTTGATGATTTTCTCCATTCTATGTTATAATTGAAACATTTTACATCAATATACTGTAACTTACTACTAAACTGTAATGCAGAATGTGATTTGCAACGGTTTGTTTTCACAAAGAAAAATTGATTCAAAATGACAAAAGAAAATTACAGCAATTAGCATAACCATCCAAAGCAATACTTCCTAAGCAAATACGATGACTAGTATATTCAGTAGACACATGCAATCATTTGGATTCAAAAACATATCAACTTTCATCAGTTCAGTTCAGTCGCTCAGTCATATCCGACTCTTTTCGACCCCATGAATTGCAGCACGCCAGGCCTCCCTGTCCATCACCAACTCCCGGAGTTCACTCAGACTCACATCCATCGAGTCAGTGATGCCATCCAGCCATCTCATCCTCTGTCGTCCCCTTCTCCTCCTGCCCTCTATCCCTCCCAGCATCAGAGTCTTTTCCAATGAGTCAACTCTTTCATCAGAAACCTTTAATTCCTAAATTAAATTGAGTTCTAAAAATCAGTATTTATCCAAGTGAGAAAAAATAGAAGAAATCATTTCTCTAAACCATATTAAAAGTTAATCTTAACCAAATAAAGTTTTCTTAGACTCCTGTCTGGTAACATGCTACTAATATTGGTAACAGAGATCACCCTTAGATTATTCATCCAAGTCCACAATGTCCCCAAAGTTTGAATTTTGTATCTACCTGTACAAGAATGTCCTCTCAAGTCACCAGACAGATTCTCCTCTGAACTGAATTCATAAACAGTTCCCAGACTGACCTGCTCCACCATGAATCTCATAGACTTGGAAATTGAATCTGGGGAAAGCCTTTTCAGGAACTAAACCCTGGGAGCCATCTCAAGATTTCCATTTCACAGTCCACAGTAGGGCTCATCTCTGTTTCTCCAGTTTTGCAACTTCACTCTTTTTACACTGGCTTCTATGCTCAAGGCTCATGTGATGCTCAAATCCATCTATATTAGTGAATCTTTTCTTTCACACACTTCATTTATGCACATTAGTCTCTTTGAGTGAGTGAGTGAAGTCACTCAGTCGACCCCATGGACTATAGCCTACAAGGCTCCTCTGACCATGGGATTTTCCAGGCAAGAGTACTGGAGTGGGTTGCCATTTCCTTCTCCAGGGGATCTTCCTGACCCAGGGATCGAACCCGGGTCTCCCGCATTGCAGGCAGACGCTTTACCATCTGAGCCACCTAGTCTCATTGGGGAACATAAATCTTTCTTGACAGTATGCAAGTAGGCAATATATTCAAATTCAGAAGAACCAAGAGAAAAGGGCAGAATTTGAAAAAGTTTCTTCTCAGACTCTTTACACTGATCTTGCCTTAGGGAATTTAAATGGCTCTGGTCTCTGATCTATGTTTTAGCTAAAATAATCGGTTTGCCATCCCACTAGAAACAGGTAGGAGCTTAGGTGACTTGAGTTCTTTAAAAATCCTACTGTAGTCTCTTTCCAATTAGAGATAATTTCCTCTCAAACTGATTCACTTATGCTGCTTAATTTTTTGTTCTTTGAGCCAGTGTTGCTAATTTGCATCAAGTTACTTAAGATAACAGATTAACCTTCCTGGTTTCAACAACTTTCAAAACGTAGTCCCTGGGTATAACTTACCATGAATTATTATTTTGACTGTCTTTCCCTGTAAAGATATCAGAAGTGGATTTCCAAAGGACATATATGATTAAATTTGAATAATGCATTAGTTTGTCTGATTACAATTACAGTACCCCCTGAAAGCTAACCAGTTTTGATTACGGGTGTGGAAGTATATGAGTGAAGCAAATTGTGGAAAATAACGAGATCTGAATGTTGCAGTTTGGGCCACTGCCTTGGGAAACCAGCTGTGAAGCCCCAGCATACCCCATGGGGAGAGAATATAGAAAAGGGAAGTGGGAGAAATTTGGAAGCCCAACGTTACTTAATCTGAAGGACTCAAAACAAGTTCTAGTCAAAGGAGTCATATTACCTCATCTACATTTTTAGCATTTCAAGTGCATTTGAGGTTCTTACTTCATCACACGAAAGAATTCAGAGACTAACCGGGAAGGTTAAGAAAGTACAGTGAATTTATTTCAGGAAGAATACGCTTTCAGAGGAAGAGCAGACAGACAGGTGAGGAGCTGCTGCTCTGGGTTTCTTTGGCAAGCTGGTTATGAAAGTGAAAATGGTTCCGTGGGGCATACAGATGAAGGGGTGGAATATTCACAGGGGAAGGAGGAATTCGGGGGTCGTATTCATTAATTTTCATCCCAGTCCCATCTTCTAGAGGGGAAGAAAGATTTTTGTCCTTATTTAGTTTAGATAAGAGGTGTCATGGTGTCAGTGCATGATGGGTAGTTCCTGTCTGCAAGACTAATTTTATTGTAATGAGATATAATGAGCAACAGGTTACATTCAGACACAGGAAGTTCCCGCCTTTTCCCACCTTTCTTTGTCCGCTTCTTTGATACGTACCACCCAAAAGGTGCAGTTTCTTGTCAGTCTGGAGGCTCCTGCTTTTCTTTTTCCTCCCATGGACACCCACTGTTTAAAGATGCACGGCTTTTTGCCGCCTGGCCCCAGCCCATGTTTCTCTGCTCAGATCTAGCTACCTGCATGCTGCTACACTCCCATCCTCTTCAGCCATCTTGGACACATTATGAATATGGTGCCAAGTCTCTCCGCTGTACCAGGCCTCTGACCCTTCTCTCTATGGTCACCACAGAGCAGAAAACAAATAGCTTTACATTAAAATTAGAGCCCGCTGGGTATTTCCCTGGTGGTCCAGTGGTTAAGACTCCTGGCTTTCACTGTGGAGAGGCACAGGTTCGATCTCTGGTCTGGGAACTGAGATCCTGCATGTCACAGGGCACAGCCCCCCACCCCCAACAAAAAAATTAGAGCCCATCTATAGTGCTTTGGCTTCCCTGGTGGGTTAGATGATAAAGAATCTGCCTGCAACGCAGGAGACCCAGGTTTGATGCCTGGGTCAGGAAGATACCCTGGAGAAGGGCATGGCAACCCACTCTGGTATTCTTGCCTGGCGAATCCCAGGGATGGGGAGCCTGGCGGGCTGCCGTTTATGGGGTTGCACAGAGTTGGACACGACTGAAGTGACTTAGCATAGCATATGGAAAGGGGCTTCCCTCATAGCTCAGACGGTAAAGCGTCTGCCGGCGGTGCAGGAGACGAGGGTTCGATCCCTGGGTCGGGAAGATCCCCTGGAAAAGGAAATGGCAACTCACTCCAGTATCCTTGCCTGGAGAATCCCACGGACAGAGGAGTCTGGTGGGCTACAGTCCATGGGGTCGCAAAGAGTCGGACATAACTGAGCGACTTTCACTAGTGCTCATCTGTTAATCCCAACTCCTAATTTATCCATCTACCCCTCCTTTCCCCTTTGGTAATCATAAGTTTATTTTCTATGTCTGTTAGTCTATTTCTGTTTTGTAAATAAGTTCATTTGCATCATTTTTTAGAGTCCACATATAAGTGATATCATATGATATTTGCTTATCTCTAACTTACTTCATTAGTATGATAATTTTGACTCAGTCCATGTTGTTACAAATGGTATTATTTCATTCTATTTTGTGGCTGAGTAGTATTCCATTGTGGTATGTGTGTGTGTATACTGCATCTTCTTTACCCATTCATCTGCTGATGGACATTTAGGTTGTTTTCATATCTTGGCTATTATAAATAGTTCTGCAATGAAGATTGAAGTGCATGTATTTTTTTTGAATTAGAGTTAGATATTAGATATTACATTTAGGTCTTTAATCCTAATTTAAGTAATATCCTTCTTGATTTAAAACTATACTACCAAGCTATAGTAGTCAAAGATGTATATAATACTAGGACAAATACAGACACATAGATCATTGAACAGAATAGACAGCCCAGAAATGAACCCACACACATATAGTCAGTTAATCCATGACAAAGGAGGCAAGACTATACAATGGGGAAAGAACAGTGACTAAAAAGTAGTGTTGGGAAAATTGGACTGTTTCAATCAAGAGAATTAAACTGGACCACTTTAAATCACCGTATATACAAACAGAGTCAATATGGATTAAAAGAAAATCCATTTAAGAAAATCTAAACAGTAAACTCTTTGATGTTGGTCTTCATAATACTTTTTGCATCTGTCTCCTAAGCAAGGGCAATGAAAGCAAAAATAAACAGATGAGATCACATTAAACTAAAAAGCCTTTGCACAATAAAGGGAAACTTCAAGAAAATGAAAAGGCAGCCAGCTGAATGGGAGAAGATATTTGCAAATGCTATATCCAATAACAGGTTACTACGCAAAAATATATTAAAAGTTCATTATAACTCAGTGTTAAAAACTGCAAACAATCTAATTTAAAAATGGGCAGAGGACCTGAACACACATTTTTCCAAAGAAGTCATGCAAATTTCCAACAGACACCTGAAAAGATACTCAATATCACTAAACATCACTGCAAATAAAATCACAGAGAGAGAGATCAATTCCATATTTGTCAGAATGGCTATCATCTAAAAGACAAAAAATAGCAAGTGTTTGAGGATGTGGAGAAAAGAGAACACTTGTGCACTATTGGTGGAAATGTAAATTGATGCAGCCACTTTGGAAAGCAGTCTGGAGATTCATCAAAAAAGTTAAGAATAAGGGTACCTGTGCTGTGTGCTCAGTCACTCAGTTGTGTCCAGTTCTTTGCAACCCTATGGACTGTAGCCCACCAGGCTCCTATGTCCTTGGAATTTTCCAGGCAAAAATATTGGAGTGAGTTCCAATTTCCTACTCCAGGAGATTATCCTGACACAGGGATCCTACTCACATCTCCAGCATCTCCCACATTGGCAGATTCTTTACCACTGCACCACCATACAATTCAGCAATTCCACTTCTGGGTATTTACCTAAAGAAAACAAAAGCAGTAATTAGAAAAGATGTATGTATCTCTACATTCATTGCAGCCTTTTTCAAAATAGCAGAGTCTTGGAAGCAACCTAAGTGTTCTTCAGTAAATGAATGGATAAAGAAAATGTGAGACAGATATCTATACGTAATGGAATATTAGTAGCCAACTATAAGAAGGAATCCTTGCCATTTGGATAGATCTACAAGAAATTATGCTGAATGAAATAGGTCATAGAGAGAAAGATGAATACCGGAATATTCAGAACAAAACAAACAAAACAAATACAGACTGATAGAAAACAAAGCAGTTGCCAGATGAGAGGAGTTTGAGGGTTGAGTGAATAGATGAAGGAGATTAAGTACAATATTTAAGGTATAAAATAAATATGTCACAGAGATTAATATAAAGCATAAGGAATATGGTCACATTCTAGCGATGACATATTCTAATGGTGTCACATTCTAATTCTGATGGTCACATTCTAATGGTGACATTAGATGATAATCATCTCTTAATGTAAGGCTTCCCTGGTGGCTAAGATGGTAAAGAATTTGCCTGCAATGCAGGAGGCTGGATTCGATCCTTGGGTCAGGAAGACCCCTGGAGAAGGGAATGGTTATCCACTCCAGTATTCTTGCCTGGAGAATTCCATGCACAGAGGAGTCCTGTAGGCTACAGTCCTGTAGTCCTTGGGGAATGTATTTCAATGTTGAATCACTGTGTTGTTTACCTGACACTAACGTAATAGTGTACATCAACTACGTTTTAATTTTAAAAGTCTAACTTTGAATACTGTCACAGATGTTGGATGCCCTGCTCCATATTCCCTCTGCCCAAACCTCTATTTCTCTATGGAGGCTTCCTCAGGCACCCCCATAGACTGCCTGGTTCAGGGCATTCCCCTAAGGACTAGGATTTAATGTCTTCAGAGGCATCCCTCAGTCAGCCTGAACCTCCTGCCAGTGGATAAAAATCCAACTATGCAGTCCTTTAATGGTACACTCTTGAGGTACATCTACATGGCTCCTTATTTGGGCCCTGATAGGACTGACTTGACTTACCTACAGTGGTAATTATGCAGGTGATGTACCCCTAATAAAACTGTAAGATCAACATAAAATCTTGCTAAAATGTTGACTGTTGCTCTATCTAGGAAATGGTGTCTTTCTTTAACACTGTATTTATATCTCTTGGTGTGTGCAACAGTTTGTAGCATAAATCATACTGAAAAGAAAAAAGCTACCTTATCTTTTCAGGAGTCTTTGAATTCTGGAATACAATTTGTATATAATTATTAAACCTTTCTGGTATAGTTGCTGCATAACTTGCCTCAGTGTTTGAACTTCCCAATCCCCCTGCAATGTGGGAGACCTGGGTTTGATCCCTGGGTTGGGAAGATCACTGGAGAAGGGAATGGCTACCCACTCCAGTACTCTGGCCTGGAGAATTCCATGCACTGTATAGTCCATGGGGTCACAAGCAGTCGGACCCAACTGAGCAACTTTCACTTTCACTTTGGTATAGTTGTGAAAGGTTGTTGTTGAATCACGCGAATACACCAGGATTCTTGGCCCCCGGAGGAGAAGAATTCAATCCGGGGCCAGAGACGAGGCTTGATCGCTCAGAGCTTTTGTGTAATAAAGTTTTATTAAAGTATAAAGGAGATAGAGAAAGCTTCTGACATAGGCATCAGAAGGGGGCAGAAAGAGTACCCCTCTGCTAGTCTTTAGCTGGATGTTATATAGTCACTAGCAGTCTGTTAATGAAAGAAAGGAGTGTCTTAAAATTCAGAATGGCACCAGGCCCCTCACCCATAAGATGCATTTTGGGATAATCTTGGCACCAAATGGTTTATCCTGGGCCATAAAATCATTAACTTGAATCTTGAAGAAGGGCAGACCACCATACAAATAGTTTCATTTACATAGATTAGGGGAACAATATCCATACTGGTTTGTCAAATAGGTTCTGGGCCAAGAGGCAGAACCGACTTGGAGACAGAGTTTGGGGTAAAGGCATAGTACATTAGCATAGCTTAAGACAAACATTTCCATAAGAAAAAGGCATTGGTTATCTCTAGACTCGAGAATAGCTAACTTCAGGCGAGGGTGTCATTATGGCAACACAGTATTTTAAGAGAAACCTCCCTTTAAATTTGTATAGAGAAGGAAAAAATATTGCTAGTTTGTTTCCTCCTGCCACTTAAGAGAGATAAAAATGTCTGACACTTGCAGGCTATTTCCTCTATTTGGAGACCCCTGGCCTTCCTGCCTGTTACCCTCTCAGTTGCTGCATAACTTACCTCACTGTTAAGTAGGCTATTATTTTCCAACAGTAGATTGCATTTTAAAATACCTGAGAAGCTTTAAAAATATACATTTCTGGGCCTCTACTTTGAATTACAAAATTCATCTCTCTGTGAGGGTGTTGTGTGTGTGGGTGTGTGTGGGTGTGTGTATGTGTGTGTGTGTGTGTGTGTGTGTGTGTAAATCCTTCAGGTGATTTTGATGCACGGTTCAGTTCAGGAACTGCACAGAAGTTTGGTATAATTCTTGCATCTCTCACCCTTAAAGGAGGGGGATTACAAAAGACAGGGTGGAAAGATAGAAAGTGTGGGAGTGGAGGTTTGTACTATGTAGTAATTGAGACATGGAATTTTACAGCTACATAATAAAAATGATTTCATGACAGTATCAAAGCCTGTATCCAGGATCACTGAGATGTCTCTCAGTTTGGTCCTTCTTTATTACAGCCTATAATTTAAATGCTAAGGGCAGAAGCCACTTAAGATATTCAAGTATTATCCTTGAATATCTTTTATGTAAATGTAACCTTTGGGTGAGGAAGGAGGAGAGACAATATAATTAGTGAATCAAACGCAGATAATCAGCACCTCCTGTAGTATTGGCAGATAATTACAAGGCTGGGATTCTTGAAACTTGATATTTGAACAAGGAAATAAGGAAAACATCTGCAACTCATTCTGCAAAGTTAAAATGGGATTCTCTTGAGTCTGTTTTCAACACAACAGATACTAAACCAACTCCCGGAAGGAAAGTTATGACCAACCTAGATAGCATATTCAAAAGCAGAGACATTACTTTGCCAACAAAGGTCCGTCTAGTCAAGGCTATGGTTTTCCTGTGGTCATGTATGGATGTGAGAGTTGGACTGTGAAGAAGGCTGAGCACCGAAGAATGGATGCTTTTGAACTGTGGTGTTGGAGAAGACTCTTGAGAGTCCCTTGGACTGCAAGGAGACCCAACCAGTCCATTCTGAAGGAGATCAGCCCTGGGATTTCTTTGGAGGGAATGATGCTGAAGCTGAAACTCCAGTACTTTGGCCACCTTATGTGAAGAGTTGACTCATTGGAAAAGACTCTGATTCTGGGAGGGGTTCGGGGCAGGAGGAGAAGGGGACGACAGAGGATGAGATGGCTGGATGGCATCACTGACTCGATGAATGTGAGTCTGAGTGAACTCCGGGAGTTGGTAATGGACAGGGAGGCCTGGCGTGCTGAGATTCATGGGGTCGCAAAGAGTCAGACATGACTGAGTGATTGAACTGAACTGAAACCAACTCCCCCCAGACCCCCCGCCAAAAAAAAATCTTATGAAACTATAAAACTAGAAAGCATGTGCAAAAAAAAAAAAAAATCTCTTCTCACTTGTTATCTATTTCACGAACTAATTTTAAAAATGAGGTTTTTATAATCTTTCATTGAACTTTTAAGAATGTATTACATTTTCTAATGCCATAGAACACCTTTGCAATTTAATCTGTCAACCTGTCCAATTTCCATCAACCCCTCCATACACAACAATGTTGAAACTATGGTGGGGATGATTTGTTTCTAGGACTCTTTCATCTTCAAACTCTTTGTGAAGTTTCTGTAAGACATGTGGCTCCATAAGAGCCGTGGCACACTGCATCACCTGCTGCTACTAAGTCGCTTCAGTCATGTCCGACTCTGTGCGACCATACACGGCAGCCCACCAGGCACCTGCATCACCTGGGACATGTTTAATAAATGAATACATGAACAAGTGAATGAATACGTGCGTGCTGCACACACCCTTCCATTCTGATATTCCAAGTTGGCCTTTGCCAACATATTCTCATATTCCACAATAGAGTTGTCAAATATTCATCAAACACAGCCTATGCAAGGGTATCAAAGACAAACAATGCTGGACATTGGTTAAGGTGGTGAAAACAGATTTTATTCAATAACTACCCTCAGTCTCCAGTAGCATATTGGGCACCTACTGACCTGGGGAGTTCCTCTTTCAGTATCCTATCACTTTGCCTTTTCATACTGTTCATGGGGTTCTGAAGGCAAGAATACTGAAGTGGTTTGCCATTCCCTTCTCCAGTGGACCACATTCTGTCAGATCTCTCCACCATGAGGTTTTACAATCAAAAACCTCAAATCAGCTCTGGGATTTCAAAAAATGAGGTTTTTACAAATCAGCCCTGGGATTTCTTTGGAAGGAATGATGCTAAAGCTGAAACTCCAGTACTTTGGCCACCTCATGCGAAGAGCTGACTCATTGGAAAAGACTCTGATGCTGGGAGGGATTGGGGGCAGGAGGAGAAGGGGACGGCAGAGGATGAGATGGCTGGATGGCATCACTGACTCGATGAACGTGAGTCTGAGTGAACTCCAGGAGTTGGTGATAGACAGGGAGGCCTGGCGTGCTGCAATTCATGGGGTCACGAAGAGTCGGACACGACTGAACGACTGAACCGAACTGAACTGAACCCTCAATCTGGGAAGGAACTGAACTTTATTCTACTGTGTGCAAAAATGACTGAGAATTTTAAAAGGAATATGAGAGAGTAAGGGGGTTCCCTGAAGTCTCAGCAGATAAAGAATCCACTTGCAGGGCCGGAGACATTGAACCCCTGGGTCAGGAAGATCCCCTGGAGGAGGAAACGGCAACCTCCTCCAGTATTCTCGCTTGAAAAATCCCATGGACAGAGGAGCCTAGTGGGCTACAGTTCATAAGGTCACAAAACTACTATGTAATTGTGATAAGGCCAGCCACATGGAGTATTCTAAACCTGAGTTTTCCATCAACTAATCTCAACACTGGTCTACTAAGGAAGAATACTTGGTAGAATTATAAAAGAAAACCATCTCATTTAAATTATGTTTATTTAAGTAGAGGCTTTTTTGCTTTCAGAGCATCTCTACTATCAGATAATATTTATCCAAGTTACGAACTAATCAAATAGTTCTTGTAGTTTTGTCTTTCTCCATCATTAACTGGTTTATTAAGTGCTCACTGGAGCATTTTTGTTTGTTACTTTTTATTTCGGTATAATTGATTCACACTATTTTATGTTTCAAGAGTTTACCACTTTTAAAGATTATATTTCAGTTACGATTGTTATAAAACATTGTTTATATTCCCTGTGTTGTAAAATATACCCTTGTAGCTTATTTTAGTACCATTAGTACAATTTAGTAATAGTTTGTACCTCCTAATCCCCTATCCCTATTTTGCCCCTCCCCTCTTCCCTTGCCCCGCTGGTAACCACTTTGGCTATGTACCCAGGAGAGTAATTGTTGGATCATACGGCAGTTCTATTTTTAGTTTTTCTAAGGAAGCTCCCTACTGTTTTCTACTGTGGCTGTACCAATTTACATACCCACCAACAGTGCTCAGGTGTTCCTGTTTCTCCATATCCTCACCAGCATTTGTTATTTGTGTTCTTTCAGATGATAGCCATTCTAACAAGTGATATCTCATTGCAGTTCTGGTATTCATTTCTCTGATGATTGTTGATGTTGAGCATCTTTTAATGTGCCAGTTGGCCATCTGTATGTCTTTGTTGGGAAAATATCTATTCAAGTGTTCTGCCCATTTTTTAAGTCAGTTTCTTTATTTTCTTCATATTGAGTTTTTATGAGTTATTTATATATTTTGAAAATTAATTAAAAATTTAAGTATTAGTTATATTGTTTGCAAATATTTTCTCCCACTCAGTAGGTTGTCTTTTCATTTTGCCAATGGCTTCCTTTGCTATAAAAACTTTTAAGTTTAACTAGGTCCCATTTGTCTATTTTGCTTCTGTTTCCTTTAGATGCAAAAAAGATATTGTCACTATTTATGTCAAAGAGTGTTCTGCCTATATTTTCTTCTAGGAGTTTTATGGTTTATAGTCTTACATTTAGCTCTTTAATCCACTCTGAGTTTACCTTTGCATATGGTGTTTATAAATTGTTCTAATTTGATTCTTTTACATGTAGCTGTATAGTTTTCCCAGCACTACTTATTGAAGAGACCACCTTTTCTCCATTGCATACTCTTGGCTCCTTTGTCAAGATTGATTGACCATAAATCTGTGGGTTTATTTCTGGACTCTCTACTCTTCAATTTATCTATGTAGGAGGCATCCTATGCATCACTTCAGTGTATTCCTCTTTAGGGGTGCCCCCTATAGGCTGTGTGGGTCCTTCTTTTATAATTGCTGACTACTGCAGGTGGTCTGGTTCACTTGGTTGGCCCTCTGTTCAGTTGCTTGCCAGGTCCTGTCCAGTGGAGGATATCAGCCACTGGTTGGCAAGATAGGATCATCAGGCAACTGACTGTAGAACCCTGGGGGTCACTGGAGCTAGTCCTGGCTCACTGGTGGGCAAAGTTGGGATCCTGGTGATCCTGAAGCTGGTGCCCATCCACCAGTGGGTAAAAAGAGGTGCTGGGGGCTACTGCACAGGTAAGAGCCAGGAACAGGTCCTGGCTGGGGTCTGTTTGTCAGGCCCAGGAGTCCCAGAGCTGGTGTTGGGTCACTGGATCACTGGCGGATGGCACTGATTCCTGACACACCTGGCTGAGTGGTCAGTTTGGGGTGTCCCAAAGCTTTTGTCTCCCCACTGGTGGGTGAGGCTTAAAGGCCTCAGAGTCAACACTTCTAGCACGCTCCCAGGTGATTTTTAAACTATTGATAATGTTTATTACAATGTTCCCAGGTTGTTTTGAATACTTTCCATTCATGATTCCTGTAATCTTCATAGCAACTCTAGATGATCAAGTTATCCCCACTTCACAGATGGGAAACTGAGGCATAGTTTCTCTCGGCTATGATCACAAAGCTCACATAGGGGAGGAAGACTTTGTTTCTGTCAACTCTCTGAGGGTCCCTAACTGGAGCTGAACATCGAACTGGAAGACAGATTAACAGGAGAAAAGCAAACAAATTTAATGCAAATTTTACGTGGCATGAGATGCTTCATAAGGAAATGAAGACCCAAGAAGCAGTTAAAATTGAGGGGTTTTATGGTAGGTTTTCTACAGAGTAGAAAAGTTGTGGAAAGATACAATCAGGCAAGAAGTATGAGCTAAGAATTGTAAACTAGGAGGAAGAGCAAGCTTTTTGGCTTCTTGTTAGTGTTCCTCCACCTTCAAGATAAATGCTCCTTTCCTCCATGTACGGGGAGGGCACCTCTCACATGAGGGTTTCATGACCTGCTGCAGGGAAGAAGGATGGGGGAGATCAGAGAGACCTTCTTGCTTCTACCATCCTTTCAAACTCTTTCAGCTTAAATTATGAATATGCCATGGTGCCATATTTGGGGGTGGCATGTCCTGAACCCCATCACTAGTAAATGATGAACAAGCACGCAGACTCAGAAATCTCACTCAGACTTTGACCTCCAACCATTTTTCTATGGTCGTGCCACCACTTTTGGATGCTGCTGCTGCTGCTGCTAAGTCGATTCAGTCGTGTCCGACTCTGTGCGACCCCAGAGACGGCAGCCCACCAGGCTCCCCCATCCCTGGGATTCTCCAGGCAAGAACACTGGAGTGGGTTGCCATTTCCTTCTCCAATGCATGAAAGTGAAAAGTGAAAGTGAAGTCACTCAGTCATGTCCGACTCTTAGCAATCCCATGGACTTCAGCCTACCAGGCTCCTCCGTCCATGGGATTTTCTGGGCAAGAGTACTGGAGTGGGGTGCCATCGCCTTCTCTGACTTTTGGATGATAAGAGGCCAAATCAGGAGGTCACTTTGTTTCTCACCAATGCACTTCCACACGAGTCCTTAAGTTGTGTTTCCCTCTAGATGCAGCCTGAAGCAAATGGATTGGTATTTTGGTTATTCTCAGTAATAAACAGTTACTCTTTCTTAGTATTGAAACATCTAAGCCAGGATAATATCAAGACTCCACACTCATCCAGTTTGTATTTTCTCCATTTCCAAGTTTGGTCCAACCTCAAGCACAAGGTCTGCCATAGGGTAGGAATGGGAGGGATGGAGACAAGGTGGAGAGGACAGATGCGGTGCTTTCTTATTGGTACTGTAATCTGGGTCTGGGGCCTTTTGCGTGACTGATGGCCCATCACTGTCTCATGAGGTTTGCTTCCTTGCCGATCCCCCTTCCATCCACCCCACACACACACTCACTGGACACTGGGCTCCTCCAACGGCAATTTCCTGGTGCAGTTGAAGCCTGCTCCCACTGCTACTCAGTGTTGCCCCCCAGCTCTAGTTTCTATATTCTTTGGCATAGCTCTAGCTTTTTTCCACTGAGATATCCTAACACCTGGCAGGACACTCTCATGGGCCTGGTTTTTTATAGAAGGCTCACAGCCAGCTTCCCTGAGAACCATCCATCTTTGCCTCTCCAATAGGAAAGTGCAGCTCATTCTGCATGGCTCTGTTCTCTCTAGCTGCACCTCTCATCTTTGTATTTTTTCTAGGTATGAATCACATAGAAGTCCCCACTTACTCCAGGGGACATGACTGAGCTCGCTAAGTAAGCCTTTAGAGTTTCCATCACTTCTCTAAAGAAATTATTATTCTCCAGGCTCTTCAACTTTCTCCTACCTTTCTCTTACAAGCTGGGATGTGGGCTAAGATCGACAGAACGATTTTCACAGGCACTTAGCCTGACCTGTAAAAGTGGTCTACAGCAGTGCTACCTAAAACTGCTACTAATCTATGAAGATCTCAGTAAGGAAATTGAGAGTGTTAGAAACATTTTGGGCAATCTGAATTGCTGCAATATCCAATAGCACGATTTTGTATTTTACAATAGTATCTATCCATAATGGAGTAAATGGTTCTTCACCACATAGATTGAACAGTTACATCATATCTTAGGATATGCGATACTTTCTCCCCATTGCTTTGTTTCTTAGCCTTTGTGGCCTCTGCTGAAACTAGCAAACTAGGAAAAGTGAAAGTGAAAGTGAAGTGAGGTCACTCAGTTGTGTCCGACTCTTTGCAACCCCATGGACTGTAGCCTACCAGGCTCCTCTGTCCATAGGATTTTCCAGGCAAGAGTACTGGAGTGGGTTGTCATTTCCTTCTCCAGGGAGCAAACTAGGAAAGGTCTTATTTTAACACCCTGTTACAGTAAAGATTAAAAATAATTGTTTTATTCAGATTAGATATGACTAATATGCCCAATCAAGGCAAATACTTGATCTTTCTCATTAGCCATAATAAAAGAGGAGTTCTAAAAGTCCAGGCTACTCTGACAAGGCTCTCCCTGTCCTATTTATGTATTGAGGGGTGCCCGGTGCTTCTAAGTCATCACTGGAAGCCAGTATAACTTGGTCTCATTTAGGCGTGTGCAGGCCAAGGAAGCGCATAGCTTCTGATAAATAGCTGCCTTGCAAACTATGTGGTTGTGTATCCTAGCTCCTAAGTAGATCAATGTGAAAATTCATCTTTGAGCTGTCTGTTCTCCCTTCCTGAACGTGGCCACGGAGGCTGCAGACATCCAGCTGTAGAAACTGGGTAGGGCTGCTCAGAAGTTCTGGGGGAGGTGAGAATTGTGCTTAGGGCCGACTCAGCAATTGAGCTGGTCCACATGGGTTTTGAGGAGGCAAAATAATGCCCACTCCTACAAAGCAGTGCCCAGGCTGGGTCCACTGCTCCACCAGCTCCTAAGAAGCAATTCCTCCAGGAAAGGCTGATCTCCACCAGTCCTTAGACCCCGAAGTCTGGTGTCTAGAGTGACCATCAAGGACTATAGCAATCAGCTTGTCCAGTTTATATGCAGAGCCACAGCCCAGGGCACAAGCCAGCCCTGCATGCTCCGAGTCAGGACTGGTACCAGTGGCTGACACCTCATAGCACAGGACCACCATGATTGTCTCCCCATCATCCACCCAGGTCCAGGACATTACCTGGAGCTGCCCGCAGAGATTCTCAGGGAGTTTCGGAAACCCATCTGCATTGTGCTATCATTCACTGGTTCTCCAACTTGGAATCCTCTGCAAGTTGGAGAATCCTCTTGGGAGTTTCAAAAAATAGTAATGCCCGTTTCCCATCTCCAAATATTCTGATTTAATTGGTCTGGTGTGCAGCCTGAGCATCAACAGCTTTCAGAGCTCCCCAGGCAATTCCAAAGTGCAGCAGAGTGTGAATGCAATCAGTATGGTTGGGAGCCCCTCTCAATGAAGAAGAGAAGAAAATTACAATACACTGTGGGCTCTAGGGGGACATTTCCTTTGGAAGGGTTCCTCTCAAACACAGAGTTCTTTCTGGGCTTTTTCCTACCCAGAGTTTTGGAGCTTAGCTCAGATGAAGGCAACACGAAGCCGCTCCTGGCAGCTTAGCATTACTGTACTCCCAGCATTTTACACTGATGAACTGGGGGCTAGGATTGTTGCATTCCCCTGCCGTGGCTAAGAAAGTAATAACAACACTAATTATAATTGTAATTGCTTTTAAAAGATAAAATGATGTTCTCTGGAGAGTGTTCCAGCTCAGTAAAAATGCCAGCAGCACAGAATACAAACTGTGAAGACTGTAAATCTAGGAACAGCCAGAAGTTTTATTTTCATAGTTCTTGAAAACCACATAGCTTTTGCAAAATCTGAAATTATTCCCCAAAATCACATACATTTAATTATTTGAAGTTAACTCTGGCTACTTTTCCAATTATTTTTAAGGGGAAAAAACTAGAAAAAGCATGTATTAAGGAGAAATGTGTGATTATAATCCAGTAGCTAAAAGGGCCTTCTATCAGTACAGAGAATATTTGAAATGAAGGGTAGATACAAGTCTGAATTCTGGGCTTACTCTTAAAAAACTCACTCCAAAGCTATACTCAAAAATAACTTACTTTGTGCCTCTCTAAGATCTACTCCACTGTCTTTCTTTCTCCCCCAAAACATACATATGGATATACTTATTACACTTTCATACATATGCTTGGCAATGAAAAGGTGATTTGTGTAATGTTTAAATTTATGGAAAGCAGCATGGTGCTCTAGAAAGAGCCTGAGGTTTTGGAGTCCTACAGAACTGGCTTTGAATTCTGCCTTTACTGCTGTCTAAGTGTGACCTTGAACAACTCATTTAAACTCAGAATCTCCATTTTCTGTAAAATAGGAATATTCTCACTTTTCTCACAGCACCTTGCATGGCTGGGAGGAGTGGAGAAAGAACTAAAACTGAGGAACATCTGTGATATTAGATGAATCTTGGTTCTTTTCCATCCCTTCCCTTCAATTCATTCAACTGAAAACCAAAACTACCCATCTCCCCCTCTCCTGGTACTGTCTACATTAACATGTGTGTGTGCTAAGTCGCTTAAGTTGTGTCTGACTCTTTTCGACCCTATGGACTGCAGCCTGCCAGTCTCCTTGGTCCATGGAATTCTCCAGACAAGAATACTGGAGTGGGTTGCTGTGCTCTCCTCCAGGTTATATTAACATAACTTTACTCTTGTATTCAGAGAAGGCAATGGCACCCCACTCCAGTACTCTTGCCTGGAAAATCCCATGGACAGAGGAGCCTGGTAGGCTGCAGTCCATGGGGTCGCTAAGAGTCGGACACGACTGGGCGACTTCACTTTCACTTTTCACTTTCATGCATTGGAGAAGGAAATGGCAACCCACTCCAGTGTTCTTGCCTGGAGAATCCCAGGGACGGCGGAGCCTGGTGGGCTGCCGTCTGTGGGGTCCCACAGAGTCGGACACGACTGAAGTGACTTAGCAGCACTCTTGTAATACTTTGATTAGCACAAGTTTACTCTTCCAGGATATTCTTACCCAAGCAAATAACCTGATTGTTTGTAACAGGAACTTCCCAAGAGGCTCCTCAGCTCTTCAATGGGAAGCAACAGCAGATGGTTTGTGGTCTAAGATTTCCTGGCTTCATTATCTTTGTCTTGCTATTCCCACCAATGCTAAACCATGAGAGACTCAATATACAAATGGAGAATGGCCAAGTCTCATATAAAAAGACAACTCTGACACATCATCTGTAGCAGCCAGCCCAGGAAACCAATTCATTATCAACAATAACCAACCCAGGAGGCCAATCTACTATCTACAAATCAGACTTATAAAAAGTCAGATCACAATTTCTAGCAAACAGTCCAGGCATCCAAACAATAACTCCTGCAACAATTGGCCTCAAGCAGCCAGGACTTGATTGGTAATTGCCAGCTTTCAAATTTCTGTGCCCACTTCCAACTGGGGACTAGCCGAACAAGAACCCAAATGCCGGGGTCCAGCCCCGGTGGATCCAGGGAATTCGAAGCGGGGACGGCGTCGGCGAGGATCAGGAAACAACTGCTTAATTAAACGTTAATTAAGGATATAAAGAGTAATAGAATAAGGATAGCTCAGTGAGGAAATTCAGTGGAGAAAAGAGGCTGAATAATTCAGCCAGAAGGTAAGAGAAAGAACGACATGGTGAGACCAAGTTTCGGTGAACAAGGCCCCCGCACTTTATTTTCCAAAGTAGTTTTTATACCTTAAGTTATGCATAGAGGATAATGGGGGAAGGGGTAGAGTCATGCAGTAAGCCAGGCTTTCTTCCTGCAAACTTATCATATGCAAAAGTTTAGGTGATTTGCATCATCTTCTGGCCCGGAGGCCTTTTTCTCTAAAGGTGATTATTCTAAAGTCAGGCGCCAGCATCCAAAAAGCATTAGATGAAGTTGCATTCCTACAGAGCAAAGGTGTGGTGGGCTATAACAAGAAAAAGAATTAACTCAAGGGTCCCAGGTTACAAACATTAAAGCTACTACTTACACCAATTATATTAATCAATACACTGCCAGGGACACAGCAGGTAAGGGATATGGAGACTTAGCAGCAAACATTGGCCCAACAAGTGAAAATCCCTTCACCAATACAATTTCTAATCAATCTTTTGACTGCTCAAAGCAATCTGTATTTAGACAGTTTAGAACATCTCATGCCTCTCACAGTTTGGAGGCTCTGAGCAATCACATGTGGCCAGAAAAACCTATTCAGGCAGGCTAGAGGACTTCCAAGGGAGTTTGTAGGTTGAAACACTGTCACACCCAGGAATTATTAACTGGAGCTGTAAGCTAACTCTTTTTTCAGAGAGGTAGTGGGGGACAGCCCCCCGTAAAGTCAGAAGTGTAGGTGAAAGCACAAAGCAGAAAGTAGGCAGACTCTGGTTTTGGGGGTAGATTGCTCGAGAATTTCCAGGGAGACTCCTGAGGCTTGATCCCACCTTTGCGTATGCCAAGCCTCCTTCCTCATGACCTTTGCCAGGGGCGGAGCTCGCTCCCCACACCCAAATACGTATCACATGGTCACATAAGGATGCCTTGCATCTAGTCTGCCTGCATATAACTTCCCCATGTCAATAACCCCCATGAGGAGATACATACATTCTCTCTTTTCTGCTATAAAGTTTGACCTCTCCTCTGCTTTCCTGTGCCAAATATAAGTGATGGCTGGCTCCCTTGCTCTGAAAAAATACTCTTTGCCTCTCCTCATTTGGATGATCTTCATTGATTTCCACAGGCTTTCCCAGTGGCTAAGAACCCATCTGCCAATGCAAAAGAAACAAGAGACATATGTTCCACCCCTGGGTCTGGAAGATCCCCTGGAGAAGAAAATGGAAACCTACTCCAGCTTTCTTGCCTGGAAAATCCCATAGACAGAGGAGCCTGGCAGCCTACAGTCCATGGGGTCGCAAAGAGTCAGACACAACTCAGTGACTGAGCACACATTTATTTTCACAACTGTTATATTGTGATCCTTTGTCATAGTTTAGTTGTATCCAACTCTTTGCAACCCCATAGACTGCAGCCTGACAGGCTCCTCTGTCCTTGAAATTTCCCAGGCAAGAATACTGGAGTTGGTTGCCATTTTCTTCTCCAAGGGATCTTCCTGACTCAGAGATCAAATCTGGGTCTCCTGCATTGTAGATGGATTTTTTACTACTGAGGCACCTGGGAAGCTGCTTTGTGATCCTTATCCAAATCTAATTAAAGCCATGTCAGGAAGTGAACGTTTTCATATTTCTACATAGTTATGGATTTTTGAGCAAATTTTACTGGATTCTGGGTTAAAAGACAAGTCTTGGAATTTAAAGGGAAGTTGAATGCCACAGAACTCCAGAAAGACTTACCTCTCTGGAGACACGTGTTTACATTTCAAAGGAGGATAAAACCCAGACTTGGAGACATTCCAGGGTGGTAAGCCCGGAGAGGCTTGTCTATGTATCCCCTTGGAGACCTTCATTTACATTCCAAGAGACAGCTTCTTCTCCCAGGGAGATTTTGTGTATAAGAGGAAGATTAAGTTTCTCTCCCTCTCTCAGAAGGGGAGTCAGGTTGCTGTGCATCTTGTCCTGTGGAAAGAGCCAGATTGATGAGTTTGGGATTCCTCTCCTGTGGGGTAAGAATCTCCTTTGTACACACAAGCCCAACCATCTGGCTCTCTCTGCCTTACCCCAGAAAAGGGAAGAATGAAGGCTGAGGAACTGATGTATTTCTGTAAGCAAATAATAATCATCCCTGATCCAGACACCTAATGCTTTCAGGATAACATAAAGATATTAAAACTTATCAGGACCCCCTTTCCCATGTTGAAAGACTTGCCTTGCATTAAAGTGAAAGTTAAAGTTAAAGTTAAAATTACTTTATCAACTAAGGTCCATCTAGTCAAGGCTATGGTTTTTCCAGAAGTCATGTGTGGATGTGAGAGTTGGACTATAAAGAAAGCTGAGCGCTGAAGAATTGATGCTTTTGAACTGTGGTGTTGGAGAAGACTCTTGAGAGTCCCTTGGACTGCAAGGAGTGGTCCATGGAATTCTCTAGGCCGGAATACTGGAGTGGGTAGCCTTTCCCTTCTCCAGGGGATCTTCCCAACCCAGGGATAGAACCCAGGTCTCCCACATTGCAGGTGGATTCTTTACTAGCTGAGCCACAAGGGAAGCCCTGCTTTGCTTTAAGCCAAACTTCAAATCCTTGGTAAATTCCAATCTTTTTTTTCCCTTGAGAAACCCTACTGTCAAGGCTGTGTTCTCCCTTAGTGCAGTAAACAATAAACTCAGCTTTGTCTTATCAGTGAGTTGTGTTGATGATAGTTGCATAGTCGGCGTTTGATACAAACGATATTTATTAAGCACTTACTGTATGCTGCGATTCATGGGGTCGCAAAGAGTCGGACACGACTGAATGACTGAACTGAACTGAACTGAACTGATATGCCAGGAACTGATCTAAGCACTTGGGCTACATCAATCCGCAAAACTAGTGAAAGGACGAGCCCTCATGAGCTTGCATTCCAATGGAATGAGATACACAACAAACATAAGAAGACCTGCAAACAGGAAGAGCAAAGAGCATTTCTTTCACCATCCGAGTCTGCAAAGATTAACAGTCACCGACTGCCAGTGCACTCAGTGCTTCAGAGAGAGGAAATAACAAGCAAATAACCATAACAAGACGCTCTGTGCTTTGGACAAGTAGGAGTGACTACTTGCATGAGTTATCTTACAAGAGGAAGTCCTGGTCAGGAACACAGAACTAACAAGCCACCTTCAACTGGAAGAATCTGAGAAAAGTCAAAAGGAAACAGGAGATGCTAGCCTACTTGTCCTCCCATCCTCACTGGAATCTGACTGAACAATGGGTGTACCACCAGGAAGGATTCTGAGTCAGAATGATTGGCCAGAGACAATCTAGAAATGAATCCCATCACCATAAAACCTAAGACTGTGAGTCACATGGTGGAGCAGTCCTCTTTGGATTCCCTTACCCTCCTGCTCTTTGCCTGGGCTCCCCTTTACAATAGTTTCTTGCTCTGTCAGCACATGCGTCTCCTTGGACGGTTCATTTCCAAGTGTAAGGCAAGAGTCTACTTTCCGTCCCTGAAAGGGACCCCCTTCTGCAACATATTTGTTCTTAGTGATTAGCAGTAATTTTTATTGAGATGTATTCTTGACTGCATGCAAACTGCCCTTATCCCTTACCTCTGGGACAATTCATCAGAGCCCTCTGAGAGGCTGTCTCCCAGGCTACAATCCTCAGTAAGACTGTGAATAAAACTTAACTCACAACTCTCACATTGAGCATTTTTCTTTCACAGTTGACAGGTGAATTACACAGAATATTGAAGGTGATAAAGTACCATGGTGTCATATGGAAGTTTAAGAGTGCCTGAAGAGGAGGAGGAGAAGGAGGTAGAATGAAATAATATGTGATTGAGCAAAAGCTTTGTAGGGAAAGAAAAATAATTTTCCCTTTACCCTTCCAGACTCTTGGCTAATACTTCCCTGTAATAAAAGACAAATTCACAGGAGGAAAACAAAACAAAACAAAAACTTAACAACATGTATACCTCTTGGATACATGGTAGGTAACCAGGAAAACTGAGTAACTCTCTGAAACAGCCCAAGCCATCACCTTAAATACCACTTATAGCTAAAGACAAAAGAAGGTGACGGGACTGTTATGGGAAAACTCGGTTATCAGGCAAAGCACAGTAATCAAGGGTATGGTTGTTCTGTAGACTTAAGTCACTGCCTTCTTCACTGACAAGGATTGCTAGAGATTTAGTAATCCTCCTCTTCTAGCTACAGAGATGGACACACTTACCAGTGGGTGTTTCCCCTATACATGTGACTTCTATTCAGTTTTCAGAGCTTTTTCCGTGTCTGCTGTTTCTTTAAAATTGCCAGCTCAGGATAATCCTTATGCCAATGAAGCATAATTTGGGGTGACATACTCCCCTTCAGCTTGAAAGAAGTAAGAGAGCTAGCCAGACGGACATCTGGAGGAGAGCTTTCAGGCAGAAGGAACAGCTGAAGTCTGTGAGAACTGAAAGTATACTGTGTACCAGACCTCCCAAAGCATTCACTCGCTTACTAGAGTTGCAAGTGATTCCAAAATGCTCCCTTTAACTCTGCCTTGAAAGAAATTTGTCTATTTCCATATCTCCATCACATTTGCAATTCAGTTCCCAACGAGACATGCAGAGCTTTAACTATCTATACCCGAAAAACAAGGAATTAATAAATTATGTCTGACATTTTCAGATGGATGGTTCTTTACAAGGATTAAACTTCAAGGTGCTTAGGAAACGAAGTATTTTATAAGATTTGCAGCAAAAAAAAAAAAAAAAAAAAAGCCATAACTTAAGGTCAAAGTTTTAACAGCAAAAAACAAAGATGTTGAAATGTCTTTGCAAGTCCTCTTTCAACACATGAATAAAAGCAGATTTCAGTGTTTAAGACACAATCAGACATTGCTGAATGTTAAAATGTTTTTGCTTTGGTAGTTTTTATTTTATTAAATAATAAAAGCTAAATCATGGTCATAACATAAACAGGCAGAGAGAGAGCGTACCCTAGAACAGTGCCAAGTAATAAATAAGAACAGTCCTGCCTTTGGGCAAGTCACAGCCTCCAGAGAGACACATATGGGTAAATAATTGCAATGCAAATGGTAGAAAAAGCAGAAGGGCCATTCATCAGTGTTGATGAAGCTCACAGAGAAAGGGATATAGGAACTAATATTTGAAAAACTACAATAGAAAGAAAACAGTGCTGGCTATGTGTCAGGCATGACTCTAAGTGCTTTATAGCTAGTATTAATGGCTCCCTTTATATGAATCATGCTGCTATGACACAGGATTGTTATATCCATCCCCACCTAGGCAATCTGCTTCAAACTCCAGACTAGAGAATCCTGCTGCTAGACTGTTTGGGGCAGCAAACACCAAGAGGTCATGGAGGAATTGTTGAGTCACTTGAGGTGTGCCTTTGGAGCTGGATGCTTTGGCCAAATGATAAACTGCGATCTTACAAAGTGACCTCAAACTTTCTACTCTCAGGATTTCTTTGGGTCATGGCCGTGTCTCCAAACCCACTCCCACAAAGGGCTCTGTGCATTTCCCAACAAGGAAAGAGCAGGGGAAGGCTAACAGGCATAAAAATCCCTCACACTCATATGACTCTTTCATATACAGGTCCACTTTTTAAAAAAGTGTGCAGGGTGAAAGTTGTGAGTCAAGTTATAATTGGGGCAAAATGAGGACTATAGCCTGGGAGACAGCATTTCAGATAGCTCTGAGAAACTGCTCCAAAGAGCTAAGGGGGAAGATCAGTATATTAGTTGATTTTGCTGAACAGGGAATATATACAAGCAAGCACGTATTTTTTGCAGAAGTCTTCGGCTAATCTCATGAAGGTTACTGCTAGTCGTGAGGAGTAGTCATCACCATGAAAGATTTTAGTGCTTTTCTAGATATGAGGAAATATCAGAATTGGGCTCATAAAATCAACTCCTGAAAATATCTAGCCATCTGAAGAACTGTTCTGTTGGTTTTCCCAGATCAAAAAGTGCCTCATTTCTACTCTCCACCCTGAATTCCTTTCAGGAGATGTTGAAAATCAGCAGCTACACAGGATTTAATCCTTGTAGTGGTAGATCAGTTCAGTTCAGTCATTCAGTTGTGTCTGACTCTTTGCGACCCCATGGACTGCAGCACTCCAGGCCTCCCTGTCCATCACCAACTCCCAGAGTTTACTCAAACTCATGTCCATTGAGTTGGTGATGCCATCCATCCATCTCATTCTCTGTCATCCCCTTCTCTTCCCACCTTCAATCTTTCCCAGCATCAGGGTCTTTTCAAATGAGTCAGTTCTTTGCATCAGGTGGCCAAAAGTATTGGACTTTCAGGTTCAGTTTCAACTTCAGTCCTTCCAATGAATATTCAGGACTAATTTCCTTTAGGATGAACTGGTTGGATATCCTTGCAGTCCGAGGGACTCTCAAGAGTCTTCTCCAACACCACAGTTCAAAAGCATCAATTCTTTGGCGCTCAGCTTTCTTTATAGTCCAATTCTCACATGCATACATGACTACTGGAAAAACCATAGCTTTTGACTAGACGGACCTTTGTTGGCAAAGTAATGTCTCTGCTTTTTAATATGCTGTCTAGGTTGGTCATAACTTTTCTTCCAAGGAACAAGCGTCTTTTAATTTCACGGTTTCAGTCACCATTGGCAATGATTTTGGAGCCCCAAAAAATAAAGTCTGGCACTGTTTCCACTGTTTCCCCATCTATTTGCCATGAAGTGGAGGTAGATGGCAAGTGCCAGTTTGTAGTTGGCATATTGTATCACCTGGATGACTGCAACAGAGTTCTCTACTTTTTTGCCTCCTTTCTAGAGTCTGATCAACCTTCCAAAAATATTGTGGAGGAGGAAAATTTTCCTTGATCTACTTACGTTCTCTGTGTTTGAAAATTTTTTTATATATATTAATAATATTGTATTAGTTTTAGGTGCACAATGTAATGGGGATTCCCATGTGGAACTAGTTGTAAAGTACCTGCCTGCCAGTTCAAGAGACATAAGATACACAGGTTCTATCCCTAGGTCAGGAAGATCCCCTGGAGGAGGGCATGGCAACCCACTCCAGTATTCTAGCCTGGAGAATCCCATGGACAGAAGAGTCGGGTGGGCTACAGTCCATAGGGTTGCAAAGAGTCAGACATGACTGAAGCAGCTTAGCACCCAAACACACATACAACAATGATTATATATATCATATCATATATATATATATATATGTATACACATGGTTACCACAGTAAGTCTAATTAACATCTTTTACCACACATAGTTACAAATTTTATTTTTTGCCATGAGAACTTTTAGGATTTACTTTCTTAGCAGCTTTCAAATACACAATACAGTATTGTTAACTGTAGTCACCATACTCTATATTACATCCTGGGACTTATTTATCTTATAATTGGAAGCTCATACCTTTTAACTACCTTCATCCCTTTCACAATCACCACCTGCCACCTCTCACCTTTGACAATCACAAATCTGTTCTCTGTATCTATGAGTTCAGGGTTTTATTTATATTCAACACATAAGTGATATTATACAGTATTTGTCTTTCTCAGTCTGACTTATTTCACTTAGCATAGTATTGTCAGTGTCCATACTTGTTTTTGCAAATGACAAAATTTTCTTCCTTTTTATGGAGGAATAATATTCTATTTTCTTTATCCATTCATCCATCCATGAACACTTAGGTGATTTTCAAGTCTTGGCTATTTTATACATTGCTGCAATGAATGTGGTAGTGCATATTTCTTTTCCTGACAGTGATTTTGTTTTCTTCAGATAAATATACAAACGTAGAATGGTTAGATCATATGGTAGTTTTATTTTAAATTTTTGAGGACCTTTCATACTGTTTTTCAGAGTGGCTACACCAATTTATGGGCTTTTCTTGTGACTAAGCTGGTAAAGAATCTGCCTGCAATGTGGGAGACCTGGGTTTGATCCCTGGGTTGGGAAGATCCCCTGGAGAAGGGAAAGACTACCCACTCCAGTATTGTGGCCTGAAGAATTCCATGGACTGTATAGTCCATGAGGTCGCAAAGAGTTGGACACAAGTGAGCGACTTTCACTTTCACACCAGTTTACAGTCTCACCAACAGTGCCCAAGGATTCCCTTTTCTTTACATCCTCACAACACTTGCTATTTCTTGTCTTTTTGATAATAGCCATTCTGACAGGTGTGAGATGACATCTCATTGTGGTTGTGATTTGCATTCTTGCCTGGAGAATCCCAGGGACGGGGGAGCCTGGTGGGCTGCCGTCTATGGGGTCGCACAGAGTCGGACACGACTGAGCGACTTCACTTTCACTTCTCACTTTCATGCATTGGAGAAGGAAATGGCAACCCACTCCAGTGTTCTTGCCTGGAGAATCCCAGGGACAGGGGAGCCTGGTGGACTGCCGTCTATGGGGTCGCACAGAGTCGGACACGACTGAAGCAACTTAGCAGCAGCAGCAGCATGATTAGTGATGCTGAGCCCCTTTTCATGCACCTGTCTTGGCCATTTGTATGTCTTCTTTAGAAAAATGTCTATCCAGTTCCTCTGCCCATTTTTAATTGATTTTTTTTTTTCTGTTGAGTGGTATGAGTTCTTCAAATATTTTGGGTGTTAGCCCCTTATCAGATATATGACTTGCAAATATTTTCTCCGATTCTACAATTTGTCTTTTCATTTTGTTTATGGTTTATTTTGTTATGCAAAGGAAAATTTGGTGTAGTCTCACTGATTTGTTTTTGCCTTTTTTGTCCTTACCTAAGGAGACAGATCAAAAAAATATATATATATATTGCTAAGATAAGTGTCCAAGAGTATAATGTCTATGCTTCCTTCTAGGAGTTTTATGGCTTTGGATTTTACATTCAAGTCTTTTATCCATTTAATACATTTTGTGTGTGTTTTAAGATTCTGGTCTGGTTTCTTTCTTTTACATGCCCTGTCTAGTTTTCCAAATACCATTTATTGAAGAGATTATTTTTTCCCCTTTGTATATTCTTGATTCCTGTATCATAGATTAATTGACCACATGGTTTTAATTCTAGGTTTTCTATTTGTTCCATTCCATGTGTCTGCTTTTATGCTAATCTTGTAGTGCTTTTATTACTATAGCTTTGTAATACAGTTTGAAATTAGGGAGCATGATGCCTCCAAGTTTATTATTTCCTAAGATTGCTTTGGCTATTCTGATAGTTCATTGTTAGCATATAGAAATAGAACTCATTTTGTATACTGATTGTGTGGTTCCATAACACATTTTAGAATTGCTTCTGTAAAAAATTCTGTTCTATTTCTGTGAAAAATCCCATTGGAATTTTGGTAGGGATTGTATTGACTCTGTAAATTGCTCTGAATGACATGGACTTTTTAGCAATATTCATTCTTCCAACCCAGAAGCATTAAATTTTTGTATTTGATCTTGTATCTTCCAACTTTACTGAATTAAATAGTTCTATTTCTTTGTGGAGTCCTCAGGGTTTCACTGAGTATTTTAATATATATGTATATATGTATATGTATATATATATATATATACACACACACACATGTATATATATAAAATTGCATCATCCATAAATGAAGTTATTTTTATTTCTTCCTTTGTGATTTGCATGTCTTATTTCTTCTTGAGGCCTGATTGCTGTGGCTAGGATTTCCAGTACTATGCTGATTAAGTGGCAAGAGTGGGCATCCTTGTCTTGTTCCTGATCTCAGAGGAAAGACTTTCAGTCTTTCATTGTTGAATATGATGCTATACATGGAGCTTGTCATATGTCTTTCTTACGTTGAGCTATGTTCCCTCTATATCCCAGTTGAGCATTTTCATCACAAATGGATGTTTGCTTTCATCAATGCTTTCTTTTTTTGTCAAAAATTCTTTTTTTTTACCTTCTTAGAGTCCCTGACTAGGTCTGAAAATTAAACTGACAAAGACAGATTTACAGGAGAAAAGGATACACATTTTTTTAATTTTTTATATGTACATAGGAATCTTCACTTATGGCAAAAAGCAAAGAAGAATTAAAGAGTCTCTTAATGAAAGTGAAAGAGGAGAGTGAAAAAGTTGGCTTAAAACTGAACATTCAGAAAACTAAGATCATGGCATCTGGTCCCGTCACTTCATGGCAAATAGATGGGAAAACAATGAGAGTTTTTATTTTCTTGGGCTCCAAAATCACTGCAGATGGTGACTGCACCCATGAAATTAAAACATGCTTGATCCTTGGAAGAAAATCATGATCAACCTAGACAGCATATTAAAAAGCAGAGACATTACTTTGCCAACAAAGGTCCGTATAGTCAAAGCTATGGTTTTTCCAGTAGTCATGCATGGATGTGAGAGTTGGACTATAAAGAAAGCTGAGTGCCAAAGAATTGACGCTTTTGAACTGTGGTGCTGGAGATGACTCTTGAGAGTTCCTTGGACTGCAAGGAGATCCAACCAGTCCATCCTAAAGGAAATCAGTCCTGAATATTCATTGGAAGGACTGAAGCTGAAAGTTAAATACTTTGGCCACCTGATGCAAAGAACTGACTCATTTGAAAAGACCCTGATGCTTGGAAAGATTGAAGGTGGAAGGAGAAGGGCATGACAGAGGATGAAATAGTTGGATGGCATCACCAATTCAATGGACATGAGTTTGAGTAAACTCTGGGAGTTGGTGATGGATAGGGAGGCCTGGTGTGCTACAGTCAGTGGGGTTGCAAAAAGTCAGACACAACTGAACAACTGAACTGAACTGAGGAGTCTTCACAAGAAAATGATGCTCCAAGATGTGACCAGAACAAGAGGCTTTTATATTTTTTAGACCCAGAAACAATTAATTTGTGATGAATCAGTAACATAAATGGATCCAAGCTAGGGGTAGTAATTGGTGGGGATGTAACTAGAAAGGTAAGGGTTGGTTTATTAACACTTGTTTGTACGGATTTCTTGGCCCTAAATTCCCTGTATCAGTGATAAAAATGTCTTCCCATCTCCTGGTACACGGAGAGTACTTCTCCTGTGGTGTTTTATGACCTATTTAAGAAAGAAGGGCAAAAGGGATGGAAAGGTCTGAGTGACCTTCCTACTTCTGCCATTAAAAAAAAAAATCCCTTCAGCTTAAGATATTAAATATGCCAAGGTGCCATATTTGGGGATATTGTTGTTCAGTCACTAAGTCGTGTCTGACTCTTTGCAACCCCATGGACTGTAGCCTGCCAGGCTCGTCTGTCCATGGGGTTTTCCAGGGAAGAATACTAGAGTAGGTTACCATTTCCTTCTCCAGGGGATCTTCTTGACCCAGGAATCAAACCGCATTAGCAAGCAGGTTCTTTACCACCGAGCCACCAGGGAAACCCTATTTGGGGATAGTATGGGCTGAATCCCATTAATATAAATATAAAAAACCCAGAAACTCCCCCATTGCCTTCAAGATAACACAGCACTCCTGTTCCTCTGTCATCATGCCTTCACTTACCCTCTATCTCATCTCTGGAACTAGAGCAAATGCATTCTGGGCTTCAGCCACTCCAAACTTTAAAGCCAAATGTGCTCTGCCTTTGTTCATTGGGTGCCCTCTGTTGGCAAACTCTTAGCCTCTCCTTCAAGACCTACCTCACATCCATGAAGTCCGTCCCGTTTACTTCCAATAGGACAATTCTCAACATGCCTACAACAGCAATCCTTAGCCTAGAGCTCACCTGTGCGTCTGCGCTCAGTCACTTCAGTCATGTCCAACTCTTTGCGATCCCATGGATCATAGCCCTCCAGGCTCCTCTGTCCATGGGTTTTCCCAGGCAAGAATACTGGAGTGGTTGCCATGCCCTCCTCCAAGGGAATTTTCTGACCCAGGGATCAAACCTGCCTCTCCTACATTGCAGGAGAATTCCTCACTTTCTCAAGCGTCGGAAAGCCCCGGAGCTCACCTGAGGATTTTGTAAAAGATGTCTGTGCTTGGGCCCCACTCCTGGATATTTGGACCCAAGTGGGCCCTGGACAGGGGTGCTTTGAATTCTTCAGGGGTTGGGGTTTTGGTGTTCAATCCTTAGTATCCCCCCAGCAGCAGGTACAAGGCAGGACTTTAATCACCAATCAAGTATTCACTGAGTGAATAAGGCAAGAAGAATTTACAACCGTTCTGTGAGTCAGATACAACTGTTACCCAGCTTTGCATTTGAGAACAAAGGACATTAAGACTTGCCCAAGACTACTAGGAGTAACCTGGATTTAATCCTTCTGATTCTAAGTCCAGTGTCCTGCTTGTATCTGAGGGGGAAGAATGCCTGCAGAGGAAGGGTAATGCCTAGCACCGAGCCAAGAACAGATGGACTGGAAGAATTTTCCTTCAGCCCCAGTGAAGGAAAATGCCCCTCTTTGGTTATTTCAACATTTGGGGAGGGACTTGTGCTGTCCTGGTCCTCTGTAACCTTTCTTGAATTTGGAAGGTTCTCCTTAAAACTCATGCTTCCTTAGAACATTCCCTATCGTCTTGTTTTTAATGAATTATGAGCCATCATTTATTTATAACCCATCTACAGCTGCCTTTATGGGGTAGAAAATGAACGTTACCTTGCCAAAGTAATTACCCTTTTTATAGACTTAGAACCAATGCTCACAGCCCATTCCTATCTAAATGGCTTTTGTGCTAGATTTCTGCTGTTTTGTTTGACCTGCCTGAATCTACTCTACACTTATTATGGATTTGTATTAGGACTATTTTTCTAACTCACAGAAAACCAGATTCTTTCTGTAACTGTAAGCATTTTTAGTAAATAACTGCTCCTTTCCCAACAATAAACAGGTACCTTAAAATCTGGGCACATGGGCTCAAAATCTGCTTTTCACAAGTGATATCCCTATGGTGTACAGCTCAATCACCGAGCCAGACAGCAAGAGGTGTGGTGGGGGGGTGAGGCCTTGTAATTATTCAGCTGAAAGCAGAAAATACTAGGGCATTACTGTGCCGACAGAAAAATCACCACGCACAATTACTAGTTATTAATTTGATTCAACAGTGTATTTAACAATTAAATTTCATATTAATATCCATAAATGTGTATAGATGTATACACATAGAACAACAGAGTATTCACTCAGTCATCACTCATATAGTTTCTAAAATGAACTGAGTACTGTGCAAGTTACTGTTGCTAGTTATTTCATTTATAAATTTCCTTGGTACTTCAATTTTTGCTGAATATTATTACGTTAGAAGGTCTAAAGACCTTCAAACACTGAACATGTCTTTTAAAAGTGATAGTAAATCAATATTTTAAAGAATGAAACTAAGAAATCCAGTAGAATTGCAATTGTCTAGCATAGTTAAGAAAAGAGATGTTGAAATAAAAATGCATTAGGCCTACTAGTCAACATTATTCTAGCATTTTGGTCTCTGACCATAGCTCAGAAATTGCTAGATCTGGCCTCTCATTTCTTCTTTCCATAGTTACAGGGAAGACTTTGAATGCAGTTCCAGAGTTTGTCTAACTGGATGGTAGGAAGCCTTAAGATGCCATTTAGTCTATAAAGTAGTGACTTTTAAGCTTTATTCAGGGATAGTGGTTTGTGTCTTAAGCAGCTGTGTGATTTTAGGTGAGTCACTGAGCCCCTTTTGGGCCCAGGTTTTCTTTTTGTTAAATGAAGTATCTGTGAATCTGTAACAAGAGACTCAGTTCAGTTCAGTCACTCAGTCATGTCCAACTCTTTGCGACCCCATGAATCGCAGCACGCCAGGCCTCCCTGTCCATCACCAACTCCCAGAGTTTACTCAAACTCATGTCCATCAAGTCGGTGATGCCATCCAGCCATCTCATCCTCTGTCGTCCCCTTCTCCTCCTGCCCCTAATCCCTCCCAGCATCAGGGTCTTTTCCAATGAGTCAACTCTTCGCATCAGGTGGCCAAAGTATTGGAGTTTCAGCTTTAGCATCAGTCCTTCCAATGAACACCCAGGAGTGATCTCCTTTAGAATGGACTGGTTGGGTCTCCTTGCAGTCCAAGGGACTTTCAAGAGACTAGGGGAAAAAAAAAGGAGTAATCTGTAGGTGGAAATAAGGAGCTACAGATCATAAGAAAGATGTGGCTCCACACAGAGAAAGTGGGGTGCCTATCCTACCAGGCCCAGTATACATCTGGCATCTGATCTTGCCTGCCCTCCAGCAGAGAAAGGGAGGAGGAAAGAGTCAGTGAATGCAAAGGGAGAAAATGGGAAAGGAGAGGGAATAAGGATGGAGGGGGAAAAGAAAATGAATGAAAAAGTGCATGAAAGAATGAACAATGCAGGCAGGTCATTGAGTGAAGGCAAGCCCGATGATGGAGATGTACCTTGGCAGAAGCCACAGTTGGCTGAGTGCCTGAAGCCTCAGTCCTCTCGCAGTCTTCTGGCCACTTCTCAGTGAGCCACTCACCTCTGCTCTGCAGCTTCACGACCCTTTGGAAGTTGAAAAAGAGCTTGGTCAGAAGAGACCTAGCCAGGGTATCCAACATGGCCGCTTTCTCATACTATGATGACAACGTGAGTGCTCAGTCATGTCTGACTTTTTGCGACCTCATGGGCTATAGCCCGCCAGATTCCTCTCTGCCCGTGGAATTTTCCAAGGAAGAATCCTGGATAGGGATGCCAGGCCCTCCAGGGGATCTTCCCCACCCAGGGATCGAACCCGCGTCTTTTGGTAGGTGGATTCTTTACCACTGAGTCACCTGGGAGCTGTTTTTCTTGAAAATTTTTAAATGATGATTGCAATTTCTAAAGTGTATGTTTGAATTACAGCACTTTAGACAGAAAAGAACTTAAAGCTGACTTAATTCCACCCTTTGGTTTTATCGGTGGAGGAGACACAGATCATATTTTATGGCAGTATCCTTGGAATGATGTTTAAAGTATCTGAGGACTTCATAAACATAAGCATTCAGTGATAATGACACACTTTGTAGAGTGAAATAAAAGGTGGCGTGTTGAGGTCTGTGCTGTTTCACTGCGGCTTTGGTATTGAATTTCTCCAAATGGACTGTGTATGTATCAAAGACAGTGAAGATCTTCTTCTTTCTTTTGCACCAAACATACTATGCATAAGTATGTGTATAACACTCCAGCCATGCAAGGCACACACATGCTCACACTTATAATGAGCACGTGTGTGCATATGTGTACAGCACATGCACACACCCAGCCATACATATGCACATGGGCACTTACACATAGACACCAGATCTGAAATACATGTGCACATATACACATGTGTATATGTGCACATGTTTATCTGCACACATATGTGTGTACACACACATGCAGGCACACACACACATGTGTATACCATCTAAGTTCAGTTTTCTGCACCAGTAGGTGTTAGGCCATCTACAAACACTGCATAATCAACAAGGCCATTAGTGATTTCCCTGAACATGATTACTGTGCCTTAAATCTGAACCAACAACTCTTTGAGAAAGAAAATCCACACATACTCTTCTTGAATACCTTAACCAAGAACTAAAAAATTATAGTAGGCTCTAAAGAAAAGTCAACTTTGTAAGAAAATAAGAAAGTTCAAAAATACTGGTCTCCATCTCATCATTTAACAGTCTCTGGGGAATTTAGTCACATTTTTTAGATCTGGACATCAGGTACCCATTCTGAAGGAGGGTGTTTTCTCTTAGCAAGAGAGATACAAATAATAATAACAAAAAGAATGAGCAACCTGTATTTCATCAACTGCCTCCCTTCAAAGTGATACACTTTTGGGGATGTAGTTGACTTATAATATCATGTTAGTTTCAGGAGTACAGCATAGCGATTCAGTATTTTTGCAGATTCAGTTCAGTTCAGTTGCTCAGTTGTGTCCGACTCTTTGAGACCCCATGGACTGCAGCACACCAGGCCTCCCTGTCCATCGCCAACTCCCAGAGTTGCAGATTATATTCCATTAAAAGTTATTACTGAATAATGGCTATATTTCCCTGTCCTGTATGATCTACCCTTGTTTCTTATCTGTTTTCTACACAGTAATTTGCATCCATTAATCCCCTACCCCAATACTTCTAGTTTGTCCATCCCTATTACTTCTCTCCTTCAGTAGCTACTAGTCTGTTTTTTATCTGTGAGTCTGTTTCCGTTTTGCATGCACATTCATTTGTATTATAAAGTGATGCTTTTCAAACCTAAGTCAGATCAAATCACTTGTCTGCTCTAAACCTTTCAATGGCTTCCTCTCTCACTCACAGTCAAACCCAAACTCCAAACAGCGGCCCTCAAGGTCCCACATGATCTGGCCTTCGTGACTCCTTGGCCCACGTCTCCCACCACTCTTCCCACCTTCTTGGCTCAATCCCCTGATTCCTTCCTATTCTTGTGCATAACAAGGGCCCACCCCAGGACCTTTGCAGTTGCTGTTGCCTCTGCCTAGAACACCTTTCCCCAAAGCAGGCTTATAACTCAGTTCCTCTCTTCTTTCAGTTTCTGCCCAAATGTAACCATTCTCTATAAAGTAGTGCAGCCTCAGCTCTCACTCTCTGTCCCTTGACCCTGCGTTATGACTTCCATAGACCTTATCACAGCCTGCACTGAAATGGGTTCTTCCATCTCCCCTCCCTAGACTGTAACCTCAATGAGAGCAGGGACTGTTTCATTCACTCCAGGATTCCCCAGAACCCAGCACAGTGCTTGGCACGTGCTATTGAGTATCCAGTGCCAATAAGTCCATGTTGAATGAATAAATGAATTCATTAAACATTAGCTATGTGTCAGGTGCTTTTCTAAGTGCTTTACATGCTTTAACTCATTTAGTACTTACTTCATGAGTCTTGTCCTCATCTTACAAATAAAGCAACTGAGGGTCAGAGAACCCAAGATAATATGCCCAAGATGACACCACAGAATAATGATACATGGTTGTTGCTGTCGTTCAGTTGCTAAGTCGCATCTGACTCCTTGTGACCCCATGGACTGCAGCACTGCCAGGCTTCCTCCCTGTCCTCCACTATCTCCCCGAGTTTGCTCAAATTCATGTCCATTGAGTCAGTGATGCCACCCAGCCATTTCATCCTCTGCTGCCCTTTTTCTTTCCCAGCATCAGGATCTTTTCCAGTGTGACATCTCTCTGCATCAGGCGGCCAAGATATGGGAGTTTCCATTTCAGCAGACATTCATTCACAAATTCCCGCCTCCCTGAGTTCTGTCTGTGTTTTAATAATCACAGTGATCCTTCCATTTGTGGGGTTGTGTGCTGGGCACAGTGTGAAGCGCTTCACACGTGTCGCTTTACTTGACCCTCGACTCTAGTAGATTTCATAATTATTCCCATTTCGCAGTTGAGAAAACTGGAGCACCAAGTTAAACAGCTTAACCAGCACCCCACAGCTGGTGAATACCAGAGTCATGTTTGAACCCAGGCAGTTTGACTATAGATTTCACAAGCTTTATGACCTCCTTCTTCATATACACACTAAATATGTTACATTCAGCCCATTAGTAAGAAATGTATATTTTTCTTATCTTTATTCAGCCTAAGGTGAAAATGTCTACTTCAAAGTATCTTAGTGTTACTTCTATTTTTACTTCCAAAGGGTTGTTACATTTTTTGAAGAACCCCAAAACTGAGTAAGACATAGTTACCAATCTTCAAAAGCTCAGTTTATAAAAAAGAAAAAACTACAAGTGAATCTGAACCAAAGCAGGCCTGGGGACAAATACCATAAGAAAGATCTAAATTTTATGCTTATTATTGTACATCTGTATCTTCAGAGGGATTTCATGTCTGAGAGCTATATAAATATGTCCATTTTCTAATATATGTGCTTGTTTGCATGTATGTGTGTATAAAATTAAAACATTAGATTGATACCAAAATTAATTTTTCTTGTTGTTCAGTTGCTCAGTCGTGTCAGACTCTTTGCAACTCCATGGGCTGCAGTGCACCAGGCTTGCAGTCCTTCACTATCTCCTGGCGTTTGCTCAAACTCATGTCCATTGAGTTGATGATACCACCCAACCATCCCATCCTCTGTCGCCCCCTTCTCCTTTTGCGTTCAATCTTTTCCAGCATCAGGGTATTTTCCAATGAGTCAGTTCTTCACATCAGGTGGTCAAAGTATTGGAGCTTCAGCCTTAGCATCAGTCCTTCCAATGCATATTCAGGACTGATTCCTTTAGGATTGACTGGTTGGATCTCCTTGCTGTCTAAAGGACCGTCAAGAGTCTTCTCCAGCCTCACAGTTTGAAATCATTAGTTCTTAGGCACTCAGCCTTTTTTATGGTCCAATTCTTACATTCATACATGACTAATGGAAAAACCATAGCTTTGACTCTGCAGACCTTTGTCAGCAAAGTAATGTCTCTGCTTTTTAATATGCTGTCTAGGTTGGTCATAGCTTTTCTTCCAAGAAGCAAGCGTCTTTTAATTTCATGGCTGCAGTCACTGTCTGCAGTGATTTAGGAGCCCAAGAAAGTAAGACCTATCACTGTTTCCATTTTTAACCCATCTATTTGCCATGAAGTGATGGGACCAGATGCCATGATCTTGGTCTTTTGAATGTTGAGTTTTAAGTCTTCAGTAATTCAAAAAGCACTAAGAAAATCTTGTAGTTTCCTGTCCTAAACCTGTGAAAGATAGAGGTTGACCTGAATTTTGATGACCCCAAGAAAATGTGTCCCAGAAAATGCGTGTGCACATGTGTATCTGAATGCTAATAAAAGTTTTTCTGTTTGTCTTTATTTCCCATGCAGAGTGAAAAAACAATTCCAATTATTTGAACTTTCAGATAGCTCAGAATTCGGAACAGCAGAAGTCTTTTCTGTAATATGTTTATGAGCACAATTCCTAGAATGCAGGAGACTGAATAAATGTGTGTTATCCTTTGTATTCATCTAGTTCTTGCTCCTCAATATTTTGGTATGATCTGTTCAACTAAGTTTAGAATATTGTTCAACACTATCTTTTCAAATGGAAATCCTTAAAGCTAGATCTGAACAGCCTGATGAGCTAAATAGGAAAGAAGGTTCTGTAGTCCCCACACCAGTGAAGTCCCTCAGCCCAGTACTGGGCATGTACTGGGCAACCATGCAGATGGCAGACTGTGGGGCCTGAGGGTTCTGTGACACCAGGGAGAGGGCATGGGCTTTGAAATCATAAAGACACAGGTTCAAAGTCTGTCACAGTAAGTATTCACCTTTGAGCATGCTGTTTAATTTGCGCTTCTTTGCCTTTAATATAAGAATAATGCTAACACAAAAGTATCTAGTAACAATGAAATGGGTATATATAGGGAAATGCATCCAGAATAATGCTTAGGACATGGTGCCACCAATAAAAGACAGAAGAAGAGCAGGAAGAGGACATAGAAGAGAAGGGGCAAAGGAAAACAGTTATTTCTGCAAAATAAATTACCCCAAAGTGAGCAGCTTAAAACAACCAGTAGGTGTGCACTAAGTCACTTCAGTCCTGTCCAACTCTTTTCAATCCTATGAACTGTAGCCCTCCAAGCTCCTCTGCCATGGGGTTCTCCATGCAAGAATAGTGGAGTGGGCATGCCCTTTGCCAGGGGATCTTTTCAACCCAGGGATTGAACCTACATCTATCTCCTGCATTGGCAGGCAGGTTTTTTACCCTAGCACTACCTGAGAAGCCCCAAACAACAAATATTTGTTATCTTATCCAGTTTCTGTGGGTCAGGATTTGATAGCAGCTTAGAAGGGTGGTTATGACCCAGGTTTCCTCTTGAGCTTGCATTAAGCTGTCAGCTGGTGCTATGATCCTTTGAAGACTCAACTGGGGCCAGAGGATCCACTTCCAAGCTCAGTAGCATGGCTGCTGGAATGCCTCAGAAGATTTGCTTCCAGACTTATTCACATAGTTGCCACAGGCCTTTCTTCCTTGCCATGGTCTGCCACTCCATAAGCTGCCTGAGTGTTCCCATAGCATGGCATGGTAACTTGAAAAAGAGAAAGCCAGAGAGTGCCCAAGATGGAAACCACAGTCTTTTTATAATCTAGTCTCAGGATAATCTCAATTACTTCTACCTTGTTCTATTTGTTGAAGCTAATCAGTAAATCCAGCCCACACTCAAGGCTGGGAGATTGATTACACAGGATATGAATAACAGGAGATAGGGATACTGGGGACTATCTTAGAGAATGTGTGATACACTGCTCTGTTTTTCTCCATCAAACTAGCTTTCTAAAAATTAGGAATAAAGTGCTCAGTATTGGAAAATGTGCTTGTGGTGCATGCTAAGTCACTTCAGCTGTTTTGTACTCTTTGCAACCCCATGGATCGTAACCTGCCAAGTTTCGCTGTCCATGGGATTCTCCAGGTAAGAATCCTGGAGTGGGTTGCCATGCCCTTCTCCAGAGGATCTTCCCAACCCAGGGATTGAACCTGCATCTCTTACATCTCTTGCATTGGCTGGTGGGTTCTTTACCACTAGCACCACCTGGAAAGCTCTTTGAAAAGTATAAAGATATGTAATTCTGCAATCTACTAGTGAAAGTGAAGTTGCTCAATCGTGTCCGACTCTTTGTGACCCCATGGTCTGTAGCCTACCAGGCTCCTCAGTCCATGGAATTTTCCAGGTAAGAGTACTGGAGTGGGTTGCCATTTCCTTCTCCATGGGATCTTCCCAACCCAGGGATCAAACCTGGGTCTCCCTCGCTACAGGCAGATGCTTTACCGTCTGAGCCACCAGGAAGCATCTACAAGAGTGATTCTTAATTCAGGTCTCATGATATTCTGATGCATATACTTGTGCTTAGTCACTCAGTCATGTCTGACTCTTTGTGACCCCATGGACTGTAGCCCACCAGGCTCCTCTGTCATGGAATTCTCCAGGCAAGAATACTGGAGTGGGTTGCCATTCCCTTCTCCAGGGTATCTTCCTGACCCAGGGATGGAACCTGGGTCTCCTACATTGTAGGCAGATTCCTTACCATCTGAGCCACCAGGGAAATCCATTCTGATGTGTATATATTTTAAATCCTTTTTATCTTGATTTTGCAAATGAAGATCAAGTGCGATTTTTAAATCACAAAAATTAAATTATCTTTGATTCCTTCCAACATTTTAGTATGAAAAAATTTCAAAGAAAAAGCAAAATTAAAAGGATTTTGCAGCATTGATATATCACTCATCATTTAAATACTATCATTAATATTTATCATACTTGTTTCCTCACGTACCTCTTTATCTAGTCGTCCTTTTATCTAGCCTTTTATCAGTCTTACTGTTCAGTGCATTTCAAAGTAAAGTGAAGATATCAATACACTTCCCCTTAAATACTTCAGCATGTATATAATTAACTAGAGTTTAACATTTATTTGCAGTATCTTATGCAAATTTATATAAATTTATCTGCATTGAAAGGGCACACTCACCAAGTCTTAAACAATGCAAACACCTTTGTAACCCACACCCCTAGCAAGATATATGGCATCAGCATCACCTCAGAAAGTTTCCTCATGCACCTTCACAACCTCTGTTCCCACTCCTAGAGACAAATTATTTTAATTTTTTCTACCATAAATTAATTTTGCATACTCTAGAATTGCATATAAATGGAGTCATAGAGTGTGGACTCTTTTCTGTAAGGCTTCTTTCACTTAGCATAATGTTTTTAAGACGCATCTGTATCATTGTGTGTATCAGTAGATTTTAAAGGCAGAAATTAAACATTTTAAGGGAGGAAATTACAGATGAAAAGCAACGGTTTGAGCAAAGGCCTAGAAAGATATTCCCTGTAAGCCATTTAACCTCGTCACATTGCACAAAAAATTGTGTCTAAGGAAAGATTGACTCACTGAAATGGGAAGGATAGAAGGATAGAACAATACCTCAAAAAGGCACGGTTCTGTGGAGGATGACATTGCAGTTGTCAGTGTCATTGGATTCACTCAATTCGGTCACATCTTCCTGAGAATAAGTGGCTGCTGCTGCGGCTAAGTCGATTCAGTCGTGTCCGACTCTGTGCGACCCCACGGCAGCCCACCAGGCTCCCCCGTCCCTTGGATTCTCCAAGCAAGAATACTGGAGTGGGTTGCCATTTCCTTCTCCAATGCATGAAAGTGAAAGTGAAGTCGCTCAGTCATGTCCGACTCCCAGCGACCCCATGGACTGCAGCCCACCAGGCTCCTCCGTCCATGGGATTTGCCAGGCAAAAGTACTGGAGTGGCGTGCCATTGCCTTCTCCGAGAATAAGTGGAGGATACTCTTAAATACAACAGAAGTATGGAATCAAAATCACTCTTTGCAAGTGACTCATATATAATATTCTAAAAGTTAGAAAATACATTTGGCAAATGGACTTGCAGAGCCCTTTAAAAAGAGAAGCTAGAGTGATATTTTTGTCATTGCCTGGAGCTACTTCTTTTGTCAGCCTAGTTCTCCAGTCTGGGTCCCTGTCTGGATTTCCAGCCTGGACATGTCACTTGTATCCATACTGATCCAGTCATTTGTCCTGACCTGCTCTGTTAACCAGGCTGCCACTTTTCCAGGTGTTCTCCTTTCAAAGGTACTTTACTTCAAGCACTGAGAGTTCAGCTACTGTGATGCCATTGTCCTTGCTATTTTTGTTGCAGCACCTAATTGCTATAGAAGAAAGCAGTGCCATGCTGGCTCTGCAGATGTGAACTCAGTTTCCATGTCCTGTGTACTACTGTAGTGGGAAAGTGAAGTTTTCTGCAACATTAGGTGAGATAATAAATAGTTTCTGGTCTGAGTTTGCCTGTGAGCCCTTCCCCATTAATAGAACTCCTTTCTCTTATGGCTATACCATGGTCCTGCCAAAAAACATGTTTAAAAATAAGGGGGAAAAAAATACCTATGTTCTGGCTCAATTCTAACAGTGTGACCATAAGAATGTTGTTAACCTCTCTGATATTCCAGGTCACTAATATAAAAATTCTAGATCTTTAGAGAAGATCTAAAAATGTTTATCTCAGAGCTGTGAAGATTAAATGAGGTAACACATCAACCTATCCAGTATCTGACTTGAAGAAGACAAGAGATCATTCCTCTCTTTCTCCTCTCACCGAACCTGTCATCAGAGCAAAGGAACCCACCTCCCAGTACAGCAGTCAGCAGGCTAACCAACAGCAGGCTTTGCTAGTTTCTTCCTCTTTGCTCGTGAAAGAGAGATGTACCTGTAATCCCACTGGTTGAAATGATAAAAGGTAAAACAACAACAAAACCCCAGAAAACTCCATCCTGAATTCAATAGTACTTTAAAGTATTTTTTATTCATTTTGGACAAATTGTATATAAATGCATAAAGTATACACCATGATATTTTGATACATTATATATGTTGGGAAATGATTACCACAATCTACCTCGTTACCATAGTCATCACCACCCACAGTTATCTTTTTTCTTTTTTTAGTTTGGTGAGACCTCTTGACATCTACTCTCTAAGCAAACTTCAAGCATACATTATTATTTATCAGTCACCACGCTATACATTAGGTCTGCAAAAGTTTACCTTATAACTAAAAGTTTATACCCTTTGATCAATATCTCCCTTTTCCCTCACTCTCCAAACTGTTCAGTTCAGTTCAGTCGCTCAGTAGTGGCCAACTCTTTGTGACCCCATGAATTGCAGCACGCCAGGCCTCCCTGTCCATCACCAACTCCCGGAGTTCACTCAGACTCACGTCCATCAAGTCAGTGATGTCATCCTAGTAATTGCCATTCTACTTTCTGTTACTATGAGTTTGACTCTTTTTAGATTCCACATCCTGGTGAGATTGTATGATATTTGCCTTTCTGTGTCAGACTTATTTTATTTGGCAAAATTTCCTCTAGGTTCATCCATAAGTGCCAGAATTTCCTCTTTTAAGACTAAATAATATTCTGTTGTGTGTATTCACATATATTTATTGTATATATATGTATAACGTGATATATGTAAAATGTGACAAGTATGATGTTTTCTTTATCCATTCATCTGTTGACAGACACATAGGTTGCTTCCATATCTTGGTTACTATGAATAATGCTGCTGTGAACATAAGAGTGCATATGTCTTTGGGATATGATCTTATTTTCTTTGGATATAAACTAAGAAGTGGGATTGCTAGATCATATGGTAGCTATATTTTTACTTTTTTAGGACCCTCCATACCATTGTTCATAATGACTGTACCAGTTTGCATTCCCACCAACAGTTCACAAGTGTTTTCTCTAATTCCTCAGCAATACATATCTCTTGTCTTTTTGATAATAGCAATTCTAACAGGTGTGAGGTGATATCTCCCTCTCTTCTCTTTCTGTGACTCAAATAATGCATAGATTTATTTTTATTGATAGTATCGTATAATTCACATAGGTTTCTCACACTTTTTCCTTTCCCTTTTTCTTTTTGTTCCTCTGGATAATTTCAAATGATCTGCCTTGAAGTTCATTGATTCCTCTTCTGGGTGGTTGCATCTGCTAACAAACATCCCTATTGAATTCTTCAGTTTTTTCACTATTTTTCAGCTCTAGTATTTCTGTGGGTTTCTAGTATTTCTTTAATGGTTTCTATTCCTTTGTTGAACTTTCCATTTTGTGTATGCATTGCTTTCCTAATCTAGTTTAGTCGTCTATCTGTGTTTCCTTGTAATTCACTGAATTTCTTTAAAAGGATTATTCTGAGTTCATTATCAGGCTATTCATAGATCTTCCTTTCCTTAGGGTCAGTTATTAGATCACATTCATCTACTTTGGTGGTGTCATGGTTACCTGATTCTTGGTGATCACTATATACGTATGCTGGCATCTGTGCATTTGAGGAATTGGTCCCCTCCTTCTGCCTTTCTCAGAATCTGGTTGGGGCTGCTGACTTGCTTCCTGTCCTGGTAGGATATGCTTCACAGCAGCCCACTGACTGGCCAGGCATCCTCATTTGGCAGGGCTGGAAGCTAATCTCAGCAGGTGGGCTAGGTTGATGACTTGCCTCCATATCCAGGCAGTGCTCCAGAATGGGTTCCCTGGTCTGTTCAGCCTGCTGCCTGGAGACCCAAATCAAGCAGACTGCCAACTAAGCTCTCCACCAGCTTGGCTTTGCAGGTGAGTCTAACTACTGGTGGGAATTGCTACTCAGGTGCCTCTGGTAGCAGACACAGTCTACCAAGATCCACACATTCATCACTCTGAGCTCTGCCTCCCCTTCTCCGTTTCTAACTGATCCCCCCAGTGATACCTGGGGCACTAAGTGGGCCCCCCAAGAAGTGTTATGGAATTCTGGGGAAGCTGGATGGTCTCTTTGGGCTCTTTATCGTCCCACTGGAGTAACTGGAGGCCCTGGGAGACTCTCTTGGTGTGGGCTAAGGGAGGGACTATGCAGTCGAAGTGTTCAGTCCCTGCGTGGGGAACTAAGATCACACATGCCTCATGACATGGCCAACAAAAATAAAGAAATGATAAGAATCAGGGAGAAAAGAAGGCATCTGTCTTCAGGAACTAAAAGATAACAGAGAAATATCTGAAGATGTTTTCTAGCACCCAAGTCAGGCAGCAATACAAACTACATTTGAAATTTCTGCATCAGACACTGTAACGAGCAGCAACAGAGAGAACTTGTCAGAATAGGGTATTGCTCTGTCATTCTGTCCACAGGACTGACAGACACGAGAAGTTTGGATTGCACCAATAGGTGCCCAGAAGGACAGCTCTTAACAACAAGCATTTTATCATAAACACTGTATACATTTCATTCCTGCTAGTGAGCTTTACAGCTAATGTAATATAAACTATTCTTTGAGCCTTACTTCTCTGAGATTCCAAAATAGATTTGTGAAAATTCTTGATTTTTTCCAATGCTGTTTCTTATCCTCCCAGTAAAAGGTTCCTGGTGATCATCAATCTGCTATGTTCACATCTTGGGGCCCACAGGAACAAATGAAGCTCATTCCTCTGATTCTGGCAACAAATAGTTCAAAGTGTATTCATGCTGGTATTAACTTACATTGTGGCCCTTTCTAATAAGTATGACGTAAAGATGTAGCCAAAGTTTTTACTGAAAAAGTCATCATTTTTCCCTAAGATTGATTATTTAATTTCCAACAAGAAAAGGTATGTAGAATAAGGTTCCAACAAAATTATCAAGCCTTGAAACTATCTCCAAAACCCCATTCAGGCCTAAAAGGATCCCTTCTTTCCACATCCCAAGAAAAAAATCTAGATAGCGTAGAACTGAAGGTTGCAGGCTTAGACAGGCCTGTGTTTGAAACCAGCTCTAAACGGCTGAATGCATGGCCTCTGGAGTCAAGCTGCCTAGTTTAATCCTGTCTCAGATAATTACAGTCCCGTGATCACATGGAAGTTATTTAAAGTCTCCACACCTCACTTCTTCTGAATATATGGATAAATGAGGATAATAATGGGGTTGTTTCTGAAGATTAAATGAGACTGCTCACATGCAGTCTTCAGTAAAATGACTGAAATAGTACGTTTATCTTTCGTAAAGCTTGACTATTTACTTACAACTTTAAAAAATGAAACAGAACTGTAGACATAACTAGGCAGGTTATTATTTTTTTTCAGCATCGAATACATCATCCCACTGACTTGCCTGGCCTGCAAGGTTTGTGCTGAGAAGAGCCCTGATAACCTTACGGGGGTCCCCCTTGTGTGTGATGGACTTTTTTTCTCCTGCTGCTCTCAAGATTCTCTGTTTTTCTTTGGTTGTTGATAGTTTTATTATAATATGTCTCAGTGAAGTTTCAGGGGGTCGAAACTGGAGAAATTTGATCCTCATGTGCCTGGATGTCCATGTCTCTCCCCAGATTTGGGAAGTTCTCAGCCACCACTTCTTTAAATAGCTTTCTGTCCTTCTCTCTCTCTTCTTCTGGGACTCCCAGAATGCAAATATGGTCTCACTTGATGGTATCCCCTAAGTCTCATAAGCTTTCTTCATTCCTTTTCATTCTTTTTTTTCTTTTTTCTCTTCTGATTGGGTGATTTCAGATGATCTGTTCTAGAGTTCACTGATACTGTCTTCTGCCTGATCAATTCTGTAGTTGAAATTTTCCACTACCTTTTTTTTTTTTCAGTTTAGTCATTGTATTCTTCAGTGTCACACTTTCTGTTTGGTTCTTTCTTATTTTCTATCTTTGTTGAACTCTTCATTCAGTTCTTGTGTTGTTTTCCTGATTTTGTTCAATGTTTTCTCATAGCTCTCTGAGCTTCTTTATTATTTTTCTTCTTTTTTGGCTGTACCATGCAACATGTGGGATCTTAATTGCCCAACCAGGAGTTGAACCCACATACCCTGCATTGGAAGTGGCGTCTTAACCATCAGACAACCAGGGAAGTCCTCTGTGGACTTCTTTAGAATAGTTATTCTAAATTCTTTGTCAGGCAACGTGTGAATCTTCATTTCTTGAGGATCAGTTACTAGTTTGTTGTTTGCCTCCTTTGGAAGCATTATATTTTCTTGATTCTTCATGACCCAATAACCAATCACAGGCATCTGTGATTTGAAGGAGCAGTCACCTCTTCCAGACATGACTGAGTGCTTTAAGTAAGGAAAGACCTTTATCTGCACGTAGGAACATGCTAGAGTGTGTGCCGGCCACAGGTAGAGTAGTGAGGGGTGCCAAGTGTGGGGGCATGTGGTGTCTCATGAAAGGGCATGGGGTCTTGTCAGCTCAGGCAGCTGTTGTCCATGACATTGTAATCTTTGGCATGTAATCTTGGTGGCAAGCTCAGACGGTAAAGAGTCTGACTGCAATGCAGGAGACCCAAGTTCCATCCCTGTGTCAGGAAGATCCCCTGGAGAAGGAAGTGGCAACCCATTCCAGTATTCTTGCCTGGACAATCCCATGAACAGAGGAACCTGGCAGTCTTTAAGTCACAAAGAGTCAGACATGACTTAGCACTAAGCACACATAACTTGGTGGCAATAACTCTGTGGAGTTCGCAGTGGCTACAATAGCTGTCGGAGTCCAGTGGCAAGAGATAAGGCAAGTGTCAGTGGTGGCTGGAGCCAGAGGCACGTACATGCTTGGCTGCAAGGTCTGTCTCTCTATGTACTGCATGTGCAGCGGCAAAGGCAGGCTCTCAATACTACTGACTCCTAGTTTGATGAACTTATCCCCACCTAGACTCTAACCAAATCAATCATCATTGTAGGAAGTAATCACAGCCCAAGAGAGAGTCTGGCACAGGTTGCATTCTCAGGACGGAGACAGAGTTGCTCACTTCCCATGTTTATTACATACCCTCAGGGCACATTTACATACCACAGCCCTTTCACAAACTATTTAGGAGAAAACAAGTATCTCTTTCTACAGTTATTCACTTGTTACCTCCTGGGCTCATGACATGTTATTAACACTGCTCTCCTCCTTATTCATCAAATCCAGAATAATTATTGTCTTTCTCTTCCAAGAAATATTTCATGGTATTAACCCCAGCTATGCTATGAGAAGGCAATGGCACCCCACTCCAGTACTCTTGCCTGGAAAATCCCAAGAACAGAGGAGCCTGGTGGGCTGAAGTCCATGGGGTCACTAAGAGTCGGACACCACTGAGCGACTTCACTTTCACTTTTCACTTTCATGCATTGGAGAAGGAAATGGCAACCCACTCCAGTGTTCTTGCCTGGAGAATCCCAGGGATAGGGGAGCCTGGTGGGCTGCCGTCTATGGGGTCGCACAGAGTCGGACACGACTGAAGCGACTTAGCAGCAGCAGTAGCAGCAACCCCAGCTATGCTGAAGAGCCTTCATTTTCATCGCTAAATATGGAAATAAACTTTCCTTTTTTACATTGGGTAGTGTCAGCTACAAATTGGCACTTTTCAAGAGCATTGCCAATGACTGAACAACAAATGAATTTGCCATCTGCCTCTATGGAGATGGAACCTTGAGCTGCTATAGCAGTTGACCTTCAACAATCCCTGAGAGAGGTCAGGGTGTAATGAGGCACTCTGTGCTCCAGGGAATCTGGCGGGATAGGTCTTTAGATAGATGTTTTTAGGAACAAATTTTATGATCTCAATCCTTGCATCTCCTCATATCTAGAAAAGGCAGAGGAACCAGAGATCAAATTGCCAACATCCTTTGGATCATGGAAAAAGCAAGAGAGTTCCAGAAAAACATCTATTTCTGCTTTATTGACTGTGCCAAAGTCTTTGTGTGGATCACCACAAACTGTGGACAATTCTGAAAGAGATGGAAATACCAGACCACTTGACTTGCCTCTTGAGAAATCTGTGTGCAGGTCAGGAAGCAAAACAGTTAGAACTGGACATGGAACAACAGACTGGTTCCAAATCGGGAAAGGAGTATGTCAAGGCTGTATATTGTCACCCTGCTTATTTATCTTATATGCAGAATATATCATGCGAGATGCCAGGTTGGATGCACAAGCTGGAATCAAGATTGCCAGGAGAAATATCAATAACCTCAGATATGCAGATGACACCACTCTTATGGCAGAAAGTGAAGAACTAAGGAGCCTCTTGATGAAAGTAAAAGAGGAGAGTGAAAAAGTTGGCTTAAAACTCAACATTCAGAACACTAAGATCAGGGCTTCTGGTCCCATCACTTCATGGCAAATAATGAGGAAACAGTGGAAACAGTGACAGACTTTATTTTGGGGGGCTCCAAAATCATTGCAGATGGTGACTGCAGCCATGAAATTAAAAGACGCTTACTCCTTGGAAGAAAAGTTATGACCAACTTAGACAGCATATTAAAAAGCAGAGACATTACTTTGCCAGCAAAGGTCTGTCTGGTCAAAACTATGGTTTTTCCAGTAGTCATGTATGGATGTGAGAGTTGGACTATAAAGAAAGCTGAGTGCCAAAGAATTGATAGTTTTGAACTGTGGTGTTGGAGAAGACTCTTGAGAGTCCCTTGCACTGCAAGGAGATCCAACCAGTCCATCCTAAAGGAAATCAGTCCTGAATATTCGTTGGAAGGATGGATGATGAAGCTGAAACTCCAATACTTTGGCCACCTGATGTGAAAACCTGACTCCTTCGAAAAGACTCTGATGCTGGGAAAGATTGAAGGTGGGAGGAGAAGGGGACAACAGAGGATGAGATGGTAGGATGGCATCACCAATTCAATGGACATGAGTTTGAGTAAACTCTGGGAGTTAGTGATGGACAGGGAGGCCTGGCGTGCTGCAGTCCATGGGGTCACAAAAAGTTGGACATGACTGAGTGACTGAACTGACCTAAATCCCTTCATGGTGACATCAGAGTCTCATGACTAACAAAAAACATTTTGTAAAATGAATGCTTCGTGGTATTGAACTCCCCCTTCACCAAAACCTTATATATTGACCTTCCCACACTGCTGCGTTGGAGTGGTTTCTCAGAGCCATCTGAGATGCTGCCTCCTGGGCTGCAGTCCTCATTTTGCCCCCAAATTAATTCATAACTCTCAAATTGTACATCTTTGTTAGTCAACAGTGGGGTCAGCATACAGAGGTGAGGAAGACAGTGAGAAGCATGGGAGAAGACAAGATGAGGTTGAAGAACAGTAGCAGATAGTTTCAGAGAAGGCAATGGCACCCCACTCCAGTACTCTTGCCTGGAAAATTCCATGGGCGGAGGAGCCTGGTGGGCTGCCGTCTATGGGGTCTCACAGAGTCAGACACGACTGAAGCGACTTGGCAGCAACAGCAGCAGCAGATAGCTTAGTCTGTGACTTACCTTGCCTTTCCTTCCGTTTTATCTTTCAAACTCAGATCATTTTAGGAAATATATTTTAAATCTTAAGAGTTTCTGGAGATGTGTACAACTTACCACAGTTCCTTGACAAGCAAAAGGGCAGTTTTCTTCTGAACTATGAAGACAAATTCATAGGAAGAAACATTTTTAGAAACATAATATCCATACCCACCAAAATAAAATGAGAATGTACAGTTCTCAGTAGTGATTTTGACAATGTTATTTATTACTTAACAGTTGAAGAAAAAGAAGCATATGGTGCCCAAACACCTTTCCAGGTCCATGGATGTGAATTTAAGAAGTTGTTTTGAAAAACATCTCAGTTCTATACTTAAATGTCTGCAAAACAGCTGCCACCACTGTACAATGTGACATTCTTGGTGGCATTTGGTAGATTGACAACAAAAGAAATTGGTACTGCATGTACCACTGATGTCATAGAAATAATTATACTACTGAACAGTTGCTGAAATCTATTTTTAACATAAATCTCAATAATAGACATATAAAAATGAAAGATTTTATAAACCTGTTATGAGAGAAAAAAGATTCAAGTTTAGAGAATTAAAGTAGGCTAGGAATGTTCTTGCTAAAATTGATCTCTTAAAGGTCAAGAATGAGTACTTTCCAAATCCTCTTGCCTGTTATCAGTCTTCATCTTCCTTAACTTCTCTTTATCCGTCCTTTTTCTTGTAATTCTCTGCCTCCCTCTCTTGTACTTCTAAAATGTCACATTCTCCTGGTTCTTTTTCTGTTTCTCTGCATATGCTCCTGCCCTTCTCCTGCTGCCCTTGAACCAGTTGAGATAAGTGGTTAAGAAAGGTGTGTCTTGGAATCAGACACGCCTAGGATTGAACCCCAACCTTTTGAGTAGTTTTGGGAAATAACTGAATATCTGTACATCTCACTGTTCTTAGCTATCCAATCAAGATTAAAAGTACACTACTACAATGGACTTCCCTGGTGGCTCAGATGGTAAAGCGTCTACCATGCAGGAGACCCCAGTTCGAGCCCTGGTTGGGAAGATCCCCTGGAGAAGGAAATGGCAATCCACTCCAGTACTATTGCCTGGAAAATCCCATGGACAGAGGAGCCTGGTAGGCTACAGTCCACGGGGTCGCAAAGAGTCGGACATGACTGAGCAACTTCACTTTCACTACAATGTAAGCTCCCATCAAGACTACTCCTTTGTACAATTTCAGAGGGCCTCATTTCATTCCATGTAAATGCCCCATACCTCCAGAGTTTGTATAATATAGTGAGCATCCCTGGTTCCCTCGCTTGTTTAAGATTGATGAGGACAGATCCCATGTTTTGTTCGCCAACTGCTTAGAACACTGCCTGAAGCATAGTAAACACCCAGTAAATATGTACTGAACATCAGATCTGTCAGGATGAGTCACCCATGTTTCTATTTTGTCTTTTTGCTATACCATCCTGGAGCATAACCTCTGTACTCAGTGTCCTATTGTGGTCCAGTATGGCTGTGGAGAGCCAGCCATTGCACCCAGCAGAGGAAAGGAGGAAGGGCAAAAACGCACACTGCCCAGCCGATCAAGTCTCCTTAATTAGTCTTCCCAGAAGTCACGCAAACCCCATCCGTTCACAACTTGTTGTCCTGAACTTAGCTATGTGACCCTATTTAACTGGAAGGGACTGGGAAATTAAGTTTTTGACTGGGGGTATTGCTGCCTCATGTGGAATCATGGTTCTCTCTTTTTTTTTTTTTTGAAAAAAAAAAGGGAGAATGTATTTACATTGGATGGGCAACTAGAAATCTCTGCCACAAAGCGCTTGGCACAACTCAGAGACCTTCCTTCCAGGACTCTCCTCTCCAGTCTCTGCTTTCAGGACCCCAGCACTAGCGGAGGGCACTTCTCTGTGAAGAAATTTGTCACAATTTTGGAAAAACTAATGTCTGAAAATTTTTGTTTGTTATTTTGTTTTTTCTTTGGTTCTAACAATCATTTTCCTGTGACTTTAACCAATTTGTATAGTTCCACTCCATAAAAAAAAAAATATTGTGTTTTCAATATAACCATGGATGTTTTTTTGAGTGATTGGATAATAGCCCTTCAAATTTTAAAAAGACCCATTATGTGACGATGAAATCTTGTTGTCTTCAAACTGAATATATTCTGTTCTTTAAACTTTTCTTCATGAGATACTACCCTCTTATTCTTACTCCTCATCAAGTTGTCATTGGCCTTTCTAAAACGTGGCTCCCAGGAGAGTGTAGGATATTCCAGATCTGGGCCAGCCAGTGAACTTGGGGAACTAACTGTTCCTGTTTTTCCCAACACCTAAGGCTGAACTAACTTCTTTGCCAACTGCATTATACTATTGGTTCACTTGGAGCTTGCAGCTACTAAACTATCGGTTATTTTTCACATGAATCCGTATTAAGATAAGTTCTCCCATTTGTACTTTGTAGTATTTTTAACATGAATGAATTTATATTTGACCTGGCTATACTTTCTCTTTAGTGTATATGTTAAATCTTTAAGAATTTTTGTTCTGCCCCTCCAAGTATTCTCTATCTCTACCCATCTCTCTCCCAGCTTCATGTCACCCACAGATCTGAGCAACCTTCCTTCTAAATCTTTACGCAGGTCAAACCATTTGGCAGAAAATTGGTACAGTGGTAGATAATAAGAAATCGCCTTTTTAGTTAACACTAACCCATTGTCATCAGTCCTGGATGTTCATTGGAAGGACTGATGCTGAAGCTGAAACTCCGATACTTTGGCCACCTCATGCGAAGAGTTGACTCATTGGAAAAGACCCTGATGCTTGGAGGGATTGGGGGCAAGAGGAGAAGGGGACGACAGAGGATGAGATGGCTGGATGGCATCACTGACTCAATGGACGTGAGTCTGAGTGAACTCCAGGAGTTGGTGATGGACAGGGAGGCCTGGCGTGCGATTCATGGGGTCGAAAAGAGTTGGACACGACTGAGTGACTGAACTGAACTGAACTGAACCCATTGTCATGTGAGGCAACTAGTTTCTTTCAAAGTCATGTTCCAAGGCTTGGGTGCATTTCATTGGAAAAGATCAATAGAGTAAATAGAAAAAGGAGGAAACTTACAAAACGAGGATCTGCAAGAAAAAAGAAAATATAGGTCTTTTTCCCTCCCGTTGTCCTTACGAGAGATGGGCAAGACCAGAGCATTACAGGTGACCTCCCCATGTGGTTTTGTGTTTCAGGACAGGGACCTAGCCCCAGAATGCTCCCCCTTCTTTCGGGGCAAGTCTGCAAATAAACTGATTGGTCATCTGGCAGTGTGGCTTTGGATGCCGGCTCTTCTTGGGAGCTCGCTGAAGAAGCAGGCAGCCAGCACCTGCAGACCGTGCGCCCGTGGCATACTGCAGCCCTGTCTCCTCATGGAAGGGTGCCAGAGGCACATCCCACTGACCACTGGAGAAGGGGTGCCCCAAATCCCAGCTGACTTGCTGACCAGACAATCTAGAGAGAGTTCCCAAGTTCATTGTTGCCCAATTCCGCCACTTCCATCACACCCGATAATTAAAAGATTCCTTGGATTTAGTCTTTTATTCAGGTACAAATTCACCTAAGAATATTGACCTCCAAAAGGAGATGTGATCTATCTATCATCTATCTTTCTATCTATCCACAATGGAATTATTAGCCATAATAAAATAATTAAATAATGCAATTTTGTATCAACATTAATGGACCTAGAGATTACCATACTGAGTGAAGTAAGTCAAAGACAAACACCATGTGGTATCACTCACATGTGAAATCTATGAAAATGAAACAAATGAACTTATTACAAAACAGAAATAGACTCATAGACATAGAACACAACCTTACGGTTACCAAAGGGGAAACGGCAGGGGAGGGAGGGATAAATTAGGAGTTTAGGATTAACTGGTACACACTACTATATATAAAACAGATAAGTAGCAAGGACCTACTATTATATATAAAGAAATATATGATATATGGATTTTATATATATATATATATAATATTATGGTTTCTTCTGAGAACCCTCCACCTGGAGACCACAGATCCCTGGTGTGGCTGGTCCTTCAGCTGACTGTTTACAAGCTTCCTGCCCCGCACTCCCAAGTCAGGTTCTGTTTTCGACAAAGTATCTCCAGCCCCTTCCTGCTGTAGATGCCTCATTCTGGCAGAATGTCTTCTTGAAAAAAGTTCTTTTCAGCTGACTTACAGCTGGCTCTTCAAACTTCAGAGAACCCATGTCAGATTTTTCCAGGAGGGTTTTCTCAGGCAGTTCCTTTCTCGTTGGCTTGAGGTGAAGGGAAAGCCTCCCTCCCCGCTGAGGGTGGGGCAGGTGGAGACACTGGCAGCTCTCTGCCAGCCTTTGAAACACCCTGTGTGTTCTCGGCCTTTCCTCGTGGACCTGCTCAGCTGCTGATGAGCAAAGGGCCGCAGCTGGTTCCATAGTCTCTACGCTTGCGGTGTTGCACCTGCAGTTCTTGGCTTCTGAACTTGCTCTAAAACGTTCAGACCAGAGGAACAGTTGTGTTTAACATCCTGTTACACAAAGATCTTTGTAAAGAGATACAGAGCAGAGGGAAATAAAGTGATGCAGTGGAGACAGAAAGGCTCTGATGCTGATTTTGCTTATTGGGCACCTGTTTTGCACCAAGCACTATACTAGGTTCTATGTACAGGCTACACTATTTAATCTTCATATCAACCCTGTGGAGTACGTACTATTCCTGTCTGCACCCAGCACACTCTTGCCATTTTACAAATAAGGAAACTGAAGTTAATACCTTTATCAAGAATACAAAATGACTTACGTGATTTCCAAACCCACACATTTAACCCCCATGCCACACAGCCTTCAGAGAAGTAGGGAGAAAGATGACAGTTCTATAGGAACCTTTAAGAAAAGCATCAGTCAATTGTCTCTAAGCCCAGAGAGAAAGAATTCGGGTTCAGACTGCTTTTGAGAATGTGACTGGGAGCCCCACTGACTCAGGCCGCTGATGCAGTAACAGAAATTTGCCATCTTTGGAAACTGTCGTGTCAGAACCAAACTCTCCTGTCCACTGTTCCAGGTCCCTATCAGTCATGCCATTACAGGGACCTTCCACTCCACCAAAATAATTGTTTTCTTGGCCCAAGAATGCCGAGCTCACTTCCTTCTCAATTCAGAACTTTAGGGTATGGCATACTTCCAGGCTAAAAAAATCATCCAATTATTCTTTAGCAATGTATATTTGTCACTGTATTTCAAGAGCCAACTCAGAACTCAAATCATGAATTGGCTTGGTGGTATTCACCCTCAGCATTCATTTTTACTTTCCCCGTTTTTTTCTAGGGACCAAAAATAAAGATGCAAAGATGTGCAATTGGCTGTTATGACCACTAGATGGGGATCTAATGATGGCAAGATGAAATGCTGACTCAGTTTCCGAAGAGAAACCAGAAAACTGATAAATTTAGAGGTTGAGCTTAGAGGCTGAAGTTTACAAATTGCTCGACAAGGTCTGAGATATATGTTGGAACAATTACATATTCCATCATTTTCTTCATGAAGAAATCAAAACCCAAGAATGTAAAGCAATTTATCAAAGGGTAAAAGCTAAATCATTAATGTCATCTTGAAATTGCCTTATTCCATTTTTTAATACTTTCAGTGTATTTTTCTAACAAAACTTTAGATAGCAGCAAGGATATTTAATAATTTAACATCACTACAAAATACTTAGAATTAACAATATCACCAGCCATGGAAATCATTTTTGAGCACCTAACATGTGTTAATGGAGAAGGCAATGGCACCCCACTCCAGTGCTCTTGCCTGGAAAACCCCATGGATGGAGGAGCCTGGAAAGCTGCAGTCCATGGGGTCGCTGAGGGTCGGACACGACTGAGAGACTTCACTTTCACTTTTCACTTTCATGCGTTGGAGAAGGAAATGGCAGTCCACTCCAGTGTTCTTGCCTGGAGAATCCCAGGGACGGGGGAGCCTGGTGGGCTGACGTCTATGGGGTCGCACAGAGTCGGACACGACTGAAGCGACTTAGCAGCTTAGCAGCAACATGTGTTAAACATTTTGTGTGTGCGTGCTCAGTTTTGTCCTACAGTTTTGTCCAACTCTTTGTCCAACTCATGGACTGTAGTCTGCCAGGCTCCTCTGTCTATGGAATTTTCCACGCAAAAATACTGAAGTGGGTTGTCAGTTCCTACTCCAGGGGATCTTTCTAACCCAGGGACTGAACCCACATTGTAACAGGAGGGAACGAGGCAGGGCACAACTTTTGAACGAACGACATAGCCCAAGGACCCAATGTAAACTGATTAGAATTAAATGGAACCAAGAGGGCAGACAAGTCTAGACCCTGATCCTCAATCAGCAAGCTAAACGACACACCCAGAGGTGCCAAGACACTGTCAAAAGACCGAGGAGTGAGTGGTGGCCCAATTCTTGGAAAGCTCCACCCCTTGCCCCAAAATAGATGGAATAATCCTCCCACTCATTAGCATACGAAATTACCAGCCTATAAAAACTAACCAGCCACTTTTTGCTGCAATGGTCCACACTGTCTGTGGAGTGTACTTCTCTGTGAATCTGCATAAATCCACTTCTTACCTATCACTTTATCTCTCATTGAGTTCTTTCTGTGATGAGACATCAAGAACCTGAGCTTCATTAGGTCCTGAAACCAGGTACCATTGGTTTTGGCTGGGTCTGAGTCCCAGCCATGTAGGTTCGTGTCCCAAGCAAGGTTTTGGCTGGGTTCAAGTCCCAACCATATAGGTTTGAGTCCCAGCACGTGGGTTCAAGTCCCAATCTGAGGTAAATTGTTTCAACACCTCTTGCATCTCCTGCATTGGCAGGCAGATTCTTTACCACTGTGCCACCTGGGAAGCCCCTGTGAAACATTTTAGGTGATGCTTTATATTTATTTGCCTTTGGTACCCTGGGCTGGACCCTTTCTGGCTTCAGACACAGAGAGCAGCCAGACCAGAGCTGCTGCTACTGTTAAGTCACTTCAGTCATGTCCAACTCTGTGCGACCCCACAGACGGCAGCCCACCAGGCTCCCCCGTCCCTGGGATTCTCCAGGCAAGAACACTGGAGTGGGTTGCCATTTCCTTCTCCAATGACCAGCACTAGTGACCACCAGCCCACAGTGCAGGGGCCCAAGAGCTTCCCTCACAGAAGGTGACATTAGCCTGGGAATGGGCCATTCAGCAAACTCAGCATTCACTCCTGCAGATGCTGGGCTGGCCACTGGGGTCCAAAGATGAAGTGGGCCTGGTCCCCACCCTGGATCTCAACCTGAGGTGGAAAGGAGTAACACGCTAACGAGTACACATTGATTTGTGTGAATATTTGTTCACTGGACTAAGCACCACAAACACTGGGGCTCTTTCTGTTTTGCTCATACTGAATTGACTGCCTGATACGGTGTTCACACATGGAAACCTCTCTGTAAATGTCCCCTGAATAGGTGAATATTGAACTTTGGTAAGGAGGCAGCACTCGCTGCTTATATTCATACTTCAGGATTATAGTTAAAAAAAAACTTGCTTTCCCTCTCTTTAAGGTTCTCGTAGGGCCCTCAGAGACAGTATAGAAGGAACACTCGTGCAGGAGAGTGGCTGATGATGGCCAAGGCTCATGACTCATGCACCTTCATACCAATGGAATGTCCATGGTTACGAGAGGCGTTATCCCCACCGGGAAAGCCCACTACTCTGCTGGTCTGGTTACTTTTCCAGTTCACCTAAGTAATCCAAATGCAGTGTGGACACTCCATGTGCAAGTTCCAGCTTCCAAGATACACTAGACAGTGCTCCCCCATCTGTCCTCACCAGGGGTGTGGGTTGTGGGGGCGTCAAAGCAAGCAGGACCCTGTGGGGCTCCTGGGCACACAAGCCTGTCCATGTTCCCTGTGTCCCATTTGTCCGGAATACACTCTAACATCCATGTCCTTCCTTGAGTTCCAAAGGACAGAGTCGAACAGTTGCTAATCAGGGATGGGAGAGGGATGGGGAGACAAGGGAAGGGCAACCAGCAAACAGTATGCAGCCTCGGGGCAGGTCCTTGTTCCACCTCAAGGGATACACATTACAATACATTTGAGCTCCTTTATAGAACTAAAGTGTTAGCTGCTCAGTTGTGTCTGATTCTTTGCGACCCCATGGACTATCCCATGAGGCTCCTCTGTCTATGGAATTCTCCAGGCAAGAATACTGGAGTGGTTAGCCATATCCTTCTCCAGGGATCTTCTGGACCCAGGGATCAAACCCGTATCTCCTGCACTGAGTCAGATTCTACACTGTCTGAGCCACCAGGGAAGCCCAGCTACCAGGGAACTAAGACACCCCAACAAATGGAATATATTAGCATTCTTCATTCCAGTGAAAGTGAAAGTGTTAGTTGTTCAGTTGTGTCCAACTCTTGGCAACCCATGGACTGTTGCCCACCAGGATCCTCTGTCCGTGTGATTCTCCAGGCAAGAATACTGGAGTGGGTAGCCATTCCCTTCTCCAGAGGATTTTCCCAGCCCAGAGATCGAACCCAGATTTCCAGCATTGCAGGCAGATTCTTTACCAGCTGAGTCACCAGGGAAGCGCCTTCATTACAAAGAAGGTCACAGTATGATAACCTGGAAAAGCTCATCAGGAGACCACCTGAGGCCAGATTAAAGGAATAAAAAGCCTACAGACACCCTTATCCTTATTTGCAAGCCCACCCTTGAACCACTGCTATAAAACTCCTCACCAGATTCTCCTAGATTGGGACACAGTTTTTCAGGGACACTGTTGCATCTCCCTTTGCCTAGCAAAAGCTATTGTTCTACTCCACCCAAAACTCTGTCTTCAAGATTGGATTCGACACTGGTGCACAAAGTTCTTGGCATCATGCAGAATAACATGGTGACCCTTCTGTCATCACACGTGTACATTGTCACGACAATGATTGGGCAAGCTCTGGAGATAAATATTTCATAGGTGAACGCTTTCAATCCAGCGCTAGATTCCAAGTGTGAATATGGCGTCATCACTTTGGAAAATAATCTTGTCAACAAGGGAATGTTTTTGGTTTAAGATCACTGATTCACTCACTTTCTCTTGCTATTTCTTCCTAAGCAGATTCTGACAAAAACCCACCTGCACAACCGTCTCACCAAGGTAAAAGTCTCTGATTGTGATCATTTTTCATAATTAACATGATTAAGGAGCAAAAGCCCCCTTCCCCTCTCAAATGCTCTTCAGGACTAGAGCTACAAGTTTAAGCTACCTTAGCATAATAAAGCATCTGTTTGGAGCCTAAAGGGAATTCCATTCAAATATGGAATTAATTATTCCAGTTAAACAGTAATTGGGCACAGTTTAGGGGTCTTGTATAATACTCAATTGAGATATGAAGGAAGAACCAACTTACATTTCAAAAATTTTAGCCACATGAATGTGCCTGAGTGAACACTATCTTCTTCTCAGCCTCCAGGCCCTCAGCTGTCCACTCCACACGAAGAGAAGGCGCTTTGGCATTAGCTCAGGTGAGCATTCAAGGAGAAAGGCTGACTCTGATGTATGGTGAGACACACCAAGGAATACTATGTAGAGATAAATACAATCATGACTCCTAGCTTTAAAAACCCCAGTGTCAATATGGGGAGCCTTGTGAAAAATTGTTTTGTAAAAGTATAAATTGAGCTATCTAAATACTAAGAATCACTTCATGATTTATTAGCAACCAAATGTTATAAAGAGAAGTCCTAATGGAGCCGCTGTAAGTCAGACTAGCCAGCTACAACCTCACAGGTGAGGCAGGGCCGCAGACAGCCCTTGAAGAAAGACTGAGCAGTAGTTCTTTTTTTATCTTCTGTATTTGGCCACAAAGCCTGATTTTTCTTTTCTTTTTTTTTTTAAGCACCTAGAGTCTGATTGTTCCAGGGAAGTCTGGTGTTACTTTTTATTGTGACGATGGCTATTTTCCCAGTATAATAGTCAAGCTCCATCTGACAATTTTTTTAATTAATTGACTGATTTGGGGGCTGCACTGGGTCCTAGCTGCTGCATGCGAGCTTTCTCTAGTGCAGCAGTGGGGGCTACTCTCCATTGCCGTGCACAGGCTTCTCATCATAGTGGCTTCTCTCCTTGTGGAGCACGGGCTCTAGGGCGCAGGCTTTGTAGTTGTCGTATACAGGCTTAGTTGCTCCGTAGCATGCGGAATCTTCCCAGACCAGGAATCAAACCCATATCCCCTGCATTAGCTGGCAGATTCTTATCCCCTGTACCAACATGGAAGTCCTGATCATTATTTATTTACTGGATTTGTTAGTGCTCCCATCAATTTCAGCAGAGCTGTCTTGATCTGAAGCATCGTCCAGGGCTGAGGTTAGTTGAGCATCCATGCCTCCAGGTCCCCTGAGGTCTCCTGCTGAGCTCTGACCACTCAGACCCTTTCTGCCCTATCTCAGCCAGAGATGTCCTGCCAAACAGCACCCAGAACTACCCAGTCTCTTCCCCATCAATCCTGTATGGCAAGCTCTGAGTTGGCACAGGGACCACAGAGAGGATTAGGATGGGTATTTGTAGACTAGAGAGGCACACAGTCACATAAATTTCAGCTTAGCATCATGCGTACAGTAACAGTGCAACCTAAGGGAGCATGGAGGGAGTTCAAGAAGGCTTCCTGGCAGAAGTAGTACAGGAAATGAGAAAGTAAGAAGCTGAGGAAGAGAGGTGATGGGGTGGGCATTACCAGATGAGAGAACATCATGAACAAAGACAGGGAGGTGAAAAAGTTGGTGGCATTGCGGTGGTATGCGGTGCTGGCTTTTCTGCAAGAGCTGGTTGGAGACAGTCAAGAATTTCCAGTTGCTATATTCAAAGTCCTGTGATAAACCATAATAAAAAAATATGAAAAGGAATGTATATATGTATACCTGAATCACTTCGCTGTACAGCAGAAATTAACACAACATTGTAAGTCAACTATACTTCAATAAAATAAATTTTAAAAAAAGAGTTTCCAGTTGTTAAACCTTTGGTGGCTTGAAGTTGGCTTTCGCAGGAATATTTATACCATGGAAACTGGCAAATGCTACAAATAAGGACATTTTTATGTATTAGAAAACCAGTTTATCAGCACACCATTGGACTTTAATGTGAAGAGGTAACAGCAATTTGTTAATTTTGGAAGTAACGGGACTCTTGGTTAAAAGGAACAGAAGTTTATGTTAAGGATAGTGGGCTATCTTATAGATTTCAAGGAAATGGCAGGCCTTTAGAGAAAGGTATAACCAAGAACCTGAACACTGACCAGAGCTTCTGGCTTTCAGCTCTGCTTTCTTCTGATATCTGTCTGTGTCTCTCTCTCGTTTTCCTCTCTCTCCCTCTTACTCTCTCATCCTCCTCATCTGTTACAGTTCCAGATGTCAGGAAACATCACTGACATGATTCTTAAAATTTAAATATGACAGTTTGAGCTACTGGAAAACACTCATTTCTCCTTCTCTGTTCCAGTTCCAAAATGTCTTACAGAAGGATTGCAATTCACTCACTTTGACCAGATGTTCCCTTCTGAACCAATCAACTGTAACAGAGGAGGTATGACTCAGAGAAAGAACTAATATAGTCCTTATCTTGCCAATCAAAACCAATCAGCTGTGGTCAAAGTTTGCATACAGCCCTGCTTACAAGGTAGCCATGTGTGGAGGAGATGGTGGTGGGGAGTGGGTGGGTAGCAAATCCTAGAAGGAAGGATGTACTGGGCAGAAAAGCAATAGGTTTCAAGATAGAGAAGGAGTGTAGCAGGAGGTAAGCTGTAAGGTAGGTAGACTTCGGCATGGCAGACTTGGACTTTATCCAGTGGATGACTCAGAGGACAGGACCAGGGCACCTGGGGAAGGATATGGCAACCAGATTTCTATTTTCAATAGATTGCCATGGTTGTGCCATAAAGGTTGGGTATATGACAGGTCAGACTGTGGCAGAGAGGGCAATCAGAAGATAACTACTGTAGTCCAGGCAAGGATTGACAACTTATTTCATCTCACCTTATGCATATAACTGTGCTTTATTTCATCTTTTTCTCTTTGCTGGCTTCATCATATTACTCCTCATTTTTTTCTCCCCTTCATTAAGTCGCAGATGGTTACTATTTTGGGGGGCTCCAAAATCACTGCAGATGGTGATTGCAGCCATGAAATTAAAAGACGCTTACTCCTTGGAAGGAAAGTTATGACCAACCTAGATAGCATATTGAAAAGCAGAGACATCACTTTCCCAACAAAGGTCCATCTAGTCAAGGCTATGGTTTTTCCAGAAGTCATGTATGGATGTGAGAGTTGGACTGTGAATAAAGCTGAGCGCTAAAGAATTGATGCTTTTGAACTGTGGTGTTGGAGAAGATTCTTGAGAATCCCTTGGACTGCAAGGAGATCCAACCAGTCGATTCTAAAGGAGAACAGTCCTGGATGTTCTTTGGAAGGACTGATGCTAAAGCTGAAACTCCAATACTTTGGCCACCTCATGCAAAGGGTTGACTCATTGGAAAAGACTCTGATGCTGGGAGGGATTGGGGGCAGGAGGAGAAGGGGATGACAGAGGATGAAATGGCTGGATGGCATCACCAACTCAATGGACATGAGTTTGGGTGAACTCCAGGAGTTGGTGATGGACAGGAGGGCCTGGTGTGCTGTGATTCATGGGGTCGCAAAGAGTCGGACACGACTGAGTGACTGAACTGAACTGAACTATACCGGTGGTTGTCTTCCTTCACCCAAAAGTCATAAGCAAACTTATTTTTTCCCTCTGATTTATATCAAACAAGATGTAAGCAATTTCTACAAGTAAAGCCTTGTAATCCCCTATTGTTGCTTCCCTTGATAAGAAGAGACCTTTAAGAAGTCATTACTGCCCAACTTTTTCCCTTGACCTTCAGAATTCTCTCCTCCAAAGGCTTATTATTATGGTTTAATATAGCTTATTTTATCCCATTTTAATACAGAAGCAGCATCATGTGGGATTCAGAATAACAAATAGGAGGAAGGAGAATGAATTGAAATAGACAAGACTGGAAAAGCAAGAGAGTCAGGGGAAAAACCATGATGACCTGGAACTCAACGTTGAGCTGGAAGGAGAGAGATTACACTTGAACCAACTAGAGGCTCCAGAGCAGAGCAGCAGAAGAGGAGAAAGGAGAGGAAAGTTCAACATGCATTTGAATTACCGTTGCTTATTAACCTCTACTTCTTTGTTGGACTGTGTTTTTACCAAGGCTGATCCATCTGGGGTCCCTGATGTATACAGGTTATAAATTGCTAAGTCTCTTTGTTAAAGTTATTATTTTGAGAATCCATCCAGTAAAATTTTGAATTTTTTAAAATTGAAATAGAGATACAGAAAAAACAAAGTGAACAGCTTGATGAATCTTCATGGTCTGAACAGAATATACCTGTGTACCCAGCATTCAAATTCAAAAGTAATTTATTACATACACCTAGGAAGCCCCTTCTGTGCTGCCTTTTGATCACTACTAACTCAAAAGATAAGCTTGCTTCTAACAGGACAGATAGGTTTTTCCGTGTTTTTTGTACTCTTTGTCTATAAATTAATTCACATGATATGTTCTCATTTGGAGCCGGCTCCTTTGGTTCAACATTATTCACAGGATATTCATCCATATGGTAGTAAGAAGTTAGAAATCACTCATTCTTATTGATACGTAGAATTCCATTGGGCTAATATGCTATAATTGATTTATTCTTCTGTTGATGAGCATGTGGGTAGTGTCCAGTTTGAGGCTACTATGAATAGAGTTGCTAAGACCCATCCAGTTAATATGAAAACTAGTACTGATTCTTTATTTTCTAAATTATGCATTTATTTGGCATCAAGGAGTAGGTTTTTTGATTTAAAAATCAAAAATTTTAACCAGTCCTTTAATTTAGCTACTCCAATCTTGATCAGAGGACTGGGAAGGGCTGTGGAGCATGAGACAGGTTGCAAGGGAGGGCGGGGTTGGGGTGCAGAGAACAATATAATAAAAGAAAATAAAATTTTGCCTCTGGCCAAATGGGATTCATTTGCAAGGCAAGATCCCAAAACTATAGAGCACCTTAATCTCCTTGGGACATTCTGCCTCCTTAAATTCAGGCTCTTCTTTTACACCCAGCTTCACACAATAATAGTAGAACAATACAATGTTTCATTTAATCCATCATTAACATGCCATGGCCACACTTCCCTCAGCATCTGCCTATATTTCCATTTTTGTTGGACAGACAACAAATCCAAAATTTAATTATTCATTAGTTGAGAGAGACACTATCATATATTAAATTGCTTCCCTCCATCCATTTTTTTTTCTTTATATCTCCATATGTATTTGCCTTTGAGATTGGAACTGAGCCTATTCATTATGCAGGAAACAAAATAAAAAATGATCTCTAAATAAAGCAATGCACAGTGGGTCCTCAAAGTTCGTTAGAAACGCATGCACACAGAGTTTTCCACTGTAAAAATTTTCTACCTTATTAGAGTTGACATTTAGCCCAGCCCTACATCTGAATTATAGAAAATGACTCTTTTAAAATAAATTGGCAGAGTACTGATGACCTTGCCATCTGTGTGAATTATTTTAACTTTGCTGTCTAATGAAAGATATACTAGCAAATGTTGCATTTCCATCTCATGGCTTTACCCATAACCATATTTTCCTGTTTCCTACTTGCAATGAAAGAGGGGTGGGGGAAGACAGTGGGGAGTATAGGAGGATGACCGAAGATAGGAACAGGCTACTTATATCTGTCATTGACTGAATTATGACAATGGCATCATGTAGATTTCACAGGTGCAGTTAAGAGGCAGGTGGAAATATTTATAATTTGCAGTAAACACTGTCAGCCTGGCAATTGACTCTCTATAACCACCGTATAAATACTGTGGTTAGGATGAGAATTTGGGAGGAAAGTTCTGCCAACAAACCTAAACAATTTTCCTGCATCACTGATCAGTTCTTCATTTGGAAAGGGAAATGTTTGATATGAAAATCTTTGCATTTTAAAGTAGCTTTGAGTCCCGGAAAGAATGCTGATCAAGAGCCCAAAGAACTGAATGCCAGTCCTTTCTCTCCCACGTCTTAGTTGTTTGACACTTGACAAGTCACAGCCCCTCCAAGCCTCTGCTTCTTTGTTGCTGCTGCTGCTAAGTCACTTCAGTCCTGTCCGACTCTGTGCGACCCCATAGACAGCCGCCCACCAGGCTCCTCCGTCCATGGGATTTTCCAGGCAAGAGTACTGGAGTGGGTTGCCATTGCCTTCTCCAGCTTCTTTGCTAATGATTCTCAAATAAAGAAGATGATCAATGTGAAATTCTTCTCTGTAAATGATTCAGCCCTGGCCCTATTCAACAAAGATTGTGACAAGATATTTCCTTTTGGAAGATGTGTCTTTCAGCAATAAGTACCAGCTAATAATATCAATGTTTGTATTCTGTCCTTCTGTTAATTTTTCTCTTCTTCCTGTGGATTCTGGGCCGTATGGAAGGTCCACACACACACCTGTAGGTGAGCCGTCTGGCACTACAGGAAGTATGGCCGTGTTTTCTTTTTTCTTTTTTTTCATAGCCATCACTCTTTTTTAAATTTATTTTTAGTTGGAGGATAATTGCTTTACATTATGGCATATTTCTGCCATACATCAGTATGAATCAGACATAGGAATACACATGTCCCCTCCCTTCTGAATCTCCCTCCCAGCCTTCTAGGTTGTCACAAAGCACCAGGCTGAGCTCCCTTATTGCTCCCTAACCAGAATGTGTGAGTATGAATGTGTTAGTTGGGAATTGAGTACAGGAGGAAACAGGGAGGTTCCCTGGATTTCCAGACTATCAACAAGAATTTTTTGATGGCAAATATAAATTGGAAGAGGAAAAAGATGAAATTAATCTCTTTTCTCATGGAAAACTGATGACTCTCTGGGGCACACCCTCCAAACAGTCTCAGTAGGGAAGGACCCTGCAATGGGATCTAAGGACTTTAGGGCAGGCTTCCAGCTCTAAAAGAGCCTGTAATCACTAAGTACAAAATTTCCACCTCCAGACCTTTATGGTCAAATGGACTCCAGATGGAATGAGCACTTTTAACATTTAGATGTGATAGGGATACAGGTATCAAATTGTTTTTCCAGCACTGTGGATGACTTGGATAGCATCATGGGCCTGAGGGTGGGGATGGAGGTGGGATAAACAGAACTGGAAGGTATCAGCTTTGCAGAGAGCTAGCCCAGCACTGGGATCATGGGTAAAAGAAATGAACTCTGTCCCCAAGGGAGTCAGTCTTGTGATCACCCAAAAAATAAGCAGATAATAATGCAAAGATACCAAAACCCATAAATTAAGAGTCTAATATTCCATTTCATAGGTGAAGAAACTGAGGCTCAGAGGGAGTATAGATGACTCATCCAAGGCCACTCAAGATAAGTGACTCATCCAGGGTTACCAAGGACCAGGTCTCCCACCACAGTTTCTCCTCTCACCAACCCCCTTTCCTCATCTTCTTCCTCCTCACTCTCATATTAGCACCTTATACATGCCAAAACTGTGCAAAGTGTTACATGAATACTTTGCTTTTAATCCAAATAAATTTCATGGATAACATATTATTATGTATAATTTTACAAAGAAGTAAACTGAGTGTGGAAGAGATCAAATCTTGCCCTTCTTCCATGGTTATAGATTTGTGGCCACAAATAGAAAGCTAGACTATATTTGCCAGCATCCCTTGCAGGTAGGCACGGCTGTCCGACTAGGTTTTCTCCCTTGAAATAAAGGTAGCGATTGCCACTTCTTGGATACATCTCTAAGATGATGAGGGTATATCCTTGACTCTCTGTTTTCTCTTCCGTTTACCAGCTGCAGATGATATGAAGATCCCTGGGGAGAGCAGAGTCCCAAGAGAGAAGGAGCAAGTTCCCTAAGATACCTCATAGGAGAGTGCCTCCAGCCCACCTGAACACCTGCCCTAGACTGCTAACAGAGTGAGAAATAAATGTCTATAGTGTTTGAGCCACTATATAACTGGATCATTTATACAGTGATTAGCTATCCAAACTAGCACAATGAAATGTAATCTAGAATTGTTAAGTAACTATGTAGTCATGACTTTTCCTAATATCTGATTAAGTCTAAATTCTAAACCATTGATCTCCAAGGTGGGGCTCAAGATTAATCAATATCCAAAAGGACAGCTTTTAAATATGAGAAATTCTATTATTTTATTTTGTACATTTTTAAAATGTACAGCGTCAGTACAGTTTTATACACCTTGATGGTTGAAACTTTTTACTGATGCAGGGAACTATTGAAATAGCTAGCCCAAGTGGTCCTGATGCTGAAGTGGAGGTGAGTACTTATGATGGTTTTGCTTCTGTGATTTGCTGCCTGTTAACATTCAAATTTCAAACTACAGGGACCTTTTTAGATGCCACTTGTTTTTCATTGACTGCTGGTTAGTCTTCACCTTCAATACTTCCTTTTTGCTACTTAGGTACTTGCATGCTCAGTCACTCAGTCATGTCTGACTCTTTGTGATGCCATGGACTGTAGCCCGCCAGGCTCCTCTGTCTATGGGATTCTCCAGACAAGAATACTGGAGTGGGTTGCCATTTCCTACTCCAGGGGGTCTTCCTGACCCAGGGATTGAACCTGTGTCTCCTTCACTGACAGGCAAATTCTTTTCCACTAAGCCAACTGTTTGCAACTTAGGAGGAAAATAGAAAAACAATTTTTTTGCTTTTCTTAATTTGTTTAGCCTTCCTGGAGCCTTGAGGAAGTGTTCTTTTAGGAATCTGTGGCTGAAGCTCCTTTACAAATGAATATTTGTCATCAGGTGCTTCCATCTCCTTGATATTGTGAGCCTACCTGTCTGACTTTTACTTGCACTGTCGCATGTGATTCTTTCTGAAAGGCTTCACCTGCAGTATGGAAGTCTGACTTTACTACAAGATTATAGGTTCCCTGCTGTCTGGACTGCTACAATCCTCTGTAACTTTCTAAGTTTCCTACATGCCATCAAGAATTTCAGCCAAACCCCCAGCACTTTCTGATATTCTACTAGCATGCTCTTCCCTCCTAAGCTTTAGGAGAATTTTTTAGTTATTATCACTGCACAACAAATTATCTCCAAACTCAACATCTTAAAATAACATTTATTTTGCTCATGAATTTGCAATTTAGGCTTGCTTCTGATCCACTTGGCTTTGACTGGGATGATTCAAGGCTAGGAACTGGAATCTTCTTGAAACACAAGTGAAGAGGGCAGGGCACGACATTTAAAAGAATGGCAGAGCCATTGAGGACACGACAAAACTGGTTAAAACTGATTTAGGCCCAAGATGGCAGAAGATTCAACTTCCAGTAGGCCTTGAGCCTCATTACACACTCATTATAATACATCAAAAAAAAAATGTCCTTTTCATTATAGGGGACTGGAATGCAAAAGTAGGAAGTCAAAAAATACCTGGAGTAACAGGAAAATTTGGCCTTGGAGTACAGAATGAAGCAGGGCAAAGGCTAATAGAGTTCTGCCAAGAGAACACACTGGTCATAGCAAACACCCTCTTCCAACAACACAAGAGAAGACTACACATGGACATCACCAGATGGTCAACACCGAAATCAGATTGATTATATTCTTTGCAGCCAAAGATGGAGAAGCTCTATACAGTCAGCAAAAACAAGACCGGGAGCTGACTGTGGCTCAGATCATAAACTCCTTATTGCCAAATTCAGACTTAAGTTGAAGAAAGTAGGGAAAACCACTAGACCATTCAGGTATGACCTAAATCAAATCCCTTATGATTATACAGTGGAAGTGAGAAATAGATTTAAGGGACTAGATCTGATAGAGTGCCTGAAGAACTATGGACTGAGGTTCGAGACATTGTACAGGAGGCAGGGATCAAGACCATCCCCAAGGAAAAGAAATGCAAAAAGGCAAAATGGTTGTCTGAGGAGGCCTTACAAATAGCTGTGAATAGAAGAGAAGTGAAAGGCAAAGGAGAAGAGGAAAGATACACCCATTTGAATGCAGAGTTCCAAAGAATAGTAAGGAGAGAGAAGAAACCCTTCCTCAGTGATCAGTGCAAAGAAATAGAGGAAAACAATAGAATGGGAAAGACTAGAGATCTCTTCAAGAAAATTAGAGATACCAAGGGAGCACTTCATGCAAAGATGGGTACATACCATTTCTGGTATGGAAATGGTATGGACCTAAGAGAAGCAGAAGATATTAAGAAGAGGTGGCAAGAATACATAGAAAAACTGCACAAAAAAAGATCTTCATGACCCAGCTAACCATGATGGTGTGATCACTCACCTAGAGCCAGACATCCTGGAATTCGAAATCAGGTGGGCTTTAGGAAGCATCGCTATGAACAAAGCTATCGGAAGTGATGGAATTCCAGTTGAGCTATTTCAAATTCTAAAAGATGATGCTGTGAAAGTGCTACACTCAATGTGGCAGCAAATTTGGAAGACTCAGCAGTGGCCACAAGACTGGAAAAGGTCAGTTTTCATCCCAATCCCAAAGAAAGGCAATGTCAAAGAATGCTCAAGCTATTGCACAATTGCATTCATCTCACATGCTAGTAAAGTAATGCTCAAAATTCTCCAAGCCCAGCTTCAACAGTACGTAAACCGTGAACTTTCAGATGTTCAAGCTGGATTTAGAAAAGGTAGAGGAACCAGAGATCAAATTGCCAACATCCACTGGATCATCAAAAAAGCAAGAGAGTTCCAGGAAAACATCTATTTCTGCTTTATTGATTATGCCAAAGCCTTTGACTGTGTGGACCACAACAAACTGTGGAAAATTCTGAAAGAGATGGGAATACCAGACCACCTGACTTGCCTCTTGAGACTCTGTATGCAGGTCAGGAAGCAACAGTTAGAACTGGACATGGAACAACAGACTGGTTCCAAATAGGGAAAGGAGTACGTCAAGGCTGTATATTGTCACCATATTCCAGGGTGGTTTTTTGCTTTTTGAGACAGTCTACACTCTGCCTATGGAGGGTATATGTCTCTCAATAAGTTTACTTCTTACCTATCACTTCGCCTCTTGCAGAATTTTTCTGTGCTGAGACATAAAGATCCTGAACTTCAGCAAATCCTGAGGCCAGGAGTGTAATCTCAATTAAAAACAGTGGGTTCAGTCCCAATCTGAGCTGTGAGGTTTCAACTTGAAGATTAACTTATTCATGTGTTTTGCAGTTAATGCTGGCTGTCAGGTTGGTTAACACTATTGGCTAGGACAAATGACCTTTCTATGCGACTTGGGCTTCCTCAAAGTATGGTGGCCAGGTTCCAAAGATAAATGTGTTGACTGAGTCAGATGGAAGTTTTGTCACCTTTCATGACCTAGACTTAGAAATATTTCTTCCACCACAGTCTACTCATTGCGGCAGTTGTGAAGTGCCCCCTTCCCCAACACACACTCTCCAGTTTCAAGGGGAGGGAAAATAGATTGTATCTCTTGGTGGGAGCACGTGCCTTTTTAGGAAATACTGTGTCATTTTAGGAAAATATATTTAGCCACAGGGATTCTCCTGATGGTGATGTTGTGGATTCTCCTGGTCAGGAGATTTTATTTCTTTACATTTCTATTCATGATAAGAATACTTAGTGCTACCTCAAATTTCAAATTTGGGGTTTTTTGCTCTTTGACTTAAATGTTTAACATTAGAATGAAAATCCTCAGTAACCTTATGGAGAAAATAGAGCACACGTTCATATGTTTTCATTTGCAAAAACCATTGTTTGTCAAGAGTAAGACAAGATTCTTATCTTTTATGCCAGCGCAGAGCGTGATCTTACATTGATACTTATTCTGACACTGGTAGGAGATGTGATTTTTCAAGAGCTTTCAAAGTAAATTCTTCTCTTGTTGTCTGCATACACATTTCCATCTGTTCATGGCTGACATGGGAGGCGGTCCAACTTCCTTGAAGGTCAGCTGAAGCAAACTTTTGTTGCAAGGCAGTAAACACTTTCACTTGATAAAATTACTTATAGAATTATTGGATGAATGCATTTCAGGGCACTTCAACCAACAGCTCTCTTGGATGTGTTTAAAGCTTCCTACTGAGAATGAGGCAGCATTTCAGCACAGTCCTTAGCCATGTTTGTGAAAGCTCAAGCTTTGGAAAGCAAGGAAACCTAAGCTAATTAACACAAGATATGAAACACATTCAAGATTGGCCAGCATCACTGAATTTGACTCAAAACTAAAGCCTCTAAAGTACACTGTGAAATTGCAAATAGGCTGTTTACTCCATGTGGACACCCTCCGGCTTGCTAACTTACTTTGTTGAACGCTTCTGCTCATTAATCTCCCGGAAATGGATCCTGTTCCCAATTTCGACTCTCTTCATCCTGGTAGAAGACTCATTATCTCTTGCCTTGTTCAATCACCTGGCTGGATCTTCTGTTTGCATGGCCAACCCATTCTCTGACATTGCTGGTTCAAAATTCTTCAGGGGTTATGAATTAAAATTTGCACTTCTTTATATTTGATTTCTTTACATTAAAGTGAAAAGCCCTTTATAGCTGGCTCCATACTGTCTTCCAGCTTCATCCCCTCCAAAATGTATACTGTTCTCCAAGATAAACCACTGGGATCTGGCAACAAAACTCACACTTTTTCTCATTATGTTTCTGTTCCTGGCATTCCTCAGCCTGAAGTACTCTTCTCTCAACCTGTTGCTATGCTATGCTAAGTCACTTCAGTTGTGTCCGACTCTGTGTGACCCCATAGATGGCAGCCCACCAGGCTCCCCCGTCCCTGGGATTCTCCAGGCAAGAATACAGGAGTGGGTTGCCATTTCCTTCCCCAATGCATGAAAGTGAAAAGAGAAAGTGAAGTCGCTCGGTCGTGTCCGACTCTTAGCGACCCCATGGACTGCAGCCTACCAGGCTCCTCCGTCCATGGGATTTTCCAGGCAAGAGTACTAGAGTGGGGTGCCATTCCTACCTATTTTTCAGAATCAAACTAAAATGATTCTGTACATAATCGCTGCAGCTGGAAGGGATTTCTTCCTCCTTTGAATTCACGGACTTCGTCATTTGCACCTCTCTAGTTACTCACATGTACCTTCTCTACCTTGTGTTATAATTATTTAAGAATATGTCTTAATTTACTTACTAGACCAGAGTTTCTTGTGGACAGAGTATACATGCCCAATTCACCTTCAAAGTCACCAAATCATCTAGCCCAGCATCTGACACATGAGGCTCAAATTCAACATTTAATCACTCCAAACCATCTGTTTCCCCTCCAAATTTGTCCCTTCTCCTGTTCTTAAGTGATTCCATTCTTTTTCCATATTCATACATCAATCGCCCATCATACCAACCACCTTTCTTATTGATTTTTCTTTTACAATCCTGTGCATCCATCTTTTCACTGCATTTCCACTTTACTGATATCTCCCTACTCAACTTTATGACCTAAACTTTGTAATAGTCTCCTAAGACGTTTTGGCTTTCAGCATCTCTATCTTCAAACCTATCTGATAAAAAAAACGCACCAGCTTAGGGTCTTCCCTTGTGGTCCAGTAGTTAAGATTCCACCTTCCAATGCTGGGGATTTGGCTTCAATCTCTGTTGAGGAACTAAGATCCCACATCCTCGGGGCAACTAAGCCTGTGTGCCACAACTTCTGAGCCCATGCACCACAGTTAGAGAGCCCCACATGCCACAAAGAAGAGCCCACGCATGAAACAAAAACCCCGCATGCCACAACTGAGACGCCACACAGCTAAACAAGCAAAAAGAGCGCCAGCTAAGTACCCCAGCACTACTGGTCCACACAAGCACCCTCTTCTCAGAAACTTTAGACAATTCCTGACAGCCCTCCAGGCAAGTCTGAACACCTTAATCGGGCATCTGAGAGTCCTCCCTTGTCTCACCCTGACTTTTCTCTCTGGCTTTACCTCCCTCCTTTCCTACACGGGATGCTTCTCTTTAACTAAACTGAAGTCTCCCTTCCAGGGCCCCTCTTCCAACACAGACTTTGTTACTGCCTGGATTCCACCTTGGCCTCTTAAAATCCTAACCATCTTTAATCCTGAGCCAAATTCCATGTCCTTTGTAAGGGGCCTTTCCACATCCTCCCAGGCAGAAGTTCTCTCTGGATATGCCAGCTTGCCATCTAGTGATTTTTTGTCTCCTTCTGCCTCTCAGAGCTCACTTTCTCCTTCTCTCAGGCCTTATCATCATCATAAAATTTCTCGTAGAGATGACCCTCCCAGCCAGCCAGCCCTTGATGAAATTTTGTCACCATCTGTACTGACAAGTTAGACCTCTGGGACTATGATTATGTTACAATATGTCATTCTATTACAGTGCTTCAATAATTACTTATATGTTTCATATCTTATTCACTACACCATAGATCTTTGGAGTTTGCAACCATGGAAGGGGCATTTTCCATCAGAGGAAGCACAATGCTGTGGTGAAGATCATTCATAGTTTTTGGACCCAGATTAGTTGGGTTCAAATCCCAGTTCAGTTCAGTTCAGTCCAGTCACTCAGTTGTGTCCAGTTCTTTGTGACTCCATGGACTGCAGCACTCCAGGCTTGCCTGTCCATCACCAACTCCTGAAGCTTGCTCAAACTCATGTCCATCAAGTTGGTGATGCCATCCAACCACCTCATCCTCTGTCATCCCCTACTCCTCCTGCCTTCAATCTTTCCCAGCATCAGTGTCTTTTCCAGGGAGTCAGTCCTTTGCATCAGGTGGCCAAAGTATTGGAGTTTCAACTTGAGCATCAGTCCTTCCAATGAATATTCAGGACTGATTTCCTTTAGGATTGACTGGTTGGATCTCCTTGCAGTCCAAGGGATGCTCAGGAGTCTTCTCCAACACCACAGTTCAAAAGCATCAATTCTTCAGTGCTCAGCTTTCTTCATAGTCCAATTTTCATATCCATACATGACTACTGGAAAAACCATAGCCTTGACAAGACAGACCTTTGTTGGCAAAGTAATGTCTCTGCTTTTTAATATGCTGTCTAGGTTGGTCATAACTTTCCTTCCAAGGAGTCTTTTAATTTCATGGCTGCAGTCACCATCTGCAGTAATTTTGGAGCCCAAGAAAATAAAATCTGTCACTGTTTCCATTATTTCCCCATCTATTTGCCATGAAGTGATGGGACTGGATGGCATGATCTTAGTTTTCTGAATGTTGAGTTTTAAGCCAACTTTTTCACTCTCCTCTTTCACTTTCACGAAGAGACTCTTTAGTTTTCTTCACTTTCTGCCATAAGAGTGGTATCATCTGTATATCTGAGGTTATCAATAATTCTCCTGGCAATCTTGATTCCAACTTGTGCTTCATCCAGCCCGGCATTTTACATCATGTACTCTGCATATAAGTTAAATAAGCAGGGTGACAAATCCCAACTCCAACACTTAACAATGATGTTACAAGGTGTGACAATGTGATTGGGAAAAGTCACTTAAGCTCTCTGTGTCCCAGTTTCCTCTTCTGAAAGATTTGGATAATAACAGAACTTAACTAAAAGGGTTGTGAGGACTAAAGGGGTAGAAAATACAAGACAAATGAGCAATATATGGAATACAGAAAGCACTTAATATATATTATTAGAAATAGTACTATTTTTCATATTTGAAATAGTATTAGAAGAGATTTCCTAATGGGGGGCATGCATTTGTAAAGCTTTTGAAAAAGAAACTTTTCTGGGACCCACCCTAGGCCTACTAAATAAGAATTTCTTGAAATGCAGATTGGAGAAAACCAAGGACACATGAGAACTAAATACAATGTAGGATACTGAGCCAGAAAAAGACATTCATTGGTCAATTTTCAAAATTTAAATAAGGTTTGTAGGTAGATTAATAGTATTGCATCCATGTTAATTTCCTAGTTTCAATAAGTGTGCTAAGGAGACTCATTTGGGAAAAACTGAGTGAAGAATATACAGAAACTCTATTATCTTTGCAATCTTTTTGTAAGTCTGAAGCTAATTCAAAATAAAAAATTTTTAAATTTTTCCAAGGATGGGGCATGTGTGTTATCAAAAGGATCCATTGGTGGGTGATTTGATACACACACTTGCTTACAGCTGCCTAGAGCACAACTCTGCCTGCTCCAACAGATGAATCAAATGATTCATTCCATGTGCCTTGGATGATGGTTCAGTGTTTTGCAGCCCCTTGGTGATCTCCCCAGTGAAACTCCAAGCACCCAATAAACAGAGCCATTTAACTCTTTTGCTGCCCCCAAAGGACCCAGCTTAGTACTCTGTAGATTCAACAGTAGATAGCATTTGTTTAATTAAATTTAATCAGCTCTTCCTTCTATGGATTACCAAAAGAATTTTTAGTAGCTTTCCTAGGAATACTGACCTCTTTCCCAAGAAATAATGCTTCTTTAAATTCATTACTGGACCTCAGAATACAGATGAACATTTTTGGACTCATATTGCCTTCTGAATTTATGTATCTTACCTGTAGAGAGTTCTGGAAGGAAACTGAAATGTAAAATGTTCAGTTTAGCAGTATCTCTAAAGTGCTATAAGTCTTTGAAATCTCAATGGAAACAGGAAATATTCCTTTAGAAAAATTGTGGACTTAATATCCCAGGGGGAATGCAGAGGGTCTGGGTTCAATCCCTTGTCTGGAAACTAGATCTCACATGCCACAACTAAGAGTTCTCATGCTGCAATTAAGACCCAGCATATCCAAATAAATAAATATATTTTATTAAAATATCGTAGGAGGTCATCAGAGACAACTAGCAGCAGAGCGCCATTTCTGATTTCATACCTGAAGCTGTCAAGTAATCCCAAAGCCCACCAGGCTCATGTTTCGTTGCTCTAGAGTTGTGCATGCCTGAAAGGAGGCATTTAGAATTGATAGGGGAACTGGAAATGGCAACCCACTCCAGTATTCTTGCCTGGAGAATTCCACGGACAGAAGAGTCTGTGGGCTACAGCCCATGGAGTTGCAAAAAGTTGGGCACAACTGAAGTGACTTAGCACAGCACAGTGAAACTAATTGTATCCACACTACTCTAGAGAGTTCAAAAGTCACTGGTACAGCATCCCTGATAAAGAATGACCCCATTCCAGCTCCAACGCGCTCAGCTCTGGGAACTCTTTATTTTCCAAAGTAAGCCAGTCCCTTTCTAGGATAGCTTTACTATGCCATCATTCCCATGTGGCATCAATGTCAAGCACTTACAGCCACATGGTTCTGTTCTTTGGAGTTAAAATTTATAGAACATTTACTGTGCTTTAAGATCTTGATTGGAATTGAGAATACAAAGGTATATGGCGTACATCTGAGATCTCTAAAGGTTACCATCACAAGGTCTATCCATTTGGAGTAGTACAACTATACAGAAAAGATTGGTGTGACCCAAAGTACCTTTTTGAAAATGGACATTGTGTGATACCCTGCCTTCTCTTCTCCAAACTAACACACTCATGAACTTGACAGGTCTGATTTTTCAATATTTCCCATGCCTCTAGAATAAAATCCTGACTTCTTACAAACTTCAGCTTAATAACCTGAGTGTCCAGCCTCAGCTCGACCCTCTCCCCACTGTTACATGTGCTCTAGCACCCCAGTCTTCCTTGCGGGGCCACATTCCCATCCCAGGGCCTCTGTGTTTGCTGTTTTCTCTGGCCAGAATTTTCTTAGCCAGGTCTTCATAGGCTAGTCGCTTTCTAATTCTTCAAGTCTCAGTTCAGAAGCCTTTACTTCCAAGAGGTTTTTCAAGAAAACTCTAAAATACTCCCTGAAATCGTACGCACCCTCCCTCATTACCGTCACTGCAGCATAACTTATGAAATCATCTGTTGATAGACTTTTCAACATACATACCATTGTTAGATTTAGTATTTTATGTTCCCCCAACTTGAATGAAATTTCCACAAGGTCAGGGTCACACCTATGTTACTCCCACTGCACCCCTCTACCCACTTGGAAAGTGCTCAATAGTATAATTAATGAACCAGACCCCCCCTTGATCCAGATAATTCTTTCAGAGCAATCTCAATAAGTCAAGGGTTCTCCTGACAACATCCAGTGCACACACTAAGACTGAACATGATAGAAGAAAGTGGAAACAGTCTTCAACATAATGAAGATGCCAAGAGCTTAAGCCCACCAAAGCTGGACTGCAGCCTCCTGACACAATCCCACACTCAGTACACAGCCAGGGCAGCTCAGGGGCTCACTAGATTTGTTGCCTAATCACCCAAAAGGATGGGCTTCCTTGATGGCTCAGCAGTAAAGACTCTGCCTACTAATGAGGGAGACTCAAGAGATGTGGATTCGATCCCGGGGCCAGAAAGATCCCCAGGAGAAGGGCATGGCAATCCACTCCAGTATTCTTGCCTGGGAAATCCCATGGACAGAGGAGCCTGGTGGGCTACATTCCATGCGGTTGCAAAGTCAGACATGACTGAGTGACCAAGCAACAACATCAACATCCAGCAAAAAATGTGCGACCATCTCCCAGCAAGCCTGCTTTCATCCACCACCTGCCAGCTTTCTGATAATGGCTTCTCTACCCTGAGCGCTCTTCATCTCATTACAACCATACCTTTAACTCAGGTTTCAAGGCTTTCTCCGGCTGTATTTGCCAGTGCACTTTTGGGGAATACTACTCACCCAAATAAAAAGGCAACAAAATAGAGCCCACTTTTTATGGTGGAGTAACCTCTCCCAGACCTGAAGAGTATGAAAAGAGAAGCTGTGTTTCCTTCTCATATTTCAGAAAATGGTCCCACCAAATCCCAAGTCTTAACAGTGGAAGGGACCAGCCTTCATTCTGAGTCTAATAAAGACTCTGAGTGTTGACTAGAAAGATCCACTCCTATGAGTAATGAGATAAAACTAGTCAATCCTAAAAGAAATCAACCCTGAATATTCATTGGAAGGACTGATGTTGAAGCTGAAGGTCCAATACTTTGGCTATCTGATGTGAAGAGCCTACTCACTGGAAAAACCTGATGTTGTGGAAGATTGAGGGCAGGAGAAGAGGGCAACAGAGGATGAGATGGTTAGCACCCATGACTCAGTGGACATGAGTTTGAGCAAACTCTGGGAGATGGTGATGGACAGGGAAGCCTGGCATGCTGCAGTCCATGGGGTTGCAAAGAACTGGACATGACTTAGCAATTGAAAAACAAATAAGGTTGTTAAAATTGTGAGTTCACATTTTGGCATTTAACCTAGAAATGTAATTGGGATGCCCAGAGCCTGTGAGCCCCACCAGCTGACTATTATGAGTCCTTCCACAACTGTGGTGATTGTAAGACATGTCTGCAAGTCCTTTGGCCTGCTTGCCATCAAAACATGGGGTCTTGGGCCCCTTCCCTTGAGTCTGGGTGGAACTTTGTGACTGACTTGACAAACAGAATGCAGCAAAGTGGTACTGTCACTTCTGACACAAGTTCAGAAAAGGCCCCTCAGCTTCTGCTGATCTTTCCCAGGAGCCTCAGTCCAATGGGACTTCCCAGGTGGAGATAGTGGTAAAGAACCCGCCTATCAATACAGAAGACATAAGAGACATGAGTTCGATCCCTGGATTGGGAAGACTCCCTGGAGAAGGGCATGGCAACCTAATCCAGTATTCTTGCCTGGAGAAATTCCAAGGACATATAAGAAGGTTCAGGTCTCCTGAAGCCAACATGTGAGGAGAACACAGTGAGAAACCAGAGAGAAAGATATTGATTCCTGAGGAGCTCCCATTATTCAGATCCCAGCTGGGTAAGTCCTAGCCCTAGCACCAGAATGAGAATGCCACTAGGTGACTGCAACCAAAAGCAAACCCCTGAGCAAAAGCTGCAGAGCAGAGCCCAACCAAACCCCAGTCGCAGGAACAAAATAAATGATGATCAATATTTTAAACCACTGTTTTGTGGTAGTTTGTTGAGCAGACAGCAGACACCAGCTCTTTCTAAAGGTACTTGGTTGATGTAAAGTATTGCAAGGGCTATATCCTAATACTATCTCAAATATGGCTACAGCTCCTACCCTGCTGATAATTAACATAATAATGGCTGCCATATGTTGTGCTCCTTCTGTGAAGGCAGACACTTACTTAAGTGCTTTCTATACATTATTTACTTGTGTTAAAGACAACAGGCCCACAGTGTAGTTCCTGATGGCTCAGATGGTAAAGAATCTGCCTGTGATGCAGGAGACACAGGGTTTGAGCCCTGGGTGGGGAAGATTCCCTGGAGGAGGTAATAGCTACCCACTCCAATATTCTTGTCTGGGAAATCAGAAGAGTCTGGCTGGCTACACTCCATGGGGTCACAAAGAATTGGACATGAACAAGTAACTAACGCTTTCATTTCTTTCATACTAAGCCTCAAGACACCAAAGCAAGACTTAAGAATTCATTTAATTACACTTTCAGCTCTCCCAGGCATGAAATCTTAAAGTAACCAATCAGAAATTACCTGGTCAGCACTAGTGAGGTCATCTGCCTCATATACCCCTGCTGTCCCCAGGGGAAAGTGACCTTGCCACAATCAAACCACCTTTTGCTGGTATAACTTTCTTGTCTGGCTCCCCTCTGCCTGTAAGTTTACCTTAGGTCCAGCTCCTCACAGCTCCTCTCTATCTGCGAAATAGGATGCTGCTGCCTGATACATAAAACCTGGAATAAAATTGATCAGATCTTTAAAATTCACTCGGTTGAATTTTGTTTTTTTTAACACCTGAATTCTCACAAAACTTCTATCTGATAGATAATATTACCTCCATCCTACAAGTAAGGTAGCTGAGGTTTTAAGACATTAAATGACTTCTGCAGTGTTGTCCATTTAGCAGGCATTTGTTGAGGGCCTCCGTGTTCTGTATCTAGAACTGAGAAAAATGAGGTCAAGCAGACATATCCCCACTTCATAGAACTTACTGGCTGGTGGGACAGACAAATATTGACTCAGATTCACACTAATTAATGGGATGATAATAATAAGGAGAGGTATATGTACTATGAGAGTGTATAACACGGAGATCATCTGGGGAGTCAAAAAAAATCTTTCGCAGGAAGAAGTCCTGAGCCATCGGGTAAAAACTGGTGGTAGGAGAATCAGAGTACACGTGAGAAGCTAAGGAAGGCTCAGAGTGGGAGCCCGAGTGAGACGTCTCAGGAGAGAAGGACACATTAAGGATTTGGGTCCTAATTATAAGGCCCCCAGGAAGCTATGGAAAAGTTTTAAGCATCAGAATTTACAATCTCATAAATCTAAATCTTACCAGGGAACTGTTGATTAGAGCTTGTCTGAGTAACATTAACAATACTTGTATAAGTAATATTTGTGTATTTGTAGGTCATGAGAGGGCTTCCCAGGTGACTCAGAGGTAAAGAGTCCACCAGTCAAAGCAGAAGACACTGCAAACAGGGATTTGATCCTGTTATGGAAAGGTTTCAGAGAAGGCAATGGCACCCCACTCCAGTACTGTTGCCTGGAAAACCCCATGGACGGAGGAGCCTGGAGGGCTGCAGTCTATGGGGTCGCTGAGGGTCGGACACAACTGAGCAACTTCACTTTCACTTTTCACTTTCCTGCATTGGAGAAGGACATGGCAACCCACTCCAGTGTTGTTGCCTGGAGAATCCCAGGGACGGGGGAGCCTGGTGGGCTGCCGTCTATGGGGTCGCACAGAGTCGGACACGACTGAAGTGACTTAGCAGTATGGAAAGGTTTGGGGTCTGGCTGCTTGCCCCCCAAAAGCCAATAAACAGGCAAGCTTGATGAAACGGAAAGTTTGCTTTATTTCAGACGCCATCAACTAGGGGTGGGGGACTGGACATCTGTCCAAAGGCTGACTCCCGCCCCCAACCCCGGTAACCAATGGGGCAAGAGCTTTTATAGACAGAAGGAGGGGCCACGTGCAGAAACAGCACAGTCAGCTCTGACAGTCATCTTCAAATTGGTCATTAGTGGTCTGACCAGCATCATCTTGATTGTTTTAGGTACAGTTAATCTTCAGTTCCAGGGTAAGTTTGTTTGTTTGTTTGAGGCTAATTCTTGAAACTGTGGCAGCTTATGTCGTGGGTACAGTCATGCAGTTAACTTCTTCCGCCTGGAGTTTCAGTACCTATAAGACAGCTCAAAGGATATGGCTCAGAATATTATCTATAACTCTTGAGGATGAGCTATAGTCCTTGCCTATATTTAATGACTACATTGTTACTATTTGGTCTCCTTTGACTGTTTTCCTTTATTTCTGCATGTTCTCATTTCTCTGATTAAACTTATTCTTTGACTAAGGTTTTCCACAGACAAAAGCCAGACAGAGGTCATGGAGGAAAAGACCAGAAAGTCTTGCTGTGTTCCTATCCCTGGGTAGAGAAGATTCCCTGAAAGAGGAAATGGCAGCTCACTCCAGTATTCTTGCCTGGAAAATTCCATGAACAGACGAGCCTGGTGGGCTGCAGTCCATGAGGTCACAGAGTCAGACATGACTGAGCACACACACATACACCCCTCAGGTCATGAAAACAATATTCATTCAAGAAATACTTCCCGAGAATCTAATTAGAAAAAAAAAAAAAACAGATTTAAGCCCCAGAAGGACATAATCAGAATTGTTCTTTTGAAAAGATTGCTTTGGTCTTAGTGGGGAGAAGAACTTTGAGGAGCACAAATTTGAATTCAGAGAATGTGCTGAAAAATCAGCTCGAGTTACCCTGCCCTCAGAGTGACCTGTGACCCCACCCACTATGACAGTCTAGGCCACTGTGAGGAAGCCATCTGCAATTTTCTCCCTCCTCTCTGTATCCAACCTGTTCCTCCAGGTGCAAATACACACACACACACACACACACACAAGCTGGTTAGGTATTTGGGTTTTCAGATGTGAAACTCCATATACTCCTAAATGGATCTCAGCAAGAAAGCGCCAATGGTGCCGCCTTCTACTGCTTATTTCTCACACTAAAGGCTTTGCCTCTCCCTAGCCACAGGCCGAGCTTCCTACATGAAACAGTGAACTACAATGCTAGGTCTGTGCTTGCTATCCAGGAGACATGAGAACCTCACTGTGTGTGTCAACTCCTCAGAGGGGTATTGCACGCATACATGCAATAACCAGGTAAACGGAGGTCCACACCCAGATTCACACTTGCCTGAGAATGTCTGAGGACCTGTGGCCTGGGCCATCCGTGGGCACTTATTTGCCTGAGCAAACTGGCAAGGGAGGTGGAGGTCTGCATGGCCTGCGATTGTGGACAGGACTCAGGGGAGAGGAAGGGATGCAGAGAGAGACGGGGACTCCTGGACTCCCGGATGGAATCGCTACAGGAAGAAGCCAAGGGCAGTTTCCAGGGGGCTTCCATGTGACCCAGGGACACCACCCTCACTTCTGCTTGGGAATTGGAGTGATTTCAGCTCAGGGGAGGCTGTGGGTTGGACAGACGCCTTTCCTGGTGAGGCTAGGCAGCTTGGTGGGCCTTGGGAGACAGCAGCTTCTCCTGACACGGGCATTCCCTCTGAGATGAGGCGGTGGTTCCTGCCTGGAGCAGTAACTGTGAAATGGGAGCCTCGTGGGCTAACTAGTGGGCTAACCATGACCTTGGTGGGTTCTCAAGACTCCTTAGAACCTCCGGAAAGAACCGATGGGGTTTTAAATAGAGCTGGTTGTCTTCCCTGTGCTTCTGGGGACACAAATCAGGGAAATATTATTTTTGTTTCTCTCCACTGTGGGTAAATGAGGTCTGGAGAAAGTTGGACAACTGAGAGAACAGCCAAGAGCTTCACAACACTTTGTTGGTGAGACATGAAAAAGAAATTGCAGGGACTCTTGTATCTCCCCAGTGTGGGAAGGGACCACAGCAGTGGCAAGACCCTCATCCCTTTTCTCCAGGAGACCCACAGTCCATCACCCTGTGATGTTCAACTGATAAAAGACTTACCTCATGGCACCTGAACACAGTGTCTGATGAGCAGAAGGGAGCAGGAGCAGGAAGCTGGCCAGGGGATGGACTAATAGAATCCAAGGACGAATGTGACATGCTTTGTAGGGACTCACTATTGAGGGAAGTTTAAAGACTTGGATCTGCATATTCTTTCTGGTTCAAAGTGATGGAAATCACACGTACTGAGTGGAGGAATGTTTGGATTTGATTTTTGAATAAATTACCGTGACTCAGTCCATCCTCCCAGGGAGTCATTCTAAATAAAAATCATGCACGCAGAAATGAAAGTGACCCTTCCTAACATCAGCTTCAAGGGTTGAAAGGAAATGCATTTTGTACCAGTTTCCAGCAACTCTGGCTGGCTGTTGAGTTGATACCACTGATGAGGCCCTTCTGTAGCACGACCTTGGGAAAATGCAAGCAGGACCTTGGGAAAATTCTCCCTTTGTCTGGGAGAAAAATGAGCATGTCTTCCAAGGGAGCAGCTGAGCTTGGAAGGAGAGGGTGCTAGGGACTGAATGTTTGTGTCCCTGAAATTCATATGTTGAAATCTTAACCCCCAGTGTGAGGGTGTTAGGAGGTGAGGCCTTTGGAAGGTGATTAGTGATGCCTTTGGGAGGTGGAACCCTCATGAATGGTTTAGCGTCTTTTAAGCTTCGAGTGTATGCGTGTGTGCTAAGTTGCTTCAGTAGTGTACGACTCTTTGCAACCCTTTGGACTCTAGCCCTCCAGGCTCCTCTGTCCATGGAATTGTCGAGGCAAGAATACTGGAGTGAGTAGCCATTCCCTTCTCCAGGGGATCTTCCCAACCCAGGGATTAAACCGTGGTCTCCCGCATTGCTAGCAGATTCTTTACCGCTCAGCTATCAGGGAAGCCCCTTTTAAACTTCTCCCAATATCAAATCCTTACTTGGGATTAGTGTCCTTATAAAAAGAGGAGGAGAGCTAACTAGGCTTCACTCTCTCTCTCCCTGCCATGAGGTATGCAACTGAAGATGGCCATCTGCAAGCCAGGCAAATGGCCCTCAGCAGACACTGGATCTGCTGGCACCTTGACCTTGAACTTCTCAGCTTCCAAAACTCTGGGAAATAAATATTTGTTGTTTAACACATTATTGACCTGGGAGATTTTTGCATAAACTAATGCCCGTGGCCATAATATGTGTCTGGTCAATAATGTGCTAAGCCACTCAGTTTTTGGTAATTTGTTACAGCAGCCTGAACGGAATCAGACAGAGGGAAAAAGAAATGTCACAGTGAACAAGTTGCTCAAGAAGCTTGTCCTAACCTCCCTCAAGATATGGAAGATGCAGGGTTCCAGGCACAGACCCAGCCCCAGGAGCACAGAGGTAGGCCTGTAGTCTTGGCTGTTCTAGTAACTTTTCACACAACTCTGGGCCCTTGCTGCACAAGTCTCCTGGTCTCTGTTCCATGACTCTTGAAATAAATGATCACCAGCTTGAGTGCTCACTACACCAGGCGGAGGCAGTGGAGAGTAGCGGTTGGGGAAACCGGCTCTGAGAGCCAGGGTGAGGGCTGAACACCAGCTCTCCATTCAACCCTGCACATCTCACACTCTTCATCTGTACTAACAAGTGAATAATAGTACACATCCAGCACAAGGAATTGTTCCTGGCGCAAAGCGAGCAGCTTACTTTGTGTTACATGCATAAATATAAAACTAAACTAACTGGGGAACTTGTGACAAATACAGATTCCTCAGCCCCTTGAGGTGGGGGATCAAGTGGACAAGTCCTGGAATCTGCATTTTTAACAAGCCCACACTAAGGGAATTCTAATGCAAATGATCCAGAGAAGAAAGTTTGAGAAACAATGAAGTGAAATCCATGATTTTCAAACCTTTCTGAGACTGATCTCAATAAGAAACCAATTTTAAGACAATACGCAAGGCTTTCACACACACACGATCAAAACAGAAGTTTCATAAAACAACATATAAGGCTCATCTTGGAAGGACTGATGCTGAAGCTAAAGTTCCAGTATTTTGGTTATCTGATGCAATCAGCCGACTCATTGGAAAAGTCTCTGATGCTGGGAAAGATTGAAGGTAGAAGGAGAAAAGAGTGACAGAGGATGAGATGGTTGGATGGCATCACCGATTCAACGGACCTGACCTTGGGCAAATTCTGGGAGATTGTGAGAGAGGCCTGGGCGATTGAACAACAAAGGCTTTCTTGTTCACGGCACTCTAATCTATTTTGCACTGTTTTTGTTCAATTTTATCTCATTTTTTAAAAAGCTGTCCTTGCCTCACTAATTGCTTTTGCACGTCACAAACTGAAAAACAAAACACTTAGAAAAAGATTTCTAAGTGCCCTCATTGGAAGGAGCACCTGATGGAGAAGGGGGCAGCAGAGGATGAGATGGTTAGATAGCATCACCTACTCAATGGACAAGAGTTTGATCAAACTCCAGGAGATAGTGGAGGACAGAGGAGCCTTGTGTGCTTCAGTCCATGGGGGTCACAAGGAGTCAGTCACAACTTACTGTTCTCCCAACTCCTTGTGATAAAATCAAGATTAGCCATCCTGACACAAGTGTGCCCACAGATGACAAAATGAAACAGAGGAGCTACAGTGAAGCTCAAAGTATTTGCTATCTGTGGAGAGAAAGAGAGCCCTCCTGTGCTCAGGAGGGAAACTTGGATCAAGACGAGGAGGAGGAGGAATACCCTGCAGGGGTGCCATAGAGTGGGGAGGAGACAGGGGCCTGCCTACCCAGTGGGGAAGGGTGGTGTGCACTCTGACACCACTTCCTGGGCCCTTGAACCTTCATGAAAGTGAATGAGCTCACCCAGTGCTTGATTGGCCCTTCTGAAGGAGCCAGTTTGCATTTGTCTTGATAAAAGGCTACTCGGACTTCAAACAGAATTGCAGGAGCAGAGTCGGAGCAGAGGCAGAGATGCTGCTGCCTACCTGTGGGCTATTTTTTACTTCTTGGTGAACCTGACAAAACCTCCCATTTTACAGGTGGAAAAGTCGAGTCATCCTGTACTTTAGAAGCTTAATTTGGACTGAGAACAAAACTGTCCAAACCCTCCTCCAACGCTTTCTTGGCCCCCTCCTAGGATGCACCACCCAGGGTGGAAGATGAGCTGACTGGGGCACAGGAGGGCCAAGGTCCCAGCCTGGACTCCCCAGCCTGTATTTTGCCCTCCTTCCACTGGAGCGGGGTCTTCCTGTGAGGAGAGTTGAGTGAAGCAGCAGAACTGATCCGTCTGCCTCATGTAATCTGGGTTTTGTGTGTCCTGACCAGGAAGAGGTCACACTTCTTTCGATGAGCAGGTGTCCTGGCACCACCACTCTGCCTTCCAAGTGCAGGACTCACCTGGTCAGGGAGGAGGGCAGGTTGACAGGCCCCTTCCAGCTTTGTTTCAGGTTCGCTGTGTCACACAGACAGGCTCCATTCAAAGAGCCAGCATTCAACAAAAGGACACAGAGAGCAATGGCAAGCAGCCACATGGAAGTCACATTTGTAATTACCACTCACTCTCCACACCCAACCGGGCTGATGAAAACCTACCAAGATTCCCTCTTGGTACCTATCTGACATGCTTATTTTGGTTTGCAACAAAGAATTGCTTATTCTTCAGGCTACATTTCCTATTGTCATGTCCCATCGTGTTCAGGACTGCTTGCCTTGGTAACAAACTGCTGGGGTAAATGCAAGTGACTTAGAAGGAAAAAATTCAGTAATTCTTCTATTTATAGCCTAAAATGAATCCAGTGGAGTGTTCTCCAATTCCACTTGCCCTGGGTATAACAGAAAGCAGGAAGAACATCAGCACAGACAGCATCAGGCAGTCGCCAAAGAAGGAGAGAGAGAGAGAGACCCCGTGTGCAGGCTGCGGCAGGCACATAGGTAGGAGAAAAAGAGCTAAATTACATCTGCTGGGTCTGCAGAGTGCCTGGGGCCTTACCCACTTTGCTTCATCTCATCTTCTGAACAGTTCTGTGAGGGAAATATTGTTATCTCCATTTTCAAACTTCCAAAAGCCACACAGCAAGGAAGAGTAAATAACTGAATGTGGACTTGAACACATCCCAAAATGTATGTTGGGTCGACACTGCCACTCAGGTAACCAGTCCTCCAACCCCACATGACGCCTGACCTGGATCACTGGACTCCTGCCGTTCCAAATGAATGAAAGAGTTGGCTCACTGCTGCATAGCACAGGGAACTCTGCTCAATGTTATACAGCTGCCTGGATGGGAGGGGAGTTTGGGGAAGAACGGATACTTGGAATGTATGGCTGAGTTCCTTAGCTGTTCACTTGAAACTGTCACAACTTTGTTAATCAGCTGTACCCCAATACAAAATAAAAAAAAAAAAAAAGAAAGCAAAGAGTTGGTCCAAGTCAAGGGAGGTCTCCTCTTCTCTTTGGCTCTCCTGGTCCCCTTAAGACAATTTCATGTGTGGCCCCCATGGACATTATCCCTCAGATTCCTGCTTTTCAATGGTCGAGTTGTCTAGACCCTCACGTAGCCTATACCAAAGGAAAACAGCATGTGGAATAGAAAGATCTGTAGTCCTTGCTGTCACTATGGGGTCACCTTATGACTTTCATGGGCCTTAAGCATTTTTGCCTTCGTGAGTCTCTTCCTCCATTAAAAAATATTAAAAATTTTATTTTGCAAGTGTGTTGGTATAGAGACTCATACAATCCAGTTTGGATTTATTATTATATATTCATTTATTATTCCTTCATTTTTCCTTCTGATTTTTTATTGAAGTATAGTTAATGTACAATATTATATAAGTTGCTGTTGTTTTAGTCGCTAAATCATGTCTGATTCTTTTTCGACTCTGTGGACTATAGCCCACCAAGCCCCCGTCCATGGGATTTCCCAGGCAATACTGAAGTGAGTTTCCATTTCCTTCTCCAGAGGATCTTCCCGACACAGGGATCTAACTTCGGTCTGATGCACTGAGGCAGATTCTTTACAACTGAGCCACTAGGGAAGCCCCACCTTCTGATTTTTAAAAGGAATGAAAAGGAAAACATTTCCACAGATCTCTGAAAGCGGGCCTTAGGCACTATGCTTGCTGCACCTAATGAATATGAGCTCCCTCTGTCAAAAAATAGCCAGGTGACCTTGAGTAAGTCATATGACCTTTACATGTTTCTACCTCCTCATCTGTCCTGAAATTCAGGAAATCAGTCCTGAATATTCATTGGAAGGACCGATACTGAAGCTGAAACTCCAATACTTTGGCTACCTGATGTGGAGAACTGACTCCTTAGAAAAGACCCTGATGCTGGGAAAGATTGAAGGCAGGAGAAGAGGGGGATGACAGAGGATGAGATGGTTGGATGGCATCACCGACTCGATAGACATGAGTTTGAGTAAGCTTCAGGAGTTGGTGATGGACAAAGAAGCCTGGCATGCTGCAGTCCGTGGGGTCACAAAGAGTCGGACATGACTGAGCAACTGAACTGAACTGACTGACCTCATCTGTAGGTCAGGTCTGTCTGCTCCACAGGGAGTGAGTGTGAATCATGGAAGATAATTGTGCTCAGAATTCAGCCTAGCAGAGTCTATCACTTATGCCCTGACAGTGAAGACAGTGAAGGGCTGCAAGATGTATTGAGACAGCTCACTGAGTGGGACAGAAGCCAGAAGCGTACGTCTCATTCCAGGAGAGCTTGGGCAGGCCGGCTGGGTGTCCACAAACACAGCACAGCAAGCTGTGGTTGCCAGAGCCAGCAGACCTCCCTGATCAGCAGCTACACAGAGCACATGCAGTTTAGATGCTTTGAGCCTATGTCCCAGCCCAGCAAATCTCACAGTCTAGTTCCTAAGTAGAACTTCAATAGCCAGACTCATTTCTGCCTGCCCATTTTAGCCGGGATGTGTTTCTCTGACTTCAGATCTTTCCTGCCTTTCCGTTTCAGCACCTGTTTTACCACCTCTCCTAACATTCTACTCCAGCTTCACAACTGTGTTTACATTTTGCATCTACACTCTTGGCTGGGGGCTTCCCCAGGCCAGTGAACCCAGCAGATGCCACTCTTTGACTCACAGAAACTCAAGCTGTGCTCACAGGTGGCTTTGGCTGGACATGGCCTGACACCTTGACCTCTGTTGAGACCTTGGAGGGTAACATTCTGATTCCGACTACAGTTTTTGTATTTTTCCCAGTACTTCCAAGCAATTCTCCAACACCAAATGGGTATCCCACAATTCAACTCAATTCTGACACTGCTGCTGCTGCTGCTGCTGCTGTTGCTAAGTCAAATCAGTCGTGTCCGACTCTGTGCGACCCCATAGACAGAAGCCCACCAGGCTCCTCTGTCCCTGGGATTCTCCAGGCAAGAACACTGGAGTGGGTTGCCATTTCCTTCTCCAATGCATGAATGTGAAAATTGAAAGTGAAGTCGCTCAGTCATGTCCAACTCTTAGCGGCCCCATGGACTGTAGCCTAGCAGGCTCCTCCGTCCATGGGATTTTCCAGGCAAGAGTACTGGGGTGGGCTGCCATCGCCTTCTCCAATTCTGACACTACATACCTGGAAATAGTGTCAGATTCCCAAGTTAAGGGCTCAGTCCCTCAAGGCTGTCCCCATCCTTCACTCTGATACAAGTTGTCACCTGTGCTCTGACCATAGATCAGAGGTTCCAATAACACCCTCCTCAAGTTTAATTAATTTACTAAAGTGGCTCACTCAGAAAAACACTGAACTCAGAGAAACATTTTACTTACTAGATTATCAGCTTATTATAAAGGGACATAACTCAAGAAGAGCCAGATGGAAAAGATACACAGGGCAAGGTACAGGGAAAGGACATGAAATTCACATGCCCTCTCCAGGCATACCATTCTCCTCACCTCTTCACATGTTCACCAGTCCAGAAACTCTCCAGATGCCATCTTTTGGGGGTTTTATGGAGGCTTCATTACATAGACACTATTGATGAAATCACTGGTCATTGGAAGTTGGGGGTGGGGGAGGAGAAATTTTCAGCCTTCTAATCCCACACCTTGTTTCCATGCCAACCAGCCTTCACCCTTAAGTGTTTTCCAAAATCACCTCATTAACATAAACCCAGGTGTGTTTGAAAGAGGTTTGTTATGAATATCAACACACCTTTATTGTTCTTATCACTTAGGAAATTCCAAGAGTTTCAGGAGCTCTGTGCCAGGAACAGGGATAAAGACCAAATATATATTTATTATAAATCACAGTATCACAGAGGGCTAGACCAGACAGTGAGGAATCCAGGGCAGGTGACACTCAAGTGTAGACAGCATGCAGACCTGGACCTCTGGCAGTGAACAACAGGCCCCAACTGCAGACCAGCAACCTCCTAACGCCCATATATCAGAGGATTGTTGAATAAATAACTCTCAATGAAAAATTAATCAGTCGACCCAAGAAAGAAATGGAAAAATTGTTTTGAGCCAAATTGAGGATTATAACCAGGGAATAGCATCTCAGAAAGCTCTGAGAACTGTTCTGCCTTTTTAGACATCAAAAAAGTTATGTAAGTTTTTTGAGACAGAGAGCTGTACATTATATGACATATTATTAAGTTTACACAGTCCAGAGCTAAGTGTTATCATGGTCCCTTACAAGATCAAGAAGGAATGTTATCTTTTAAAGAGTTGTTTTGTAGATGTGAAGGAGGAAACAGACAGAACAGGCTCTATCTTGAAAGCAGGACTCCATCTTGGGCTGGACTGTGGACTTTGAGCTATGTGCCCAGTATCTACGGAAATGACATACCAATTGGAAAACCAGGCCCCCTGGAAGGAAGAGCCCCAGGGCTCGTACCTAGACTCTCTGTTGCCTGAAAGAGTACCCTAATTATCTGTGTAACCAAATAGAATCATAAATTCTATTATGCTTATTGGGGTATGACCACAGGCCTATTGATAATTGTCCACTGTTAACTACCTAGGCTTAAGGCATACAAATCATGTGTTAACTTTATATCTTTCTTTTCCTTTGTTCATACTAGTTTCAGGGAATTTGGGGAGGTGGGTTTGGGCATGTACACTTAGGGTATATAAGGTTTTCAGAAAAACTGGTCGGGGTCCTTGGCTAAGAGGAGACTCTGCTTTGGGCCCGTTGGTGTAATAAACTGCACTCCACAATCTGCATTGTCCTTCTGAGTGAGTTTGTTTCCCAGAATGAGTGGCTACAACAGCTGCTAGGAGAATGCTGCTGTTTATGGTTAAGTAAGAATTTCTGTCAATGGGGAGGTTTTGCCGATGCAAAATGCACACACACAGTGCACAGTAAAGGGGAGAGAGGAGGCCAAAGAGTAGAGAAAATGTTCTATGTCTAAATTTTTCTTCTCTTGCCATAAAATACATATTGTATTTCACAGGCAGTACTGTGGCAGGAAGGAAGACCCTTTCCAGGGTCCAAGAATGGGCTCTGGTCTAACCCTTGGAAATAAATTGCCTGAGGAGATACATGTGCTGACAAAGCAAGAGACTTTATTGGGAAGGGGAGCCTGGGCAGAGAGCAGAAGGGTAAGGGAACCCAGGAGAACTGCTCTGCAGCATGGACATAGGGACTGGCATCTCCTCTCTCCTTTTGACCTTTTCCAAATTCTTCAGGTTGGTGGTAATTTGTTAGTTCTGCATTCCTTACAAGGACCTCCTGTTGTAAGATACCTCGAGAGTGGTTACTATCGGGCCTGGCCAGGGAGGGAAGTTTTGGTCACTGGTTCCCATAACAGTACAACAAAGAAGCATGCAACTATACAAAAGAATAAGAAAGAGCTCTGCAAACTGAATGAAGCACTCTCCAGGATGTGGTGCTAAGTGAGAAAAGCAAAGCACAAAACAGAATCTATAGTTTGTTATCTCTAGTAGAAGAAAAAATTGGTTAGAAACTCTACATGTATCTTCTCATTTGTGCAAAAATTAAAAAAAAAAGAAGAAGAAGAAAGAAAGAAAGAAAGAAACACAGGAAGGGATAGCCAGAAAATACAATGACGTTCATTATCCACAGGGGATGGGAGGATGGGAATGGGGTGAGAAACATGGCGGTGCTGGGAGTTCGGGGAAGAATCAACAATTTTCTGAGGACACTTTCCACATCGCTTTGATGTTTAGAATCATGTTAATGCCTTATATACTAAAAAAATAAAAAATAAACAAAACCATCAGGGATTCTGGTGGGGAAATTCAAATGGAAAACAGAAATAAACGATCCTTCAGTTCAGTTGAGTTGTGTCCAACTCTTTGCGACCCCAAGGACTGCAGCACGCCAGACTTCCCTGTCCATCACTAACTCATGGAGCTTACTCAGACTCATGTCCAAAGAGTCGGTGATGCCATCCAACCATCTCATTCTCTGTCATCCCCTTCTCTTCCTGCCTTCAATCTTTCGCAGCATCAGGGCCTTTTCGAATGAGTCAGTTCTTCGCATCAGATGGCCAAAGTATTGGAATTTCAGTTTCAGCATCAGTCCTTCCAATGAACATTCAGGACTGATTTCCTTTAGGATGGACTAGTTGGATCTCCTTGCAGTCCAAGGGACTCTCAAGAGTCTTCTCCAACACCACAATTCAAAAGCATCAATTCTTCGGCTTTCAGTTTTCTTTACAGTCCAACTTTCACATCCATACATGACTACTGGAAAAACCATAACTTTGACCTTTGTTGGCAAAGTAATGTCTCTACTTTTTAATATGCTGTCTAGGTTGGTCATAGCTTTTCTTTCAAGGAGCAAGCATCTTTTAATTTAATGGTTGCAATCACCATCTGCAGTGATTTTGGAGCCCAAAAAAATAGTCTCTGTTTCCACTCTTTCCCCATCTATTTGCCATGAAGTGATGGGACTGGAAGCCATGATCTTAGTTTTCTGAATGTTGAGTTTTAAGCCAACTTTTTCACTTTCATCAAGAGGCTCTTTAGTTCTTCTTTGCTTTCTGCCATTAGGGTGGTGTCATCTGCATATCTGAGGTTATTGATATTTCTCCTGGCAATCTTGATTCCACCTTGTGCTTTATCCAGCCTGGCATTTTGCATGATGTGCTCTGCATATAAGTTAAATAGGCAGGGTGACAATATACAGCCTTGATGTACTCCTTTCCCAATTTGGAACCAGTCTGATGTTCTGGAAGAACTGACATTGAAGCTGAAACTGCAATACTTTGGCCACCTGATACGAAGAGCTGACTCATTTGAAAAGACCTGGATGCTGGGCAAGATTGAAGATGGGAGGAGAAGTGGATGACAGAGGATGAGATGGTTGGATGGCATCATCGACTCAATGGACATGAGTTTGAGCAAACTCCGGGAGTTGGTGATGGACAGGGAGGCCTGGCATGCTTCAGTCCTTGGGGTCGCAAAGAGCTGGACATGACTGAGCGACTGAACTGAACTGATGTTTCATGTCCAGTTTTAACTGTTGCTTCTTGACCTGCATACAGATTTCTCAGGAGGCAGGTCTGGTATTCCCATCTCTTTAAGAATTTTCCATGGTTTGTTGTGATGCACACAGTCAAAGGCTTTGGCATAGTCAATAAAGCAGAAATATATATTTTTCTGGAATTCTCTTGCTTTTGTGATGATCCTATGGATGTTGGCAATTTGATCTCTGGTTCCTCTGCCTTTTCTAAATCCAGCTTGACCATCTGGAAGTTCATGGTTCACATACTGTTGAAGCCTGGCTTGGAGAATTTTGAGCATTACTTTTCTAGCATTTTTTGGCATTGCCTTTCTTCAGGATTGGAATGAAAATAGACTTTTTCCAGTCCTGTGGCCCCCGCTGAGTTTTCCAAATTTGCTGACATACTGAGTGCAGCACTTTCATAGCATCATCTTTTAGGATATGAAATAGCTCCACTGGAATTCCATCACCTCCAATAGCATTGTTTGTAGTGATGCTTCCTAAAGCCCTATTGACTTGGCATTCCAGGATGTCTGGCTGTAGGTGAGTGATCACAATATCGTAGTTATCTGGGTCATTGAGCTCTTTTTTGTATAGTTCTTCTGTGTATTCTTGCCACCTCTTCTTAGTATCTTCTACTTCTGTTAGCTCCATATCATTTCTGTCCTTTATTGTGCCCATGTTTGCATGAAATGTACCCTTGGTATCTCATTTTTTTAAAGAGATCTCTAGTCTTTCCCATTCTATTGTTTTCCTCTTTCTTTGCACTGATCACTGAGGAAGGCTTTCTTAGATAAATGACCCCTGCTGTACTTCAAATGAATAAGATAACTACACTGAAAGGGGGCAGAGGGAGGGGAGTATAGAACTAACATAAGTAACTTAGGAACAACATATTTTGAAGAACTGTGAATAAATATTGTACTCTAGTTAGTAGATCTGTTTTCACTATTATATGGGTTACTAATTCTAAAACTACTTTAGCTGTTTTAATATGAGGACTGAGCAAATAAGTGGACACATTGCAGATAATAAGAGAGACCGATTTCTCACTGTTGGGAACTTACATGTAGGTAAAGGAGGAAGGCAAGTGAACCCTGGCAGTATTGGAGGGAAACTGAAGATATCATTGTAAACTTGAACTCATGGCTGTGTGTGCATGCACACACACATAGATACAGATGTGCTTTGTGTGTGTGTGTGTATGTGGTTATAGGTTACCCGCCCCCATTCTAAAGCTAGGATTCCTATGAAGTCTTTCATAAGCTGATTGGTATAAAGTCAAAAAGCAATTACCTTAGAACACATCTTGCTAATGGATACACAAAATAAATCAAAATAAAGTACAGATGCTCACAGACACAGTACAAAGCTATGGCTTTGATGCAGAGATGCTTGAGCGTAGTTCCTGAGGAAGGACCTTGTCGGGGTCATTCTCACTCCTCAGGGTGCAGGCTGCCTGTGTAATGACTGGCTGCAAAACAATCCCTGAGCACTGTTTTCACATTTTTCTGTAAAAGTGAAGACTCCCTTCTAATTTCTATCAGGATGGGAAAACAGCTAGTAGTGTAGATCTTTTATACAAGTGAAGTAGTATAAAGCGAGCTTTTGAAAAGCAGGAGATACCTCTGTGTGTGATGTGTACATATTTGTATGTAGATTGATAGATATATAAGACATGCTTCTTAGCTCTGTTCACTGAAGGAGCTTAAAAATAATGACACCAAGGAAAGGGAACACCAGTGAGCATACCTGGGTCTTGATTTCACAATACCATTTTCCAATAAGAAGGACTAGGGTCCCTTGGAGAAATGGCTATTTCCGGGGCCGAGGCACTGAAAATAAAAAGTAAGTCTGGAGTATCTTGTGATGTCAGAAACCAAGGACGTGTTCAAAAAAGGATGAGGACGTGCCAAAAGAATCTAGGAGCCCGCTAGAAGAGGCTCCCTCCAGTCAAACATGGCACAATTTGAGCAGCAAAATAACGATGGATTATAACCAGTAAAACAAAAGAATCCTCAAACACACAATGACTTAAACAAATAGATGGGAAAAGGACAAACTCTTCCAACTAGTAAAAGTAGCAAAAACGCCACTTGGAAACTACCACAGCAGTGCCTGTTCCAGGCTAGAATCATTACTAAATGATCAATGTAGGGGGAGAAAGCATGAGAAACAGGATATTTATATGGTTTCAAAGTATTTATCCACAAAATACTTACTAATCAGGAATGTAAAATGTAATTTCTCCATTACGATGGAGAAATCTGTAAGCACCAACTTAATCACATGATCAAAGAAAGTGAACATCATTTGTGATAAAAAAAGAAAAGACATAAATGCAATCTGTGATCATATACCAGGGAAAGGGCATTTGTGAGAGAACTGGCAAACTCTGAATGAGATCCTCCCCTAAATTAGTAATCATGTTAATCGGTGACTTGTATAACTGCATAAATTATAAGAGAATGTCCACATACTCAGGAAAGAAACACTGAAACATACAGAAGTCAATACCCTAAAACATTTTGGAAAACTAATTGTGTGTGTGTGTGTCTGTCAGTTGGTCTGTCCACATGTCTGTGTGAAGATAGAGAACAAATGATTAAGCAAGTGTGGTACAATTTCAACATTTAGAGAATGTAAGTGAAGGGTATATGGAAAGTCTTTGAGTTATATTTTTCCTAAACCTGAAATTATTTCGAAATAAACAGTTGAAAATATAGCATGAATGTGAGTTGCTGATATGAACAACAAAAGGCATCTTTTGAAAGCCTGACAATTCAGACTGATCGGAATGCAACTTTTCAACTGACAGCACACAACTGCCGCCTTAAAGCTGAGGTTATAATGTAGTTTCTCTGCAACGCTTGCCATTTTGATTTTTTTCAAGTTTTCTAATGATAAGTCATATAATGTTCCTGTCAAGAGGCAAATAATCACAGATTCTTATTCGTGAAAAGGACCCAGAAGAACAATTAGCTCAATTTCTCATTTTAACAATGAGGAAACTGAGGCTCAAAGAAGCAAAGTGCTTTTCCAGAGTTGCAGTGGAGCAGACAGGTCACCATCAGTCTAATTCAACAACCAAAGAAGCCGAGCCATAGAGGCCGAACGCCACCCATGCAGAAGAGACTGAGGCTGGAACCTAAGACCAGAAACTGACAGCTAGATCCCTCAGGTAAGGATGGAGGACCACTTTGTTTGGTGAAACTTCTGCCCTGGAGCTGCGGCATGATTGATGTTTTACCACAGTGATGGCAAACATAGTCATTTCTAGAAAGTTCTCCCCTGAAAGTCCTGCCTTGAGCAGCTCCCACCACGGAGTTCTTGGGGAAGGCACTGATTACTGGGAGCTGTGACAGACCTAGAGCTTCAATACAGTTTCTGCCCAGGGAAGGCACTACCCCCTGGGTATCTGCTTGGACCTAGATATTCAGTTGGGATACACCTTACTTAGCATATTCTATTGGCAGAGTAATGACCTTGACATCAGAAGACTCTGGGTCTAGTCCTGGCCTCACCACTGACCATGTAATCCATACAATATAACTGATCTGAGACTAAATTTTCTCTACTCAAAATGGAGATGTTTGCCCACTCTAGCTGACAGTGTTGGTATTCCACTCAGATTCCCTCAGAATGCTTTCCATCAGCTTTTTTTGCACATCTCCTTATCAAGTACAAAGCAAGTAAAGACTCAGCCAGGAAAGAAGCAATGACATCTTTTTATTTTCAGGCAGTTTATTATTCACATGCCGCCCCTCAGGAGTGACAGCCGTTAATAGGGCCAGGTCTCGTGAATGCACAGGGTGGCTGACACCAAACACAAGCGGCCAGACAACTACAGCACAGATAATGGGATGCTCTGTTGCTGAGAAACTCTATTATATTTTCAATTTTGGGTATATTATGATGTTCTGACATCTTAAAAAAAAAACTTTCTGGCAGCGAAAGACTGTCCTTTCCTGGGCTGCTAATTCTTACAGACTGGTCAAAGGGAGTTTTTGATCTGTAGACTAAGCCATTCAAAGTCCCTTTTCCTCCAAGTGGCTCTGGAGGTTGGGGGCAGGACAATATTCCTCTGCATTATCATCCCAGAGCCAGGTGCCAGGCAACCAGGAAGTAATAGTGTTAGTCCCTCAGTTGTATCTGACTCTTTGAGATCCCATGGACTCCAGCCCACCGGGCTCCTCTGTCCATGGAATTGCCCAGGCAAGAATACTGGAGTGGGTTGCCATTCCCTTCTCCAGGAGATCTTCTCAACCCAGGGGCCAAACCCAGATTTCCAGCATTGCAGGGAGATTCTTTACCATCTGAGCTACGAGGGAAGCCCAGGCAATCAGGGGCACCCCTATGACCCAAAGCCTGCCCATATTATTCAGATTAGCCAATCGTAAGCTTTGTCTTGCCCTCCCCCAATAAAGGCTCTGCCCTAAACCTTGCCTTCACTCTATTCTGTCTTCTGCCTGCTGACCATCCTGCTGTCTTTCCCACGTGGCGCTGCAGGGTGAGCCTCACCTCCTGTCTCTAGCACCTGTGAAGATAAAAAACTTTGTTTCTGAATCTCTCCTCTGTCTCCTCTTTTGGCCGCATTTGACTGACCTCAGGAAAGAATATGAAAACAGAAGCCCAGGTCCTACTGCAGCCAAGCTGTTTTAGAGCCAGCAGCTGTACCCCAGGTGCAGCCAGGCAGACAGCCTCCAGCCTCATCAGAACCTGGGAGGTGTGAGCACTGTCTCCAGCCAGCCTCTCAGAGCAGAAAGCTGGTGAGTGAACCAAGGCCTTGGACCCACTCCTCACTGGCCCCTGAGCCTCTCATGTTCTGGGGGGATCACGGAGTATTCTAGCAAGACTTAGATTCAGCCTTAGTTCAAGCTCTGTCTTTGTGGCTTCTGTGGGGTTGTGCACAGGTGCACAGGTGTAGGGCCCTGGGCCAAGCTGTTCCCTGTGCCCCCAGTTTTGGCATGCAAGTTGCTTCCAATAGCTGGTAACTGCTGCTCTTTTTCAAAGGACCATCCCCCACAGCAAAGAAGCAAGAAATGACTGGCAATCTATTCTTTTTCTCTCTGCACCCCCTATCTCACCCAGAGAGCCCTTAGTTAATGACTGACATGCAGAAATTTGAAACTCTGACTGTCTTGCCCTAGAAAAGGAGAAGAAGTGGGGGGCAGAGCAGTGCAGGACAGGGGGACAGAGGGCAGACAAGAGCAGGTGCGCAGGGGTCCACACAGAATGCTATTCCAGGAAAAAGCACAGGCTGATGATACCTGCTTTGTGTCACCAAAAATAAAGTAGCTCATCGTACTGTCCTCATGTATGTGTGTGCTAGTCACTCAGTTGTGTCTGATTCTTTGTGACCTCATGGACCATAGCACTCCAGGCTCCTTTGCCATAGGATTCTCCAGACAAGAATACTGGAGAATGTTGCCATCCAGGGCATCTTCCCCACCCAGGAATTGAACCCGGGTCTCTTTCATTGTAGACAGATTCTTTACCATCTGAGCCACCAGGGAAGCCCCCTTATCTCTGTTATCACCAGAGAGACAGAATTAGATATCTGGGCCTTAAAGAGATCTTGGGAACTTGCCAAGGATCACAGACTTCACAAAGAAGAGGACTTGAAGCTTAAACCCAAGTCCCTTTGCTGGTTTGTTCTTTTGATGTGATTCATCTGCTTGGCCTTCTTAAGGCTTGTGAAGCCTCCACCTCTCCATGCCAGATCTCCTCCACCATGAAGACAATTCCCGCTGCCTTCTCTCCCAGAATAATGTCTGTGAAGAGCTGCAGGGCTTCTGGAAGGACCCATGCCACCATGTGCTTTGGAGGCCAGCAGGAGACCACCCACCCACTGGTATAACTTTTTTTTTTTTTAATTTTCTGCTGCTGAGGGCCTTGGAAAGGGCTTCCCAGGTGGCACTAGCAGTAGAGAACCCGCCTGCCGATGCAGGGGATGTAAGAGATGCAGGTTCAGTCCTTGGGTTGGGAAGATCCCCTGGAGGAGGAAATGGTAACCACTCCAGTATTCTTGCCTGGAGAATCTCATGGATAGAGGAGCCTGGCAAACTACAGTCCATGGAGTCACAAAGAGTCAGGCATAACAGAACTGACTGAGCACGAACAAAGGCCTTGGACCCCAAAGGGCAGCAAAACCACAAGAGTATCAACCAACTTCCTCAAGAGTTCACTCTTGGCCAGAAACTCTGCTAAGAGTTTTACAGATCATAATCCATTTAACCCTCCAAAAACACCATGAGATAGACAGTACCAGTCACATTTTGCAAGAAACAAAACCACAAAGTCAAGTCACTAGCTAAACACCACAGGGCTGGTGAGCATCAGAGCTGGACAAACCCACTACCCTCTGACCCTAAGACCCTTTCTCTTAGCATAAGGCTTCAGTGTCTCCCTGACATGGTTCAGTTCAGTTCAGTTTAGTCGCTCAGTCGTGTCTGACCCTTTGCAACCCCATGGACTGCAGCACGCCAGGCTTCCCTGTCCATCATCAGCTCTTGGAGCTTAATCAAACTCATGTCCAATGAGTTGCTGATGCTATCTAACCATCTCATCCTCTATCATCCCCTTCTCCTTCTGCCTTCAATCTTTCCCAGCATCAAGGTCCTTTCTATCGAGTCAGTTCTTCACATCAGGTGGCCAAAGTATTGGAGTTTCAGTTTCAGCATCAGTCTTCCCAATGAACATTCAGGACTGATTTCCTTTAGGATGGACTGGTTGGATCTCCTTGCAGTCCAAGGGACTCTCAAGAGTCTTCTCCAGCACCACAGTTCAAAAGCATCAATTCTTCGGTGCTCAGCTTTTTTATAATCCAACTCTCACATCCATACATGACTACTGGGAAAACCACAGCCTTGACTAGACGGACCTTTGTTGGCAAAGTAATGTCTCTGCTTTTTAGTATGCTGTCTAGGTTGGTCATAGCTCTTCTTCCAAGAAGTAAGCTTCTTTTAATTTCATGGCTGCAGTCACCATCTGCAGTGATTTTGGAGCCCCAAAAAATAAAGTCTGACACTGTTTCCCCATCTATTTCCCATGAAGTGACGGGACCAGATGCCATGATCTTCGTTTTCTGAATGTTGAGCTTTAAGCTAACTGACATGGTTCGGAATCCTCAAATTCATTGTCTGTGGACTAAGGAAGAAATACCTACATGTCATAGAGGCTGATAACATATAAATTCACTGAAAAATCATTAATGAATGCCTTGGAGCTATTTCATTATGCTCTAGATCAATTGTGTACTAAAATCACATCAACTATGAATTAAAAATTTCTAGTCTTTATCACACAAAACATAGTATTTAGTGCTGATTTGCCTGTCCTGCACCTCTACTTACCTCTTGGTGTTTTTGTATTGTTTATTCAATCAAGTAAACTCCTAGTTAGTGGAAATACACAAAATATAGTTAGTAGAAAGACTCAAAAGAATTTTGACTCAGATTCTTTTGAGTCTTTCTTGGTGTTCTGCCAGCATCTTACCCTCATAAACATTCCATAGATTCCGGTTTGGCTGATGGATTGATCAGAATAGCTTCTGTAAAATTTTCCTCATAAAGGCCCATAGGGTGATTAGTCTCAAGTCTCCTGCAGTGGGTCATCACTGGGAGTGTCCTAATGTAGCCTGCATCTTTCTATCTAAAACCAGGCAGGATGGGGTGGGGAATCAGTAACAGTAACTACACATATGGAGTGCCAACTATGCACCACACCCTGCACTCGGTGCTGGGGATACAGCAGTGAAAAAACAAAGCACAGAGCTTGTCAAGTGACCACAGATGGCATTTCATTAAAACAACCACCTATAGGAAAAATGTCATCATCTCCTTTTACTGATGGAGAAGTTGTAGAGTAGCAGAGCTTCAACTAAGATTTATCTCAGAATGTTTCAAATTGAGAGTTATGACCTAATGTTGGATTAGTGCATAGTAAAATTTACTCAGTGGGTCACAACTCACATTTATTTTAAAGGATTGGATTGGAATGGAATTATCAGAGCACTTAGGGGTACATAGTGTGTAATAAAAGTATTATTTGCTGAGACTTCTGTTTCATTTATACGCACACATATGAGCCATAACGTATTTCTTACTGTGGATCATGCCAAGAAAACATATAAAAGCCACTGGTTTGTTCAAATTCCAACATGTCCCCTCCTAATTTCTATATTGTCTCTCCAGAGGAAGAAACTACATAGCATATTCTGGGAGTCTGTAAGCTTCCGTGAACATTTCGGCCCTGATTATACTATGGAATGGACTTCCCCAGTGGTTCAGCACTAAAGAATCCGCCTGCAATACAGGAGACACAAGAGATGTGAGTTCGATCTCTGGATTGGGAAGATCCCCTGAAGGAGGGCATAACAACCTACTCTAGAATTCTTGCCTGGAGAATCCCATAGACAGAGGAGCCTGGTGGGCTACAGTCCATGGGGTCACAAAGAGTCAGACAGGACTGAGGTGACTGAACACATACTTTGGAATATGGGATATGCTGGCATCTTCCCTGGTGGCTCAATCAGTAAAGAAACCGCCTGCAATGCAGGAGACCCAGGTTCAACCCCTGGGTCAAGAAGATCCCCCGGAGAAGGAAATGGCAACCTACTCCAGTATTCTTGCCTGGAGAAATCCATGGACAGAGGAGCCTGGAGGGCCACAGTCCATGGGGTTGCAGAGTCAGACACGACTGAGCGACTAACATTTTCACTTTCACTTGCCATGCTTAGGCACTGTAGTTATGCTCCCATCATCCCTCCCACTGGAAAGCGTCATTTGGTCTGCCTGCAGAAGAACTCTGTCTCACTTTAACATTAATAAGCAACTCCTCCTCATCCAACTATTGTCTCAGTTGGTTTTACCAGCCTGAGATGCACAGTTAAGCTCCATGACAACCACAAAGATATGATACATATCATCTAATTTTTTATAACTTAATAATAAAGCACTAACAAATGATACAAGAAAAAGGATAGATAATACCATGTAATACTCTTGAGTGCCAGAACCACAATAACATATTAACCACAGAAGTATCTGAGTAACCTCAAGTATCTGAGCATGTAGCCACCAAGACTTAAGAACACAGGTACAGGATGGTATCTGAAGTTCCCAAGGAATTATGTGGTCTTTACACCAGAAACTAGACTCCTCGTTTTGGGCCTTGAGGAACTTGAGGCATCTGGCAGCTTCTCTTGTGCACGTAGGAGAGGATGGGATGAAGAGATGCAGTGGGTGGTTCTATGGAAACAGCATAGCACCACCAATGAGAAGACTGGGTCTAGTCCCAGTTCTTTCTCTCACTAAACATGGACTTGAGCAAGTCATTTATTCTATAAGCCCCAATTTATTGCTTTCAAAATGGAAATGTAAAAGGATTTGCATTATTTATGGAATTATGAAGATTAGTTAAGATCATATAATCCAACTACAATTCTAAAATCACTTTAGATTTAAGGACATGCACAGTGTGAAAATGAAGAAATAGAAAAAGATACTTCATGCAAATGATAATCAAAGGAGAGCAAGAATGGTTACACTTACATCAGACAAAATAGATTTTAAGTCAAAAATGGTGACAAGAGACAAAAAAGGACATTATACAATGATAAGGGATCAATTCACTAGGAATATTAAACAATTACAAATATAAATATATACGCACCCATCATTAGAGCACCTAAATATAGAAAGCAAACATTGAGAAATATAGAGAAATACAATAATAGCAGGAAACTTCGATACCCCTCTTTTACTAATGGATGGAAGGTCTAGGCAGATCACTGAGGAAACAGAGGACTTGAATAATATTAATCAGCAATTAAAAACCTCTCAACAAAGAAAAGCCCAGAATCTGCGGGCTTCACTGGTAAATTCTACCAAAAATTTGAAGAGCAATTAATGGCAATTCTCCTCAAACTCTTTCCAAAAAAATCTGATGTGGAGAGGACACTTCAAACGCACTTACAAGGCCAGTGTTACCATGATATCAAAGTCAGACAAAGACATCAAAAGCATGGTTCTACTTATATGAGGTATTTAATATAGTCAAATTCATACAACCAAAGAATAGAATTGTGGTTGCCAGGGGCTGATGGAGAGGGGATGGGGAATTATAAACAAATGAGCATAAAATTTCAGTTGAGTAAGATGGGTAAGCTCCAGAGATCTGCTCTACAACATTATACACATAGACAACAACCCTAGATGGACACTTAAAAATCTGTTGAGAAGGTAGATCTCATATTAAGTATTCTTACCAAAATTAGATTAAAACAAATTTTAAATAAACATCATACAAGTGAAAGCATTTTGTAAACATAAGACAAGTTTCTACATTTAGATAACAGTATTTAGCATTTGTAAAAATAGTAGTAGTAACAGGAGAAAAAATAGTAGCACAAGTAGTAACCAAACTGTCTACAAGTTTAAATTCTAGCAACAACAAAAATTTTGTAAAACACAATTTTAACACAGAATGTCTCAACTACATGAGACAAAACAAATCCAAAATAACTAAAGTATGTATAATAAAATATATTCAAAGGAAATATATCTAAATGTTAGCAATGATTGGGCTGGTAGTCTTTCTTCCAATTTCTATATTCCTGTATTTAAACTTTTGTGTAATGAATATATAAATATATTTTGTAATGAAAAACATATTTATTAAAGATGGCAAAAAAGATACTATTAACTTTTTAAATAAAGAGAACAAATGATTCCTGATTGGAAAGAGAGTTGAAAAGTTCTTTGGAAAATTCAGGGGCTCCAGGAATGGAAGACCCATGAAGTTTTCACTTGTCAATTTGCATTCATTTTGCCCAGAAAGAAGCCAACATTACTAACCAAGTCACTAGAGAGTTATTGATATTGCCATAAATAAAATTGTATTCATTAAATTGCACCATAATATAAATAAATTTTTCTTAGCTCTGTGACTTGAGAAGGACCTTTAACCCTTCTGAGACTGCATTTCCTCAGGTGGAAAATGGCAGGAATTCAGTGAAGATTAAATGAGACAATGCATGTAAGAGCCCCCACTTGTTTCTCCCCTTCCTCGTCCAGCAAGGATCTTCTGATGTCTCTTTACTGTAATTCCTTGTCTTATTTGAGAGCCTTTATTCACAAATAACTGAAACCAACTGGAACCAGATTAAAAAAAAAACAAAAACAAAAAAGCAAATGTCCTGGAAAGACACAAGAGCATCTCACAGATGGCAAAGCAGAGGTAGAGACAGGCTTCAAGGCATCATGTGATACCTGAACCAAGAACCAGCAAGCTGCTGCGGCTCAGAGAACAGCTCTCACGGTCTGTCTCTGGGTCCACCTGTCTTCATGCTTTCATATTCTGTGACGTCAGTTCCTACTTTCTCCCCCTGCAGTTTGACAGTGTCTGCTTTCCCTCCTCATAGCAGCCCACAGCTTCTGAGTTTACTCTCCTCACTGCCAGCCTCTCTCAGAGATTGGCAGGAAGTTGCTCAAAGTCCTAATTCAAGGGAGGAAGTGGCTGTTGATTGGTCAACATGGGTCAGGTGTCCACTCCAGGTCCAATCAACTCTTTCGTTCATCTACTCTTTGGAGAATTGGACCGTCTCCTCAGAAAAATGCACACATATGCAATTTTTACACATAATTTCAAAGGATTCACAGAACTGAGGCATAACCATGAGCCATAAACCCCAGGGAAAGAATCCTTGGTCAGCGCAGTTAACAAAACTCACTGTTTACCTCTTTTATATGTGAAAGAAATGAGTCACTAATATAATTTGCATAAGGTAAACATCCATGTTCCAGAGGCACATCTTATAACCAGATCATAACAAAATGCTGCTTGGATACAAGCACAGCAACAGCACTTATATTTTACTATTTTCTAACTGACTATGGCAACCACATGTCTTTACAAACCATTCCCATACCTGCCGCTTAGCAGAACACCCACCTGGAGCTCCAGTGAATAACGTTTCCATGTGACTGGCTGTGTCACTTCTCCTGCCCCTACACTTATACACACCCACGCTGTTTTTTTAAGGTGCGTATAATTCTAATCTCCTTTCTTTTCCTGTTTTCCACCTGGGTTCTGTGAGATACTGAATCTTGCTTCATATAAGCATATGAGCCAAGCTTTTCCATCTGTTTCATTTGTCTTTCCCACCATACTGCTCCAAGTTGCAAGCTTCTATCAGAATTTGAGTTGCAAAAACAAATAAAGAAAGAAACTATAACTCCAAAACTGATTGGAGAGAAGGAAAGTATTAGCTTATTACATAAATATTAGGTCATGTAACTGAAAAATCCAAAGTAGAACTGACATTGGGTACACCTATACCTAGGGACTAAAGAAGGTCATTCAGATCAAGCCCATACATCTCTTTTCTCATCTCCCAGGTCTACTTTCCTCTTTGTTGGCTTCACCTCAAACAGGACCTATCCACAATGAACCCCTGGTTTATACTCTCCTTTTAGCTAGCATTCTAGGAGAAGAGCTTCTTCATCCCAATAGTTTCAATAGAGCCTCAAAACTGAGTCTCCTTGGGGAAATTTGAATCATGTGCAGATTCCTGGACCCATCACTGTGGCTAAGGAGATGGCAGGTACTCATTGGCCAGGCCGAGGTTATACGGTTATTCCTGGTACCAACTACCAGGGGGTTGACCTCACCAAAACCTTATGGAGTGAAGTGGTTCTCCAAGGGAAAATCAGAGCTATTCTCAGAAAAGGAGGGATAAATAGTAGGCAGGTGAAAAGTACAAGTGCTCATTACTTTATTAAATTAAATTGTGTTTCCTTTTTCTTCCATTCTCTTCTTAGTTTTATAGCATCTTTTTATACCCAAGAATAAAAACAGCTACTTTGAAGTCCAGCGTATGTTTTGAGGGTCTCTCCACTCCAATACGGTCCTTCTCTACTGTCGAGTATGACTCAATACTTGACAACCCAAATTCCTGGACCCCCAGAGGGATGAATGATGGAAAGTGAATATAGCCTTAAACTCTCCATACCTCACACCCTGAGCCAGAACATAGTTTTTTTTTTCAGTCTTAGGTCATTACTACTAGATTTATAATTTCAAGAGTAATTCTATATATGTGTGCCTAGACTTCACAATTCATGACTTAGGAAACAAGGCCATCTGTTCATAACCAAAGATAATTGGAAGGATGACCCAGAATTTGTTTCTAGAATCCCCAAAAAGGGATTCTGATCAAGCACATAGTGTTCCCCAGTGGTTTTCTCATTGTGCAATAATCAATGTGACTTGGACTGTGTCATCTCTTCTCTAAGCTTAAGAAGTGATTGAATTTGCTTTTTAAGCCCTATTTAATACTAACACTTGTCCTGCCTACTTCACAGTAGGCTCCAAGAAGCAAATGAGGTAATGTGTGTGGATGTACTTTGAAAATTATAGACTACAATTCAAAAGCAAGCTATTTTTATTATTTAACAATTAAAGTCATTTATTAAATTGTTCAATATTTATTTTCTAAATATTTACTGCTTTTCAAGCATCATGACATTTTCTAGGGCTATGAAAATGAATAAAATGACCTCAAAGATAGCACAAGTAACTACAGTACAGTGGGATCTGAGATGGGTACAGATGCTGCAGATGCACAGGAGGAGGACCCAGTCATCTTGGTGGGGGAGTGGGGAATGGGATTCACCTGAAAGGACATTTGAAAGAAGCATCCAATAGGGAGTACCCTCCTGCCAACTAGAGCAGGGAATGAGAATGTTTTTGTTGTTCAGTTGCTAAGTTGTGTCTGACTCTTTGCAACCCCATGGATTGTATGTAGCCTGTCAGGCCTCCTGATCACTTATTATCTTCCAGAGTTTGCTCAAGTTCATGTCCATTGAATCAGTGCTGCTATCCCACCATCTCATCCTCTGCTGGGAAGGAAGGTGTGTCTGACCAAAGACCCAGTGTGAGTAAAGACAGAAAGTGGACAAGCTCATGCCAGGTAGAGATTTGTCCAAGACCTCCTGGTGGTTTGCTGGTTTATCTCTACCTGGGTATATCCATCATTCTCAATTTTCTGGCCTTTACTGGGTTTTTCATTATTTTAAATAACACCATAGCACTGCAGATGGTGATTGCAGCCATGAAATTAAAACACTCCTTGGAAGGAAAGTTATGACCAACCTCAATAGCATATTAAAAAGCAGAGACATTACTTTGCCAACAAAGGTCTGTCTAGTCAAGGCTATGGTTTTTCCAGTGGTCGTGTATGGATGTGAGAGTTGGACTGTGAAGAAAACCGAGCGCCAAAGAATTGATGCTTTTGAACTGTGGTGTTGGAGAAGACTCTTGAGAGTCCCTTGGCCTGCAAGGAGATCCAACCAGTCCATCCTAAAGGAGATCAGTCCTGGGTGTTCATTGGAAGGACTGATGTTGAAGCTGAAACTCCAATACTTTGGCCACCTGATGCGAAGAGCTGACTCATTGGAAAAGACCCTGATGCTGGGAAAGATTGAAGGCAGGAGGAGAAGGGGACGACAGAGGATGAGATGGTTGGATGGCATCACTGACTCGATGGACATGGGTTTGGGTGGACTCCAGAAGTTGGTGATGGACAGGGAGGCCTGGCGTGCTGCAGTTCATGAGGTCGCAAAGAATTGTACACAACTGAGTGACTGAACTGAACTGATAGCTAAATATGTTTTGCCACTGATAGGGTTCAGGACATGTTACACTAAAATATGGCACCCCAGCATACTGACTATCTTAAGCTGCAGGAGTCAAAGAAAACAGTAAAAGCAGAAAGGTTGCTCTGAACTCCCCCACCACCCGCCCTTCTTTCATAAAAGCAGGAGATAAATCTTCCATGTGAAATGTACCTTGCCTGTACCAGGAGAAAGGGAGACATCCTTATCACAAGAGAAAGGTTGATTTAGGACCAAAAAGGCTGTAAAAACAAGTTTTGTATCTTCATCATTTACCACCCCTAGCCCAAACCCCTCTGCCTTGTCAATTCTTCAGATATTTATTGTTTATTTATTTAAAAGGTATAAAAGCTTCTTTATTTGGACCTATATCCTTTTAGGACTTCCATACATATGAAACTAAATTTGTTTTTTCTCATGCTAATCTGCTTTCAGTCAGTTCAGTTCAGTTCAGTTACTCAGTTGTGTTCAACTCTTTGCGACCCCATGGACTGCAGCACGCTGGGCTTCCCTGTCATCACCAGCTCCCGGAGCTTACTCAAACTCATGTCCATTGAGTCAGTGATGCCATCCAACCACCTCATCCCCTGTCATCCCCTTTTCCTCCACCTTCAATCTTTCCCAGAATCAGGGTCTTTCCAATAAGTCAATTCTTCACATCAAGTGGCCAAGGTATTGGAGTGTCAGCTTCAGTCCTTCCAATTAATATTCAGGACTGATTTCCTTTGGGATTGACTGGTTTGATCTCCTTGCATTCCAAGGGACTCTCAAGAGTCTTCTCCAACACCACAGTTCAAAAGCATCAATTCTTAGGCACTCAGCTTTCTTTATATAGTCCAACTCTCACATCCATACATGACTACTGGAAAAACCATAACTTTGACTAGATGGACCTTTGTTGGCAAAGTAATGTCTCTGCTTTTTAATATGCTGTCTATGTTGGTCATAACTTTTCTTCCAAAGAGCAAGCATCTTTTAATTTCGTGGCTCCAGTCACCATCTGCAGTGATTTTGGAGCCCAAGAAAATAAAGTCTGTCACTGTTTTCATTGTTTCCCCATCTATTTGCCATGAAGTGATGGGACCAGATGCCATGATCTTTGTTTTTTGAATGTTGAGTTTTAAGCCTACTTTTTCATGCTCCTCTTTCACTTTCATCAAGAGGCTCTTTAGTTCCTCTTCACTTTCTGCCATAAGGTGGTGTCATCTGCATATCTGAGGTTGTTGATATTTCTCCCTGCAATCTTGATTCCAGCTTGTGCTTTATCCAGCCCAGCATTTTGCATGATGTATTCTGCATAGAAATTAAATAAGCAAGGTGACAATATACAGCCTTGATGTACTCCTTTCCCAATTGGAACCAGTCCATTGTTCCATGTCTGGTTCAAGCTGTTGCTTCTTGACCTGCATGCAGATTTTTCAGGAGGCAGGTCAGATGGTCTAGTATACCCAGCTCTTTAAGAATTTTCCAGAGTTTGTTGTGATCCACACAGTCAAAGGCTTTAGCATAGTCAATGAAGCAGAAGTAGATGCTTTTTTTGGAATTCTCTTGCTTTTTCTATGATCCAATGGATATTGGTAATTTGATCTCTGGTTCCTCTGCCTCTTCTAAGCTTGAACATCTGGAACTTCTCGGTTCACATACTGTTGAAGCCTAGCTTGGAGAATTTTGAGCATTACTTTGCTAGTGTGTGAGATGAGTACAATTGTGCCTTGCATCAATTTAATAATTAGACCGGCCACAGAACCTAGACAGGAAGAAGGGAAATTTTTTCCCTCTCAACATAATCTGATATTTGCTGTAATCCACCATTCACCCTTTAAAACCTTTCTTCTTCTGTTTTTTTTTTTTTTTCCTTCCTCTTCTCTCAGAAAGTATTAGTAACCATTTTGTCAGACCTGCTTAGAGGGAAAGATGAAATTTCTCAAACTGGCTGCAGAATTAACAAGTACTTTCCCCAACAGTTATTACCTTGATGTTGGGACTATTATTGACAGTCAATGGCAGCTAAGACTATCCTAATTGTTAGTGAAAGAAATTAATTTCATGAAGATGTTTCCCTCCAAGTTGTTGTTCAGTTGCTAAGTTGCATCGAACTCTTCGCAACCCCATGAACTACAGCGTGCCAGCAGAGCGATATCCCACACAAGTAAGTATATTAGTTATTTTCCCCTGAATAGATGGCAAATGACAGTGTTCATCATAATTGCTCATTGAATATGATTTCTAATTACACAGCCACGAGCAGGGCTCCAGTTTTCATTCCAATTATGTTGTTCCAGAGGAATTTTTCCATGTTTCTCTCACCTAGATATGAATTCTCTGCCTCAGTCTCTCTACCTACTATAGAAAATTGGCTGGACCAACCTTTGTTCTCACTATGGAATCCAAAAAATGTGAACTTGTATATAATCCTATTGTTATTTATAACTCACATTTCATCTCCAAGGAAGGAAGTCCCTCCTCCTCTTTAAAAAAAAAAGGGGGGGTTTTGATCTATGTGGATATCTTGAACCATAAAACTTTTTGTTGCAATCATGAAGCCAGGCCATGTTGTTTTATTAGCTGGATAAATGCAGCCGTCACATCTGGTCAGGCCAGGTGGTGTCATGGTGGAAGTGCTTAAGATTGCATGCTGCCTGATGCTTACTCTATCAGATGAGGAAAAGTAGATGAAAGAGAAAAATGAGAGTGGGGATCAGAAAGCAGAAGCATTCCTGTCAGGCTACAATTTGGAAATAGGAAATAAATCTATCCCTTTTACAACCATCCACATCCAATTAGGAGAGAGGCAGAGCATTAAATCGCTAGGCACTTTATTTAATTAATCACTAGTGAAGAAGAAGAGAAAACAAATAAATAGAGCAAGTGTCTTATTACCTTCATTACTCATCACTCTCACTGCAGTTTCGGCACCTAGTGCCTGCTGCTTCTAATGACATTTTAAAGGCTCTTCACTCAGACAGTTTGGTTTGCAACAGTGGGAGAGAGTCAAGAGTTCAGTATCGAGGTGAGATTCCACCCATTATGAGGGGTTAGGTGTCCCTCAGCAGTGCCGAACCCAGCAGGACATTCTGGCATCCTATCTGCCACCCAGGGGCCACTCTCCAATTAACTCATGAACACTATTTGCCCTGACATTTCATATGGGAAATGAAGATCCTGACTTCTATGGAGACCAGAAGGCCAACCAGCCAAGGAGGCTGGAGACAGGAGTAGGAAGGTGGGATCCAGAGTTTTGCGATAGCTACCGCAGCACGTGCTAAGCAAGGTGAAGGCCCCTGTGGTGACACTCCAAGACGCCGGAGTCTTCATCCTGCACAGGAGTCTTCATGGAGGTATCCACTCTTCCTTCAGCAAGCAGTCACTGAGGGCTTATCAGAGGGCATACCACATTAGATGAGGGAGTGACCGGAGAAACAGGAGACACTGCTTCCAGGGAATAGGTGAACCTGTACAAGAGGAAAAAGATGTGCCCCAAATGGTGATAAAGGGGGGAATCCCAGGATGAAGCTGTGCAGGTGACCAGGGGATCAATCAATTCAAGTCAGAGGTAAGAAACGGGGTGAAATTTTTTTCTGAGAAGATGAAGTTGCTAGAATACCCACTGTGTTTTGAATAATTGACAGATTTACATAACTGGGAAAGAGCTTGGGGACTAATTAGTGGTAAGTACCTTAAAAACTCAGCAGAGACCATTATTAACACGCACCCCACCCCCCACAACAACAAAAATAGATTCCAAAAGTTATGCCACAAAGGAAATGTAAATGGCTCCGCTGTGAATAGGGTTTACCTGGTCATAATAATGTAAATTCTGACTATTGATTGGATCAAAATGACCATATAACTACACTGGGAGCTTGTGGAGAAGGACAGTTAGCTTGCAGAAGGTGGTGAAAGCTAAAATTCTCTTTTTCCATAGAAGGATGTCAATAGATAATGTCTGAAACTGAGAAATCAAGATGTAGCAGTACGGCATCGAGGTTACAGAAATGAAGCTATACTTCGCTTGCCAGAAAAAAATCAGGTAGAGGAACTGAAAATAGTTGTTTCTGGATCTGCAGGAAATGAAGAAAGAGAAGAGTAAAAGAACCATGTTTTTATAGCAAGTCACATCGAACTGTTTGACTTCCTGCACTTTGTGGGTGTGTAATGTGGGTGAAGATAAAATGTTAAACAAACAAAACAAAAGCAGCTCTATGAGTCTCCATGGTGTATTTATCAAGTCCGGTTGCTAAATAAAATATGGAGACTCCCAATGACTTTGAATTTCAAATAAACATTAAAACTGTTGAAATTTAACTTATTTTGGCAATAAAATTATATATTTTTATGGTATACAATGTGATATTTTGATATGTTTACATTATGAAATGATTATCGTGATCAAAATAATTAATATATCCAGCACCTCACATAGTTACTTTGTGTGTGTGTGTGTGCATATGTGGTGAGAACACTTAAAATCTACTTGCTTAGCAAGTTTTAGGTATATGATATAGTATTATTAACTGCAGCCACCATACTGCACACTTAATCTTCAGAGCTTGTTCATCCTGCATAACTGAAACTTTGTACCCTTAACCAATATTTTCCCATTTTCTGCACTCCTAGCCCCTGGCAACCACCATTCCACTCTCTGCTTTTACGAGTTTAACTTTTTGAGACTCCACATATAAGGGAGATTATGTAGTACCCAATAATTTGTTTTAATTTATTTTTTGGCCATGCCATATAGCATGCAGGATCTTAGCTCCTTGACCAAAGATCAAACTCGTTTCCCCTGCATCAGAAATTTTAACCACCGAACTGCCAGGGAAGTCCCCAATAATTTTTTAGTAGAAGCAATATTGAAAATATTTCACAGGACATACTTAAACTAAAAAATCATTCATTGCTATCTGAAATTCAATTTTAATTGGTGTTCTATAGTTTTATTTTAACCTAGCAACCCTCATCGTGACAATATCTTAATACTAAACATCTTGTTCATTATATTAGAGGCCACTTTATAAAGAACCACGGTAGAAATTTCTTTAAGGTCTCAATTCCAGAAAGAACTCCTGAGCAACATGAATGTATTGTTTTTATTTCTGGACACTATGAACTATATAGAAAAACTGATCTGGACTAGAGAATTGTTATCAAAAAGTTATTATTCTGATGATGTGTACTCATTGGCCCAAAAAGTTGCCAGAACCACCACAGATTTGGTTCTATTGCCTGGCCACTGGTAATAAGGAAGATGGCTACCTAAACAAGAGACAAATTGTATTACAAAAAAAAAAAAAAGAACAGAAATTAAATAAACAACAATGAAAACAAGCTCTCTACTTTTCTAAGCCAGTCTCTTTTGATGTCTTCGAAGAAGTTCCAGGGGTGGGTGGACCAGAACCTTCTTCAGCACTAGCTGTCTTAACAGTGGGGCCAGTGCTCATGGTGGTCCCAGGAGCCAGCCTTTGTGCTTCATAAGCCAACATCTTTCAGACAGCACCGAAATGTATCTAGAAATAAAACCTTCCCCTTTCCTTTTCGCCACGTGAGCATGAGGGATGAAACCCCAGCTGGTCACTCATTAGATGCCAGGGTTTGCTGCTTTCTCTCTGTAGGAAGAGTGTCTGTCATTGGGGAGGTGCTATCCTCAGCTGCTGGAGATGGGGAATAAATTATCTCTTTCCTGACATCCTCTGCCAGCTTGTTAGCATCACTGACAACTGCTCAAAGGCAGCAGAGCAAGAGAGGTGGCAATGAAGTAGGGAGGAAAGAAAAAGTTGCCACTTTCAAGCTTACACTGGGCAGATTCTTATTTAGAGCAATAAGTCAGCGTCAATTTTGCTCAGATGTTCACGTCTCCCTCTGGCTTCCTATACAACAACACAAAACGCAGCCTATGACCCTTATCCCAGTTGGAGCCGTGTACCTGTGCTCTGCCTACATGTCGATGTGAAAGCATCGAGAAAGGATGAGCATTTCTGAGCAGCTCCCTACAAATGCTAGAGGGCATCGTGTAGGGGCTAACGGGTACTCTCCGAGGTCAGAAGGGCCTGGGGCTTAAAACCTGACTGGATCACTTATCTATTAGCTGAGTTCACTTTGAACAAGTAGCCTCTATAAGCCTTTGTTCTCTCATCTGCAAAACTGGTACAATGAGTCCATCTTCACCCCAAGTTTACTGTGAGGATTAAATATTAAAAAAAAAAAACTGAATGCTTGGCATAGAGTAAAAGCTCACTGGATGTGCTTATTAACCTGCATAGCCAACCCTTTGAGCTGTGCAGCCCTCCTCCTCCAGCCATCCCATCATTACTGCCTTCTCAGCCCTACTGAGGGCAGCTAAATGATCAGTTCTCACACTCTGGGCGAGAGAAAACAAGGTGGGATAATGCTTGCTACAGCAGGAGTGCTAGTTGCAGGTCTCAGCCCAGCTGGTACGGCAGGAAGTTTCAGCAGTGGAATCACCAACGCCCCAGGACAGCACCCACCTTCCGGAACACACCTGGCAGTGCGCAGATGGGACCTTCCTTTCTGAATCAGTGACTTGCTCCCAGGATGCAGGTGAAACTTAGTAGTCTGCACAGCCTTCTGGAGTTCATGGCAAAAGTTTGTCTGAGGCACCTGATTAGAGGCTTTGTGGGGGTGGCCGTGCAGAGAAAGATCAGGCAAGAGCATTTTCTTTTAGCCTCAAGACTCCTGCTTCAGGTGAGGGGGCGGGGCCAGAAAGGAAAGGCTTATTCTAAGATCCCCATTGGTTACCAAGCCCAGAGCTTCCATAAGCTGTTTCCTTGTGGGTAGAACATTACATTTTGTGGCAAAACAATTTGCCCACTCTGCTATCCATTCACCCCTTCTGTCTTTGTGATTACATCCTTAATTTTCAGCTGTGCACGTGTGTGACTGAAGACCAGCTTCCCATTCTCCACTGCTGCTAAATATGGCCCTGAGGCTAAATGCTGGTCAGTTAGATGGGGTCAGAAGTGCTATGGAGTAACTTTCAGGAACCTTCCTTGAAAGTTAGCTAACGCATGCTCTTTGCTACTTTCTCTTTCTTTCTTATCCTTGAGGACAAAATGTGGACACGATGGCTGGAGTTTAAGCCATCATGGAGTTAAGCCCCCATCTTTTGGGGGGAAGAAGACAGATGCTGATGAAGGAATGGATGAACTGAAACAGTGTGGGAGCCTGGGTCTCTGAGGCTGTGAACAGCCACTGCGTTAGCTCTGGACTGTCTCCATTTGGACTTCTTTCATGATGGCAAGAACTAAACTCTCTTTTGAAGCCACTTCTACTTATATGTTTATTTTTGTTGTACACATTTGGACCTAATTCTAACAGATACATCCTTTTATTCTGAATCGATATAGAATCATGCACCAATAGAGGAGATGATCTGAATGGTAGTAGGACCAAACAGTTTTCATTCTAGACAAGCAAAAATATTTTTTTCTGTTTTAAATTACTTTGTTACTATTTCTTTGATATTGTTTTTGTTGTTTATTTTCTCTCTTTTATTGTCTTCCTTTCTTCTTGTTTTTTCGGTGGGAGGTTCAGGTTTTTAAAAACATAAAATCTGTTTCTGTTTTTAAATTACTTGGTTATTGTTTCCTTGTTATTGTTTTTGTTGTTTATTTTCTCTCTTTTCCTGTCTTTGTTTCATCTTGTATTTTTTTTTTGGTGGGGGGAAGGTTAGTTTTGTCCATTCAGAACATTAAACAAAATTCCCTTGGCCCCACATCCCTTTATTTTCTATTTTATTTCTGAAAGGCCAGTTTTCTGCCTGGAGATGAATGTTTTATGATTTTGTCTTTATTTTCAAATTGCTGCCACTTGAAAGACATGTCATAAGTTTGAATTTAAATTAAAGGCTTTTAAAAATCTTTTCTCCCTGTCCTTTCTGTTGATATACTGGCATACTCCAGCATTTCTTTAGCAGCCTATAAGGAAGGATACCGTGTAGGGAAGAAACCACCCCGACCTGCTCAGGTCCAGCTGTGTCTGTTCAGCATTTGGACCTGGCATCTTCTCTGCAGCTGCATCATTGCAACCACCTACAACCACCCATGTCACTGAGCCCACTATGCTCTTACAGCCCAAGAAATCTACTTCCCTCAGTCATTCTGAGGCCCTGCCTAGTTTATATTGGCCATTTTCACAGCTGGCATCCGCTAAAGTCAGTCCACAAAAGCTAATTAAGCTAATTCATCACAATTATCCCAGTCACAGTTACTAGTCCATGTTATATATCTCAGATCCCCAGGAAATCATGTCAGGCTCATAAGAAATGGGAGCTGTTATCAAACTTGGGCTTTTTCATCTCCTTATGCTTGGATTTTATAGGGGCAGGTGTCTCAGGAAGCCTCTTGCCTCGTGTCTCATATACATGCCTGACTTTAGCCTCCCCATAAAAGTCACAGTTTGGGACTATGGGGGGAGGGAGGAATTTGATGACTACCTGTGCTTCCCAAATTTCTTAGATGACAAATTCTTAGATTTCTGGACGACAAGAATCACCTGTCAGATCCTAAATTCTCCCAACCCAGCTCAGATCCACCAAATCAGAATCTCCAGGGGAGATTAGGGAAACACCGGGCAGTTAGGGAAACACTGACCTAGATCTTTGTGAGCAAAATTAACATAGATGTGACAAGGGAGCTTCAGAGTGTGGCTTTAGAGTTAACCAGACCTCACCACCTTTGTTTTAAGCAAGAGATTTAACTTTTCAACCCTCAATTTCATCGTCTCTAAAATGGAGGTAACAAGTCCAGCCCATCTGACTTGTGATGTAGATTATAAATAAGATCCAGGGACTTCCCTGGTGGTCCAGTGGTTAAGCCTTCGCTTTCCAATGCAAGGGGTGCAGGTTTGATCCCTGGTCCAGAACTCAGATCCCACGTGCCCTGCCTGCGGCCAGATCACCAAAACGTAAGACTGAAGCAATAGTGTAATAAATTAAATAAAGACATCAAAAAAATCGTTTAAAAAAAAATAGAGAAGATCCCTGTGAAACAACTGATGCTTAGCAAGAACTCAGTGGTGGCTACCAGCATTCTTACGGTGACAATGAGTTTTATGAGCCTGAAGAGGTCTTAATTTGCATTCAAAAATGAAGAGGACTTAAAACTTCACCCAGGAGACTGGCGTTCTTCTAACTTCAGCATACTGAAAGCTGGCTTGACAGTCAGGTGGGAGAGAGGCATTTTTCTCTTCTAACACAGAAACAAGGTAGAAGGCAGGGTAGTTCTGTGATGTAGTCATGTCTAAGAAGTCAAGCTTTTCAGGGACATTAGTGAACATGAGTCAGTCACTCAGGCATGTCCAACTCTTTTCGACCCCATGAACTGTAGTCCACCAGGCTCCTCTGTCCATGGAATTTTCCAGGCAAGAATACTGGAGTAGGTTGCCATTCCCTTCTCCAGGAGATCTCCCCAACCCAGGAAATGAACCTGGATCTCCTGCATTGCAGGCAGATTCTTTACCTTCTGAGCCACCAGGCAAACCCAGCACGTTAGCTTGTAAGGTATTTTCCCAGAAGGCGGGTGGGTAGGTAATTTCTTGGTAGGGGGTAATTTTGGGTATTGCCTTGGTGGTGGTGGTTTAGTTGCTAAATCATGTCTGACTCTTGCGACCTCATGGACTGTAGCCTGCCAGGCTCCTCTGTCCATGGGATTTTCCAGGCAAGAATACTGGAGTAGGTTGCCATTTCCTTCTCCAGGGGATCTTCCCGACCCAGGAATCGAACCCGGGTCTCCTGCATCGCAGGCAGATTCTTTACTGACTGAGCTATGAGGGAAGCCTTGTTCAAGCAGAGATACTATAGTCACAGAAACCAATTCCCATGTCATATCTCAGATTTTAAACCTGGGCTTCCCTGGTAGCCTGGTTGATAAAGAAACTGCCTGCAGTGCAGGAGACCTGGGTTCAATCCCTGGGTCCGGAAGATCCCCTGGAGAAAGAAATGGCAATCCACTCCAATATTCTTGCCTGGAGAAACCCATGGACAGAGGAGTCTGGCGGGCTACAGTCCATGGGGTTACAAGAGTCAGACACGACTTAGCGACTAAACCACCACCACCACCACAAATCCAAAGAGAAGGTGTTAGCCCAAATTATCTTAAATATTTAGTCTGGGCTTTTCTGCTGCTGGGCCTCTGACCCTTCTACAGGCCTAGCCTAAAACCCTTCTTGACCTTGGTTTCCTCCTCCCCACTTACATACTGAGGTCCAGAAGTGGGAATTTGGACTCAGAAGGCTGGGGAACTCCTAGGGAACCAGGCAGGTCTGACTTCCCTTCTCTCCTTGGAATAAAATGAAGACTCCAGGTGGATCTAAACATTATTATTCCCTCAGCCTGTCCTAATCTCCTGGCTGGCATGAAGTCAAACAATGGATAGTTATGACTGTTTAGTAGCAAAAAGACGAACTTGGGGACACTTGGCTAATTATGAAGCCCTCCATTATATGCCCAAAGTACAGCAAAGAGTTGAGGGCAGGAAGAGAAGGGTGGGTGAATGAAGAATTTTCAAAATTCTAGGCACACTGAGCATTGTATCATTTAGTTTTCATAACAGCCCCATGTAATGAACTTTATTCTACACATTTACCAGTAAGAAAATAGATATATTTCACAAATTGCTCAAGTCAAGCAAATCACTCAAAATCACACAGCCAGTATGTTGAAAAGCCAGGGTACAAGTCTATGAACATGTAATCCCAAACTGATGCCCTCTACTGTCTATCAGACTGCTTCCAATGACAGTCAAGAGAAGAAGAGAATTAAGAAATTCATAAACTAAAGTTTTTCTGAAGACATTCCTAGGACTTTCCTGGTGGTCCAGTGGCTAAAACTTTGCATTCCCAATACAGGGCAGCCCGGTTTGATCCCTGCTCAGGGAACTAGATCCCACATGCTGCACCTAAAGTCCCATGTGCCACAACAAGGACCTGCCACAGCCAAACAAATACACAGAATCAAAAGGCATTCCTGTACTTGGTTTAGATTGCACCTGGTTTCTCTTGAAATAAACTGTGTCACCTCAACTCAGGCTTATGAGCCAAATATGTAGGACATTCTTTATACCTTCAGCCAAAGTCTATCTCTTCCTAAAAGCTTTTTTTTTTTTTTTTTTGTCTCTAGAGCTGCTGCTGCTGCTAAGTTGCTTCAGTTGTGTCCGACTCTGTGTGACCCCTGAGACGGCAGCCCACCAGGCTCCCCTGTCCCTGGGATTCTCCAGGCAAGAACACTGGAGTGGGTTGCCATTTCCTTCTCCAATGCATGCAAGTGAAAAGTGAAAGTGAAGTCGCTCAGTCGTGTCTGACTCTGAGCGACCCCATGGACTGCAGCCTCCCAGGCTCTTCCATCCATGGGATTTTCCAGGCAAGAGTACTGGAGTGGGGTGCCATTGCCTTCTCCACAGGAGTAGGCAAACATTTCTTTAAAGGACCAGAGAGTAACAATTTTAGGCCTTGCGGTCCACGTGTTTTTTGTGGCAAACCACCTTTGCCTGTATAGGTGAGAACAGCCACAGAAATGATACACACGAATGAGCTATCTGTGTTGCAGTGAAAGTATTTACACCAGCAGCTGTCGTTTGCCAGCCCCTGCTCTAGAGGAACAAGGTTCTTCCCTACTTCTCTTCTAAGCTTTTCTTTGTCTCATCCAAATCCCATCCAAGTGTGCTGACTATGAATACAGGCGTAAAAACCAGATGTTAGCTGATGCACTCTGCTCTCTGAGATTAAAACGAAACCACTTGCAGGGGTAGCCTGCTCGCCACCCAGTTTCTCGAGGGTAAATGAGCATGTACCCCGTGGTATGAAGTGGTTCAATGTATGGATCATCTTGCCTTCTCATATTTTCTATCTTTATTCTACACCACATCATGCCAGACATAGATCCTAGGCCTGTTCCTTAACACACACACACATTTAGTCATACAGAAATTTGTTCATAGCTGACAAATATCCATGGGAAAATGGATACCGAATTCACAGTGAAATAATTCAAACTATTTAACATCAAATGTGTTATTCTCAAGATTCCTCTGGCCACTTTACCCCTAATTTCTAGCTTCCTACCATCTTTTTGCTTACCGCCTTCCAGATACTTCTCATATTTTGCTAGGCAGAGCTACTCAGTCCATCTCCATGCCCACTAGGCGTGGCTTTGCAAGGAGATGCCCTGCCTTCTCTTCCTCACTCTCCCTCCAGCCTCTGTAAGAGGAAAGGGACGTGACTTAGAAATACCTCTCCATCATCTCGAAACCACCCTCCTCTCTAAAACCAAAAGCTTCTTTACAGTTTTCATTTTAAGTGACATTTCCCCTACATTACACAAATTAAAATCACTCTGTAAGGATATTTTTTACTTTGAGCAAAAGAAGTAAACTCTAACACAAATAGGAGACAGGCGTTACTGAATGCATGCTGAGGAAAAGCTGAAGAAATGGTTTCAGAGTGGCAGACAAGACATAGCACAGGCCTCGGCGGGCAGGAGCCTGTGGTCTCCATTTCTCTAACGTACAGCCACTAAATACGATACCGGAGGCTTTGACCCCAAGTGTCTCTGTTCCAGACTGGATTCCAGAAAGAGTGAAGCACTCTAATTGTCTGGACCACATATAGTTCTTGTGGTCAGGAGTCTGAGTACTGAAATGAGTAGCTGCATCAGAACCCATCAGGTCTGGGAAGGCAAATTCTAAAGAAGGGATGCTGTGCCCTCCTCAAAAACAACCGAGCAGACATTCACTCTACTGTGTTTCCAATCAAAGACTTCTCAGCCAAAAGGACAGAATTACTAGTTCAGTTCAGTTCAGTTCAGTTGCTAAGTCGTGTCCGACTCTTTGCGACCCCATGAATTGCAGCACGCCAGGCCTCCCTGTCCATCACCAACTCCCGGAGTTTACTTAAACTCATGTCCGTTGAGTCGGTGATGCCATCCAGCCATCTCATCCTCTGGTGTCCCTTCTCCTCCTGCCCCCAATCCCTCCCAACATCAGAGTCTTTTCCAATGAGTCAACTCTTCGCATGAGGTGGCCAAAGTATTGGAGTTTCAGCTTTAGCATCAGTCCTTCCAATGAACACCCAGGACTGATCTCCTTTAGAATGGACTGGTTGGATCTCCTTGTTGGAATGCTCCAAATATGTGTTACAGGCAAATGTTAGGAGATCAAAACATTTGGGTACGAAATTCCCTGGAGATCTAGTGTTTAAGAATCCACCTGCCAATGCAGGGGACATAGGTTCAATCCCTGGTCTGGGAAGATTCCACATGCCTCAGAGCAATTAAGCCCATGCACCACAATTACTGAAGCCTGTGTGCCCTACAGCCTGTACTCCAAACAAGCAAAACCACCTCAATGACCCGTCCACCGCAACTAGAGAGGAGCCCCCTCTCGCCACAACTAGAGGAAAGCCCATGTGCAGCAACAAAAACCCACTGCAGCCAAAAATAAATAAATACATAAATAAATTTTTTTAATTTAGCTTTTTTCCATTAGCTACCTCTCACTTGCCTAGCACTGGTTAACGTAGTAAATGTTTTCTAAGGTACACATGTAGCTGGTACCTAAATCCTGGCTCCCCCACTAAAAGCCTTGCTCTTTGACTTATAGACTCTCATTTATTCATGATTGCCCTACAAATTATAGATGAAGGTGTATTATTATGCCCATTTCACAGATGTGGACATTGTGACTCCATTTCTGCCACAGGTCACTGACACACCTTATTTGTGCCAGAGGTGGGATGTGAAATCGGTTTTTACTACTTCAAGCCCACTCTTTGGCAGGATTGTTGTTAAGAGGTCTTTTGAATGTGTAGGTCACCTGACTATCCCAGACCTCATCTATATAAAGTACATGACTCTTTGCCACCTGCTTACACAGAAATCACCCCCTTTGAATCCCCCTAGTCTCCCTCCCTCCCTGGGAGAGCATCTCATGAGTGCTCAGAAAACACTTGCTCATGTTCTCTGCCCCAGCTCCTCATTGAGGCTCCCAGCCCCTCTACTGAGGCTGAACCCCAGGAGGATACAAAGATACCTCTATAGACTCGGGCCGCTTTCCCTGATGAACCTGGAGTTCTCAGGGTACCAGACATGCCCAGGGCGGTGGCAATCAGAAGTGGAGTAGAAGGACAGCCCCTTATCTGACTATGAGTTTTAGTGTTTCTTCACCCCCAAAAGATACTGATGGTTCCCAGACAGGGACAAAGTCTTTCAATGACGCTAATCTTTCAGCTTCTGGCCCCAGCCTCCTCCTGCTCACCAGTTCCCAGTGCAGAGTCCTTGAAGGGTTTGTCTGACTGCCCAGGCCTCAGTCATGCATCACACACAGGCAGCAAAAAGGCCAGGGTAACAGTGGGCTAGACTTCTCCCCTCACACTGTGGAAGTCCTAAATATACAAGAAGATTCAGAAGTTAGGGCAAAACTAAATAAACAAAAAGGGCCAAGGTCCATTGGATGCCACGTAGCCCCTCCACTATCACTCTCCCCCCTGGCTCTATCACCAGATCCTCTTTACTCCTTTGGCAAAAACAGGCAAGCAAACCAAAAAAGTTTTAAATCCTCTTTGCATATGAAATTATGCAATTCAATATTTGGGAGGAGGTGGAACCCTACACACCAGAGGAATCAAGGGGCTGCCATTCTGAGGACAATGGGGAACTCAGTCATAATTCATTAAGGAGGACACAGTTGGGATACCAAGGAAAGATAAGGAAGCGGGCAGGGAATGAGGAGCCAAGGTCTTAAGGCTTAGAGTGGGTACTTTCTATAGATCAGCTCCTAAAACTTGTAAAAGAAAGACTTCATGCTCTAAAGTCAAATAGACCCAAATTTCAAACTTTGGTTTCATCACTCTGTAAACTTGTACAAGTTACAATATCTCTGAGCCGAAGCTTCTTCATTTGCAAAATAATGAAACAGAAAATCACTGACCAATTTAAATAAGATAATGCAAATAAAGTGGCTTGGAGATTGTCACTTAATAAATATTTCTTCTCCCCCTCCCCTCTGGGGAATTAAGATAAATAAAATTTTCATTTGCACAGTAAACTAGTTTGTATATTTCTTGCATGATTTTCCATATTTATAACTTTTTAATGAAAGTATTTTTAATATGGCTGTGAAAAAGCATCTATAATTACATTTAACAAGAATTTTAAATGACTATTTTAAAAAAAGGGTTTTTCTTCTAAGTGGAAATTGTAGATTAAAAGTCATGAACGAGTAGTCTGTATAGGGTGGCTATTTAAGTAAATTGTAATATATGACTTCTGGGCTTATAGGGAAGAGGGTAAATTAACTTTTGCAGGGTGGTGTTATTGGGTGCCTGCCACTAGGCTGGGTGCTTTATATTTAATCTTTATAGCAACGCTATAAGAAAGTCATTTTACAGATAGAGGAACTTGAGGCATTAAGCAATTTAGCCAAAGTCACAAAAGAGAAGTTTGTCTGACAATGAGGCGCATCATGGAGAGTTTAGCCAAGTTACTTGACGGTATTGCTGCCTCTGCCTCCATTTTGTTCAGCCAAATAGCCTGCAGGACCCTAAACTAACACGAGGCCTCTCATGCAAGCACAAGCCCTGGATAGCAGCCACAGAGTCACAAGTGAATGTTAAGTTCCTGATATGACTTTTCAACAGTCCTTGTGATCAAGTCTCCCCTGCCCCCCAGCTCTTTCCCTTCAGGCGCCCCTTAGGTAAGCCATGCTCTCCCAATGGAGTTTACCAAAACCTTGCTCTTTTGGTTTGTATTGACCAATCAGGCCCTAGCCCAGGATCTCCAAAGCCCTACACCCACAGACCCTAATAAAGGCACGTGCCCTAGGTCCTGCCTTTCCCTCTAACTCTGCCTTGACCTCCCCATGTGGCCCCTTGCAGTGTGCCTGGTACTTCCTTCTGCCCAGGAGGACTAAACCTCTATTTCAATTTCTCTTGTGGTCTGTTTTAAATTGAACTCAGCTCACTATCCAGCACCATGGATCCCACTTAATACATGCTAATTCGACAAAGTAATGACACACATACTCAGGCTACTTCCACTAATCCACTCTTGCTCACTCAGACCGTGGCCACCAAACAAAAGCAATAATAAGTGTGTCCAACTGTCAAGTATTCACTAAGCAGCAGCACAGGAGTAACAGACAGGTTGTCTTCTCACAGCCCCATAGCTTTGGCCAGCAAGAAGACAGTCAGTCCAGATAGATTTAGACGTTTTATTACGCACAGCGCAGCAGACAGTGTAAGCTCCCTGTTTGCAACAGGTCCTTACTCCCCAAGTCCCATGGGGGCGACGCAGAGGCAGGCACACTTGAATATCATGCAAGGAGTGGGTGTCTGACCCCCGAGGAACCCTGAGCTGCCTTATCCTCCCCTCACCCCACACCCCTAGGAGACAGGATATTTATTACCCTGCAATATAAACAAATCTTCCCTGAGAAGGGGAGAGAGAGGTCTTTATCTTTACTGTCCTGGACTCTCTCCATGAAAGGAAACATTCTCTCTACTCTCCTGGAATGTAAACAAATCTGAGTAAACTGGTTGTTAAAACCTAGCTGAGAAGAATGTGAGAGATTCATAAAGAATTGTCTCCCATCCCCCTAAAAATGTAATGGGGTGTTAACACACCACTCTTTTCTGTTTAATTTTTCCTTCATTTATCAAACAAATATTAATTCATTGATTCACTCATTCAAAATCTATTCACATATTACTAAGTGATTCCTATGTATACTGGTAGGTGTGCTGATTGCTGAACATAAAGCCATAAGACAAACACAGTCCTTACCTTCATGGGGCCAACATTTTGATTGGGGGTCAAAATCTGTTTCCACAGCAATCTTTGGCAGGTGGTATTCATCAGGGCAGATGCAGAAAAATCCAGTTGTCTCTGAAAGAAGGCATGTGCTTAGTCACTCAGTCATGTCTGACTCTTTGTGACCCCGTGGACTGTAGCCCGCCAAGCTCCTCTGTCCACGGGGATTCTCCAGGCAAGAATACTGGAGTGGGTTGCCATGGTCTCCTCCAAGAGATCTTCCCAACCCAGGTATCTAACCCAGATCTCCTGCCTTGTAGGTGGATTCTTTACCATCTGAGCCACCAGGGAAGCCCAAGAAGGTAGGCATAGGCGGTAAAACAATTCACAAAATCTTTTCATAAGCACTAAATGAACCTACATATAGACTCATCATTAAAGCAAGGAACTGAATGTCAGGGCATATTGAAGTTCCTAACACATTCACTAAGTATTCTGAGTAGATGGTGTCATTGTTGCTGGTGAGGAGACCCAGGTAAAAAGGACTGAAGAGCCAACAAAAGCAATCATTTTCTCCTTAGAATTTAATCTTACCAACAAAAATTCTCCTATTTCCATAATAATTACTAATATGTTTGTTAGAGAATATTTTCATTTTCATTATATCTGAAAATAATATATGCTTATTGTTAAAAAAGAAACCCTAAAAACATGTAGAAAGTGTAAAGGAATGGGTTATCATGCAACATGATGCCACCCAGGTAAAACTATTTTAACTTACTGGAGTAGTATTTCCCTGGTTAACTCAAATTCACATATTCAGATATCTGTGGGGATTTTGTTTGTCTTTCTTTTCCTGAATTGGAGTTCTATTGCATATACAGTTTAGTTTATATTGCTTTTTTCACTTAACTCTTATAATAATATTCTTCCAAAACAATTTTAATAGCTACATATGAGTTCATCATATAGAGAAGCATTAATTTATTCAACCAGCCCCCTGCTATTGTACTATACCTTCTGTTTGTTTTTCCTTAGGATAAATAGTTTTTTTAAAAAAAGAATTTATTTGGCTATAATGGCTGCAACACTCAGGATCTTTAGTTGCAGTGCTCAGGCTCAGTAGTTGGGGGCGTGTGGGCTTAGTTGCCCTGGGGCCTGAGGGATCTAGATCCCAGACAGGGATAGAACCCATGTCCCCTGCATTGGAAGACAGACTCTTAATCACTGGATGACCAGGAAAGCCTCTATCAACAGCTTCTTAAACACATCTTTCCCCACATCTCTCTGTTTAGGTCATTGGGATTGATTGCCAATAGTAAGATGATCACATTGAAGGATGTGCCCATTATTGCTGAAACCCTGTTTCAGCAGAAAACAGAAACACTGTTTTATTTTACATTCTACACTGGATTGTTTTGTTAAACTCAGCTTTTAAGGGGAGGTGGATGATAAGGGAGGGGAGGTGGATGATAAGGGTGAGGAGGAAGAAAGGGAAAAGGAGGCAGGAAAAGACAGATTCAGAGGCAGACAGCACTCACATGTTTGTAATCCAGGAGCTTGTTCCTCCCAGAGTGCAGTGGGTGAGGGCGCTTATACATTTTCCTGAATTTGGTTCCAGGAATAAGCTCTGGTTGACCAATGCTTCTGGACGCTTCCCCTGTGGTCCCCATCAGAGTCCTCAGTGATTTTCATAACAGATGAAGTCACTGACAAGTCTTCAGTTTTAGAACTTTAGAGAGTTCCTCCCCCTTTGCAGGGGCTGAGAAGTATCATAGCCTCAGTCATGTTGCCCAAGACTAACTCTTTAAATAATATCCAGATTACAAATGTAATTTTTCAGAGTGTCTTTACTTTTGTAGATTTTTTAAAAAAATATTTCATATTAGCTTTAAGAATATTGGAAATGAAGAAGATAATATGAGAAAATAGACCATCCATAGTCTTCACAATCACAGTCATTGTTAACATTTCAGCAATTTTTCTTCCAGGCTGTTATTCATACTTTTTTTCCTTTTATAAAATTGTAGTCTTACTCAGCTTTTTTCCACTAAACCTTGCCATGAGCATTTTCCCATGATATTACATAACCTACAAAAACATTCATTTTAATGGCTGCAAGATATCCCAGTGAGAAGAGCCATAATTTCTGTTGCCATTCCCTGTGGGAAGGCACTTAGAATATTTCTGACTATAAATAATCCATGTCAACACTTCTGTGTATAAAGCTAATTAAAGCAATGTTAGCTTTGTTCTGAGACAGATAATTTTTAGATACAAAATAGTAATAATGGCTAATAAAAATACTGATGACTTATTGAGCACTCATTAGTCTCCAGGAATTTTACTTATATTACTCTTATTCACAATGACTTTTTTCAGGTAAATAATAATAGCCCCATCTTGTAAATGAAGACACCAAGATTCAGGCATTAATTTATTCTAAGATGTAACGCTAAAGCTTAACCGAGATCCTTTCGTTTCAAAATCCCTTTCTTTCCATCCAAACATACTGTTCTTTTATTATATCAAACAGTGTAAATATTTTTAAGGATCTTGACACACATCGTTTCCTACTATAATCTGCCATTTTTTGTTCAACATAGAAAGTTTTACTTTTCACGGATCTGTTTATTTGTTTGCACAACTAACATGGATAATAAACATGGATTTGTTTGTTTGTTGGGCCTAGAATGGTTTTTAGAAGTTTATTTTGTGAATGTCAGTCTTCCCCTCTATTCTAAGGTTGGAAAGTTGGTAAGTATCATTTTTTTCTGTAGTTTGAATTTTTTATATTTAATGACTTAGTCCATCAAAAATTTTAATTTAGTATGTATTCCACATACTAAAGAGAAGAATTTTTCTCTTGAATTCCTAATCACTTACCCTATGCCCATTTATTGCAGATATTCTCTTTCCTGTTAAATGAGATAAGATGCCTATATGTAATAGGATGTGTTTCTTTGCTTTCTCCTTTCATTTATCCATTCACTCATTTAGCAAATATTAATTCAATAGCTGCTCTGTGCCAGACACTGTACCAGGTCTTGAGGATACATTCATAAAGACAGCAAATTTACTAAACAAATAAACCAATTATTAACTATACAATGGTGCAACCCACTCCAGTATTCTTCCCTGGAGAATCCCATGGAGGGCGGAACCTGGCATGCTATATAGTCCATGGAGTTGCAAAGAGTCGGACACAACTGAGTGACTAACACTGTCACTAACACATCAATAGGTATAACAGCTATAAAGAAAATAGAGAGGACCACAGTGGCTCACGGCAAGAGTACCTTAACTTATTCTTGCACAAATATCTCACTTTTAATTATTGAAGTTTTCTTAATTTTAGTTTCTAGTAAGTTAATATTTCCTCCCTAACTCATTGCTCTTCTTGACTGCTTATTCTTCCAGATGAAAGTAGGAATTATTTTTTTTCAACTTATGAAATTATCACATTATACTATTGAATTAAATAACATTAAACAGAATAATGAAATTGCAAGACTTGACATCATTATGATATTCCATAATTCTATCCAGGTTTTCTTTTCTAATTCTCATTAACATTTTGTAGTTTTCTCTAATACATTGTTCAATTTTCTTGTTAAGGTTGGTTGCAGGCATTTCATATTTTTTTGCTACTGTGATCAGGATCCCAGTTTTTATTATATTTTGTAACTTGTTTTTAACGTTTATAAAAGCAAGCTATTGATTTTTATATATTTATAATGCTTTCAGTATTCTACTGAGCTCATTAGTTTTCATATTTTTTCCAATTTTGCTCCTTTCAGTTTTCTATAGATACAGTCCTATCCACAAATAATAAGCTTTTTTTTTTTTTTTTTTTTTACCAAATCGGCCAGAATTTCCAGAAAAAATAAATTAAAATGGTGATTATGGGTTTCCTTTTCTGTGCCTGGTTTGATGAAACTTTCATTATTTCACTGTTTTATAGGATGCTGGTTGATGGTAAGTCTGATACTTTTAAATCAGAATAAGAAATTATCCATTTATTCCTAATTTTTAAAAAGAGATTTTATTAGGAACAAGGATTTAATTTTATTATTTCTGTGATCTTCTGTAATGTTTTTTTCCGAATGATCTTGATGTAGGAGATAGACAGGCCCCTGGGCTGGACAGCTGGTGTTCATCAAGTGGAACAAATCTGAAGCTTTGTTCTCACCCAGACGCTCCAAGGACAAAGCTTGTGGCAGAAGCTGAGCTCTGCTGAAGTAAAGAGATAAGGTGCCCACTCCTGAGGTCAAGGAAAACTTCGCCGTCTACACATGCACAGGAAGGCTTCTTGGGAGACAAAATGGGAGGGGGCACCACCCCATAATAAGTGTGGACATGCACCACGGGCCTCTATGGTGGGATCCAGTTTAGCAAAATGTTGCACACACTTCCTGGGGAGAGTCCTAGGACAAGTCAGATGCAAGAAAGAAACAAGATAATTGGCCGAAATATAAACAAAGACCCAGAAGGAGTGTGCTATACAAGTGATTTACATCACCTCCTGAGTTCCTCCTTCAGGAAGTCTGTCCTCCTCTTCGGGTGTGTATTTCTACCTAGCTTCTGATTTACTGTGCTCCTCTTCATTAGAGAGGACACCCATACCCTTTCTCTCTGGGAGGTATATTTCAGCCTTGCTTCTGTTTTAAAGAGCCTGTTTCTCTGTGTGGTCTCCCACTTGTTGTGCTGTGTCTCTAATAATCAACTTTGTACCTGTTTTTACAGTTTTTGCCTCCTTGAAACATTCTTGCTTTCAAATGGAGGAAAAACCAGGGAACTTTGCTTGTAAACTCTAGCTCCTGGGGGTCTCACAGTTAGGATTCCTGGTTTTCATTCAGGTTGCTGCTGCTGCTAAGTCACTTCAGTCGTGTCCAACTCTGTGCGACCCCACAGACGGCAGCCCACCAGGCTCCCCCGTCCCTGGGATTCTCCAGGCAAGGACACTGGAGTGGGTTGCCATTTCCTTCTCCAATGCATGAAAGTGAAAAGTGAAAGTGAAGTCACTCAGTCGTGTCTGACTCTTAGCGAGCGACCCCATGGACTGCAGCCCACCAGGCTTCTCCGTCCATGGGATTTTCCAGGCAAGAGTACTGGAGTGGGGTGCCATTGCCTTCTCCGTTATACTGTCTTACAAGATAGCTATTTTCAGCAGAGATAAAATCAAAACTTACAAGTTATCAAGAAAACATGAGGTCATCCATATGAAAGAGAGAGTTGTAAATAACCACTTTTACCATATGGTTCATAAAAAGGAAGAGGGTACTTATCACCGTATAGAAAAACTAAGGAAGGAAATGCCTGGATTCCTCAGTCCCAGGAGAGGCTTGCCTCTCCTCTTAATTCCTGAATATTCAGGAATTAATAAGGAACAGAGAATTCCTGACAGATCCAAAACAGCACACAGGAAGCCTCCTGTTAAATGCTTCCTGACAATAAATAAGTTTATTTGTACCATTTTTTAGATTCTTTATGTAAGCAATATCGTACAATATTTTTTTTTCTGTCTGACTTACTTCACTCAGTGTAAATCCATCCATGTTGCTGCAGACGACATCATTTCATTCTTCTTAACGGCTGAGTAATATTTATATATATACCTCATCTTCTTTATCCATTCATCAGTTGATGGACATTTATGTTGCTTCCATATTCTGGCTGTTGTAAATAGTCCTGCAATGAACACTGGGATACATGTATCTTTTCAAATTATGGTTTTCTCTGGGTATATGCCCAGGAGTGGGATTGAAGGATTGTATTGTAGCTCTATTTTTCATTTTTTAAGCAACCCACATGTCATGGCAGTCCAATGCAGGTTGTAAAACAATTTCCAGACACAGTATTGGAGAAAGAAGCAAGTATACTAAGAACAAAGAGCAGAGATAACATGGGCATTGCAAGCATAGTGGGCTGACACCTCCTGACAGGCCAGGGAGAGCTGATGCTTTTTGTGGATTAGAAGCCAATTTTTATAGTCTCAAAACAAAGAAAACTCCTGCTGGAGGGTTGGAATTAGGTGACTGGTTAGTACTCTTGCCTGGAAAATTCCATGGATGGAGGAGCCTGGTAGGTTGCAGTCCATGGGGTCGCTAAGAGTCAGATATGACTGAGCGGCTTCACTTTCACTTTTCACTTTCATGCATTGGAGAAGGAAATGGCAACCCACTCCAGTGTTCTTGCCTGGAGAATCCCAGGGGCGGCGGAGCTTGGTGGGCTGCTGTCTGTGGAGTCGCACAGAGTTGGACACGACTGAAGCGACTTAGCAGCAGCAGCAGCAGCAGTAGAGTGCTACCGAGTAACTATTAGGGTGGGTGTTTTTGCATAATTTGGGGTCAGAAAGCTGGCCAGTAAGGATCAGGGGGGCTTAGTGGTTCCAGTGGGGTTCAGCCAGTTCTGGAGATGACCTTCTTTCTGGGCTGTGCTTCAGCAGCCTCAGTACAAAGCCTACAACCTGTGGCCTTGGGATAGGACACCACACTCTATATGGTTTTCCACAGTGGCTGCACGAATTTACATTCCTACCAACTGTGTAGGAGGGTTCCCTTTTCTCCACACCCTCTCCAGCATTTATTGTTTATTGTTTTCTTCATGATGGCCATCCTGACCAGTGTTATGTGATATCTCATTGAAGTTGTGATTTGCATTTCTCGAATAACTAGTGATGTTGAGCACCTAATGACTTTCAATGTAAGATAATTATTTCTTTAGTTCATAGCTATTGCATTGGTCACATTTGGATCGGCAATTTGGTGATTTTTTTTTCCCCATAAAGATGACTGCAACATTCTTGAGTACTTTGGTAGCTTTGAAAAGAGACTGGAACTGGGAGCTAGCCCACCTTGGAAGTGTAGGAACAGCACTGTGAATTCAAGTGGAATATGTTCAAGCTCCTGAAAAATAAACCCAAACTCCCACCAGTCATCTAAGTGAGGACCACTGCAGAAGGTTCTGTAATTTGGGGGAACATTCATTTTTCTGAGAGAATAATGAATTGATTTGATAATGGAAGGGGCATGGTGGTTTTCAATCTTGTAGAGAATCAAAAATTTGATGCAAGTCCTCTTCCTAGCATGCATTGCTCTTCTTAGACTTTTATGTGGTTTGGTCTGGTAAGTTTGATGAAGGACATAGCCAAATACAATTTGAAAAGTAAAGTTAATCTTAGCCATAACTTTGGACTCTTGCAATTACACGCAAGAGTCTTGACTTACTGAGTTGCCCATCTCAATGACCATTTATTCATGAATATTTATTGGTACTCTTACATGTCCTGCACTTGGCTAGAGTGTCTTAAAAAGGTAGGTTTTATTATAACTCAGGTATTGTGAGGCCAACAGATTAGGAGATGGCTGCCACTGAAAAATAAGCTGTTACTTCACAGGGTTATGCTCCCTGCTTGTTATTTTTCCTCAGGATTACTATGGCAATTCAGGACCTTTTACAGTTCCATGATGAATTTTAGGATTTATTTGTTCTAGTTTCATGAAAAATGTCATTGTTAACTTGATAGTGATTGCAGTAAATCTGTAGATTGCTTTCAGCAGTATGGCCATTTTAACAATATTTCTTCCAATCCAAGAGCATGGGATATGCAAACAGCTCATACAACTCAAGAACAACAACAAATCCAAAAAAAAAAAAAATGGGCAGAATACCTAAATAGACATTTCTCCAAAGACAAACAGATGGCCAACAGGCCCACAGAAAGATATTCAACATCACTAATTATTAGAGAAACGTGCATCAAAACTACAATAAGGTACCTACCACGTTACATCAGTCAGAAGGGCCATCGTTAAAAAATCTACAAATAACATGCTGGAGAGCATGTGGAGAGAAGGGAACTCTCCTACACTGTTGGTGGGACTATAAATTGGTGCAGCCACTATAAAAAAAGCACATGAAGCTTCTTAAAAAACTAAAATAAAGTCACCATATGATCCAGCAATCCCACTCCTGGGCCTATATCTGGACAAAACTGTTGAAGAAGGAATTCATAGGGCCTGGACTCCATCTTAGGCCTGTTCATGCTGATCACGCTCAACCACCTTTCCAATGGACTCTGAACTCTGCATTTAGTGCCTATGAAAACAACAACAGAAGGATAAGACCCCCTCCAGACATGGGAACCTTGAAGATCATATCTAGGTTACTCATCACCTAAGAGAAAACATATGCTAATCACCCCTTCCTCCAGACAGGCCATACGTTTTTCTGTATCTATCGGAGTATAACCTTGGGTTTATTGATTATTGGCTAACTGTTTGACTGTTTGAGCACATGAGCACATAGCACGTGAATGATGGGGTTACTGGGACTGTATTTTCCTTGGTTTATGTAAGTCTCAAGGAATTTGGGGTGGTGGGTTCAGACACGTACACGTTGGGTATAAAAGATTTTCACAGCTGCTGGTCGGGGTCCTTGGCTAAGAGGAGACTCTGCCTTGGGCCCGCTGGTGTAATAAACTGCACTCCACTATCTGCATTGTCCTTCTGAGTGAGTTTGTTTCCCGGAACGCGTGGCTACAACACTATAATTTGAAAAGATACGTGTACCCCAATGTTCAGAGCTTCTCTGGTGGCTCAGATGGTAAAGAAACTGCCTGCAATGCAAGAGACCCATGTTTGATCCCTGGGTCGGGAATATCCCCTGGAGGAGGAAATGGCAACCCACTCCAGTTTTCTTGCCTGGAGAATCCGATGGACAGAGGAGCCTGGCAGGCTACAGTCCATGGGGTAGCAAAGAGTCCATAGCAACACTATTTACGATAGCCAAGACATGAAAGCAACCTAAGTGTCCATCAACAGAGGGATGGATAAAGACTATGTGGTAATATATATATACATACATATGTGTGTGTGTGTGTATATATATATATATACACAATGGAATATTACTCAGCTACCAAAAAAATGAAATAATGCCATTTGTAGCAACATGGACGGACCTATAGATTACCATGGTAAGTGAAGCAAGTCAGATGGAGAAAGGCAAATGTCACATATCATTTATATGTGAAATCTAAAATATGACAAAAATAAACATCTGCAAAACAGAAACAGACTTAAGGATACAGAGAACAGACTTGTGGTTGCCACAGAACAGGGAGGTGGGAGGGATAAATTAGGAGTTTGAGATTAACAGATACACATTAATACATACAAAACAGATTAAAAACAAAGTCTTAACTGTATAGCACAGGGAACTGTATTCAATATCCTGTAATAAAGCATAATAGAAAAGAACATGAAAAAGAAAGTATATATGTACATGTATATATATATGTATGTATGTATGTATGTATAACTGATTCACTTTGCTATATACCAGAAAAACAGGGCTGTAAATCAACTACAATTCAATTAAAAAATAAATTTAAAAAAAAAGAATAGAGAATTGTTTCAATAAATAATGGTTAATCATTTATTCAGTTTTTAGATTATTTATTGGTTAAATACATGATTAAACTAAAAAATTGCAGGGTTTTTTCCTTACAAGTCTCCTTTGCCATTTGCAAGGATTATTTTATGATGCAGAACAGTATCAAGAAAACTGAGAACTTTTCATCTTGCTGAGATTGTTTTCATCAGCAGTTGAAAGGGGACACAGTTTCAAGGCTAAGCAACATAATTCCACTTTTTAGCACATAGAAAAAAATGTAATGGGCTAAGGATCTGAGAACTCACAGTACTGAAAGGAGAGGATAGCACAGCAGTATTAACAAATATATTTCAGGACATGAGAAGTTTTTCCACTTTGCACTTAAAAGCAATTCCAATTTTTACTGATGTTCTTAAAGAATCTCACAGAGGATATAGTTCTAAACCATAGCAACGTGTCTTAAAATCCTTTCTTTTTCTTCCCTCTCAATCTTGCTTTTCCACCTTGTTGTTCAAAGACTCTCTCTCCATTTCATTTCCAGCTCGCTGCCAACCCTCCGCTATAACTCATCCAAGTGACTCTCAACTCCTTTGGCTCCCATCTTTCCCCACCCCCACCCCCACACCCCCGACTCTTGGATCTATTTTTTCTCTCGCTCACCAGATATTTGCTTCCTTTTTGATGGAAAAGTTCTGGCCTCTCCCATTAGATGCTCCAGCCCAGGCATTGAGCTGACAAGTTCAAACTTTCTCTTAGAAGGGGAGGGGGAGGAAGATTCAATGATTCTCTTTCTTTCACTGTCAGGGGCATGGGGAAAATGCTGTAAATCTCATAATTTAACTTTTTCTTTGTGACTCTTATCATCATGTAGCAGTATCTTCAGGATTAGCTTAGGGTGTAGATCTAGAAAAAATGGCCCACAGACACAATTGGCATGCTTTTAGTCTGGACCAGGGATCCTTGGGTGTGATGGGTGCAGGGGCTGGGAGAGGGAAGAGGAAAGTTGTTTATTTCCAGGGGGACTTTTTCAAATTCTCCATCTCCCTGGAAATCCTGAGTGCTTTCAGCTAAGAATCACCTTGACATCTCCTGCATTCAGTTTATCAGCCCTGCATTTACCAGTAAATCCTGTTGACTTGACTTCAGAAAAGTCCCGAATCTAATCACTTTTTAACAACTTTTCAGCCACCACTCTAGTCCAAGGTGTGATCAACTCCCACTTGGATTATTGAAGTAGCAAACCTGTATTTGTTTCCATTGCAAATTACCACAAACTTAGTGGCTTAAAACAACACAAATGTTCTAGAGGTCTGAAATCCAAAATGGATCTCAGTGGTCTAAACTCAAGATGTCAATAAGGCTGCTTTCCTTTCTGGCTCTAGGGGAGAATCTGGGTCCTTGCCTTTTCGAGCTCCTGTAGACCACTTGCATTGCTTGGCTCATGGTCAAGTCTTTCCCACACTGCATCATTTTCTCAATCTCCTGCCTCACTCTTGCACTTATAAGGACTTTTGTGACTACATTTGTCCAACCTGGAAAATCCAGGGTAATATTTCCATCTCAAAGTCAGCTGATTAGCGATCATAACTCCACCTGCAAACTTAATTCCCCTTGCCTGTAAAATAACATATCCACAGCTTCTAGAATTAAAATGTGGACATCTTTGGGAGGATCTTATTCTGCTTACCACACTTCTAACTCATCTCCCAGCTTTCACTTGACTCATTTCAATCTTTTCTCCACAGCCAAAGTGATCCTATTAAGCTATTTATCACATCATTCCACTCTGCTCAAAACCTTCCCACACTCCCACTTCATAATCCCAATACCTCTCAACATCACCAAGGTTCTTATTGGCTCTATTAATAAATTCGCTAATATTGAATAGTCCCTTCCAGCATTGACCCTACAGCATTGTTGAGAGGAGGACTGCATTTTTTGTGCTCATGTTTCGTTTAGAACGTGTTTGCCTGTGTTCATCAGTGAGGTAGGCCTTTTGCTTTCTCTGTTCTCTTCATTTGGTTTTGCTTTGTACAATAGGTAGAAGGCTACGCACCTTCTGTAGCTCAGAGAAATTGAAACAGCAAAGAAAACTTTAGCTCCTTAAAATTCTGAAAATTCTGTGTCTTTTAATTTTTCTTAATTTAAGGGAGCCTAAAACAATTGAGCATAACAAATATTGAGTAGTAAGGGGACCAAGTTTTATAGAGAAAGTATTTTTAAAATACATGTAATTTGGGCTTCCCTGGTGGCTCAGTGGTAAAGAGTCTGTCTGCCAATGAAGGAGACACAGGTTCAGTCCCTGATCTGGGAAGATCTCACATGCAGCAGAGCAATGAAGCCCATGTACCACAACTGCTGAACCTGTGTTCTAGAGTCTGAGAGCCACAACTACTGAAGCCCAAGCACCTAGAGCTAGTGTTCTGCAACAGGAGAAGCCACCACCAAGAGAAGCCCGCACACCACAACTAGAGAGGAGCCCAAGCAGCAGTGAAGACCCAGCACAACCAAAAATAAATAAATCAAATTTATATTTTAAAAAATACATGTAATTTGTTGCCTTTCTCCAGGGTCCTTCTCATTCTGTTTATTCATTCATTCTAATCCAAATAGAATACAAAAACTTTGATTATGGTGCTCCTTTCTACCATGTCCAGGCCTATCTGATAATCTAAATTGTAACACTGCCAGGGTTTCAAGCTGATTGGTCTCCAGAGGTCTCTCCCTGTTAGCCAGGTAGCTGCCTCAGTTCACAGGCGGCCTGTTCACCTGGGTAGACTGAGGGAGCTATTTGAGGAGAAGGCCTGAGGTCAGTTTCTAGGACTCTGGAGTAGCTGGGAAATACTTCCCCAGTTCTTTCCACCCAAAGAGTCCCCTACATGCACCCTCTGACAGACCAGACTGAACATGGAATTGGTTACAATTCTCCCCACACATGTTAAGACACTTCAAGCCACCATGACAATATACCATAGACTGGTGGCTTTAACAACAGACATTTCTTCTTCACAGTTCTAGAGGAAGTCCCAGATCAAGGTGCCTGTGTGGTTGATAAGAATGTTCTTCTTGGCTTGTCGACAGCTGCCTTCTTGCTCTGTGCTCATGAGGCAGAGAGAAGGGGCAAGCTCTCTGGTCTTGTCTTATAAGGACTCTAATTCCATCATAAGGATCTCACCCTCAAGACCTCATCTAAACCCAGTTATCTCTCAAAAGCCCCAAGACCTAATACCATCACACTGTGGGTTAGAGCTTCCGTATATGAATCTGGATTGGGGTGGGGTGGGGGAACATAATTCAATCTACAGAGCTTCCCAGGTGGCTCAGTGGTGAAGAATCCTCCTGCCAAAGTGGGAGCTGCAGGAGACGTGGGTAGGAAGACCCCCTGGAGGAGGAAATGGCAACCTACTCCAGTATCTTTGGAATAATCCCATGGACAGAGGAGCCTAGTGGGCTATAGTCCATGGGGTCCCAAAGAGTTGAACACGACTAAGTGACTGAGAATGCATGCGTGCAACAACTTAGTCCACAGCAGGCAGCTATCTCTAGTCAGTAAGAGGTCATCTTCCACATTAATCGAGTGGAAGAATCAAATGTTGTCACCTCCCCCCACTCCACACACACACACGTACACAGCCTCTTTTATTTGAACTAAAACTGCTGACGAGTTTGCATACTGTTATTTTCCTGAACATCACCTCAGTCAATTTTCATAATCCACTTCTACAAGAAAGCCCTTCAGAAACTGCTCTCAGAAAGAGCCTAAACCCATTCTAAGAAGGAGTCCCATGTTAAATGCTAAATATGTAAACATGACTTTAGAACTGAGTCTACAAGTTCACTCTGTACCTTAGAATAAGTCGTTACTGCCCTGAAGAGTTGACGGGAGCAGTTCTGGAAGCCTTGACTGCCAAATAATGTGAAGGTCTTTGCTGATCCACTAAACCACATCATGGCTATGAGTCCTGGGTTTTCTTGTGTTTTAGATGAAGACTAAGAGAGAATTAGCTATTACGTGCTGCTTCAATGCATTCTCCCAGGGTTTGCTACAGAGTGTGGAGTATCCCTACAACAGTTGTGAAGGGAAGCATTCCAGGTCGCCCCCACCCATCTCACTCCCCCGCCCCCCCGACACTGCCTTCAGCACTGCAGCCTCAGAGGTGCATCAACCACACAAGAGGAAAGACAGTCAACAACAAAGCTCCCAGCCGGCCAGAGTGGCGTGGACATTCATAGCAGTGACCATGGCATAGTTACCTAGACCAATATTTTTCCTCTCTCTTTTAACATCTCAAATTAATGAGAGAAGTTACTGCATATCATAAAGTGATGGTATGACCAAAAGCCACATAAGACCATTAGCTCCATTTGGTTACAATGGCAATCTATGTAAGACCTGATCCCCAGCCACAGGCAACATACAGTAAAGTTGGGGAAACAAGAACAATACAACAGGAGATTATCCATGTAAATATTTAGCATATCATATCCTGGGCACATAGTGTGGATTCAAAGAGCATCAGCTGTTAGTACCATTATGATCGCTATTGTGAAGATGAGGCTGTGGTGGGGCTTCCCCAGTCCAGTAGTTAACAATCTGCCATGCAATGCAGGGGGACACGGGTTCAATCCCTGATCAGGGAAGTAAGACTCCACCTGTGTCGGGGCTACTAAGTTCCCATGCCACAACTACTGAGCCCATGCATTCTAGAGCAAGTGTGCTGCAATGAAGACCCAGCACAGCCAAAGTAAAAAAGTCTAAAAAAAAATAGATGAGGCTGTGGTTAGAAGCAAGAGAACAATGTTGAGAAGCACTCATATCTTCACTACTTCCATGGTCACCATCCACCCTCCTCTCCCTACAAGGGCCAGGAGGGCTGAAAATGAGGCAGCACTAGGTCTCCAGGAACAGAAACCAGGGACAGGCTTCCAGTCTGAGCTGTCTGGAGTATAAAGAGTCAGAAGACGGGACACTGAGACAAGACCTGAAGAACTGCCAAGAGTCAGGGCCAGGAGAGCCAGAGTAAAAACCCACATCCAAATGCTCTTTGTGAGCAAGAGAAGCTGGCGGTCAGGGGCCAGGTAGGCCAGAGTAGCAAAGAAGCCAGTCTGAAGCAAATCAAGGAGGATCCTGGGAGGCTGTCCAAAAGGATGCTGGAATAGCCACAGATCACCCTGACAGGCTGCCGGGCATGGCCATGTCTAACCATCAGAAAGCTTATAACTGTACCGTAAAGAATATGATCGATAGGCTCTTGACGTGGGGGCCTGAGGTTCAGCAGCAGTGGCATCACCTGGAAACTTGTTTGAAATGCAAATGCTCAAGCCCCACCCCTAACCTGCTGAATGTGAAACTCTAAGGGTGAGCCCTCTGGGCTTCCTTAGAATCCGTTTGCAATGCGGGAACCTCAGGAGATGCAGGTTCAATCCCTGGGTCAGGAAGATCCACTGGAGGAGGACATGGCAACCCACTCCAGTATTCTTGCCTGGAGAATCTCATGGACAGAGGAGCCTGGCAGGCTGTAGTCCATAGTATCGCAAAGAGATGGACACAACTTAAGTGACTTAGCATGCATGCATGCAAAGGTGAGCCCAGTGTCTGCCCTCAGGAAGTACAATAAGACAAACTTTTAAAATCAGCATTTCTCTACTTTAGCTATACCCTAAGATCACCAGAGCAACCCATCCTACGTCGATGACATCAAAATCTTTGAGAGATGGGGTCATGGGGCATTTATTTACCTATTATTTTAAAAATGCCCTTGGCAATTCCAGGGGTAGAAAACTACTAATTTCAAAAAACCTTCCTTAGGAGAAACCCGTTTATAAATGAAGGGTATTAATATATCATTGCTGTTCCCTGGGCAGACCGTATGTTCCAATTTTATCAGCCCTCTTCTCTGGGTTTCATATAGCCTTAAATGAGATGGCTTATTGGAAGGACCTTTAACATTAACTGGCTGTAGTTGGTAAGGCTTTCTACCCTCCTGCCCAACAGATAAGTCCTCAAGTGTCAGAGTTTAAATTGAGTAAGGGCACACTTTCCAGAAACCTGGGATCAACAGAATCAAAATGCGTGTGTCATCTCACAAATGACTGAGTAAAGACCAAATGCTTCTTCAACTGAGATGAAAATTAACTCTAAAGTCAATACAGGTTCATTGTGTTCATTGCAATGGAGTATCTGCTTACTGATTTCATCTGGGGCTTAAATTATTACAGTCTTCTCAGTATTTCAATCTTTTTTCAATTTTTTTATGCTTCTCTGCTGAATTTTAATCAGGGATGTTATTATGCCCTCTCTGGTTTTTCCTCTTTTCTTCTCTAAATTCCTTCTGCTCATCTCTCCTCCTTTTCACACTGTCTGAGAAACGCCACGTACATTTTGTGTGAATTACAAGTCCTTGGGACTGTGGCCGTGCTTGTGTTAAGACCAGGGGCAGTTACTTCCAGCCATAATGGCCATAATAATTAGATTTATCTGCTAAGTGTGCTTACAAATTTACCAAATAGCCTAGATTAATTGCCATCCATATCTTAAAGCTTCCCATCACCTTAAGGGGCCACTTAATCCCTTCCTTCCTCTAAACTAATTAATCCACAAGCAATATGTGCTTAATAGTCTCTGAATAATTACCAAGCTGGTCCAGTCTTTGCTAAGCTCAGCCCAAATGAGGCAGTCACACAGGGTCCCCAGGGCAGCAGCACCAACCCAGCTTCCTACACGCGGAGCTACCTCCCTGGCATCCTGCTCTTGTTTGCCTCCTTGCAAGCAGGTGAACTCCCTCTCTCCGTAACAATGTTTCTGAATATTTATTTGCTTCTTTTTTGAATGAGGAGGGATGAGACATGGAAGCAGAAATAGCCTTGCACTCCTACAAAGTGAGCTTTTTCATTCCTAACTCAGCCTCTCATTGAGTGAGACAGGGGTGATTGAAGGAGGGCAGGAGGGAGGAGAACTGCGCTGGCTGCCTTAAATCGCAAGCTGAAAGCGATTAAGCGAGTGGTGTGAGGATTCCCGGCAGCAGCCTGTTTGAATGCTGTAGATTAACCTGCACCCACTTCCACTCCCCACCCACCCACCCGCACCTTGCACTTCACAGCCATTGCCAGCATCCCCACATTGTAAGAAAAGCATGCCTCTTGGTTCACAAACACTTTCGCATCTCATTTTCACTGGGAACAATTTGGGTGACTTGACTTAGTAAGTTTCCTCTCCATCTTACAAATAGCAGAAATGAGGCTCCGGGAGTTTCAGCGACTTGCCCCAGGCAGAACTCAGACTACTGACTCCAGACTGCAGTTCCTTGGGGAAACGACACTGCTTCTCTGGGGAAACTTAAAATATTCCAGAAATACCTTCTGAGAGCTGGTGCTCGCCCACCCACCAATCTCCATGTTGAAAGTTCCAAACTAGAGATGTTCTGTTTGTCTGGGACCCAGGGTCTGAGTTAAAGTGTGCTACCCTTGGAAGGTTAGCACCTTCAGTTTCCATGGAACACTAACAAGACCTTAATTAAACTTCATGCTCAGAATGTTCCTTGCTGAGTGGAGACTGAGGGTCTAGGAAAGAAGAAAGCAGCTTTGTTGAGAACAGGAAACGAAAGGTGGGGTGAAGAAGGCCAGCCCCCAGAAAGCAGGTATGTAGTACACTCTGGGATGTGGGATGGGGAACATGAAAGTGGACAGAGATCAGAGATCAGAGAAACAGGAGTTATCCATACCTCATAACTTAGCTTCAGGGCAGCCTCATCTCCTAGATGAGGAGTGCTAACACGTGCTACCAGACCTGAAATTTCTTCTCTGCTCAGGTCTAAAAGGCCAGGGACACAGCCCATCTCAAAGACGGACAGAAGAGGCAATCGAGCAGGAGCCCCACATCTGTGCTGCACTCGGATTCTGCCCCTTTCTTTTGTCCAAGGCTGACACCTTTCCCCATGCTTTTTGCTAACATGGCAGAAACCTGGATTTTTGTCATGGGATGAAGCAAAGTATGAAATCACAAGCCATTTCATTGTGGTTAGTCTCCTTTGAGGGATTCCTAGGTGGGTGGCGCTAGAGGTAGAGTCCACCTGTCAATGCAAGAGACATGAATTTGATCCCTGGGTAGGAAAGTTCCCCTGGAAGAGGACATAGCAACCCACTCCAGTATTCTGGCCTGGAGAATTCCATGGACAGAGGAGCCTGGTGGCTACAGTCCACGGGATCACAAAGAGTCAGACATGACTGAGCAATTAACACTTTCACATTTTCACTTTCTTTCAGGCTCCTTTGGGAAAACGTGCAATTTAAAACAGATTAACAGTCTTCTGCAAAATCCTTTGACTGTGTGGATCACAATAAACTGTGGAAAATTCTGAAAGAGACGGGAATACCAGACCACCTGACCTGCCTCTTGAGAAACCTGTATGCAGGTCAGGAAATAACAGTTAGAACTGGACATGGAACAACAGACTGGTTCCAAATAGGAAAAGGAGTAAGTCAAGGCTGTATGCTGTCACCCTGCTTGTTTAACTTATATGCAGAGTACATCATGAGAAACGCTGGGCTGGAAGAAGCACAAGCTGGAATCAAGATTGTTGCGAGAAATATCAATAACCTCAGATATGCAGATGACACCACCTTTATGGCAGAAAGTGAAGAGGAACTAAAAAGCCTCTTGATGAAAATGAAAGAGGAGAGTGAAAAAGTTGGCTTAAAGCTCAACATTCAGAAAACTAAGATCATGGCATCTGGTCTCATCACTTCATGGGAAATAGATGGGGAAACAGTGGAAACAGTGTCAGACTTTATTTTATTGGGCTCCACAATCACTGCAGATGGTGATTGCAGCCATGAAATTAAAAGATGGTTGCTCCTTGGAAAGAAAGCTATGACCAACCTAGATAGCATATTGAAAAGCAGAAACATTACTTTACCAACAAAGGTCCATCTAGTCAAGGCTATGGTTTTTCCTGTGGTCATGTATGGATGTGAGAGTTGGACTGTGAAGAAGGCTGAGCGCCGAAGAATTGATACTTTTGAACTGTGGTGTTGGAGAAGACTCTTGAGAGTCCCTTGGACTGCAAGGAGATCCAACCAGTCCATTCTGAAGGAGATCAGCCCTGGGATTTCTTTGGAAGGAATGATGCTAAAGCTGAAACTCCAGTACTTTGGCCACCTCATGCGAAGAATTGACTCATTGGAAAAGACCCTGATGCTGGGAGGGATTGGGGGCAGGAGGAGAAGGAGATGACAGAGGATGAGATGGCTGGATGGCATCACCGACTTGATGGATGTGAGTCTGAGTGAACTCCGGGAGTTGGTGATGGACAGGGAGGCCTGGTGTGCTGCAATTCATGGGGTCACAAAGAGTCGGACACGACTGAGCGACTGAACTGAACTGAACACTCTTTTAGTGCCCCCTTCAGAGATATATATATGTATATACACATATATACACCTGTACTCCTGAATCATTGTAAAGCAATGTGCTTCAATTTTTAAAAAATAACAAAGTCTATCTTGAGTGCTCAAAAAAAAAAAATAACTTGGTTAATATGTGGACAAAAAATGTCACCTGCCATATCAGTAAACAAAGGATGTAGCAACCATTAAGCCATCATGCACCGTAGCTGCCTCAACTGTGCAACCTGAGGGGATTCAAGAAGAAGAAAAATAGGATACTGGCCCTCAGTAGTTAAGATGAATGTCAAAGGAATGATTTCAATGAGCCTATTGCAGGAAGGGGGACCCCTTCTAAGGCAAGAGACTAAAGACTTCTTATTAGGAAGGGACATGCAGGTGGCAAGCAGAAGGGTCAGGGAAGCCAGGAGAACTGCTCTGCCACGTGTCTCACAATCTCAGGTCTAATGGTAATAGGGTTAGTTTCCTGGTTGTCTCCCGCCAATTGTTCTGACTCAAGGTCCTTCCTAGTGGCATGCACATCATTCAGCCAAGATGGATTCCAGTGAGGAGGAGTCTGGGAGGTTTTTAGGACATATGGACTGGCATCTCTTCTCTCCTTTCCCAAATTCTCATTGGTGGTAGCTTATTAGTTCCATATTCCTTACCAGGACCTCTGTTGTAAGATAACTGAAGTGAATGGTTACTATTGGGCCTGGCTAGGGCAGGTGGTTTTGGTCAGTGGTTCCCCTAATAAGCCTAGACTCTTGCATTTTCCCATACATAGTAAAGCACTAAATTCATTAACCTGAGATGTCTGGTTTTCTTTAATTAGCAGTAATCTTTTTGATGCTCACTGCCTGTTTTTTCATTTGTTTGTTTGTTTGACTGCCCATATATCCTGGCTTCTCCCTTAACCACTTTGGAGCACTCTCTCAGAGCTATATGAGAGGCTGCCTCCCAGGCTTAAGCCCTCAGCAAGTTTTCATCAAACAAAACGTAATTCTCAGCTTCAAGGCTATAATTTTTTTTTCACTCAACAAACAAATGAAAATGAAGTCTAGCTGAATATGACACCCCAAAAGATGCCACTTAGGCTTTAGAATTATTTTATGCTGAAAGAAGTTGAGAAGAAGCAAAAATAAGAACTCTCTGTCCTTCACACAATTTGCCTAAAAGCAGGACATAAATTTACCAACATGACCCCTTACCCTCTCTACTAGGAGGGACAAAGGTTAATCAGCCCCCATCCCCAACAACTTGAAACCTTCATCAATGGAGAAGGCATGGGCCTAAATTTGTATTATTCTCTCGTTACCTATATTTTTCCTGGTCACCTCCTCAGATCCTCCTCCATCCCTACCACATACATACCTTTCTTTCCTTTGTCTTTAGTAGAAGAAGATGCTATATAAGTTGCAGTTTTAAGCCACCTCTGAGAATCACTCATATTCCCTTGGGTATCTCTGATGTATACATGAGTAATACATGTTCTTAAAAACAGCATTCAGCTAAGTAAATTTAATGATCTAGCCAGCTTTATTCAATAATTCATGAATCAAACAGCCTTCCATCTAACAAATGGAATGGAGCTCTGATGAGGTGTATGAAATGGAAGGATTCTACAGGCAGAAGAGGGCAGGAAAAGGAAATTTCTAATAAACACAAGGAGCTTAACTCGGTGCTCTGTGTTGACATAGAGTGGTGGGACTGGGGGGTCGGAGGGAGAATCTAGAGGGAGGCGATATATGTATACTTATAGCTGACTCACATTGTACAGCAGAAAATAACACAACATTGTAAAGCAATTATCCTCCAATTAGAAAAAAGTTTTCACGATAAGCTTAAAAAAAAAAAGCGGATTGTTTCAGTCAAGGTCACCTTCCTATGGGGGACAGAACAGGCCTATCAGGGGATTGCCTCAATAGTGCTAACCAGGCAATTCCAGACTGACCAGTTTAAGTTCGCATTCCTAGCAGAGACTGACACTTGTATTAGGTTAGGTGTTAAGTCTTGATTTGCTGACCTGGGACTTAGTACAGGTTGACTCCATTTGGTGTTTGCTGTTCCTTTTCTTTGTTTCTTCTTTTTTAAAATAATTCCTCCCTTTTGATCAGACTCTCACTTTAACTGAGAGATTAAAATTAAAGGCACTCTCATCACTCCCGCTGCTTGTCTCTATTTCTTATAGCTTTTACTGATCCTCTGTGTGGTAGTCACATGACATTTTTTGCTGAATCTCTATGATCTTCATAGATCAGGACTTCGGATTCACATTTCTTAAGTTGGTTATTCTCTTTGTCCCCTTTCTGACGTTTCAGCCTTAGAAAGAACATTTGCTTTGTGGTGAGCACCTCCAAACAGGCATTGAAAGCTTTTGAGAGAATACAATGCACTCGGGAGACGACTGTGATTGTTATAAGCAGGGTAATTCCCGACGTTTGGAGCTCACTTCAGAGCCATGGTCCCAAAAGCGAAACCAAAATCAAATAAGTTCAAGAAAGACCCTGTTGAAGGAGTCACCTTTTTAAGCCAGTGGCTCACTCAGTGATCTTCTGTACCTGAGCCTCAATTTTCCCACAAGTATTAATCCAGGAGCAGCAGGTGATGTTGGCCACAGCACAGACATCTCTTTGCTCAGCTAAAAGATAATCAGGGATAATATCCTAATATTAGGTACAATTTTGGCCAAAGAGTCTAAGGATTTTTGTTCGGCAGCTCCTGCTTTAGCAGTAGATTCTGCAGTATATTCAAGAGCTAAAGAAAGGTTTCTGGTCATAGACTTATTTTCACTTACTCCTAGCCAAAGCAACTTATTTTGAATCATGAATGCCTCTCGGTAATTTCCATTTGAGTCTGTGGCTTAAGACTGGAAAAGTAGGCTAGTAAAAGTCACAGGTGGTTTTATTCTTATTACCCTTGCCTTGTGTCCCTTTCTTTGTGTAGAGCCTGGAAACAAAGATCCTCAAGTTTGGGGTTGTTAACCAGAAACAGGGAAATGGACCCACAGAATCTCAGAGTCTGACACAAAAGGAGGCTGAGTTTATTCCAGATAAACTGAGGCACTGAAAATCTGGGTGAAATTTGTAATGGGCAGAAATACAAGATTATGATGACATCGGGAATAGAAGAAAAATCGGTCATAGTGAGGACCACAGGGTCCTCAGCATCTTGGACATATCAGAGTTTCTTTTATGACAAATCCTGCAGTCTTGAAAGATTACCACCACCACCACCATCCCTTCCGGCAGTGAATGTACAGGGTGATGGCATTATTTTTACATGCCAATGCCAGAGTAAAGGAAAGAAAGAAAAGAAAGGGTTTTATGTTTTATTAAAATAGGAAGTCTTGACCCAACGTCTTGTGTAGAAGCATTCTATGTCATATGTCAGCTGCTTCTCTTCCTCATTAAGCAGCTTGAAGCAGGACTTCAGTTTCCAGCCAGAGATTTAAGTCAAACGGCAGGGGTGAGAGCACAGAATCCTAGCCACTAGACCAATGGTCTGTGACCAGGCCCTGACTCTTTGGCTTTGCAGAAAAAGAATTCCCACAAAGTCTGGAAGTAGTGAAACAAATAGAGTATTTATTAGGAGGAAAAAAAAAGAGTACAGTATGGGTGGATAGACACACGCAGACTCAGAGGGAAAGTGAGAGTCTTGCCCTTGTGGTAGCTTGAATTACTTTTATGAGGGTGTTGCAGGGAGAAAGCCAATTCTGACTCCATGTTGGAAACCGTTTCTTTGACTTGCTTTCCATTGTTTTTGTTATTATAATCATACTCAATGGCTTGCCTGGAGGACCCTGCCATTCTGCTTGACTGCAAATTAAAGTGCCTTTATTCAGCTCATAGAGAGATAGTTTGTCCCTGCCCATTTGTGAATAGAAGAAATGAACACACCCCTTTCAAAAGCTGGACATCCCCTTGGAGATGATTTACAAGACTGAAGACCCTTTCGCTTTACTTCCCCACTTCATCAACCTCTCTATGCTGCCTTTTGACTTTCGTCGTTCCTTACTGCTTCTTTCTCTCTGATCTATAAAAGAACCTGGCATCCAGACCCCAGTAGGATGGTTATTTTAAGGCGCTAGCCTGCCATCTTCTCGGTCTGCAGGCTCCCAGATTAAAGTCTCTTGCCTCAACATGTCGTCTCTTGGATTCATTGGCCTGTCTTGCAGCGAGCAGAATGAGCTTGGACTCAGTAACAGGGACATTTCTTCCAGGTTTCCTTTGCCCATCATTTTGATTTGCCTGGTTCCGAGTCCATCTCTGATATACCTCAGGATCCTCCCAAGTGCACACACATCTCTTAGCCAAGATAGATTCTATTAAAGAGGCCTATGGATAGTGAGCATCAGTTAGGATCACTCCCTTTTTTACCTCCAAGAAGACTTTCTGCGCATGTGTGGTCAGGGTGGGCTCCTGACTTCAGGCATGAGAAATATGTGGTTTTTTATCTTCCATCTGGGCAGGGAATGCTTCTTGAGTTCAAGGCTGACCGAGTTCAGTTCTTCAATACTGGCAGAAATAGTCACTGGTTTTCCCAACTGAAAACTGACAAGATATTTGAAAGGATTTTTTTCAAAGTAGCCTTGTGTCCAGAAACTGGACAAATGGAAAGCTGATATTCAGAACCTGATAGAAACTTTTCTTAGGCCTCCTCCCTTAAGCTGAAATAAAACTGTGTACCCAGAGGAGCAAAAAAAGTCTTCCAAAGACTTTGTGAAAAGATTTACTAAAACATTTCAAAGACAAAAGCTCTAAATCCAGGACATATGTCTTTTGATTTCCATCTTAGGTGGAAATCTTCTCTCTGATATAAAGAAGCAATTTGAAGATACTGTGGTTGGATAGGCAGCTCAACTTTTGATGGCATTTAAGCTGCAACCTACTTGTCCTTTTTAGCAATTAACCTGGCCTATTCATCTTAAAAAACCTGTAGGTATTGTAAAAAAAATTTCTGCCCTTAGGAAACAAAAGTCCTTCTTAACCGGAACTTCTATTCTTTTCCTGTGCCTTTCAGGTGTAAATATTCTACTTGATTCCTCTAGGAATTCTTATCTAGGTCATCTCTTTGAAATACCAACTTCAGGGAGGTAATTCTTATCAGAAGAAAAAAAAAGGGGGAAAGGTTATTTTGAAGCTTAGGTGAATAAAAGTCTGTCTTCCTCCAATTATTAACAAGCTTTAGCCATTTAAGCAGGTAACTTTTAATTATCTCATCTGCCAAAAAAAAAAAAAAAAAAAATTGGATCCAATGTCTTTTATAACTGGTGAGTTCAGTATTGTTAGGGGAAGCACAGATTGAAACTGCCCACCCTGGCCAGGCACCGTAGTAACCATTTGCATGAGTTGTTTTATGACAGGAGATCCTGATAAGGAATACGGAACTAATAAGCCACCACCAACCGGAAGAGTTCGGGAAAGATTGAAAGGAGACACCACGTGTCCGTCCACTTCCCAGAATCCCTCTCGCTAACATCCGTCTTGGCTGAGTGGTGCGTGGGCCACCAGTAAAGACTCTGAATTAGAATGATTGGCCAAAGACCACCCGGAAACTAATCCCATCACCATAAAACCCGAGACCCTTACCCTACTGCTCTCCACTCGGGCGCTCTTTCCCAATAAAATCTCTTGCTTTGTCAGCATGTGTCTCTTCGGACAATTCATTTCTGAGTGTTAGACAAGAGCCCAATTTCAGGTCCTGAAGGGGTCCGCCTTCCTGCAACAGTATTACTGCACCGGATCCACAGCTAAAATTGGAAATCGGAAGCTATAAGGTCTCTGTTTACTTCTGAATGTATGTTTATGTATATGGATGCGTGCATGCTAAGTCACTTCAGTCATGTCTGACTCTTTACCATCCTATGGATTATAGCCTGCCAGGCTTCTCTGTCCATGGCATTCACCAGGCAAGAACACTGGAGTGGGTTGCCATGCCCTCCTCCAAAGGATCTTCCTGACCCAGACGTGGAACCTGCGTCTCTTATGTCTCCTGCATTGGCAGGCAGGTTCTTTATCACTAGTGCCACCTGGGAAGCCCATGTATATGGGCCCTCAGTCTTTCTCAAAGATGGAGAAGCTCTATACAGTCAGCAAAAACAAGACTGGGAGCTGACTGTGGCTCAGATCATGAACTCCTTATTGCCAAATTCAGACTTAAGTTGAAGAAAGTAGGGAAAACCACTAGACCACTCAGGTATGACCTAAATCAAATCCCTTATGATTATACAGTGGAAGTGACAAATAAATTCAAGGGATTAGATCTGATAGACAGAGTGCCTGAAAAACTATGGACAAAGGTTTATGATATTGGACAGGAGGCAGTGGTCAAGACCATACCCAAGAAAAAGAAATGCAAAAAGGTTGCCTGGGAAAGCTATGAAAAGAAGAAAAGTTAAAGGCAACGGGGAAAAGGAATGCTATACCCATTTGAATGCAGAGTTCCAAAGAATAGCAAGAAGAGATAAGAAAGCCTTCCTCAGTGATCCATGCAAAGAAATAGAGGAAAACAACAGAATGGGAAAGACCAGAGATCCCTTCAAGAAAATTAGAGATACCAAGAGAAATTTTCATGCAAAGATGGGCACAATAAAGGACAGGAATGGTATGGACCTAACAGAAGCAGAAGATATTAAGAAGAGGTGGCAAGAATACACAGAAGAACTATACAAAAAAGACCTTCACAACCCAGATAATCACAATGGTGTGATCACTCACCTAGAGCCAGACATCCTGGAATGTGAAGTCAAGTGGGCTTTAGGAAGCATCACTACAAACAAAGCTAGCGGAGGTGATGGAATTCCAGTTGAGCTAGTTCAAATACTGAAAGATGATGCTGTGACAGTGCTGCACTCGATATGCCAGCAAATTTGGAAAACTCAGCAGTGGCCATAGGACTGGAAAAGGTCAGTTTTCATTCCAATCCCAAAGAAAGGCAATGCTAAAGAATGCTCAAACTGCCACACAGTTGCACTCATCTCATACACTAGCAAAGTAATGCTCAAAATTCTCTAAACCAGGCTTCAGCAGTACGTGAACCATGAACTTTTAGATGTTCAAGCTGGTTTTAGAAAAGGCAGAGGAACCAGAGATCAAATTGACAACATCCATTGGATCATAGAACAAGCAAGAGAATTCCAGAAAAACATCTACTTCTGCTTTATTGACTACGCCAAAGCCTTTGACTGTGTGGACACAACAAACTGTAGAAAATTCTTCAAGAGATGGGAATACCAGGCTACCTTACCTGCCTCCTGAGAAATCTGTATGCAGGTCAAAAAGCAATAGTTAGAACTGGACATGGAACAACAGACTGGTTCCACATTGGGAAAGGAGTACGTCAAGGCTGTATATTGTCACCCTGCTTATTTAACTGCAGAGATATTAAACTAATTAGGCTTATTTGATATGTTACATTAAATGGGAAACATTTTCAAATAAGGAATAGTAAGTTTTCTTTATGGTGTGTTCGTATAAGCATCTTCAAGGAGATTCATAGAAAAGAAACTGACATGTAGAGGTTTCTGAAAACTTTAAGAGCATAAAACCAAACTGGGTAAGAATTTCCAGAACTAATGGAAAAACTAGATTCAAACAGAAAAAGAATTAACAACATGGGACTCAATTTTTATGACTTCTCGTTTGAAACATTGCTGGTTCTTTAATGCTTTGTTTTTCCAGACATAAGTTTCCTTAAGGAAACATTTTCTCTTAAGCTACCTACAGCAATTTGGTAAAGCATACCTTTGTAAGCATAGATGAAACATCAGCCCCCTACCTGATCACTCCAGAATTCAGAAATTCTTGACTATTCTTTTCTTTTCATTAAAATACGTGTGTGTGTGTGTGTTAGTCGCTCAGTCATGTCTGACTCTTTGCGACCTCATGAACTGTAGCCCGCCAGGCTCCTCTGTCCATGGAATTCTCCAGTCAAGAATACTGGAGTGGGATGCCATTTCCTTCTCCATATATATTTACTTTGGGTCTTAGTTGTGGCACATGGGCTCTGGAGCTCGGGGACTCAGTAGCTGCTATGCACAGGTTTAGTGGCGTCGCGGCATGTGGGATCTTGTTTTCCAAACCAGAGATTGAACTTGTGTACCCTGCGTTGGAAGGTGGGTTCTTAACCACTGGACACCAATCAAGTCCCTTGACTTCTTTTCATGGCTAACATAGTTAATTATTTGCATAATTTCAATAAGGACCTCTTCTCCTTTAATAAGACACAGTTGGAAACATTGGCTATACCACTAAGGCTTTGGCTGGAATGTCATCTTTGGGAGATGTGGATATACTCAGATATGACCAGACTGTTTTAAGGAACTGAGATTGGCTTTTACAGAGACAATATAGTCCCTTGGAGAAACCTGATACTTTGCTTAGAAGGCTCCAGCAAAGCAGTCTTGAAAAGACCTTATGTGGTTGATCACTGTTCTTGCTGCATTTGTGTAGATGATCAGGCCAAGTTTAATGGTAGCGATTTACTTTTGCTGTGATTATCTTTTGTTTAAAAAAACTGAGGTCATTGTAGAGGGAAGAAACTGTGTTTGCTCCTTCGTCGATGTTGGATTCTGGTCATGTTGATTGCCTTTGAGGTTTTGCTATATACCCATGACTGGACTGGGCTCTGAATTCTTCTAGTTTCCTCAGATATCTGCCTACAGCTCTCCAAATGAACATTTCTAATTTTTTCCCACCCTTCTTGGGAATTACTGAAAACAAAGCCTGAGCTTGACTTGTCTTGGAAGGGACTATGCCAGGTCCTTCTCACTACCCAGATGGCAGCTAAACTTCAGGGACTTGAACCTTAGGTAATGCATATCACACATAAAGAAGCCTCCACCTAACATCTGGTCTTATACCAATGTTGGAGGCCACCTGAGATCAGAATAACATAGACGTTTACCAGAAAAATCTCTGAGTCCCATTAGAAAGTTGAAAGTGAAAGATAAGTCACTTAGTCGTGTCCGACTCTTTGCGACCCCATGGACTGTAGCCCACCAGGCTTCTCCGTGTATGGGATTCTCCAGGCAAGAGTGCTGGAGTGGGTTGCCATCCCATTAGTTATGAGAAAAACCCATTCAGGGGCCCTGACTTGAGGTGATATGGGGTATCTGTAAGGCCACTAACTTGATGGATTGTTGTTTACATTCTCATAGTCTCTTTAGAGTGAAAAGACAATTCAGACAGGATTACCAGGATGAATATTAAAATAAAGGAGGATAGAGGGGAGCAGGAGTTATGAGAATCTTATAGTCTTTTGTTTTAGATAATCTTTTCTCTGCTTGTATCTTTAATCTTTCATTAGCCATTTGTAATGACCCTTTCAATGAAGCCATTTTGTAATTTTAAGGCTTTAGGAATTTTCTGCACAGCAATTAAAATAGATATCCCATTCTGTTTGATTTGTTTTGGGAAAACTTGCTTTCAAATATACTTCTTAAATGAATGATCTTGTCTAATTATAATGTTCCCCATTACAGCCATTATAATTCTCTCTTTTTTTTTTTTTCCAAGTAAGATTTTAACATTTCTCTAGATATTTATAAGTTTCAGGACCACAGTTCTTTGACATGAAATAGGCAAGTGTTCCAAAGGTGCTGTGTTCAACTCTTTGGAATTTAAGAGTTCTGTTTACTTATTTAGCTAAGACTTTGAGTCTCTCAGAGCCAAACTAATACCTAAAAGTGATGTGCTGCCAGGCTGGGAATAGTGCAATGTTTTATAGTATGTTTCATTGCACAGAAATTGTCTTGAGGTTGGTGAGTGACCTAGTGTTGCTCTAACTCATTTTCCATGACCAACTTCTCCTAATGCGAGAGTTTTGGGTGGCAAGTTTTAGGTGGCAAGCACTTTAACAGTTTTTCAATGCTTGAGCCATGCTTACCAGTTTTTGCAGGTTTTTGTCTTCCGAGGTTTCCACTAGAATCTACATCCATAGGAGGAAATGGAAAGAAAGAAGGGACCCAAGCTATAACTTAGAAGAATAGAATAAAATCATATTTCTTTCCCTACAAAAGAAATGAAAATGTTTAAGCTCTCTCCCCTAACACTGGACATCTGGGGGTATCTTATGGAGGGTAGGGACTAGGTTTTAGTTCTCTCTGCATCTGAAGCACTGGCATGATGCCAATAGGCAATAAATGCTGTTGAAACATCCATTTGGTGTTGCTGATCCATGGTCCTTGTCTCATCTTCACAGTTCCTCAGGCTTTCTGTAGATCATTTGTGTTCTTGTGTGCATGAGTTCAGGGTCTGGGGGCTTGAGCCCTTCTCTAGGAGGAAACTGACATTCTCTGTACTGTTCACTGCCATTACAATCTGATGTTTCCCTTGCTTCTGCTTCTTCCCATATAGCATCTTTTCCTAATGCTCCCGGTGTCTAAACTTTTTCCTTTAAGTGCTTTCTCTAGGTAGCTCCTCACACTCTTACTCCCAGAATTGACTCTTCTCTACCACCACAGTTATCTAAATCCTTTACTAATCACTCAGGCCAAACTGACAGTTGAGTGTCCATTTTTAAATGCTAATTGCTTTTGGGGTCTGAGTGCCTTCAGTCAGTGGTGTGCTCTATTACCTTTGGTTACTTGTGTTCCACAGAAGCCCCGTAAATTTCCCTGTGCTCCCTCCCTCCCTCCAGCAGGGGGAACAGAAAATATGCTCAACTAGTAGTAACAAATTATTTTCATGCAAGGGGCTTACAAATGAGAAGGAAGTAAATATCATCACAAAACAGTTTTCAAAGCTGGGTCTCAAATCGCTAAGTCATGTTCTTCTCTGCAGAGAGTAGATGGGACCTTGTTAAAAATTCCTATTCCTGGGCTTTCTTCAGGCCCATCAGGATCTTTGAATGTGAGTTCAGGACCTGAGTTTTAACAAACTACCCCCATGGTTCTTATGTTTACCAGTTTGAGAGCTATGGGAATAGTGTTTCAAGCCTGGGCCTTGGGACTAATTGGGTTTGATTTTTTTGCTGTTGTTGTTACTTTTCCTATATAAATTTTCAAGTTGATATGTTGTATTTCATCTTTATTCAGTTCAAGAAAGTTGGTTTGTTTGTCTCTTTCTTTTTCTCTTTTTGGCTGCAGCATGCAGGATCTTAGTTCCCCAACCAGGGACTGAACTTACACCCCCTGCAGTAGAAGCACAGTCTTAACCACTGGATCACCAGGGAAGTCCCTGGGTTTGATTCTTGGCTTATCGCTTTACTTCTATGTGCTTCACTATATTTATGTAAACTGGAGGCAAAAATAGTCCCCACCTCAAAGGATTATTGTGAAGATAACTGAAGAAATACACTTAGCCTGGAGTTTGGCATACCGTGTGTGTGTGTGTGTTCATTCAGTCATGCCTTACTCTTTGCAACCCCATGGACTGTAGCCTGCCAGGCTCCTCTGCCCGTGGGATTTTCCAGGCAAGAATACTGGCGTGAGTTGTCATTTCCTATTCCAGGGGATATTCCCAACCCAGGGATCGAACCCACATCTCTTGGATTCTTTAGCAGGTGGATTCTTTAGCACAGTGCCACCTGGGAAGCCCTTGGCATAAAGTAAGTGCTCAATAAACTTACTTTATTTAAAGAGGGAAGTGCTTCTTTACAACCCTCGATGTTTCCTTCTGTGTGGAGGGAGCTCCATTAACATAACATTCTCAGCCGTCAGTCAAGGTGGAGAGGAAGGATATCACACTGATCAAAGCAGCAAGAGCACAGTGGCCATGCCTGGTTCAGTTGCTTCTTTTTCCTCTTAGGAATGAACTAGCCCCAAAGAGTACAAACCCTCCCTGTTCCTCCAGAGACAGACTGCTTTTGTATGAGAATTGGGTGCGGGGGTGTCAGAGAAAGAGGTGGGAATGGAAAAGGGGAAGAAGTCTATGTAACCCTGATCCACCCTGATTCACACTTTCCAGCCCTAGGTCTGCTAAACCCAGGGTTCGGTAGTAGGAAGCTGTAGTGACATGGCTCCTGTTACTGTCACTGCCGGTGACCCATTGGAGACTTGGTATTTCCCATCTCCTCAACTTTGGGCTTTTCTGGTTTAGAGGTCCAGCTTCCAGGTTGGGGAGGGGGTCCATTCCCACCAGAGACTATAACAAAAGAACCACTGAACTATAAGTAATGGCTACTACCAGGTTACTTGGGGCTCACTGTGCCAAGGAACTTGGCAAGAAGTACAGTTACCATCTTGGCAAGAGAAATTGACTCTGGCCCGTAGAAGGAGGTAGGGCTGCTGAACACATTGGCACACTGGGCATACAAAGGAATCTGGTGCCCAGGTCATCTGTTTTGCCTCTCTTGGCATTCCCTTGACCAGTTTTCATGGTAAATGGACAACTTTAGCAACCATAGCCTAAGGAAGGCATGGCACCCAGAGAAAACATCATCAAGGATGAGAATCTCATCACATCACCTGGATAGCCACTTAGACCAGTAGAGGTGTTTTCTGAGGATGAGGGAGACAGTGAGTACCAGCTGTGGTCTCAAGACCAGCTCCTGTGATGATGGGGCTGTAGTTTGTCCTACTAATGTTTTCCTTCTATGCCTTTGCCAGGAAAAAAAGCCTGGAAGCATTATGGAAAAGTTGCTTCCAGAAATTGAATAAAGAAGTAGATTCATGTAGTGGACACTCTTATGAGTGGCCAGGATTTTCTTTGAGGACAAAACAATTATTCCCCCTCTGCTGTAGATGCTGCTAGTTGACAGCTCTCAGCCAATAGTCCTCTCTAGGGACTGTCTTTAACTGAATATAGCTATCTTTCAAAGTCACACCCTTTTCCAGGGGTAGCCTGAGTCCTAGACTGGCCTATATAAAAGTATAAAGACCAACTGTGCTCCAACTGAGACCTCTGAATGGCCCTCATCATTGCTTCTTTCCTCTCTGCCAACCCTGCTTTCTTTCCATTTGCTCCTATGGTTGTAGATCACACGAGGATTCCCCAATAGACTTCCTGCAACCTAATCTCCAGCTCAGATGTTGCTTCCCACAATGTGCAACAGAAACCCATTTGCTCTCACTAAGCAATGTTGTCCAATCTAGTCCTTATCCACACTAAGACGCTATCTGGCCTACATCTACCCTACTCTGCCTGATTTCTGATTCAGAATCTGGACAGGATTGCAAGCACTGTTGGACTGCTTGAAGTGGACTTGCATGATGGACTGCTTCAAAATCCCATCAGTCGGGCTTCCCTGGTGGTCCAGTGATTAAGAATCTGCCTTGCAACGCAGGGAACATGGTTCCATCCCTGATCCAGGAAGATCTCACGTGTGTCAGAGCAGCTAAGTCACAGCTATTGAGCCTGCACTCTAGAGTCCTCAAACCACAACGACTGAGCTTGCATACTGCAACTACTGAAGCCTGAGTACCCTAGATAGAGCAGGTGCCCCACAATAAGAAAAGCCACAACAATGAGAAGCTCATGAACTACAACAAAGAGTAGCCCCCAACTCGCCACAACTAGAGAAAGCCCCTGTGCAGCAACAAAAACTCAGTGCAGCCAAAAAGACAATAAAATAAAATTATAAGTCTTAAAAAAAAATACCAAAAGTCATTATTATCAGAACATCAAGGAAAGGCTAGTGAACAGAGGCAAGCAGGACACCAATGGTATCTCTGTCATATGGACCATCATTTATAGAACAAGAACCAGGCAAAGAGTCCAGGGTTTGGGAAAGTCAGGATGGACTCAACCATGGTGAGAGGAATTTTTTTTTTAATTTTTTAATATTTATTTTTATTTATTTGGCTGTGCTGGGACTTTGTTATGGCACACAGAATCTTTAGTTGTGGCACGTGGGATCTAGTTCCCCATCTAGGGGTCAAACGTGGGCCCCCTGCTTTGGGAGCATGGAGTCTTAGCCAGTGGCCCACCAGGGAAGTCCTGCGAGGGAATTGAATTTCATGCTTTATCCTTCATAAGCAGCCTCACTGTGGAGCACCTTACAGTCAAGGATCAGACCAAGAATTTCCTGACAATAATAAAGGATGAGGTGTTCAAATGTGCCTGATAACTTCATCATCTGGCCAGTCATGAGCAGTAGGGTCTAGTGAGAAGAATACAGGCTTGGGACAAGAGTGACCACTGTCTGACTCCCAATTTACCTATCATGACCGCAAACAAGCTGCTTAACTTTGCTGAGCCTCCTTTCCTCATCTGCTAAATAAAACAAGAAGAACCTTGCAGAGTTGGTGGGAGGATTAAATAAGATAATGTATGTAAAGCTCCTAGCACAGAGCCTGGCTTTCAACAACTGATAGGCATTTGAATTTTTCCATAAAGAGTTTTTAAGCTTTTCAATGTGATGAGTTATGACTGGTCTGTCCTAGCCGATTCATTTACCTCCCACTGTGCCATTTCTAAATAAGGAGACTATTTACACTTGGACAGAGTGAGACGTGAGTTTTTGGGCAGCTATGTAGGGCAGGGAGCTATCTAATGAGCATGGCTTATTTTTACCCACCACTTCTACATTTTGGACGTCACCATTTTGACACAGTTCAGCCCTTCCGGTAAAATGATATTTCCTGCTCACCTGCAAAAGGTGAGTTATATAATGCCACTTGGTCTCAAAGGACAGAAGGCAATCAGCTCCAAACAGAGCGAGGTGTTGAAGCACAACTTAAGGGCATGTGAGACCAGGAGACCAGAAGGCCCGGGCTGGAATGGACAAGATGGTGACATGGCCAGAGCCAGGATCTTTGCTGGGACAGTGTAAGAAATGAAGAAAGAAGGTTCCTTGGTTCAACTGCAATTCTTGAGTCATTTCCCCAGAGTCCATTGCAAGAAAACACAGATAATAATTCAGAGAAATACTTTACCGCAGGAGGAGGAAATGCTGGAAGAAAATATCAAAGGGATTTGAAAAGCAGAAGTTCAAGGCTATCACCTGGGAAGACTCACCCCTCTGCCCAGCCCTTTGGCGCCATATCCTTCAGGCTTCTGTTGACAATAGAATGTTTGTCCCCATATCCCTGGGATTCAGCTTTGGAAAAACAAGAAGATTGACCTGACCAAGAGAGGGAGCAAGACAAGCAAGAGCTTCCTAAGGATCCTGGACTCCCAGCTCCACCTGAATTGGCTCCTTCAGAAGACTGAGGGGTCTTCAGACCAGACCCAACTGGCGTCTGGAGGGACAGGCCCATCCAACCACCTAGGGAGTGACCTTGTCAGCTGCTGTGGTCTGTTTTTCTCTGTACACCAAGTTTTCACCTGAACAAATCCAAAATTCCTCTGAATTTTGATTCTCGGTCCCCAACTTCTTTTCTCTTTACCCTTTTACCATTTCTCTACCTTCTACCATAGAAACTATCTGAGAACAGAAGCTTGAAGTGAATTTTCTTCTCTGAAATCTCTGGGATGGTCCACTGGTTAACACTTATCTGATTGCACAATGGAAGGTTTTGTCCTGTGCTGAATGTATTCCCATGCCCCGAGAGTGGAAAGGGGCTCAGGTGATCAAGAGGGCTCTGGTGACTATGTGTGTGTGCGTGCATGCTCAGTCTCTCAGTCATGTCTAGCTCTTTTGTGACGTCATGGACTGTAGCCCACCAGGCTTCTCTGTCCATGGGATTTCCCAGGCAAGAATATTGGAGTGTGCTGCCATTTCTTTCTCCAGGGGATCTTCCTGACCCAGGGTCTTCCTGACCTGGGTCTCCTGCATCGGCAGGTGGATTCTTTACCACTGTGCCACCTGGGAAGCCCCTGGTGACCCTGACCCTCCTGCAATCACAGCCCTGACCACCTACACACAAGACTGACACCTAGGCTACCCTCAAAACCCTTTCCCTTCTGATTACATCAGTGTATGCATCAGAAGGGGCCTTTGGGCAAAACTACCTATGACAATAATAATAATAATGCCATCCATTGAGCACCATGACATGAAGGGCTTCTCATCCATTACTTTACTTGATCCTCACAACACCCCTATAAAAGTAGATATTATTGTTTTTCCACTTAGCAGATAACAAAACCAAGATTTGGAAAGGATAAATAACTTGCTCAAGTTGTGTAGGTAGTAAGTGACAGAGCCAAGGCTGACCCTCAGTTCCAGCCAATGGCAGACCCTAAGCTCTTAACCACACTTAACTCTGTGGAGCCTCAGGTGCTTCTGAATAGAGGATCCAGGTACATACTTCAGCCCTCATGCCCCTTCCTCCAGAAAGCTTTCCTTAGTCCCTCCCCTCCCACCCTCCAGCTCCCCTATTCCCAGGCCATGTCTTGCTCACAACTGCATTGCTTCATGGGCTGATGTGTCTGCTTCCCTCAGCAGAGTGAGGATCTTGCTTGGCTCTTGAAAGAGAAGACTATCTTACTCATTCTTATATCCTTGAACCCTGTGAGAACCTGACCCAGAAAGGGGCTGAACCTAAAGGTTTTCAGATTTTCCCAGAGACTGGAGCTACCATGTAGGCCCTTGAGGGGTGCAGGACTGAGAAGGTAGGTGGAAGAAGAAATGGGACTGAAAACCAACCCATCTGGAGCCACATCCACCAAAAGTAGGTTGTTGTGGTGGTTTAGTCACTAAGTCATGTCCGACTCTTTTCGACCCCATGAACTGCAGCATGCCAGGCTTCCCTGTCCTTCACTATCTCCTGGAGTTTGCTCAAATTCATGTCCATTGAGCCCATAATGCTATCTAGCCATCTCATCCTCTGTCACCCACTTTTTCTCCTGCCCTCAATCTTTCCCTGCATCAGATTCTTTTCCAATGAGTCAGCTATTCACACCAGGTGCCCAAAATATTGGAGCTTCAGCATCTGTCCTTCCAATGAATATTCAGGGTTTATTTCCTTTAGGACTGACTGGTTTGATTTCTTTGCAGTCCAAGGGACTGTCAAGAGTCTTCTCTAGCACCACAATTTGGAAGCATTCATTCTTCAGTGCTCAGCAAGTGGGTTACTTTTCTTAATGGCCACGAAGGTGCCCTTGGGATAGCTCAGCCACTCTGAACTGGGAATTAACAGTTTGACAGTTGGAATCCACATCAGACAGCCCAGATGCTCCCAATCCTGTTTGGTTTAGGCAATCCAGCTGTGAGGTTTCATCACGGGGATATTATAGACTGAATGTTTGTATATCCCCCAAATTAGTATGTTGAAATCCTGTCCCTCAATGTGATGGTATTAGGAGGTAGGGCCTTTGGGAGCTAATTAGGGTTAGATGAGGTCATGAAGGTGGGGCCCCCATGAATGGGATTAGTGCCCTTCTAAGAGTCACAAGAGAACTTGCATCTTTCTGCTCTCCACCCAGTGAGGATACAAGAAGTCAGTAATCCTCAACCCAGAAAAGGGTGTCCCTAGGGCTCAGTCTTGCAGGCACCCTGATTTCAGACTTCCAGCCTCCAGATTGGTGAGAAATAAGTGACTGTTGTTTATAAGTCACTCAGTCTATGATACTTTGTTATAACAGCCCGAACAGACTAAGACAAGATGTGATCTGAGGTGCCTAGTTTGGTTCAACCACTTATGGTTTTCAAGATAAATGTCCTGAGTAGGTCAAGTTTATTTTTCTCCATCCTGTCTGGGAACTTGAAGTCCCAGCAAGAGCATGTAGCTGTGAGTTTCATGAAGCAAGAAGCTCAGGCCTGAGTTGCTCTCTCATCTCCTCTGACAGCCCAAACTTAGTTCTTTTCAATTATATGCATGAAAAATAGCATTTAACCTAGTAAACCCTCATCCCAGCGTAGTCTTACATTATTCAAAACCAGAGTAATGATCCTTTAAATAGAATCATAGCTTCACCTCTCTGTCACCATGTCCTTACCTTTCAAATTGAGAACCAACATCACCAAAAACAGAGACACTATTTTTAGGTATTTCAATAGTTTCTTATAAAATCAGCTAAATATAAAAGGTGCTGGTTATTCATTTGACCATTTGGGCCAACTAAGAGTGGTGGGTGTCTCCTGGACACCAAGATAAAATTCAGTCTCTAAAGCTCATTTCGGTTGCTGGGTTAGCCCATGCAGCGCATAATGCAAAGCATGGGCTCTGGGGCCAAACTCATCAGCCAGGTGCGCTGCTTACACTGTGTGACCTTGCTTCCTTGACTCAGTGTCCTCACCTGCTAATATAAGGAGGGTGATGGCACCTCGCCTGAAGGATTAAGCCTGAGGGTTTAGCAAAATAATCCCAGTGAAGTACTTAGCATGGTGCCAAGCATGTAGAAATGCTTATGTGTAATCAAAACCCTTTTTTAAAAAAATCATTCCTGTCTGAGATACAACTAAAATTATTCCAAAGAGATTGGGCCCTTTTAGAAATGTTATCAGCAGAGAATTAGTTTTGTGAGTTGTCAGAAATTATGCCTGACACATCTGCAGAAGCCGAGAGACTAAATAAGTTCACCGTGTGAGCCTGAGAGACACAGAGCAAAGTTGTGGCTCCGCCCATTTCCTTTTCCCAGCTGGGACAACTGAACAGAAGAATCAGTCCATTTATTGTCATCTTTCTCATGCCAGCACTTGCTCACTCTCCCGTTTTGTTCCCCAGGGTGACCTGCAGGCCTGGTAGGTGGCACTGTTGGTTCCAGCTGTGCTTGGATTCTCTGAGCAACCAGACCATGTGGTCTTGGGTAAATTCCCTATCTGTTCAACTCACCCATGGGACTGAGGGTCTTGGGGGTCATCTTAGGGATCCTGGGCCCGCCATGGGCAGTGGTAGAGGGGAGCACACCTGAGCCTGGACCAGGTGAGCTGCTGAGTCAAAACATAAGTACCAAGAGGAGGTGCTCTTGCCCAGGAAAGTCTCAGTCTGAGAACTGAAAGTGTTAGTCATTCAGCCATGTCCCATGGACAGAGGAGCCTGGGAGCTATTGTATATGGGGTTGCAAAGAGTCAGTCATGACTGAGCGTCTGAGCATACATCCTGACATATAGTTAATGTCTGAATCTTTATGACCCTATGGACTGTAGCCTGCCAGGCTCCTCTGTCCTTGGAATTCTTCAGGCAAGAATACTGGAGTGGGTAGACATTCTCTTCTCCAGGAGATCTTCCCAACCCAGGCGTCGAACCTGAGTTTCCTACATTGCAGGCAGATCCTTTACCATCTGAGCCACCAAGGAATCCCTTGAGGACAGAAAGTCCAGGGAAAACTGGGGTGGCTGGCCACTTGAGGAGAATCCTGAAGGTCCCCTCACAGGTGGTGCCTGGGCAGAGGCATCAGTCATGTCAGGATAGGCACTAGAGCAACAGCACTGACCCCAAACTTTATGACAGTGTAGTCACAGCCCTTCAGAGAAATCAGCGCTAGTCACCAGGCTCTGGCCTGGTGTAAGACCTTTGATATGCTTAAGAATCGTGTTTATTTCATCTTTCTGTTTCCTCCAGACTACCTGTCCCTTTAGGCTGTGTGCTCACCTTGAAATCCCCTTGTCACTCTGCTCTGAGCTCTCACCACGATGGGCCCTGGCTTTACCTTTTGAAGCCAGAGAAAAACCAAAGGTTCTGAGAGTCAGGTCCCAACTCTGGGTCAAAGTCTCATATTTAGAATCCAGGGGCTGTATGGGCTGCAGGTTCAGAGCCCATGAGACTCTAACCTGGCCTCATCTGAACCTGAATGTGCATCAGAGCAATCAGTTTAGCTCTGGATTTGCTCAGAGGTGTGTCGGGGGTGAGGTGCATGACAGAAAGTCTTGCCCAGGGTGAAACCAAGTCAGAGTGGTGGGAATTTCTCCAGAGCACTCCTTTCTTGTCTTCCTTAGCATCCCATCCACCTTTACTCTCCGGGGTCTTAACAAGCCCCTGTGAGTGCACCTGCCCCTGTGAATCTCCCCTAAGAAGCCTCCCACCCCTCCCTCCCACTCTTCAGCCCCTACTATAAACTCCTGGTGTTCTCAGAGATTGTACCACAAAAAATGCACTCTTAATGATCATGAAATCCTTATTGCAAAATTCATACTTATATTGAAGAAAGTAGGGGGAAAGTGCTAGAACATTCAGGTATGACCTAAATCAAATCCCTTATGAATATACAGTGGAAGTGACAAATAGATTCAAGGTATTAGATCTGATAGACAGAGTGCTGAAAAACTATGGATGGAGGTTCATGACTGTACAGGAGGCAGTGACCAAGGCCATCACCAAGAAAAAGAAATGCAAAAAGGCAAGATGGTTGTCTGAGGAGGTCTTACAAACAGCTGAAGGCAAAGGAGAAAAGCCCAGATAAACCCATCTGAATGCAGAGTTCCAAAGAATAGCAAGGAGACATAAGAAAGCCTTCCTCAATGATCAGTGCAAAGAATTAAGAGGAAAACAATAGAATGAGAAAGAGTAGAGATCACTTCAAGAAAGTTAGACATACCAAGGGAACATTTCATGCAAAGATGGGCACAATAAAGGACAGAAATTATATGGACCTAAACAAAAGCAGACGATATTAAGAAGAGGTGGCAAGAATACACAGAAGAACTGTACAAAAAGATGTTAATGACCCAGATAACCACAATGTTGTGATCACTCCCCTAGAGCCAGACATCCTGGAATGTGAAGTCAAATGGGCTTTAGGAAGCATCACTACAAACAAAACTAGTGGAGGTGATGGAATTCCAGTTGAGCTTTTTCAAATCCTAAAAGATGATTCTGTGAAAGTGCTGCACTCAATATGCCAGCAAATTTGGAAAACTCAGTAGTAGCCACAGGACTGGCAAAGGTCAGTTTTCATTCCAATCCCAAAGAAAGGCAATGCCAAAGAATGTTCAAACTACAACACAATTGCACTTATCTCACACACTAGCAAAATAATGCTCAAAATTCTCCTAGCCAGGCTTCAACAGTACATGAACCGTGAACTTCCAGATGTTCAACCTGGATTTAGAAAAGGCAGAGGAACCAGAGATCAAATTGCCAATATCCATTGGATCATAGAACAAGCAAGAGAGTTCCAGAAAAACATCTACTTCTGGTTTATTGACTACAGCAAAGCCTTTGACTGTGTGGATCACAACAAACTGTGGGAAATTCTTAAAGAGATGGGAATACTAGATCACTTTACCTGCCTCCTGAGAAATCTGTATGTAGGTCAAGAAGTTAGAACTGGATATGGAACAACAGAATGGTTCCAAATTGGGAAAGGGGTACATCAAGGCTGTATATTGTCACTCTGCTTATTTACTTCTATGCAGAGCACATCATGCGAAATGCCGGGCGGGACCAAACACAAGCTGGAATCAAGATTTCTGGGAGAAATATCAATAACCTCAGATAGGCAGATGACACCACCCTTATGGCAGGAAGCAAAGAAGAACTAAAGAGCCTCTTGATGAAAGTGAAAGAGGAGAGTGAAAATGATGGCTTAAAACTCAACATTCAAAAAACAAAGATCATGGCATCTGGTCCCATCACTTCAAGTTAAGTAGATGGAGAAACAATGGAAACTGTGACAGGCTTAATTTTCTTGGGCTCCAAAATCACTGCAGATGGTGACTGCAACCATAAAATTAAAAGATGCTCCTTGGAAGAAAACTTATGACCAATCTAGACAGCATATTAAAAAGCCAAGACATTACTTTGCCAACAAAGGTCCGTCTAGTCAAAGCTATGGTTTTTCCAGTAGTCATGTATGGAAAGAGTTGGACTATAAAGAAAGCTGAGCACCAAAGAATGTATGCTTTTGAATTGTGGTGTTGGAGTAGACTCTTGAGAGTCCCTTGGATTGCAAGGAGATCCAACCAGTCAATCCTAAAGGAAATCAGTCCTGAATATTCATTGGAAGTACTGATGCTGAAGCTGAAGCTTCAATACTTGGGCTGCCTGATGCGAAGAACTGACCCATTGGAAAGACCCTGATGCTGGGAAAGATTGAAGGCAGGAGAAGGGGATGACAGAGGACGAGATGGTTGTATGGCCTCACCAACTTGATGGACATGAGTTTGAGTAAGCTCTGGCCGTTGGTGATGGACAGGGAAGCCTGACGTGCTGCAGTCCATGGGGTCACAAAGAGTCGGACATGACTGAGCAAATGAATTGAACTGAACTGAATGACTCTCTTAAGACTATCCTTTCAGGGATCATTGCTGTAGTTCATTTTCAGAGACGTTTGTCTGAACATGTATAAACCAGAAGAATTCAGAGAAAGTCCCATTATGTTGAAGAAATTAAAAGACTTTCTTGTTTTGTTCCTTGATTATTTCATGTTAATTTTGTTTCTCAATGCAATTTCAAGGTCATTCAGGAACAAGAAGCTTGTCTTATTTATCATACTCCCTATTTTTTTAAACCTTCAAAGCATCTACCTAGGTGTCAGAAAGCTAAAAAGGACTCAATAAATACAATCAGAAGATGTTGAATGAATTCTGAATACACCATGGCCACACCATGACGTCTCACACACCAAAGCTCAACAAGTGTTTGTTGAACTTATGGGTGAACACTCCTATATCTCGGAAATGGATCCAGCTTATCCAAATTTGCTATTCATTGGCTTGGTGAATAAGAATTCACCAGAAACAATACAAATATAAATATATGGAATCAGATCATAATATAATATTATAATAATATAATGAGTGGGATGTAGCCCTTGGTAGTTTAATGATTTCTCTACTTTTTATGGGAAAATTCTGGCTCATTATCTTCCCACTTATTGGCAAAGGGAGCTGAATGTATATTTGAAATACACATCCACCCTTCCTCTGGATTTTTCCTTGTGTCAACTTTCAAAAACCCCGGCTTCTTCAGTAGCTATAAGACAAGCCACAAGATGGCAAATTTTAATACAAAAAAAGAGTGGCATACATTTAAACTGCTGATAGTCTGAGAAAAAATATCTCATAGTACTTTTCATTCTGTTAGCTGCTGTCTGCACATTGTGCAAATAGATTTCTATTTACTAATGGTGGCAATTAAGGCAAAGTCTTAAGCTTAACCAAATGATCGCTTACTCCAGCAGATATGCAAATCAACTTTCCTGTCATGATTAATTTTTCCATCTAGTTTGTTATGTGGTTCCCACAGCCTCAGAAGGAACAGCCTCTGTACTATGATATCAATCTTCCTGGCCACATATGAAAACCTAATTGGCAATAACAGAGAGATTCTGCTTTAAAAAAAAAAAAGTAAAATGAGTGACAGGAAAGTTCTAACCAGGTAACCTTCAACATCACTGTGCTCAGTCTCTTAATTTGTAAAATGAGCATGCATGGATGCGTGCTCAGTCGCTGAGTCATGTCCGACTCTTTGGGACTCCATGGATTATAGTTGCCTGGCTCCTCTGTCCACGGGATTCTCCAGCCAACGATACTGGAGCCGGTTGCCATTTCCTTCTCCAGGGTATCTTCCCACCCCAGGAATTGAACCTGTACCTCCTGAGTTTCCTGCATTGGCAGGCACATTCTTTGACCACTGAGCCACTTGAGAAGCCAAAATAAGCATATGATTTTTTAATTAAATATAATTGTATGCTGTGCACTTAACCTTGAACATAAACTATAACTGCTCAAGAAATGCTAGCCATTATAATAATAATTATAAAATATATTAAGAAAGTATACATTGTTGTTATTATTGTTGTTGCTAACGCTGAAGGGAAAAGTTTGTGGAACTGGAGCCTGAGATGACCATATTAGGCCTCAAACACGGGCAGAAAGAAAGGAACTAGAAAGAAGCAGGGATGAGAGAGATCACTGCTTCCCACCTTCCCATTTCGGCTTCCACTGGTTTCTTGCTCTCAGATATTCATGAAATTGAATCTGGTGCCTTTAAGTACATGCCCCGTGGAAGTCAGTGCCTTTTGACCAACTGACTTGGGGTAAAAGTTGAGCCCCCAGAGAATGACTTACTCAGTGTGAGATTGTAGCAGTTGTGTGCATGTGTTTGTGTGTGTTGGGGTAGAGAGGGTTGGAAGTCATACATTTTTATATCTTTAGGAGAAACACAAAAAGGGTGAGAGAAGGGAGAGGAAAGGGGTGAAGGTCAAAGTCTCCATGACATGACTCTTTCCTTTGCTTCTCCTCCATCTTACGTAAAGTTACTAAACTCACAAAATAATTGAGACACGTGAATTGGAGAGATGGAAACCAGTGATGGGGCAAGGATTTATTTTCATACTAAAGTGTTGGGATAAGGGCTGTCCAGGCAGCATGAAAGCACAGAGCAGAGAGGAGGAGGAACAACAAACATCAAGTGCACAAATAAACTACGGGACGGACTTTCAGACTTTCAAGAGCTGTAACACTGAGGCTTGGGGCACAGATGAATCTCTGAGAGCCACTAAAGACCCAGTAGGCATCTTGGATTGATGGATAGATGGACAGAGGGATTGATGGATGCATGCATGCATGGATAGATGCATGGATGAAGACAGAGGTAGAGAAATGTGTGAACTCCTTGAAGGCTGAGAGCAACAGCTTCATCTTATTCATTTTTGTATATTCAGTGTTGTACATGGCAGATATTTTCTAAATTCTTATGGAATAGATGAGTGATAAACAAATGAATAAATAGATAAATTAACTTGCAAGTACTAATCTTTTAATATACATTCTATCTATCCATTCACTGTTATCGTTATACTGAAACATACGAGTTTATTTTATAAGCTTATATATATTTCAAGGTTGAAGAAGATATTCCATCAGCTTAAGTATACTTACCATAAAGCAATCATTTAGTGCTTGCAAAAGACATAATCTTTCCTTCTGGTCCACCAGACAAACACTTATGTTCCATCTTCATTTGCTGCCATCCATCTGGGGACAAGGCAGTGGGAGAGGAGATTGCAGAATGATGTAACCAGTTAATGCAGCAATACATCGCCAGCCTGAGTGAGGCAGGAGCTATTACAAAGGAGCTGACTTGGGCTGTGAAGTGTATTCTGATTCTCTATCTCAGGTTTCTCCAGATTTCTGGAACTGAACATACCATTCGGCTCTGCATATCTGAACAGCTCTCATCATTGGCTAGATGTGAGAGTCTCCTGACTGTGAAGTTCTAAATCAGGCACAAACTCTGCCATCTCTACACATATCCACACACAGCTCTCTTGGTCTGCACTGGAGCAATATGGATCTGCCAACTGCTGCAGATTAATTTTATTTAGGCATCTTTTTCCCTAATCACACAGATTATTTCAGTAAAAAAGAAATCACTCCAATACCAGCTGTTAGCCTCAGTGCAGTCCTGGTAATTATCACCTTGTTAGACCTTGGAATCCTCCTACATGCTATATCATGGTTCTGAGTTCATCTGAATTTATGCATTATTTGCACAGATAATGACACCTATCAGATCACCTTTTAACTTCATTTGAAATGAAATTAACTGGCAAGGAGATCATAATGACTTATAGGAACACATTCTAAGCCTTAAAATAGCAAACTGATGTCCTCTCTCCTTCACTTACTCTGCCTTTCCTTCACTTTTCTCTCCAATTAGCCTGCCACTTTCTTCATCATCTCACTGGAGTCTTAGAACGGCAGGAAACTGGAGGTGCCAGATCATTAAAAAAAAAAAAAGATGTTCACTCGTGTGTGTGTGTGTGTGTGTGTGTAGACAAGCTGCTGATTCTAATTTCAAAGGATGGCATTTTATATCTTCCTGCTCTATTTCTCCCCCTGTCAACACCTCACTTAACGCTAGTGAGCTTCTAGAAGGCCATCCTCAAAGACGAAAATCAAACAAAATGAAAATTATAAATAGAATTAACCTCTTTTCCCTTTTCTTTCCCTTTCATTGCCTAGAAATTAGACTTATCATTGCATAACTCTAGCCCAGAACTTTTGCCTCAGACCCCTCTGTCCTATTTCCTTTTAAATATCTCACCTCAATGACCAATTGATCTTCAGAGTCAACATATCTGTGGTGGGGACTACTACACATTCACCAAAACCCACCTCAACTATATTTCCCAGTGTTCCATGTGGGTAGGCGTGGCTATATGATCAAGTTCTAAGCAAAGGAAAGTTGAGAAGTGATGTGGATCAGTACCAAGCCTGACTGACACTTTGCAGAACCTGTCATGTGACACTGCCTGTTCTTTGCCCATCTGTTGACGGCATGGAAAGGATTCTAAAGACCTTGAATAGGTTGAGCAGCCACAAGATGGAAGGAGCTTGGGCTTCTGAATGAGCTCGTGGGAGTCCCTCTGGCTGGGAACTCCTGCATTGAACTAGGATGTGAACCCAAAATAAACTTCCATTGTATTCAGGATTTATGTGTTACCATGCTTTGGTTTCCTGGGTAGGTGTGGGGGGGGGGTGGCGGCGGGGGGCGGGGTGACCAACCCCCAGCTCCAAAGTTGGTTTGGATGTTAACACTGATGATGCTACGTGTGCGCAAGAGGGCATGAAGTGATCTATTAGTCACAGGTTGAATCTTTCAGGAGAAAGCAGGACAGGCTCCCAAGAAGGTCTACAGATGGCTTAGGAGAGTGAGGAAGGGTGACTGACTCAGGCTTTTACTGTGGTTAGTGGATGAAACCAGGGAAGGCTCCCAAACAAGCCAGGGGTTATGTGACTGGGAATGTCATTCTGACATTCTTATCAGCTTGCTCAGATATGGGAAAAGGGGGAAGGCAGCTGTCAGCAATCAAACATCAAAAACAGAACCAGACTCTGTTGCACCACAGCTGGAATCACCTTGACTTACACAACATCAAAACGGAATGCATTCTCATCCATCACCCAGCTCACTCCTGCCTTCTCTTCTGTTTCCCTTGAGACCAGACTTAACAACACCCCAAAAATTGGACACTGAACAAAGGACAACCTTGGAGAAGTGATTGGCATGAAAGCCATACTCCCTGAGCACTCACTCTGCTCCCACCTACTCCTGTCCCCTCACAGCCCCAGCTGGGAGAATTTCCCAGAGATTGAGGGCAGAGCAGGAGCCATGAGGGCCCTGTTTCTGCCAGAAGCACCACACAAGGGCTGAGCCGATGATGGCTTTCCGACACCTGCCCGGTACCCAGGAGACCATGCTTGGCTTTCTGTATGTTCCTCCCCATAGCTGCTTCCATGAGCCAGAGTCTCACAAGCCAAAAAAACAACAGTCAGAGAAAGACCTGGCTTTTTCCCCCCAAGGTTTCTCAACTGTTACAGGTACAGAAGGTGATGGAGTTCAGTGTTAGTCACTCTGTTACTCTGGAGACCCAGCTGTCTCTGCTCCTTTGAGTCTGTGTTTTTCAGTGATTTGGAGGAGAGTGAGCCCAGGGAGCTTTGCAGGGGTAAATAACCTGCAGACACTCTGTCTGGGTCTTTGCCTGTTTTCCTGTTACTGAACCAGCAAGACCTCTCCAGGACGCGGGCCTCCCCGTTGTTTTAACACTCTTCCCTCCTACATTCCTCCCAGGACAGTGATTCCTACTGACTGTAGGACTTATCTCTGCCTCCTGCTGATTCTAAAAGCAATCCAAATTTCAATTTACTTCAACATATATTTACTGTGGCCTGTTTAGGACTAAGGGTTTCCCAGGTGGCTCAGTGGTGAGAATCTGCCTGTCAATGCAGGAGACCCAAGAGACACAGGTTGGATCCCTGGGTCAGGAAGATCCCCTGGAGTAGGAAGTAGCAACCCAGTCCAGTATTCTTTCCTGGAAAATTCCATGGACAGAGGAGGCTGGCAGGCTACAGTCCATACGGTTGCAAAGAGTTGGATAAGACTGAGCGACTGAGAACACTTTTAAGACTAAGCCTAACTCTGGAACTATTGAAATAAATACTTACCCTCAAAGAGTTTATAACCTACGTGATACTCAATTCAACCCTTTCAATTTATTCTTACATTCAAATTATTTGGATTATCGTTAGTGTCATTGTCCAGTTTGGAGCAAGCCCAAATTTTTCATGTTACTTGCAATGTTTAGTTCCATATGTGGAACCCATTCCATCCCATAATACATACTCATTGCTCTGTCACCATCGAGCCCAGAGAGCTCTGTCCCACACCTCTCTCTGAGTCTCTCCTGCTGCATTTCAGAGACCGTCATCCCTTGTGATGCTCATGACTGCAGGCTCTGCCCAGGTAGGTCTAGGAAAGCCTGCTGATGCACTCAGCCCAGTTTCCATGGGTACCACATGACACCTCTTCAGAGTCCTCACTGAGAAGGAACTGCTGCAGCCCCAAATGAAGAATAAGGGGTGGGGAAAGACTTCCCCCCACCCAAATCCTACCATCAGCCTTTCTGGAGCCTTCGGTTCTTTGAAGAGAGTATTCTTGAAGCTTCTGTGCCCAGTCCTATGAAATGGATTCTAGATACCCTGCTCGGGACGCATGCATTCCAGAACGGATCTGGTGCCTTCATGGGAAGTTCATTAGCAATAAATGTCACACGGGACAGAGTCGAGTGCAAAGCCCCACAACACCTGTTTCAGGATGACCTTCCACCTTCCAGGCTGATGCTGATCCATGAACCAGCACCCTTGGGTGCCCTCTGTTTAGCTCCCTAGAAAGTATCATCATCCAAGGGGTGCTGAACACTCGGGTCTAGAAGGCAGTGGGTTTCTCCGAGCTGTGAAGTTGAAACTTGTGATGGAGCTTCTCCCCCTGTAACCCACACCTAGGTGGCATGTGTCTCAAATGAGGAATGTGATCAGGCCTCAGTTTCTTATTTTTACCTAGAAGAGGTAAGTGCTACAGCCACCGCTGGCTCTTCAGTGCTAAGTTTTCCACTGCACTTGCAACCATGTTAGTTAGTTAGGGCTAGATACCATAGTGCAGTTATTTTAATCTAATTTGTTGTTGCTGTTTAGTCCCTCAGTTGTGTCCAACTCTTGCAACACCATGGACGGTAGCCCACCAGGTTCCTCTCTCCATGGGATTTCCCAAGGCAAGAATACTGGAGTGGGTTGCCATTTACTTCTCCAGGGGATCTTCCCAACCCAAGGAATGAAACTTTCTCTCTTGCATTGGCAGGTAGGTTCTTCACCACTGAGCCACTGGGGAAGCCCCATTTTTAATCTAATCGTGAAATATTAATCAATACGAAGAACTGCTAATTTTAAAGACTGGTTGCCCAGGCAGCAGGGTTCTAAGCCATCTCTTAGGTATCTGGTCCATAGGGCAGGCATTGGATTCTGCTGTGATTTCCAGCCCATGGAGAGGGATGTCTGTACCTTGTAGAGTCTAGAAAATTTCCTCAATTTCCTAAATTTTGGGCCTCTTCTGTAGCATCTGCCAAATTCTGTGGTGTAAATCCTCCCGGCATGGCTGATTGAAAGCTAAACTGGGACATCACTGGACACAAAAATGGGAGGAGGTGCAAACTAGTGTGCCGTTACACAGTGTTTCCATCACAGATGCAACTGACATCATCTCAGAAGCATAGGTCACAGCAAAACGTAATAAAATAATTAGGAGGTGATGAGTTTTGACTAGATTTTACCTTTGTTTTGCTGCTGATACTGCTAAGTCGCTTCAGTCGTGTCCAACTCTGTGCGACCCCATAGCGGGCAGCCCACCAGGCTCCCCTGTCCCTGGGATTCTCCAGGCAAGAACACTGGAGTGGGTTGCCATTTCCTTCTCCAATGCATGAAAGTGAAAAGTGGAAGTGAAGTTGCTCAGTCGTGTCCGACTCTTAGTGACCCCATGGACTGCAGCCCACCAGGCTCCTCCATCCATGGGATTTTCCAGGCAAGAGTACTGGAGTGGGGTGCCATTGCCTTTAATTTAACGAATTTAACTCTAAGCTTACATAACCAGTGTTAATGATAGCTCCGTTTAACAACCATTTAGCAAAATCCCTAAAAATGTAGTGATCGGTTCTCATAAGCCTGTATGAGCCAGCTCAAGCACACTACTAGCTGGGGAGGAAGAAAAGGTGGGCATCACAAGGTGTCCAAGTGGTCAAGTTCACAGCACAGGAAGACACTCCTGGGGCATCCAGAGCTGTCCCAGCAGAATTTAACAGAGTTTAACAGTAGAGAAGATCATAGCAGTGGTGGAGCAAAGCATGGATGATAGTATTCTGTGGCTGTATTGACCCTGTATCTATTTCCCAGTTGTGAGTGGATTGATAATTGAAACCCAATCAGAGATGTCAGTATGAATGCTTTCTCCCTTGCAAATGCCACTATGCAAAGTAACTGCATCACATGCAGAGCTCCTGGCAACAAGACAGCTCCTGGTTCCTAATCAAGAAGACACTAACACCTGTCCCATCTTTCCCCAGAAACACCTGGCTGTGTCCTGAAGAATCACCTCTCCTCTCGGCTCACACTTCCCTCTGCCTGGATGAGGGCATGTTCCAGGATGCCTCCTCAAACACCTACAGCAATAACAGCCTTCTGCCTAGTCCTCTGCAGCAGAGGCAGCTCTGAGATCTAAACTTCATTTGCCGGCACACGGTTTAGAACAGAGCAGCCCAAGTCCAAGAAAAGAAAAGGTTATGAAACAGATCTGTGCAATGACACAGCATGAGCGCAATTAATTGTTGTCAAAGCATTTTGCTGGCTGCATTCATCTCTTATGTAGGAGAACAAAACTGTCATAATGGTGACAACTTTATTCAACACTGGTGCAATTACGAAGCCTAAAAATAGGAAGGAGAGGGGAGATTTGCTTGAGAGAGCTGAGCTCTGTTACCCATGCCTGGGACGGTTCTGCTCCCAGGATGGAGGGTGGAGAGGAAGGAAGCTTAGATTCATTGAATGTTGCCATGTGCTACTATGAGAAACGTTTTACCGTCTTATGTGACATAATCCTCCCTTCAACTCTGTGAAGCGAGGAGGAGTGGAGCAGAGCTCTGAGAAGCAAGATCTGTTGAGCACCCAGTATGAGATAGGCTCTCTGTACACACTCTACATACATAATCACTTTACCGTAACCTCTCTCAAAAGGAGGTATTATCCCCACTTTACAGATGGGAAAACTGAGTCTCAGAAAGATTAAGAAGCTCTTACAAGATGCCATGCTCAAATGCTTTCTATTACAAAGTCATTTATTTGGGCTTCCCTGAAGGCTCCGATGGTAAAGAATCTACTTGAAATGTGGGCAACATGGGTTTGATCCCTGGGTTGGGAAGATCCCCTGGAAAAGGGAACAGATACCCGCTCCAGTATTCTTGCCTCGAGAATTCCATGGACAGAGGAGCCTTGTGGGCTACAGTCCATAGGATCACAAAGAGCTGGACACAACTGAGGGACTAACACACACCCAAAGTCATTCAGGGACTCCCTTGGTGGTCCAGCGGCTAAGACTCTGAGCTCCCGATGCAGGAGGCCCAAGTTTGATCCCTGGTTGAGGAACTAGATTGTGCACAACACAACTAAGACTCAGCACAGCCAAATAAATGAAAATAAAGATTAAAACAAACAACAGTCATTGACGGGGACTTGTTCACTGTGAAACCTGTGAGGTGAGCAGAGCCGTACTTCAGGATAACGCCTCCTCTCTTCTCCCTTCTTCATCCCGTTTTCTACTCTCTCATTCCCTTGCCGTCTCTTGCAGGAAGGCAAAAATGGCCGAGGCTACAAAGCCACACAGTGGTGGCAGATCCTTGACTAATACCCAGATCTGTCTGCACCCCCTAAGCATGTGTCCTCAGACTGTGCCAGACAAGCTAGAGAGAGGTTTCAGCTTGCCCAAGAGGTAGGCAGAGAAAGCAGAAGCAGAGATAGGAAGAGAAGTTGGGTATTTCTGCCCCACATCTCTGAGAAGAAGGAACCCAGCCCAATTCTGGGGGCCAGGCACTGCCACAGCTTAGGAGCTGTGGCTCTGTCGACTCTGGGCAGAGTCTGACCGAGTGCAGCTGAATGGAAATTTTCAGCTCCAATCTGATGTGACTTCTTGTTGGCAGTTTTGGCAGCTCTTGTGAGGTTCTCTTTTTAATGAAGAGATACTAGTCACAGTATCTTACGTACCTTTTCAGGTGAATCCCATGATCATTGGTGGAGCTCTTGCTGAGATCCAGAACCACCTGAGGTGTCTATCCGCATTTCCTCATTTAACTCCTTATGCTTAATTGTTTCCATTTTATAGAAAAGCAGAGAAACAAAGGGGATTTTCCAGATCACTTGCCTAATAAATTGTATTATTACGGCTGCAATTCATTGGGCATCTATGAAGCGTGGGCACTGAACCAGGCACTTTCTGTCCATTGTCTCTCACTCTCACAGCTCCCCTAAGATGGGAGGGATCATAGCAGTTTTGCAAAGGAGGAAACTGAGGTTCAGAGAGGTCATCCAGTCAGGTTAGGATTAGAATTTGGAGCCCAAGGGCAAAAACTTTTCCTTTGTTGCACAATTTGTAAAAGCCTTGTTTTTCAACTTGGATTTTTGTGTTGATAAATTGAGTGCTTGGAAAAAAACTGGTCGAAGCTAGACTTGGGCTGGAGTCTACACTCTATGACTTCCTAGTAATTGTGACACTTGCTCATTTGTTTAACCTCTATGAGCTTTAGTGTTTCAACTATACATTGGGGACAGGAAGAGCTCCTGCCACACAGCACTGTTGTAAGGATTCAGTGACACCTTGCAGGTCAAATGCTTTGCACAATGCCAGGCACAGGGCAAATACTTGACAGCAGTTATCATGATTGGCCAGAGAACATGGCATTGAAAAGAGGTATCAGGTCCCAGCCTGACCTCCACTTAGGGGACTACAGATGGAAACATCAGGGGGGGGTAGCTGCTGGGTAGAAGAATCTCCACTCCTTCCCATGGCCAGGTTACTTCCCTCCCATTGGAAGACCTTGGCCTGGGTGGGCACCAGGCAGAGAAAAGGATGGCGAGTAAGACCCACCTCCTACAAAGAGTTGTGTTTACCATGTGCCGGGCACTCTTCTAGATTCTCTGCAGATGTGAACTCATTTAATCTTTATAATGTCAGTGCAGAGGGTGCCACTGTTCCCTTCATTAATGAAAGTGAAAAGTAAACTTAAATGACACCCCTCCCCCGCCAGGTCCCACTCTGACCCTTAGGGCACAGCCACACCAAGCCTACAGCCCTGCCTCCCTAAGGCAACGGGCACCAGGTCAGCATGGATGCCCCCCTGTGACATCTGTGCCTAAGGCAACGGGCACCAGGTCAGCATGGATGCCCCCCTGTGACATCTGTGCCCCTCCTCCTTGATGCTCACACACACACTTGGTAGGAAGAGCTCTCCATCACCCAAGGGTGACATTCATTTTGTGACTGATCCAGGGCGCTGCTTCTCCCGCTTCACCCTCCTTCCTCCTTTTGGTAATTTCTGTGGGATAAATGACAAGTGACAAAGATACTCAAGAAGGAAAAACTATGTGAGAAGAGGTAGACCTGGGCTTCAGTTCCAGCTGTAGCGATAGACACACCCCTTACTATTAAATAGCTCTGGGTCTCTGCAAGTGATTCATCTTCTGGACATTTTTCATCAATAAAGCAGAGATAATATCGACATCATGGTTTTCTCATGAGGATCAGACAGAAGCACATGAAACTTATAGAATAATGCCCAACTCCTCAATTACTAAGCTATTTCTATTATCTGGCCATTTATTTGTAGCCTTAAGCTCTAGTCCGGCTGTTCATCCAGGAAAGACTCATTTGCCCTGAGCCTCCCTGTTTTCCTGACCTGTAAACTGGGGGTTGAGAACATGCAACCTGCCATGTAGGATCACTGTGAGAGTTGGGAGAGGTCTTGCACAAAGCTCGGCACACAAAATGGCTCCACCAACTGTGTACTTTACTCTGATCTTATCATAATTCTCCCAGGAATTGAAAATTGGCTCAAACTCCCAACAACCACTGGCATTTCTTCCCAGTCACAACTCGTGGGGGAGAAATATTTGGATGTTTCTCTTTCATAAACATAAGAACTGCCCAAGAGACATTTGAAGTTTTTAAAAGCTTTTAGACAACCACCTTAGAGAAGAACTGCCCACAATAAAGCAAGTCTGAGGCTTGCCCATGAAAAAAAAGAAAATCAGGGGCTTCCTCTATAACTCTGTTTTAAGAATCTTCTCCTTCTCTCAGAAAGTTAATGTTAATCAAAACTTAATAGGATCCTAGCTACTTTCCCAGCTCTCAGGTGTGATGAAAAGAAAATGGGGTTTAAGGTCAGACAACCTGGGGGTCAAAGGCAGGTCTGGGACTGTTGTGTGACTACAGGTAAGACAGTTACCCTCTCTGAACCTCAGTCTCCTCACTTAGAAAACGGAAAAAAGAATCATATCAACGTCATAGGAATGTGAGGAAAGTCAAATGAGATGTAAAAACAGTCTGTAAAATGCAAAACACTATGAAAATGTGAATTGTTATTATTTACTGTTAAGAGAAATGATATCATATTTAACGCTCAATCCCAGTAAACAGAGTCCCTCAGGAAGCCCCGTATCTCTGTGTCCTCCTCCTTTTTAAGTTGGAAGTTGCTATTTACATTTTAACAGTCTTTTCACATTGGTATCTGCTATTATGTCATTTCAAATTGCTTTGGAAAGAGGCAAAGTATAAAAACAAACAACAGCTCCCGGACCATTTATCCTCTGCTCTCAGTTGCATTTGCAAGATGGCGGTAGGATCAGATCTGCTGTCTGCAGCCTGGAACCCAGGACTGGTTTCTCTGGTTGAAGGTAGCCGGTTATCTCAGGAATTGAATCAGAAATGATACTAACCAGCCCTAAAGGAAACTCCACCCCAACCACAGTTACTGAGCCAAGGGGAAGCCTGATCCCAAAAATATTGCCTTGAATCCTCTGGTTTCATACCTTCAACCTCAAAGCATAAATCTGCATTTTGTTTTCTGTAGAATTTTTAGAAGCAACGTGTCTTTTTGAAACTTTGCTTTCTCCACCTACCAGTTTACCATCTATATAGAGATGAAGCCAGCCTGTAACGGGTTTAAAATGAGACAGCCAGGTAGGCGAGACACTCAAGCAATCTCAGCGTTTTAAACACAGAATACATGTTACACAAACACCATTCATAAACCTGAGTCACAGACTTCAGATGGAAGCTGGTACATGTATAAATAGCCTGTGTATGTCAAACACAAGAAAAGAAGGGAAGTTGGGGGAATAAGGTCAAAATCATGGTGCCCAATTTAAACATAATAAAAATCTCAGCCTTGTCATTATTTACAACCCCGAGTACAACTCCTACCCAAGAAGGAGAGAATGTCGAATGGAAAATTCTAAATGAACTAATGTCCTCGTGTTGAACCAAACAGCACGAATGATGCAGCAGCATCAATGCAGCTATAGTTACGTTGTCTCACTTCTCAGCAGCCAGATGCCCACAGCACAGAACTGCCACACCAGCTCTTTCTGGCCTCGGGACTGTTTGGGAAGCCTTAAAAGTTAGTAGTTTTGACTAGTGTTGATTAATTGACTCGCCTCCAATGGCCCTGTGATCGTTTGGGATGACAACAAAACAGTACAGTTTGTGGTGGCGAAGAATTAACACTTTGAACATGTTATCAGTATTTTAAAAAATCATTTTTCCTACAATTTCCCCCCTTCCCACTTCCCAGCCCCTACTCCTGATTTTGGCCATAATTCTTTACCAACATACCGCCCCCAAACTCAGTTCCCAACATCACTGGGCTCTTACAAAGCAGAGCAGAAAAATAGACACCCTTGCAGACTCAAGGCTGGTTACAGCCCAAGGCAAGTCTGCACACCTTCCAGGCCCCGCCCATCGAAGTGAAGGGCGTGGCCAGGGCTTGGAAGAAACACAAGAGTCTCAGGTAAGTCCATGATATCCTTGAGATCTTCAATCTGTCCCACAGATGCAGCCTTGACTCTGGGTCACCCGGTTCCTCAGAGGGCACCCTCCAGCCTTCCAGCCATCACACCCACAGACCAGGAACGCAGCATGAACTTCAGGGAGCCTTTCAATAAAGAGGATTCAGGAAGCAGCAATTCTCATTCAGAAGAGGTTTCGTGTTTCATCACCCCACATGCCCCTGCTGCCCAGAAGGGATCTACAGGCCAAGTGTGGGGTGCGAACGCGGAAGACTGGTACACAGGGCGACCACACGTGTGACAGCGGGCTGGCTCGGGCGCTGGCTGCTGCCTGCTTCCGGCTCCCAATTCCGAGTATCTGCCCATCTCTGTCTGTCACATCCCCACACTGGTCCCTGCTCCTGTCACCAGCAGGATGGACTGCACAGCCTCGGGCCTCTCCCATCTCAGTCTCTGTGGATGTGCGTGGTCTTCGAGTTAAGAGCTCACTAAAGTGTAGATCATGCTGGATGCAAAAAGAAGAGGAAAAAAGACGGCATTAGTGGGAGCCTGCAAAGGACTTAGACGGCCCTTAAAAGAGGCACCTTCCAGAAGCCAGACCCCTGGCTTCTTTTTCATTCCTGTCACTAGAGCAACTTATCTGCTCCCCAAACTCTTCCCTCTTCTACTTCCCACCTCGTGTAACCATTGTTACGAGGCCACACTGTGCCCCTTGGATGAGAGATATGACTGCTCTGAGCGTCTCTCATTATTCTCAACAGGATAATGATTATGGCTGCTATTCCTCTTTTCTGCAATTGCAGGACAGGTCCCCAGGGGTCCGGGGTGCCGTGGATTCTTTATGCCACCAGCTGCCACATGCATATGTGATGGCCATGTCCAGGGGCTCCCAGATTATGCTGGTTAATATGTCAGTGCTGGGGAGAAGCTCACCATCATGACTGTAGGGACGTGTGTGTGAACACAGGCCCTCTGGGCTCACAAACTAAATGAATTCGTAGCTGGTTAATTCCCTGGCCCTCTTGTTTTTAACAAAGTCCAGGCATTAAGAGTATGTGTCTTACGGTGGTGTTCTAACACCACTGAGGAGGGGGTCACACATCCCTGTACTCTTAGAAAGGGCTGCAAGCTAATTCTGCAACAAGGAAGAAGGTTTTATACCAAAATATACACTCTATCTGGCAGAAAGAAAAACAACTCTTTTACAATATAGAGAGAAGAAAGGAAAATCTAAGAAACAAAACCAAAGACAATGAAACTGAAGAATTTTGCTTCTAACCTTCTCCAGCTGCAAAGCCCCAACAAGGCCCTTCTGAGAAGCTCAAGTTCTGCCTTTGAGAACGCAGTACGCCTCATGCTCACAGAGCCTCACCGGTCAGGTCTGGAGCTAGAGCGGTCTTATTTGACATGGGGAAATACAGGGGTCTCTGAAAAGTGGATCACTCAAGGTCACACAGCAAGGCGAGGAGCCACGTCCCAAAACCAAAACCAATGCTCCTTCCGTTATAACACTGAGCCTCATAGTATGTGTTCACTCACTTTCCTTCCCGAGTTCATTCAGTATTTATTGAGTGTCTCCTGAGTGCCAGTCCCTATTCTCAGTGCTGGGAAACAATGATGGAGTATGCAGCCCCATCCACTGCACCGAGGGAGGGTGTAGTTAAGCTGTAGCAACAATAAGGATTGAGCAAGCACCTACTATGTGCTGGGCACAACCAGGGCACTGCAGATACAGAGATGAATGAAACAGATGAAGTCTCTGCCATCAAGTACATCATAAATAACATAACCAGAGTGAGAGAAATGAACAGGAGGCGAGGCAGGCACAACCCAGAGCAACTGGTTAGGCGGGTGGTGCTCCTTAGGTATTAGTATCATTCTGGTTTACACCCTTAATTTTAAAAGGCCTTTATGCTGAACAGGCAGAATCCTCACTGGACTAACCAGTTTCTATTGGTTTTGATTTTAATATTAGCATTAGTATTAATATTCAATCAGTTCAGTTGCTCAGTTGTGTCCGACTCTTTGTGACCCCATGAATCGCAGCATGCCAGTCCTCCCTGTCCATTACCAACTCCTGGAGTTCAGCCAAACCCATGTCCATTGAGTCGGTGATGTCATCCAACCATCTCATGCTGTAGCGTCCCCTTCTCCTCCTGCCCTCAATCTTTCCCAGCAGCAGGGTCTTTTCAAATGAGTCAGCTCTTCGCATCAGGTGGTCAAAGTATTGCAGTTTCAGCTTCAGCATCAGTCCTTCCAATGAATATTCAGGACTGATCTCCTTTAGGATGGACTGGTTGGATCTCCTTGCAGTCCAAGGGACTCTCAAGAGTCTTCTCCAACACCACAGTTCAAAAGCATCAATTCTTCATCGCTCAGCTTTCTTTATAGTCCAACTCTCACATCCATACATGACCACTGGAAAAACCATAGCCTTGACTAGAGGGACCTTTGTTGGCAAAGTAGTGTCTCTGCTTTTTAATATGCTGTCTAGGTTGGTCATAACTTTCCTTCCAAGGAGTGCTGCTGCTGCTAAGTCGCTTTAGTCGTGTCCAACTCTGTGCGACCCCATGGACGGCAGCCCACCAGGCTCCCCTGTCCCTGGGATTCTCCAGGCAAGAACACTGGAGTGGATTGCCATTTCCTTCTCCAATGCATGAAAGTGAAAAGTGAAAGTGAAGTCGCTCAGTTGTGTCCGACTCCCAGCGACCCCATGGACTGCAGCCTACCAGGCTCCTCCAGCCATGGGATTTTCCAGGCAAGAGTACTGGAATGGGGTGCCATTGCCTTCTCCACTTCCAAGGAGTAAGTGTCTTTTAATTTCATGGCTGCAATCACTATCTGCAGTGATTTTGGAGCCCAGAATCTATAAGATCTTCTAGAACTAACACCCAAAAGAGATGTCCTTTTCATTATAGGGGACTGGAATGCAAAAGTAGGAAGTCAAGAAACACCTGGAGTAACAGGCAAATTTGGCCTTGGGGTACAGAATGAAGCAGGGAAAAAGCTAATAGAGTTCTGCCAAGAGAACACACTGGTCATAGCAAACACCCTCTTCCAACAACACAAAAGAAGACTCTACACATGGACATCACCAGATGATCGACACCAAAATCAGATTGATTATATGCTTTGCAGCCAAAGATGGAGAAGCTCTATACAGTCAGCAAAAACAAGATCAGGAGCTGACTGTGGCTCAGATCAAGAACTCCTTATTGCCAAATTCAGACTGAAATTGAAGAAAGTGGAGAAAACCACTAGACCATTCAGGTATGACCTAAATCAAATTCCTTACAGTGGAAGTGAGAAATAGATTTAAGGGACTAGATCTGATAGACAGAGTGCCTGATGCACTATGGATGGAGGTTCGTGACATTGTACAGGAGACAGGGATCAAGACCATCCCCAAGAAAAAGAAATGCAAAAAAGCAAAATGGCTGTCTGAGGAGGCTTTACATATAGCTGTGAAAAGAAGGGACGCAAAAAGCAAAGGAGAAAAAAAGTATTAATATTAAATAAGTAGCCCCTATCCGGGGGTTTCCTGGGTGGCACTAGTGGTAAGGAATCCACCTGCCAATGCAGGAGATGAAAGAGACTCTGGTTTGACCCCTGGGTTAGGAAGACCTCCTGGAGGAGGGCATGGCAACCCACTCCAGTATTCCTGCCTGGAGAATCCCATGGACAGAGGGGCCTGGTGGGTTACGGTCCATAGGCTTGCAAAGAATCATACACGATGGAAGTGACTTAGCACACATGCACAACCCCCATCACATGTAACCTGCAAAGGTCTCCTGCTCCACAAGGCAACCTGAAGAGGGGGTGGCACTGGATGCTGGGGTGGTTCACGTGGCATAGGGGGCAGAGTCCAGGCTCCGGGGTCAACTGCTAACTGTCAGTTAGGACCTTCGACACATTTCTTAATCTCCATGATGTCATTAGGAACCCATCGGGAACCTCAAACTGTAAAATCCAAAGCCCCTCCTTTACAGGGTTCCCAGTGGCTGTCACTCAAGTCCATCATTGTGCTTGACTCAGAAGCAGCTCTCCGTGCACATGGGTCCCCTTCTGTCCCTGTGAGAATGGCCTGGGCTGACAGTCCTGTGCTCACCACAAGCCCTGGATCTAAGGAGCTGGGAGCCCCTGAGATATGAGAAACAGGGTCTGTAAGGAGCTCTGAAGAGCACCAAGAAGTCAGATTCAACAAAGAAGGCAGAACCCTGATTGCCACTCAGGGTCACAGTGAGGTGGGAGAAGCAGTTGTTTCCCCTTTTGTTTTGCAGACAAAGTCATTAACGAATGTACCATAAAGGCAGAGTCAAACTGAACTAAAGGACAGACAATCAGACAGAATGTCTGGAACATGGTCAGTTACAGGATGATCACAGCCATCTAACAGGCAGGAGCCCCAGCACTGCCCCACAGCTCAGCAGACAGACAGCAAAGTCATGAGGACTCCTATGCCTTCTTCCCTCCAGCACCTTACGTTCCAGCAGTTACTGCAACAAAACTGAAATGAGGGAGCTTGATCTGCCATCCAGACTAAAGCGGATCCCCAGTGAACAGGGCAGGACTGGGGGAAAGTTCTCTCCTTGTTCTGCTAGCTTTGAAGAGGGACAACACTGCCTCTGGGGCCAGGCCCCTCGCCTGTGATTCAGCAGCAGGGACTGCCCACAGCCCCACAAGGAAGCTGAGCACACTCCAGCGAGGAAACCTAACCTCTCTGTTAGCCCAAGGTGAGCAAATCGCTAAGCCCATGAAACCTTGAGTCACCTTCTGCAGGCTTCCCAAGATAAAAAGCAGTCTGAGCCAGCTTTCGTTAAGACACTTGGGCCAATCTGCTGGGCACCTTGAAAAGCTCCAGAGAGGCTTCAGAGACCCTTAGGCTCCTTTCAAATTGAAATAGGCAATGGACCAGGACATTCTATCCAGGAAGAGGACAGAAGTGTCACCCTGAGCCTGAACCAACCCTTGACTCCAACAAGACTGTGGTTAAAAAAAAAAAAAAAAAAAAAGAATGTGGTAGAATATTCTGAATCACCTCCAGGGCTGAGTTATTCCAGAAGGAGTTATAGATGCAGCGCTTCTGAGTCTTCTGGACCCTGCGGATGCAGAGACGAGAGGAAGTGGACCAAGCAGCATCTCCAGGATGATGTGTAGCCCTGCAATTCTGAATCAGCAGATCTGAGACCAAGAATCTGCTCTGTTAAAAAGCACACCCTCTTCACCCCCTGATCCTAAGGCAGAAGATCCAAAGACCACATTTCGATAAAGACTTCCTAAAGATTCCCCTAAAGGAAATCAACCCTGAATGTTCACTGGAAGGACTGATGCTAAAGCTCCAATGCTTTGGCCACCTGATGGGAAGAGCCAATTCATTGATAAAGACCCTAATGCTAGGAAAGATTGAGGGAAGGAGGAGAAAAGGGTGACAGAGGATGAGATGGTTGGATGGTATCATTGACTCAATGGACATGAGTATGAGCAAACTCCGGGAGATGGTGAAGGACAGGGAAGCCTGGTGTGCTGCAGTCCATGGGGTCGCAAAGAGTCAAACACAAATAAGCAACTAAACAACAACAAAGATTTTCTAAGAGCTACCAGTTAAGAGCTCAGTCTTTGGGACTGAACTTGAGAGGGACTTCCAGCTTTGTCACTACGAGCTGTGACTGTGGGAAAATGATCTAATGTCTCAGACTCAGTTTTCTCATTGTCAACATGAGGGCAATAATAACATTTAGCTCATACACTAGGCAATATACATCAAGCTCTTAGCTCAAAGCATGGCTTGGCTTTTTTAAAATTTTTAATTGGAGGATAATTGCTTTACAATGTTGTGTTAATTTCTGCCATATATCAACATGAATGAATCAGTCATAGGTATACATACATATGTCCTCTCCCTTTTGAACTCCCCTCCTACCCCATTCCACCTCTTGAGGTTGTCAGAGAGCACTGGGTTTGAGCTCCATGTGTCACATAGCAAATCCCCACTGGCTGTCTATTTTATATATGATAATGTACGTGTTTCCATTTTGCTCTTTCGTCTCTCCCTCTCCTTCCCCCATTGTGCCCACATGTCTAGTCTATGCCTGTGTCCCCACTGCCACCCTGCAAATGTGAACCATCTTTCTAAATTCCACATATATGCATTCATATACAATATTTGTTTTTCTCTTTCTGACCTACTTCACATAGTATAATAGGCTCCAGGTTCGTTCACCTCATCAGAGCTGACTCAAATGCATTCCTTTTCATGGCTGAGTAATATTCCATTGTATATATGTACCACAACTTCTTTATCCATTCATCTGTTGATGGGCATCTAGGTTGCTTCCATGTCCTAGCTACTGTAAATAGTGCTGCAATGAACATTGGGGTACATGAGCCTCTTTCAGTTATGGTTTCCTCAGGGTTCAGTTCAGTTCAGTCGCTCAGTCATGTCCGACTCTTTGCGACCCCATGAATCGCAGCATGCCAGGCCTCCCTCTCCATCACCAATTCCCGGAGTTCACTCAGACTCACGTCCGTCGATCAGTGATGCCATCCAGCCATCTCATCCTCTGTCATCCCCTTCTCCTCCTGCCCCCAATCCCTCACAGCATCAGAGTCTTTTCCAATGGGTCAACTCTTCGCATGAGGTGGCCAAAGTAGTGGAGTTTCAGCTTTAGCATCATTCCTTCCAAAGAAATCCCAGGGCTCATCTCCTTCAGAATGGACTGGTTGGATCTCCTTGCAGTCCAAGGGACTCTCAAGAGTGTTCTCCAACACCACAGTTCAAAAGCATCAATTCTTCGGCGCTCAGCCTTCTTCACAGTCCAACTCTCACATCCATACATGACCACAGGAAAACCCATAGCCTTGACTAGATGAACCTTTGTTGGCAAAGTAATGTCTCTGCTTTTGAATATGCTATCTAGGTTGGTCATAACTTTCCTTCCAAGGAGTAAGCGTCTTTTAACTTCATGGCTGCAGTCATCATCTGCAGTGATTTTGGAGCCAAAAAAAATAACGTCTGACACTGTTTCCACTGTTTCCCCATCTATTTCCCATGAAGTGATGGGACCAGATGCCATGATCTTCGTTTTCTGAATGTTGAGCTTTAAGCCAACTTTTTCACTCCCCACTTTCACTTTCATCAAGAGGCTTTTTAGTTCCTCTTCACTTTCTGCCATAAGGGTGGTATCATCTGGATATCTGAGGTTATTGATATTTCTCCCAGCAATCTTGATTCCAGCTTGTGTTTCTTCCAGTCCAGCGTTTCTCATGATGTACTCTGCATAGAAGTTAAATAAGCAGGGTGACAATATACAGCCCTGACATACTCCTTTTCCTATTTGGAACCAGTCTGTTGTTCTATGTCCAGTTCTAACTGTTGCTTCCTGACCTGCATACAAATTTCTCAAGAGGCAGATCAGGTGGTCTGGTATTCCCATCTCTTTCAGAATTTTCCACAGTTTATTGTGATCCACACAGTCAAAGGCTTTGGCATAGTCAATAAAGCAGAAATAGATGTTTTTCTGGAACTCTATTGCTTTTTCCATGATCCATCGGATGTTGTCAATTTGATCTCTGGTTCCTCTGCCTTTTCTAAAACCAGCTTGAACATCTGGAAGTTCACGGTTCACGTATTGCTGAAGCCTGGCTTGGAGAATTTTGAGCATTACTTTACTAGCGTATGAGATGAGTGCAATTGTGCGGTAGTTTGAGCATTCTTTAGCATTGCCTTTCTTTGGGATTGGAATGAAAACTGACCTTTTCCAGTCCTATGGCCACTGCTGAGTTTTCCAAATTTGCTGGCATATTGAGTGCAGCACTTTCACAGCATCATCTTTCAGGATTTGGAATGGCTCAACTGGAATTCCATCACCTCCACTAGCTTTGTTCATAGTGATGCTTTCTAAGGCCCACTTGACTTCACATTCCAGGATGTCTGGCTCTAGGTCAGTGATCACACCATCGTGATTATCTGGGTCGTGAAGATCTTATTTGTACAGTTCTTCTGTGTATTCTTGCCACCTCTTCTTAATATCTTCTGCTTCTGTTAGGTCCATACCATTTCTGTCCTTTATCGAGCCCATCTTTGCATGAAATGTTCCCTTGGTATCTCTAATTTTCTTGAAGAGATCTCTAGTCTTTCCCATTCTGTTGTTTTCCTCAGGGTATATATGTGCAATAGTGGGATTTTTGGGTCATTTGATAGTTTTATTGCTAGTTTTTTAAGGAATCTCCATGCTGTTCTCCATAGTGGCTATATCAATTTACATTCCCATCAACAATGCAAGAGGGTTCCCTTTTCTCCACACCTTCTCCAGAATTTATTGTTTGTAGATTTTCAATGATGACCATTCTGACCAGTGTGAGGTGACACCTCATCATAGTTTTGATTTGCATTTCTCTAATAATGAGTAATGCTGAGCATCTTTTTCATCGTTTATTAGCCATCTGTATGTTTTCTTTGGAGAAATGTCTGTTTGGGTCTTCTGCCCACTTTTTGTTTGGGTTGTTTAAATACTGGGTAAATGCAGCTGCTTTCTGCCTGCCCCAGCCTAACCCAAACTCCAAGGCAAGGCCCCTCTTCCTCGCCCAGCTACTGCCTACCAGACCACTTTGAGGATAGCTCTGGGTACCTGGAGATATTGTGGCCTGGTGCAGAGAGGGACAGGAGAGCAAAGTGACAGGTGAGACACCTCAGGATGAGCCCAAAGGAACAGGAAGGAGAGAAGACATTTTCAGAAAAGGCACTTCCTGGGGTATCAAACCACAAGACAGTCTGTTTATAGCTATCCACTTCATTAGGATGTTCTACTCAGAAGTGAAGTGAAAAGAGGGGAGACTCTCGAAACAGAATTACAAAGTCAGCATGTTTTATTTAATTAGAGTGGTGTTACATAATATTGGGAGAATTGTGAGTATAAGCATTAAGGACCCAAAATGCCCATTTGAAGCGTGACTGCCCCAGGGGTCTCTGTTATGGTCCCCAAGAATGCTTTCACATGAAACTGGGGGTCAAGGGGCGATAAGGCTATGCATCCACGGCCACTGGTGAACTGACTGTCTGAGCTGTGGAGCTGCTGGGGGCAGGGAGCCCTATGGAGGAGTAACCAAGTGCACTTTACCAACAATCTCCTAAGAGGGGTTGGCAGAATGTGTTTTCACTGTGTAGCTCAAAGGCTGCACCTGTCAGCTGGCAAGGTAGGACCTTGTGCCCCTCCTCGCCTTCATACAGAAACTGTTAGATGGCTCCAACCGTCCCTGACAGGCCAGGACTCCAATGCTCAAAGGCCTGATATCCCCTCCACTTGCTACAGGAGTCAAATCCATAAAGAAGAGCAGAAACTCACCAGTAAAGGTAGTAGAAGAAGGAGAGGAGATAGAAGGCCAGCTTACACCACGCCTCCTTCTGACAGTAACTCAAGGTGTCTCGTTCATGATGACCACCGGTGGGTCATAGGCGAGCTCCGGAGCTGTCTGCTGGACAGTGGAAATACCTGCAGGGAGAGCAGACAGACCGTCATCAGTTCTGAGACCTGGGAGGGACATGGGAAGTCACCCGGGCTGAGTCCTCCTGATGCCTGGCTTCCCTCTGAGGAGTCACTGCCAAGCAGTCATCTGCATTCTGCCAGAATCACTGCCCCAAAATACAGCCCAGGAATCACTAACCAGTGGCTCAACCACTATCCTCCAGCAGGTGGTAACACCCGAGTATGCAGATCCACCAGCGTCACATTCGCCCCACAGGTGACAGAAGGAAACCATGTCACTTGGGAGGTACCAGGAAGAGCCTCCTTTCTCCAGGGATGTGGGTGGGTGAAGGGTGGTCTGTGTTGTGGGCAGGTGGGGGGGTGTCTGTTATGTGTACAGATCTGGGCATCACTAGGGGCACAGGTGTGTGTGGACGTCAGTTGCATCTCTGCCTCCCAGTGTTGCTGTACCATAATTTTACCATAAATATTCACTACTTCAGATTAAACATTAATTCCTTTTTGATTATCCTCCTCCCAGACCCTCTTTTAAAATCCGGATACTCTGGAAGGGACATCACATTCCCACTTGAGTGCGGAGGAGTTTACAGGTAATTTTCTCCTTGAGAGAAGGACGAAAATTATAAAAGAACATCGCCATTGCAGGAGAGAGCTGCTCCAGAGGGAACAGGGTGAACCAGAGAGCGCTGGGAGGAGGGGGCAAATGCAGACTTGTGTCATCTTCAAAACATCGCTTGGCGCAGCGTGAACCCGCTGTGCTCACAGGAGGGGGAGAGACTCCAGCTGTGCTGGGTGAGACCTCGAAGTGGTCAGGAGGTGAGTCTTGCCCCTGAGGCTGTCCATCTGTCTGGCCCTTACAAAGACACTGCCCCCAGGGTCTCAGCCAGCACCTCATTCAAAGCCAGAGAACAAAGTGCAGCTGAAATCGCTCTGCAGCTGCTTTTCTGTCAGCCTGGTGAGGGAATCAGAAGCCGGATGCAAATTTAGTGGCTCCTGTGAGGCTCTGGTCCGCCGTGGTCCTCGAGGGGAAATGGAGGACCAGGCGAGGGGTCTGATGGGCTTAATCACACCGGCTTTGAAGAGCATCCCCGTAACGCAGCAACTCCCAGAGCTGGTATTTCAGTTCCCTCTTCATCCCCTTCAGAGGACTGCGCTGACATTATCTGTCATCCACGCTGTGCCAAGAGGAAATCACAAGCCAGATTCAATGACATCTGCCAGCTCACAGCCCTCCAGGCCACTCACCGCTCCTCTTCCTTGGAGCAGATTTCAAAACCTATTTGCTTTTGCTGTGGCCTTGTTCCCAGGTGACATCATTAAGTGGAGGCAAGGGTGGCAGGGGGGCTGAGTGGCTCAGGGACTGAGCTTCTTCGGGTCAGCCATTAACCTCTCTGAACCCCAACTTTCACATCTGTAAAATGGGACTGAAACTGCTTACTCCAAAGGGCTGCTGTGAAAACTGTGTGAAGTGATGGGTCCAAATAATCTCAAAGAACAGATGCTGAACAAAATTCCTGCTGTTCTACTTGTAATTAAGCGAACTGAGAGCTAAGCAGAGGGGGCTTTAACTGCCCTAGAAACATCGCTGGGCTGGACCTTCGGAGAGGAGAGGTGGGCAGAAAGGAAAGAGAGGGGGGTTCAAGGACTCTGATTTGTAAAGGACACTTCCCTTCCTCAATCCTTTTTCTTTCATTTTCTGGTGCCCATAAACTGCCAGAACTATGCTAGATCTGTCAGGATTCAAAAACATAAGGCTAACTTCCTACTGGCAAGAAGATTGCAGTCACTTCCTTATACACGGAAATGTTCCAGTGTAACGCATGGCTGGCTCTCCTCCCTTCCTTGTGGAGGGTGAGAGCCCTAAGAATCATGCACTAACCAAAACTTCGCAAATAAATCACATTTTGATACCCTGGATTAACGAACTCTATTGCTTTTTCCATGATCCATCGGATGTTGTCAATTTGATCTCTGGTTCCTCTGCCTTTTCTAAAACCAGCTTGAACATCTGGAAGTTCACGGTTCACGTATTGCTGAAGCCTGGCTTGGAGAATTTTGAGCATTACTTTACTAGCGTATGAGATGAGTGCAACCAGCGGTAGTTTGAGCATTCTTTAGCATTGCCTTTCTTTGGGATTGGAATGAAAACTGACCTTTTCCAGTCCTATGGCCACTGCTGAGTTTTCCAAATTTGCTGGCATATTGAGTGCAGCACTTTCACAGCATCATCTTTCAGGATTTGGAATGGCTCAACTGGAATTCCATCACCTCCACTAGCTTTGTTCATAGTGATGCTTTCTAAGGCCCACTTGACTTCACATTCCAGGATGTCTGGCTCTAGGTCAGTGATCACACCATCGTGATTATCTGGGTCGTGAAGATCTTATTTGTACAGTTCTTCTGTGTATTCTTGCCACCTCTTCTTAATATCTTCTGCTTCTGTTAGGTCCATACCATTTCTGTCCTTTATCGAGCCCATCTTTGCATGAAATGTTCCCTTGGTATCTCTAATTTTCTTGAAGAGATCTCTAGTCTTTCCCATTCTGTTGTTTTCCTCAGGGTATATATGTGCAATAGTGGGATTTTTGGGTCATTTGATAGTTTTATTGCTAGTTTTTTAAGGAATCTCCATGCTGTTCTCCATAGTGGCTATATCAATTTACATTCCCATCAACAATGCAAGAGGGTTCCCTTTTCTCCACACCTTCTCCAGAATTTATTGTTTGTAGATTTTCAATGATGACCATTCTGACCAGTGTGAGGTGACACCTCATCATAGTTTTGATTTGCATTTCTCTAATAATGAGTAATGCTGAGCATCTTTTCATGCGTTTATTAGCCATCTGTATGTTTTCTTTGGAGAAATGTCTGTTTGGGTCTTCTGCCCACTTTTTGTTTGGGTTGTTTAAATACTGGGTAAATGCAGCTGCTTTCTGCCTGCCCCAGCCTAACCCAAACTCCAAGGCAAGGCCCCTCTTCCTCGCCCAGCTACTGCCTACCAGACCACTTTGAGGATAGCTCTGGGTACCTGGAGATATTGTGGCCTGGTGCAGAGAGGGACAGGAGAGCAAAGTGACAGGTGAGACACCTCAGGGATGAGCCCAAAAGGAACAGGAAGGAGGAGAAGACATTTTCAGAAAAGGCACTTCCTGGGGTATCAAACCACAAGACAGTCTGTTTATAGCTATCCACTTCATTAGGATGTTCTACTCAGAAGTGAAGTGAAAAGAGGGGAGACTCTCGAAACAGAATTACAAAGTCAGCATGTTTTATTTAATTAGAGTGGTGTTACATAATATTGGGAGAATTGTGAGTATAAGCATTTAAGGACCCAAAATGCCCATTTGTGAAGCGTGACTGCCCCAGGGGGTCTCTGTTATGGTCCCCAAGAATGCTTTCACATGAAACTGGGGGTCAAGGGGCGATAAGGCTATGCATCCACGGCCACTGGTGAACTGACTGTCTGAGCTGTGGAGCTGCTGGGGGCAGGGAGCCCTATGGAGGAGTAACCAAGTGCACTTTACCAACAATCTCCTAAGAGGGGTTGGCAGAATGTGTTTTCACTGTGTAGCTCAAAGGCTGCACCTGTCAGCTGGCAAGGTAGGACCTTGTGCCCCTCCCTCGCCTTCATACAGAAACTGTTAGATGGCTCCAACCGTCCCTGACAGGCCAGGACTCCAATGCTCAAAGGCCTGATATCCCCTCCACTTGCTACAGGAGTCAAATCCATAAAGAAGAGCAGAAACTCACCAGTAAAGGTAGTAGAAGAAGGAGAGGAGATAGAAGGCCAGCTTACACCACGCCTCCTTCTGACAGTAACTCAAGGTGTCTGCGTTCATGACCACCGGTGGGTCATAGGCGAGCTCGGAGCTGTCTGCTGGACAGTGGAAATACCTGCAGGGAGAGCAGACAGACCGTCATCAGTTCTGAGACCTGGGAGGGACATGGGAAGTCACCCGGGCTGAGTCCTCCTGATGCCTGGCTTCCCTCTGAGGAGTCACTGCCAAGCAGTCATCTGCATTCTGCCAGAATCACTGCCCAAAATACAGCCCAGGAATCACTAACCAGTGGCTCAACCACTATCCTCCAGCAGGTGGTAACACCCGAGTATGCAGATCCACCAGCGTCACATTCGCCCCACAGGTGACAGAAGGAAACCATGTCACTTGGGAGGTACCAGGAAGAGCCTCCTTTCTCCAGGGATGTGGGTGGGTGAAGGGTGGTCTGTGTTGTGGGCAGGTGGGGGGGTGTCTGTTATGTGTACAGATCTGGGCATCACTAGGGGCACAGGTGTGTGTGGACGTCAGTTGCATCTCTGCCTCCCAGTGTTGCTGTACCATAATTTTACCATAAATATTCACTACTTCAGATTAAACATTAATTCCTTTTGGATTATCCTCCTCCCAGACCCTCTTTTAAAATCCCGGATACTCTGGAAGGGACATCACATTCCCACTTGAGTGCGGAGGAGTTTACAGGTAATTTTCTCCTTGAGAGAAGGACGAAAATTATAAAAAGAACATCGGCCATTGCAGGGAGAGAGCTGCTCCAGAGGGAAACGGGGTGAACCCAGAGAGCGCTGGGAGGAGGGGGCAAATGCAGACTTGGTGTCATCTTCAAAACATCGCCTTGGCGCAGCGTGAACCCGCTGTGCTCACAGGAGGGGAGAGACTCCAGCTGTGCTGGGTGAGACCTCGGGAAGTGGTCAGGAGGTGAGTCTTGCCCCTGAGGCTGTCCATCTGTCTGGCCCTTACAAAGACACTGCCCCCAGGGTCTCAGCCAGCACCTCATTCAAAGCCAGAGAACAAAGTGCAGCTGAAATCGCTCTGCAGCTGCTTTTCTGTCAGCCTGGTGAGGGAATCAGGAAGCCGGATGCAAATTAGTGGCTCCTGTGAGGCTCTGGGTCCCGCCGTGGTCCTCGAGGGAAATGGAGGACCAGGCGAGGGGTCTGATGGGCTTAATCACACCGGCTTTGAAGAGCATCCCCGTAACGCAGCAACTCCCAGAGCTGGTATTTCAGTTCCCTCTTCATCCCCTTCAGAGGACTGCGCTGACATTATCTGTCATCCACGCTGTGCCAAGAGGAAATCACAAGCCAGATTCAATGACATCTGCCAGCTCACAGCCCTCCAGGCCACTCACCGCTCCTCTTCCTTGGAGCAGATTTCAAAACCTATTTGCTTTTGCTGTGGCCTTGTTCCCAGGTGACATCATTAAGTGGAGGCAAGGGTGGCAGGGGGGCTGAGTGGCTCAGGGACTGAGCTTCTTCGGGTCAGCCATTAACCTCTCTGAACCCCAACTTTCACATCTGTAAAATGGGACTGAAACTGCTTACTCCAAAGGGCTGCTGTGAAAACTGTGTGAAGTGATGGGTCCAAATAATCTCAAAGAACAGATGCTGAACAAAATTCCTGCTGTTCTACTTGTAATTAAGCGAACTGAGAGCTAAGCAGAGGGGGCTTTAACTGCCCTAGAAACATCGCTGGGCTGGACCTTCGGAGAGGAGAGGTGGGCAGAAAGGAAAGAGAGGGGGGTTCAAGGACTCTGATTTGTAAAGGACACTTCCCTTCCTCAATCCTTTTTCTTTCATTTTCTGGGTACTTACAAACTGCCAGAACTATGCTAGATCTGTCAGGGATTCAAAAACATAAGGCTAACTTCCTACTGGCAAGAAGATTGCAGTCACTTCCTTATACACGGAAATGTTCCAGTGTAACGGCATGGCTGGCTCTCCCTCCCTTCCTTGTGGAGGGGTGAGAGCCCTAAGAATCAGTGCACTAACCAAACTTCGGCAAATAAATCACATTTTTGATACCCTGGATTAACAACGAAGTGTTTGAAGAACTTTGGGATAAATGACTTTTAGAGGGAGAAGAGCCAGCCGTCAGGTGACAAGGACATGACCTGTGTTCCCTACAGAAATGGACCTGCCATGTCCCAGCTGAGTAATGCTGGGTTGTGACTCAACCTTGGTAAGTCTTTGTGACCTGTGTGTACAACCCACCTTTTTGTTGTGGATATTGGAGGAGGCAGACATGAAAAGTCTCTGGGTGGGTACTCAATCCATTTCAACACCATAATGTTTCTATTTGACTTCTCTTTAAATTCAGATTTTAGTAGGTTCCGTTTAGTTCAGTTCAGTCGCTCAGTCGTGTCCGACTCTTTGCAACCCCACGAATCGCAGCACACCAGGCCTCCCTGTCCATCACCAACTCCTAGAGTTCACTGAGACTCACATCCATCGAGTCAGTGATGCCATCCAGCCATCTCATCCTCTGTCGTCCCCTTCTCCTCCTGCCCCCAATCCCTCCCAGCATCAGAGTCTTTTCCAATAAGTCAACTCTTCGCATGAGGTGGCCAAAGTACTGGAGTTTCAGCTTTAGCATCATTCCTTCCAAAGAAATCCCAGGGCTGATCTCCTTCAGAATGGACTGGTTGGATCTCCTTGCAGTCCAAGGGACTCTCAAGAGTCTTCTCCCAACACCACAGTTCAAAAGCATCAATTCTTCGGCGCTCAGCCTTCTTCACAGTCCAACTCTCACATCCATACATGACCACAGGAAAAACCATAGCCTTGACTAGATGAACCTTTGTTGGCAAAGTAATGTCTCTGCTTTTCAATATCCTATCTAGGTTGGTAATAACTTTTCTTCCAAGGAGTAAGCGTCTTTTAATTTCATGGCTGCAATCACCATCTGCAGTGATTTTGGAGCCCAGAAAAATAAAGTCTGACACTGTTTCCACTGTTTCCCCATCTATTTCCCATGAAGTAATGGGACCAGATGCTGTGATCTTCGTTTTCTGAATGTTGAGCTTTAAGCCAACTTTTTCACTCTCCACTTTCACTTTCATCAAGAGGCTTTTTAGTTCCTCTTCACTTTCTGCCATAAGGGTGGTGTCATCTGCATATCTGAGGTTATTGATATTTCTCCCGGCAATCTTGATTCCAGCTTGTGCTTCTTCCAGTCCAGCGTTTCTCATGATGTACTCTGCATAGAAGTTAAATAAGCAGGGTGATAATATATAGCCTTGACGTACTCCTTTTCCTGTTTGGAACCAGTCTGTTGTTCCATGTCCAGTTCTAACTGTTGCTTCCTGACCTGCATACAAATTTCTTAAGAGGCAGGTCAGGTGGTCTGGTATTCCCATCTCTTTCAGAATTTTCCACAGTTTATTGTGATCCACACAGTCAAAGGCTTTGGCATAGTCAATAAAGCAGAAATAGATGTTTTTCTGTAACTCTCTTGCTTTTTTGATGATCCAGCGGATGTTGGCAATTTGGTCTCTGGTTCCTCTGCCTTTTCTAAAACCAGCTTGAACATCTGGAAGTTCATGGTTCACTTATTGCTGAAGCCTGGCTTGGAGAATTTTGAGCATTACTTTACTAGCGTGTGAGACGACTGCAATCCCTGACCTTGGACGTGGGGTAGCTCCTCTTGGCTGCCTCCCCTTGGGCATGGGGTCCTCCCAGCTTCTGCCCCTGACCTCGGACATGGGGTAGCTTTTAGTAGGTTACCTTTACATAAAAGGACTTTCGTATGTAACTGAATCATCTTCATTCCTCCCTAAACCTGCATCCTGCTCTTGGTCACCTCCTAGCAACCCAGCCTTGACATGCCCCCTCTTCTTCACCTCCTGTTTCCAATTATTGGCCAAATTATGTCCAGTTTACCTCTCCAGACCTCTCCCCCTCTTCTCTCTTCATCCCAACTTCCATTACCTGGGACAAGCCTTCATTCTTTCCACCTGGAATTTCACCAGAACCTCCTAATTAGATTTCGTCCTTAAAATTTCACCCTCCTACCCAGCCTTCCCGCTGCTGTCAGGGTCACCATCCTAAAAATTGGATCCGGCAATGTCATTTTCCTCCTGGAAAACTCCTGAGAGAGAGCCATTCCCTACAGAAGAAACGTTTCCAACTTCCTGCCAAGTCATTTCAGACCCTCCACACCTGATCCCCCGCTGCCAACCCCATCTCTGCTCCCTTTCATCTCAGGACCACTCAGCCAACCACACTGAACAACCGCTGCTCCCCAGAACACCAGGAGCTCTCTTACCTCTGAGCCTTTGCACAGGCTAGTCCCCTAACCTCGAATGTGCTTTTCCAGATTTCCCAGTGCTGCCCCTCCATTCCTCTACATTCTATCCATGCTCCTCATACACCTGGTAAGAATATATTTCCCTCCACCACTAGGGTATATATTCCTTGAAGGTAATATTATATTTTACATTCATCTTGGAATCCCCCACAATGTCTGGCCCATAGTATGTCTTCCATATGTTTGCTAAATGAAGGAGTGAATGTTCCAGACGTGACTAAATACAGGCTATACTGTATGGTATGATGACAATGATTAAATGTTTGTGGGGGATCAAAAGTGTGGCTCATTTATCTGTACAACTGCATCTTTTACTACTTTGGTATATGCTTCCCCCACCCCCAACCCACCTTCTATACCCATATGGTGATTCTCTTTTACAAAAAGCCCAAATCATATGATCTGATGCATGGTCTTAGCAGGGAATAGAACATTTAAAATCAGAACTGTCCCAGAAAATGTAGCCCATCTGGTAGGTGGGTTATTTTTATTAAGATATAATTCATATGCCAAAAAATTCACCTTTTAAAAGTATACAATTCAGTGGTTTTTAACATACTCACAGCATTGTACAACATCACCAGTATCTAATTTCAGAACAGTTTCATCAATTTCAAAAGAAAATAGCGTACCCATCAGCAGTCACTCCTCACTCCCACTCCCTTCCAGCCCCTGGCAATCACCACTCCACTTTCCATCTCTATAGATCTGCCTATTTCGGACATTTCTTATAAATGGCTTTTTGTGATTGGCTTCTTTCCTTGTGGCTCAGCTGGTAAAGAATCCACCTGCAATGTGGAAGACCTGGGTTCAATCCCTGGGTTGGGAAGATCCCTTGGAGAAGGGAAAGGTTACCCACTCCAGTATTCTGGCCTGGAGAATTGCATGGGGTCGAAAAGAGTATTCTGGCCTGGAGAATTTCCATGGGGTCACAGAGAGTCAGACATGACTGAGCGACTTTCACTTCACTTCTTTCACTTGTAATATGTTCAGGCTTTGTCCATGGTGTTGCATGTATCAGCACTTTATTGGTTTTTATTGCTCAGTAACACTCCATTGTAAGGATATTTCACATTTCATTTGTTCATTCATCTTTTGATGGACATTTGGGTTGTGTCTTTGTTGTTGTTTTTTAGTCGCTGAGTTGTGTCTAACTCTTTGCGACCCCATGGACTGTAGCCAGCCAGACTCCTCTGTCCATGGGGTCTTCCAGGCAAGAAAACGAGTGGGTTGCCATTTCTTTCTCCAGGGGATCTTCCTGACCCAGGGATCAAACCCACATTTCTTATGTCTCCAGCATTGGCAGGCGGATTCTAGATTGCTGAGCCACCAGGGAAGCCTTGGTTTTGTCTACTTTGTGGCTACTGTGAATAATGCTATCAGATCAGATCAGATCAGTCGCTCAGTCGTGTCTGACTCTTTGCGACCCCATGAATCGCAGCACGCCAGGCCTCCCTGTCCATCACCAACTCCCGGAGTTCACTGAGACTCACGTCCATCGAGTCAGTGATGCCATCCAGCCATCTCATCCTCTGTCGTCCCCTTCTCCTCCTGCCCCCAATCCCTCCCAGCATCAGAGTCTTTTCCAATGAGTCAACTCTTCACATGAGGTGGCCAAAGTACTGGAGTTTCAGCTTTAGCATCATTCCTTCCAAAGAAATCCCAGGGCTGATCTCCTTCAGAATGGACTGGTTGGATCTCCTTGCAGTGCAAGGGACTCTCAAGAGTCTTCTCCAACACCATAGTTCAAAAGCATCAATTCTTCGGTGCTCAGCCTTCTTCACAGTCCAACTCTCACATCCATACATGACCATAGGAAAAACCATAGCCTTGATTAGACGGACCTCTGTTGGCAAAGTAATGTCTCTGCTTTTGAATATGCTATCTAGGTTGGTCATAACTTTCCTTCCAATGGCTGCAGTCACCATCTGCAGTGATTTGGGAGCCCAAAAAAATAGTCTGACACTGTTTCCACTGTTTCCCCATCTATTTCCCATGAAGTGATGGGACTAGATGCCATGATCTTCGTTTTCTGAATGGTGAGCTTTAAGCCAACTTTCTCACTCTCCACTTTCACTTTCATCAAGAGGCTTTTGAGTTCCTCTTCACTTTCTGCCATAAGGGTGGTATCATCTGCATATCTGAGGTTATTGATATTTCTCCCGGCAATCTTGATTCCAGCTTGTGTTTCTTCCAGTCCAGCGTTTCTCATGATGTACTCTGCATATAAGCCTTTAATGCTGATCTGTGAGGGTTGAGGCTGTGGTTAGTGGAATCTATAGGAAGAACCTTCCCTTACTGGACTGCTATCTGAGAGCAACTTGCAGAGAAGGCTTTGGGGTAAGGGTAACCTGGGAAGGGGTGAGAGGAAGGCACAGCTGGCTGGTCCATGTGGGGGATGTCATCTCTACATGGCAGGCTGCCTGAGCAGGAAAGGGAAGGATGGAGCAGTCCCAAGCAGACTTACCTCCAGAAGTGATAGAAGAGTAGAGGGACATTCAGCCCCAGGGTGAGCCACTCCTGAGCACACAGGAACATGATGCAGAAGAGGCTGTGGATGGAATATTCCGGCAGCACCAGCTGAAGAGGAAGCAGAGACACAGGCCTGAGTGAGAAGGAGGAGAAGTCCCACTCCGGCCTCCACAGCATCTGATGTCTGCCTGGATACTGCCTCCAACATGCTGATGACACACAGCCCCTACCCCCACACAGCATCACAGAGTCACTGCCCCCGGCCATTTCTGGTAAGTTCTCCTCTTTATGTGACCAGAGCCATGCTTTATACCTAGCCCTAAATGGACAGAGACCCTCAGCACCCTACATACCAGAACAGGGCACTTGCTTCAGAGGGTCACCCATGGATGACCCCCTGGGAGAAGCAGAAGAGGCCATCCAGCCCCTGTGATGTCTGACCCCGGGCAGGACCCACTGGAAGAACACTGATAGGGTTTTCAGTGATTCAACAACTGCCCTGCTCCTGTTTCACATATAGAGACTCACAAACCTAAAGCAAATATTAATATGTGTGCATGCGTCCTAAGTCACTTCAGTTGTATCCAACTATTTAGTTCAAATAAAGGAGACTTGGGGAAACGGCATTTTGCTTGATGGTGGATGGATCCAGAAGAACCTGAAAGGAACGACATGTAATGATAAAAGAGGGAAACTTTAGCCTCCAGAGGGAAAAGAGTCTGGTCCAGATCAAGAAGGATCAGACGGTAGAAGGTGACCAGCAGGAAGACTAAACCTCCCAACCCCAATCTACCCACACTGGTATAAATGGTAAAAAGAGCTCAACGACTGTGAACCACCCCCTCCTAAGGGTGGTTACATCTTAACAGAAAGTAAAGCTGAAACAGAAATCAAAGTGACTATAAAAGAGAAATCTGGTACCCAAGCAAGTAGCAAGGAAACCCTAAAACAGAGATATAAATGCACCATCTTTCTCACTCATAGAGGAATAAATATTTAATGAATGAGTATTTAATGAATGTATACATCTATGTCGGGACGGGGGGTGGTTAGTCTCTGGGCATTGTTTAGACCATGATGAATGCCTTGATCCAGCTAGCATAGTCTAACCATCCTTCAAGACCTGTCTCAAACACCACTTTCTAATGGAAGCTCTGCCCATCCCACCACACTGTCCCCTCCTCCCTAAAGGTCTCAGCCCCACAGGATGCTTTCTGACCCTCACCCAGGGGATTCTCCAGGTCCGTGATGGAGTCATGACGTTCCTCCCACCTCTCAACACACCTAGATCTCTTCCAGGATCTACTCCACAAGTCTATAAACTGTCCTGGCCAAACTCTATTTTCTATTCTTTTCTCATCTCCATTTGCACAGTGCTTTTTTGCACTTAGTAGAGACTTAGCAAGTATTTGACAAAATCAGTTGAACTGACCATGCGCACATGGCTGGAGCATGGCTGGGTGGCATCAGGTGTGCAGCCTGTGGCCACAAACCAAAATTCCTCTGGATGGGAAACAAACTGCCTCTAACTGTCCCATCTGGGGGAAAGCACACGACCTTGGTCTCTTTCGTCTCTCACTTTAGTCAGATTAGCCAACTGCCCCAGATGACAGATATAGTGAGGGACACGCATTTGGAATAAATACATGCAGAGGCACATGTGGAAGAAATGCATTTTGTAAGTGGCATCTTCTTTCTTCTCAAGTCCAGAGAAGAATGAACTGCATTGACCCACATCTTATAATTCTCAGGCAGTAATCCTAGAATCAACTTACAAGAGCCAGCAGTGACCTCAGTGGGGGAACTGGGCACAGCCAGCCCCTGTGAGCCTGGACCATCTGGTAGGAGGGGGTATGTCCCATCATTTCTCCTCCCAGGACCTTGCAGCCATCTTTACCAACCCCATCTGTGCCCAGCCAAGGCTCCTCCTTACCTCCTCCTGCTTAAAGAGAAAACCCCCTCCTCCCTCCTCCAGTTCTCAGCCTGCCAGCTCCAGGGGGCAGTGGCTGTGACCTCTACTACTTACATCTCTTCATTTTTTAATCATCAATTTCAGACACTTATGCCGAGGTAATTAACATGTTAAGAGACAGCCACCACGGGCCTGGATCATCCCCGTCTGCAGCTCCAGTGACAAATCTCCGACTGATTACAGGCCCCCCTATTCATCACCATCACTGCTTCTCTCTTTGGAGCTTGATTTATAGTGGAAGCTGCAACCTTCTGAGCAGGGAGGATTCGTCACTGTCACCACACGGAGGAGAACTGCTTAATGGAGGCCACCTGGGTGCACAGGGGATAAAAGCTGAGAATCCGTGCTGCTCTTGGTGGCTTCTCCCTGCTGCCTCTGCCTAACACTGAGCAGCACCCTTGCAGGTGGGACAGCAAGGGTGCCCTTTATGTCCACGCACTGTTTTTCTCCTGCTTCCCCAGGAGGTCCCTGTTCTGTGGCGGGACTGTTCCTCCTGGACCCACTGAACCTTGGCCAGGCCACGTGCTCCGGACCTGCACAGTGGGCGTTACTGCTGCCCCCTACCCCCCAACCCCACCCCGGCTCCCCTCCACTCCCACCCCCCTGCCCCCGCCCCTCACACTTCCTGCGTCTGCCCTTGGGATGTCACTGGGTGGGGCTGAAGGGCTGTGAGCAGAATCGGCTGGAGGATTTACCAGCCAAGACAAAGCACTCTGGGGTCTCTTTCTCTCCCCTATGACACAGCAAAACACACTTAGGGTGGGGGGTCCTCCATCATCCTGAAGCCATAAGTGAGGAGAGAGGTGCTGGGGCAGCCAGGGATGGACACCCAGCATGAACAAGAAAGAAATGCAGTTTGGAGGGTTTGGTTTGGTTTGTGTTTTTGTTGGGTGTTTGGTTTTGTTTTTTATGGTTGTTTGGTTTGTTTGTTTGGCCAAGTCATGCAGCATGCAGGATCTTAGTTCCCTGATCAGAATTCCAATCCACCTGCAGTCTTAACCACTGCACTGCATTCTATGCTACTGAGATTTGGGAGCTGTTTCTTACCATAGCATCATTTAACCCATCTTGTCTGGTACAGAATGAGTAATCAGTGGGAAGAGCAAAGTGGTGACTCCTCCTGATGAGCAGCCCGCCCTTGCTTTCACCAGCACTGGGTACACTGAGGCAGGGGCTGAATGATCACCAAGTGGGCACAATGCTTATTTTCCGTGTGGGCTGTTTGGACTAGCTGCCCCATCCCAACCCTGCTTATCTCACTCTTCTACACAGACTGTCCCTGAACCTCCTGGGTCAACTACAGGAACACTGAGGGGAGCACTGACTGTCCCCCCACCATCCTGAGTCATCCCCTTCAATGGAAAATACTGTTTCCTTCATAAGACAAGCTGTTGAATGGTGCCAATCTCATTCTTTCATACAACAAACAGAGGAACTGCTTCACACAGGCCCCAGTCTATTGAATTCCTGTCTCATTACGCCTTGCTTTACAGAGTCATAAATACTAAATAAGTGGTCTCAATACAGGTATTGTGAGATTGCTGTAAAGACTGCAATTCACTCCAACCAGGGGGCTCAAGGAAGGTTTCGTCATCAAGGTGGAATCCAGGAAACTTGAAAGGATGAGTAAAACCTAACCACACGAGGAAGCTAGAAGTCAGCCCTCCAGGAACAGGAAATGATGGGACAAAAGAAAGAGGTGACAGTCACCACCTGGGCGGGTTCTTCACAAGCCCACCTAAAAGGCTACTTAGTCACCACTAAGTGGACTAAGGCCAGGCCTGATGCGAGCCAAGTTCGGGTAAATGTTCATTTTATTCCCCCCCTGCTGGGACCCAGCTTTCTCATCCCCCAGGGCTGCAGCCTTTGTGTGTCGCCATCATAAACTGCAGCATATGGGCTGGTCATGAGAGTACAATGACAGCACAGCCTCCTGCCACTCCACCCTGCCCTGATGCTCGCAGAGGTCAAGTATCAGGTGAAGTTCTTGGAGCACACTAGCAAAGCTCAGACACTTGTCAGTGAAGACCTCAAAGGGTTCACCCCCCCCACCACCACCCCCAGCTTCTTCCATGGCCTCTAAGAGGATGGATAGATGAGGATCACCTATCCTGACTCCCTGCCCAGATTCTAGTCCTCAATTTCCAGTTCTTGGCAGATGCTTCCATCCAGATAGTTTGCAACCACCTGGTGCTGAAAGCTCAATCTCCTCCCAGCACCTGTAAACTTTATCTCCTAAACGTCCAATTTCTGCTAACAATAGCCATCTCTGGCTTCTCTGTCTTATCCATTTCTCACCCCACAGTTTCCAAATCTTGCCATTTCTTCTTCACAGCCACTTGGATTTGCTCTCCCTTTTTAAATTTCCCCTACTGGTCTACTTCCCCTACTGGAGAATGGGCCCCAGCACATTCTCCCAAGGCTGGTGCAAGAACTTTCTAGCAGGTTTCTGTCCCTGGACACTGCTCTGTGCAGCAGAGCAGCTACCTCTTCTTCCTATATGTGCCACACTCAGCTCAGCTCTAAACTTTCATCCACCACCTGTTTTCCCCAGGAATTTTATTTTCTTTCTACTTAAGCATCATCTCATTCATTCATGTATCCATTCATTAGCTGCTTTAGCCCACAGAGATTTCTTTGGAAGGAATGATGCTAAAGCTGTGGCCAGTACTTTGGCCACTTCATGCAAACAGTTGACTCATTGGAAAAGACTCTGATGCTGGGAGGGATTGGGGGCAGGAGGAGAAGGAGACGACAGAGGATGAGAAGGCTAGATGGCATCACTGACTCGATGGACGTGAGTCTGAGTGAACTCCGGGAGTTGGTGATGGAGAGGGAGGCCTGGCATGCTGCGATTCATGGGGTTGCAAAGAGTCGGACATGACTGAGCGACTGAACTGAACTGAATAACCTTTACTCATGATGGGAGAATACTATAATAATGTATCGATGTCTGTCTTATTTCATTGTGGTGGAGAAGGGCCTGGGGGCAGGAAGAGAAGTTCTTCTAACCCCTAAAGGGAGAGAAAAGAGAGAGGGAATGCTTGGAGTTGAAGCAAAGGAATGAAGCTCCCTAGGGAGAGAGTGGATTCCCTAAGACTGGGGAGGAGGAGATGGCGAAGGTGGAGAGGTGGTACGAAGCATCCCTAGCAGTAGGATGCACTCCTGGCTCCCACCAGCATCCCAGTGGGGCAGGATTTCTGAGGGGCTGGGATAAGCCTGGCTAGGGCCAAACACCCTAAGAGCCAAGACACAGAAGCCACGGGGAAGGTCCCAGGGCTGCGTGTAGCTTGAAGGGAGTGTCAGCTATGAGACCACCCATCTTTCAATGAACCCTGTTGACTCAGACAATAAGCTTTTCTGCTGTGATCACATTGAGCTAAAAATATTAGCCCACTATCTCAACGTGTTATATAAATTCTTACCAGTTACATAATGATCGACGGTATGATACTGAGAAAAGCTTATTTCCCTCATCTGTAAATGCCAACATGTGCAACCTACCGACAAAGTTGCTAGAAGGGACTCAGGGTGTCCTGTGGCAGTGCTCTCAAGGCGGAAGAAACATCAAAGAAAGAAAGATGTCGTTGTGGAGATGAAAGTGATCATTATCTTTGTTAATGGTCACATGTGAGCTATTTGCCACGCTCAGGCAGGTAACGTGTCAAGTGAAATGTCCCAGAACCCAATTTAGTTTCTTGAGTCTCCATCCGATCTCCTCTGACCTTCCCCCGCTCTGATTAAACCAAGCTTCCAGCTTCACCAAATGGGAAGAAAAACCCACAGCTGTTTAGCAGCCTGCCCCAGTCCTCGCCTGTTTTCAACAACCCAGTTCCCTGTGTGTCTGTCCTGAGGTTTATCTTCCCCAGGAGCCAGTGACTATGAAGAAGAAGAAAAGATAATGTCTCTTTCATTTGATTGCCCAGCCCACACCAGACTGGCCCTAAAACAGAGATGCCCTTCTGGGATGAGCAGGGCGGAGGCAATCTTCTCATAATGTCCAGCATGGGGATCTGTTCTCCAATTGTCCCCATATGAACCATCGTGCACATAATTCACATGAGGAGGAGGAGACTGCAGGATAAGAGGCACAGGATGGCAGCTCAGGAACCTGGGATTTTGCTAAACTGGAAGACTATAAAAAAGCATCCAGGCACTGTCAGGAAACCTTATTCTGTTTTAGTCCCTTTACTCAAAGGAAGGCACTTTCTCTTTAGTTGCTCTGGGTAAAGCTCTCCTGGCATGCTGCAGTCCATGGGGTCACAAAGAGGCGGACAGACTTAGTGACTGAACAACAACAGCAAAGCTGTCCTGGAGAGGGTGCTCCTCCGCAGCAGGGAGGCAAGGGCCTGCACCAGACGGGCCGAGGAGGGCCGCCCAGACTCGCCAGTCAGCCTCCGCAGAGGCAAGGCTTCCCTGCAGCCTCTGCTCCCTCCGGTGGAGGGCTGGCATCCCAACCACAGATGGCACAATTAAGGAGGAACATCCCAACAGCTCGGACTTGGGTTGGGCCAACTGGAGTGTTGCCTATTTGATGATGCTGGCACGTCAAGCTGTTTGACCTCCTGGATTCTGCATCAATGTTTATCCAGGATTTTTATGGGGAAAGCAGATGACTCTGGTACATATGCAACTTGGCCAAATAAAAATGCAATTAGAATTGTAATTTAAAGTCACCATAAAATTGGGGGGTGGGGATGACAAATTAGGAGGTTGAGATTAACAGATATACACTACTATATATAAAATAAACAACAAGGACCGACTGGATAGCACAGGAAACTATATTCGATACCTTGTAATAACATACAATGGAAAAATAATCTGAAAAGAGTATATGTGTTTTATATACATACAACATATATATTACATATATACATCACACAAACACACACTGTGTAATTTGTGTGTGCTGTGCTAAGTCACTTCACTCATGTCCAACTCTTTGTGACTCCATGGACTGTAGTCTGCCAGGCTCCTCTGTCCATGGGATTCTCCAGGCAAGAACACTGGAGTGGGTTGCCATGCCCTCCTCCAGGGGATCTTTCCGACCCACGGATCGAACCTGCATCTCTCACATCTCCTGACTTGGCAGGCAGGTTCTTTACTACTAGCACCCCCTGGGAAACATATATATATTTATAAACTGAATCTATATATAAATATATATATATAGTACCCTGTGCTATACAAAAAGGATCTTCATGACCCAGATAACCACAATGGTATGATCACTCATCTAGAGCCAGACATCCTGGAATGCAAAGTCAAGTGGGCCTTAGGAAGCATCACTATGAACAAAGACAGTGGAGGACATGGAATTCCAGTTGAGCTTTTTCAAATCCTAAAAGATGATCCTGTGAAAGTGCTACACTCAGTATGCCAGCAAATTTGGAAAACTCAGCAGTGGCCACAGGACTAGAAAAGGTGAGTTTTCAAGGTCACTTTTCATTCCAATACCAAAGAAAAGTAATGCCCCAAAATATTCAAACTACTGCACAATTGCACTCATCTCAAACACTAGCAAAGTAATGCTCAAAATTCTCCAAGCCAGGCTTCAACAATACATGAACCATGAATTTCCAGATGTTCAAGCTGGATTTAGAAAATCCAGAGGAACCAGAGATCAAATTGCCAACATCCATTGGATCATAGAAAAAGCAAGAGAATTCCAGAAAAACATCTACTTCTGCTTTATTGATTATGCCAAAGCCTTTGACTGTGTAGATCACAACAAACTGGAAAACTCTTCAAGAGATGGGAATACCAGACCACCTGACCTGCCTCCTGAGAAATCTGTATGCAGGTCACAAAGCAACAGTTAGAACCAGACATGGAACAACAGACTGGTTCCAACTTTGGAAAGGAGTACGTCAAGGCTGTATATTGTCACCCTGCATATTTAACTTCTATGCAGAGTACATCATGCAAAATGCTGGGCTGGATGAAGCACAAGCTGGAATCAAGATTGCTGGGAGAAATATCAATAACCTCAGATACACAGATGACACCACCCTTATGGCAGAAAGTGAAGAGGAACTAAAGAGCCTCTTGATGAAAGTGAAAGAGGAGACTGAAAAAGCTGGCTTAAAACTGAACATTCAGAAAACTAAGATCATGGCATCCGGTCTGATCAATTCATGCAAATAGATGGGGATACAATGGAAACAGTGAGAGATTTTATCTTCTTGGGCTCCAAAATCACTGCAGATGGTGACTGCAGCCATGAAATAAAAAGACGCTTGCTCCTTGGAAGAAAAGCTATGACCAACCTAGACGGCATATTAGAAAGCAGAGACATTACTTTGCTGACAAAAGTCCATCTAGTCAAAGCTGTGGTTTTTCCAGTAGTCATGTAGAGATGTGAGAGTTGGACTATAAAGAAAAGCTGAGAGCTGAAGAATTGATGCTTTTGAACTGTGGTGTTGGAGAAGACTCTTGAGAGTCCCTTGGACTGCAAGGAGACCCAACCAGTCCATTCTAAAGGAGATCAGTCCTGAATATTCATTGCTGAAGCTGAAACTCCAATACTTTGGCCACCTGATGCAAAAAACTGACTCATTTGAAGACTCTCATGCTGGGAAAGACTGAAGGCAGGAGGAGAAGGGGATGACAGAGGATGAGATGGTTGGATGGCATCACTGATTCAATGGACTTGAGTTTGAGCAAGCTCTGGAAGTTGGTGATGGACAGGGAGGCCTGGCATGCCGCAGTCCATGGGGTTGCAAAGAGTCGGACATGACTGAGCGACTGAACTGAACTGAAACTGAATCACTTTGCTGTACACCAAAAACTAATACAACACTGCAAAAAAAGAAAAAGAAAAAGTCACCATAAAATCAATCTGACAGATGCCAACTGTATGCACACCAGGAACTGCAGGCGTGGCTCTGTGCTCTTTGCTGCCAGCATGTCTCCCAAATGCCTGGGCCAAGTATTGCTTTGCCCTTGTCACAGTCAGGATCAGACCCTCACATCCAATCCCAGGAGACAGAGCCAGGCCTCAAGGGAACCAGGCACTGATCATTTCCCCCATGAGCCTGTTCTGCAGGAACACAGGGGAAATAAGGGGAGACAGTAAGATAAGGAGACTCTGCCTGAGTGACCCAGGGCCTGGACACAGCATTTTCCCTCTGGCCTGCAGAGGCCAGGAGGTGAGAGGGCACAGAGGTGGGGAGGGAGTCACAGAGCACTACCTTCTACCACGGCAGGGCTTCCTCTGCAGGGCTCCCACTTTCCAACCCCACAGGGCCCTCTGGCTTCCTCCCATCCTCTCCTTCACCCACCCTTCCTGAGCATCTGTAATCCATACTGGGGAAGTTTCTGCTGCTTTCTTAGCACCCAGGGGCCTTGCTCTGAATGAGGAGAAGGCCACAGAGAGAGGAAAATGCCCACGGAGAGAAGAAGACAGCTCACACCCCACTGTCCCCTGCTCTTGGCCACCTGGAGGGAGAAGCCCCAGTTGACAGCTCGGCCCCGAGGCCTCTCCTGGGACACAGCCATGACAAACCCGTTCCCCCTGGTCACACGTGCTCTACACACCAGCCCTGCCCCTGCACACTGCTCTGGCTTCCCGCTCCGTGCCCTGATTCTTGGGAGCTGCCTGATCCTTTCAGTCCCGAGTGCTCCTGGGGGACCAAGTTCCACCCTGACTCCCATGGGCTCCGGGAAGCCCAGTCCCCCGGCAGTTCCCCACTAACTTTGCCCTGTGCTGGGGACGCAGGAGGAAAGTGGGCATGACCAACACCATGAGGAAGAGGCCACTGCTCTACCGACCCGACACTCCCACCAGCCCCCTCTCCAGCCCATGTCTTCAAGCTTCACCATTATCCAGCAGTGATTCCCAAATGGTATGGTACTTCTGAATCACCTGAGGGTTTTGCTAAAATGCAGATGGCTGAGCCCCACACCTAGCATTTCAGATTCAGTAGGTCTGGGTGAGGCTTAAGAATCTGCCTTTCTAACCAGCTCCCAGGTGAACCGCTGAGAACCTCAGGCCTCAGAGTGTGGTCATAGGACCATCATCAGCACCACCTGGGAGCTTGTTAGAAACACAGAATTTAGGCTGCATCCAGACCGCTGAATAAGAACTTGGTGAAGGCTAACAAGATCCCCAGGGGATCTGTATGCACAGTAAAGTTTGAGAAATGGCTGCTTACCACTGATTCCCAAAAGAGGGCCCTCCAGCCACCTGCAGCAGAACACCTGGGACGCTTGTTTAAAATGCAGATTTCTGAGTTTACACCCATCTACTTGCTAAGGTAAACTCTCCAGCCAAGAATCTGCAATTTTCAGAAGTATCCCAGGTGATGTTCTTAAACAGTGGAGCTGAGATTCATAGCCAAGAGTTTGAAGAACACAAAAGGCAGAGGCTTCCATTTTCAAGACCCCGGGTTCCAGTCTCCCAGCAGGGCGGTGACAGTCCAGCGCTCACAGAGTAATGCTCACTAACTACTGCTCATGGACTGAGTCTGGGCAGGTAGTATATGCAGATAAGGGTGGTAGTGTCTGGCTCCCGGCTCTCCAAGCCACTGCCACGTGGGAGAATCCCCATGAGGCTCCCTGAGAAACCAAGGCCATGGTGTCCAACCTTGAAGGGTTAGCCTTGGCATCTTCCAGGGATGGAGGTCACCTCTTGAGCCTCCTCTCCCCTCCAGAACCTCGTGGCCTCTATTTCCCAGTATCTTCTCTCTGTCCCCAGCAGCTGACCCCCAGACCTCTAATGTCACACACAATCTCCTCCTGCCCATCTCTGGCCTTCCTTGTGTCTCAGTGGACTTTCTAGACCTGGGAGATGACTGGTTTGTTTTAGGAACAAACCTTTGGGGTTCCAGTCCTGCCCGGCCCACACCTCCCAGCCTGCCTTTATCACCATTTTCATGCAGCTTCAAGACACACTTGAATTTCAAAAGCCTCTCTTCCAGTTTCCTCACATGCTTGTTAAATTACTAAACTACCTATAAGCCCACTCAAGGAGGAGGTGAGAATAAAAGCACGCTCTCAAATAATGCCATATTTTTAAAGGGACAAAATTCTCCTACAACTAGCTGGCAATTCAAAGACATCTTAAGCTAACACTTGTAGCTACCCACTCCTTCCTTTCTTTCTCTAAGCCAGGGATGAGAAGAGTGGGAATTTTCGTGTTCAGAATACAGGGAGTGATTAGGCAAAAGTTCAGATTGTTTGAGAGGAGAGAGACAAACAGAAGGGAAAGTTCTAGAATGAAAAGGGCAGAGGGATAAGTGATTGACAAGCCTTCCAGAGCTGAAGAGCTCCACTTATGCACTCAGTCAGTAAATATTTATTATAAGCCCTTGGATGCATGGATGCTAAGTCACTTCAGTGGTGTCCAACTCTGTGATCCTATGGACTGTAGCCCATCCGGCTCTTCTGTCCATAGGATTCTCCAGGCAAGAATACTGGAGTGGGTTGCCAAGCCCTCCTCCAGGGGATCTTCCTAACCCAGGGATCAAACCTGCGTCTCTTATGTCTCCTGTACTGGCAGATGGGTTCTTTATGACTAGCGCCACCTGGGAAGCCCATAAGCCCTTACTAGGCAGTGAATGCAAAGCAGTCTCGCTGGGGGAGACTGGCGTGTCTCCATGGATTCTCCAGCATGGAAACCACAGATTCTCCAGCACAACAAATGAGAGCTGAGGTATAGAGGCAGCATGAAAGCAGCGCGAGGAAGGAAGAAAGGAAAGAAGAAACATCCACTCTGAATGAGGAGTTGAAGGAGGGCTCGTTGGAAGAGGATGGCCTCTGAGTTGAGATTTAGAAGATTAGCTGTATGAGGAAAAGCAGAATACTCAAGCTGGGAGCCAGCTGAGGTGTTAGATGATTAGATGAGAGAAGAGAGGAAAAGATTACTCTCAGAAATCTTCAACAGCTAGGTGATGAAATTTATTGAGATGAGTAGCATTGGAAGAGGAAATGTTTTGCAGGGGGTAAAATAAGGGCTCAGGACTGGCCAGTGTTTGAGAAGTCTGTAGGAGAGTTGAGTGTGGAGGATTGGTCCTCAGAAGAAGGAGTTGGAGATTATAGAAACACTGATGGTAAACGAAATTAGGATTGCCTGGTAGGAGAGTGCAGAGTGAGATGAGATCAAGAACAAAGACCAGGTTAAAGTCCTTAGGTTCACCAATATTCAAGGGGTGAGCAGGCCAAGGAGGCTAATAACAAAGGGCAACCAGACAGGGAGGAGGAGGACCAGAGGGCACAGGGTCGTAAAGCCAGGGGATCTTGGTGGTTGGAGATGGAAGGAGAAATGGGCAGCCAAACACTGCTGGGGGAGATGAACATCATGGGAGGGAAAGATGCCCACTGGATTCGGGGACAGGGAAGCCATTTCATTCACTGTGAAAAAGAGCCTGGTGAAGAGCAATAGCTAGGCGCATGGGGATAAGGGCTTTGTTTTTGTCTGTTTTCAGGAAGGCACATGAGATAAACAAAATTTCCTATGGATATGGACAAGTCCTACAGTAATAGTGATCCCATCCTTCACCATATAAGGTGACATGAATCTCTGGATTAGCCCAAAGACTGAACGGCAGGTGGAAAAGGGTTTGTTTTTTTAATCAAACAATCAACTTTCAGGTGAATTTCTGGAATGCAGACAATCCATTTAAAAGCTGGCGACAGCCCGTGCTTCTTCTGTAGCCCCTGCAGTTCTGAGGAATAATGTTGCCAGGGGTCCTAGAGTAGGTGTTTGATAATAACTCATCCATGAGTGGATGAATGGGGTGATCCTGAGGTCCCTCTAATCACTTCTCTATGGAATTTCAATTGTGGCCAGCTCATTCATTCCATCCACTCATTCAACAGACATTATTCAGGGGCTAGCCTGTATCAGAGCCTGGGCCAGCCAGAACTTATACCACTTCACACAGCGAACGTGCGGGAGGCACAAACAAGTCCTTCAAAACACATCCTGCTGCCACCTGAGAAGTGCAAAGCAGGCAGCTCTCCACACTCCTTGGAAAGTAAGGATCCCCAGCGTGTGTTTACTTCCATGCAAAGAGCAAAGGAAATGGGCCAGTACACGCCTCCTCTTGACTCGTCACTATCTTTCACATTTTCCCTGGTGCCTATAAGAAATCTGTCTTGATAAGATGATTCGCAGTGAGTTTAAGGAATGAGAGGGTCTTAAGAAAGTATATATTTTTGCGAAGCTGTGCTGATAGAGAACTCTGGAAATGTTTGACTAAAACATAAGGGCTGGTGTTATCCTGTCTGTGACTCCCAAGCTGATGTCTGGAGGCTGCTTTAATTTCAGGGAGCCCAGGCCCTGTAGAGACTGCTTAGAACAAACACAACATTAATGCTATGTGTTTCAGACTAACTAAAAATTACACTGAAATGGAAGGATCAAAAGTCAGACCAAAGCACTAAAAAGACAGATTTCATACTGGGTAGAAAATAGCACATACTTTTCTCCTTGCAATAAAGCCAGCTATAAGCATATATGCTGGTTGATATAATAATAACTAATGTTTATTCAACCCTAGGGCTTCCCTGGTAGCTCAGATGGTAAAAAATCTGCCTGCAATGCCGGAGACCCCAGTGCGATTCCTGGGTTGGAAAGTTCCCCTGAAGAAGGGATAGGCTACCCACTCCAGTATTCATGGGCTTCCCTGGTGGCTCAGACAGTAAGGAATCCACCTGCAGTGCAGGAGACCTGGGTTCGATCTCTGGGTTGGGAAGATCTCCTGGAGGAGGGCATGGCAACCCACTCCAGTATTCTTGCCTGGAGAATCCCCATGGACAGAAGAGCCTGGTGGGACAGTCCATGGGAACACTGAGTTGGACACAGCTAAGCAACTAAGCACAGCAAAGTACATTCAGCCCTAACCACTATGTTAAGTGTTTACTGCCTTATCCATTTATTCCTTGCAACAACCTCTGAAGGAGGAGCTCTTACAGAGCAGGAAATTAAAGCTCAGAGAAGTAACTTGATCAGGGCTATATGACCTTGGGCAAGTGGTCATATATGTGGACTGAATGTGGACTCACAGATGTAAATCCCTGGACACACACACATCATATATTGTGGATGAGGCACTAGAGGAGGTCATCAAAAGGACAGGACCACCAGGTGACCTTGAAGCCAGATCTGAGCACCTGAAGGCTTCTCAACCCCTCGCCTGTCCTTGCAAGATACACACAGCCTCCTGTTGCCATAGTGGCAGCTGCACCAAGGATGTAGCCTTGAGAGAGTAAGCTGCTGTTGAGACCATCTGGACTGTATATACGATTGAACCCCTACATAAACTTTAAGATTCCGGTGGGTCGGGTGCAGAGATCTACTCATTTTATAGCCACCTAAGACGAGCCTTATAAATAAATTTTTAAATTTATGTTTTGCTTATTAAACCTGCCATCTATCAATCTAGAGTGATATACCTCTTTCAATACTCTCCTTGCCCTCTGTATGAATACAAAGATTAATTTTCAAACCAAAAACTGGTGAGCCAGCCAGGAGACTAAAGAAATGGGCTTTAGGAAAGAGGCATCTGTGAAGGAAACCCCACACTGGCCATAAAATTCTAAGTGGGGAGGGGTGCCCTATATGTCAGATGATTGTGGACCCCTGCATGAGTATGAGTACACCCTGAAAATGCCACTGCTTTAATGCATCTGCTTGGAACACTATGCAGAGCACACTGTGGCAAAGAGAAGCGAATGGCTGCCCCAGTAAATGGCCGTTACTATGGGTAGGCCAGTGGCCATCGATGCCCAACTACAGGCTAAAGCCTAGGTTAGGGAGTTGAAAGAAGAGCAGAAATTAGAAAACAAAACAAAACAAAACATGCAACTGTCTACTATTTTGCTAGTTTGGGGGCTAGCAGATAAGGTGGGAGAAAAGTTTAGTAAATTGGAGACTTTAGTACAAGATTTTGCAAAGCCAGGAGGGCACAAGATGCCACAGATTAATATCTGAGCACGTGTGACAAAGCCTGGTTAGATACTAGAGGTAGAATCCTTGGAGAAGCTGGGATAATGAAGGGGAGGATATTACAGTAATTGACAATAAAACAGACAGAGTGCCCCCACGTAATCCAACTCCTAATACAAAGGAAATTTTAAATAGCAATTACCCTAGACTTCTGATAACAGATAAATACACCCCAAAACTCCTAGGAGCAAACTTGCACTCTTTCTCCATCCCTTGAAATTGTAAATCTTATCATGTCTTTGAAATGTAAACACCCCAAAGAACAACTAAGTCACTGCCTACAAAGACTGAAGGAAAAAAAAGGAGGAGAAAGGTTTTTTAAAATATAGACTGCTGGGCTTTCTTGGCGGTCCAGTGGTAAAGAATTTGCCTTGCAGGACCGGAGACACCAGTTCAATTCCTGGTTGGGGAAGATCTCACAACTAAGAGCAACTAAGAGAGTAACCCCTGTTCCCTGCAACTATCAGCGCAGTCAAACATAAATAAATATTTCTAAAAATAGAGTGATATAGAAGCTCCCTTGCCCAAAATCTAGTTCACAGCCTCCTTGACAGTATTCAGTTCAGTTCAGTTCAGTTCAGTCACTCAGTCGTGTCTGACTCTTTGCAACCCCATGAATTGCAGCACACCAGGCCTCCCTGTCCATCACTAACTCCCAGAGTTCACCCAAACTCATGTGCATCGAGTCAGTGATGCCATCCAACTATTTCATCCTCTGTCGTCCCTTTCTCCTCCTGCCCCCAATCCCTCCCAGCATCAGGGTCTTTTCCAATAAGTCAACTCTTCGCATGAGGTGGCCAAAGTATTGGAGTTTCAGCTTCAGCATCAGTCCTTCCTTCACCCAGGACTGGTCTCCTTTAGGATGGACTGGTTGGATCTCCTTGCAGTCCAAGGAACTCTCAAGAGTCTTCTCCAACACCACAGTTCAAAAGCATCAATTCTTCAGCGCTCAGCCTTCTTCACAGTCCAACTCTCACATCCATACATGACCACTGGAAAAACCATAGCCTTGACTAGACGGACCTTTGTTGTATTAGTCAAATATAAATCTTAAAAGTCTTCCTCACAAATATTGGATAAAAAGCTTTAACCATGTGAAGGAGAACTTAATTCATGGCTAAAGTTTTGGAATGAAAGCTATGGGGTCTCTGTATGTTTCGGTATCTGTGCATATATATGTTATGCACATGTGATGTTTTTCTATCTCTGGAAAGTATTATCAAAGTTATTTTATTAAAGAGCTCTATTTAATTGGCTTCAAGAAAAAAATAAGCTTTAATAATGGACTTATATAAAACTCAAACTCACTTTTTCTTTCATCTGCTAAAAGGAAGAAGGCTTTTTGGACTACTGGCCTGTTTGTGATATGATTAGAAATGCTTTTCTTTACCTTTTAAGTAATCTGCCTATAAAGCAAAGATTCTGTGTTTTATAAAAAATAATTTCCTGTTCTTTATCAGGTCTTGAGAAAGTGAAATCTTCTCTATTAAAAAAGCTAAGCTTATTATATATATATATATATATATATATATATATATAAAACTATGTTACTCTGCATTTGCCTTTGACGTCTTAGTTGTCACTTTGGTTAAATGGATAACTAAGTGTTGTTTCAAAATGAACTCTGACCCTACTTAATCAAGCGTTTTAAACTTTTTGATATTTTTTACAAACTTAAATTTGGGCAAAATCTTTTAAATCCCAAAATCAAATTCTAAATTAAGTCTTATTGACTTCGAAATCACTTTGGGTTTATATTAGGCTTATTCGATATGCTAAGTTACATGGAAAACAATCAAATGAGAAATGACGCTAAACTTTCTTTAGGTTTTTTTATATAAATATGTGTCATTAATATAAATGTTCCTGAAAAGGTTCTTCAAGGAGATTCACAGAGAAACTAAGATCAATTTGCCTTCATACGGTAGAGACAGCAGTGGAGCTTTCAAGCACTCCCATGAGGCACAGCACCATAATACAGGGTTGGCCAAAAAGGCCACTGGGATTTTTCCCATAAGACATTACAGAAAAACCCAAATAATCTTTTTGGCCAACCCAATATACCCGGAATGGTAACCCGAGACCCGGCCTGTTTTTCTTCCCCACATCAGTAAAATGTGCCTATTAGTGCTGACATAAGGTTAACATATGAAGACTTGCCTCTGCTGCAGGCCATTCTGCAGGCTGTACTGGAACACCTGTGAGGGAGAAGATTAGAGGTAGACATGTGGAAAATTCAAGGTCCAGGCACTGCCCTAAAGGTTGGGGGAATCATTTGGTTAAAGAAGACATTTATTGTCCCAGAAGTTGTGATTGATAAGATGCAAGCCTATTAAAACCCCTAAGAGCATGAAAAAGATGCAAGCCTTTGCAAGGATTTGGGATCTGGAGGACTTCTATTCTCCACCTGGCACAGCACTTCCACCCCTGATCTGCCTGGGAAAGAGAAGGCACATGTGGGATTGGGCATCACAGCAAGAAGCCACCTTGAGAAGGCAAAAATTCTAAAGCTCTGGACAACTCCCCAGCAGGGCTACCATTGAGTTAGATATATCTATGACTCTGGAAGGTATGTTTGGGCACTATGGCAGAGACCAGGGAAGGAGCGAGTACCCCAAGGATTTTGCCCCAGCTTTAAAAGGGGGCACAAACTTGATCCACTCCCATAGACCAACAGCTCCTAGCAATGTACATAATACTCCTCCAAGTAGAATGCCTCACATATCATGGTAATAACATCCCTTCCTATCAAGGGATAGATTGGAATATGTTCCACTGACCTACCTCTGCCATGGATCCCACTTTGACTCAATAGCATGCTTATTTGATGCAGCCCACTCTCTCTAAAAATGTAGGTGCTACTAAGCCCTGTAAAATATATATATCCTCCAAATGACCTCTATGCCTATAGCAGCCTCTATGGCCAACAGAGAATAGGTGAGTTTCCTGCTGATGCCTGGTATACAGATGCCTAGAAACAGGAATAAACCACACCACCAATAGGCTGAACTCAGAGCAGTTTGGCTGGTGATCACTCATGAGTCCAGGCTGTTAACAACCCAGGAAGCCAAGGGATGGATGATCATAAATAAACCCTTGTGGGGGCAGGATAACTGGAAAGACATTTGGGTTCATCTGCAAGAGCCTGAGGCATTTCTTAACTGCCCTCCACGCACCTGGCACTGACAGCCATAGCAACCAGGAAGTTGATGCCCTAGCTCGGGTATGAGCCCTAGCAACTGACTCTCCAGTTTATACAGCAGATTGGATACACAGAGAAGCTACCACAGCACACATTACCACACATTACCAAGGATGCAAGGCCACCCTTGAAATGACTAGTTTGATGCAGTAACAGCATGTCCTGTGTATTCAAAACTATGCCCAACTCAAGTGCCAAGGAAGTTGGGGTCGTCCACAGAATTCCCAACCATCAAGGGACTAGCACACTGATTATACTGGCCACCCCACTCTGAGACAGCATTCTAAATATGCCTTGGTTTGTGTGGACACTGCATCTGCCTTAACCCAAGCTTTTCCCTATTGTCATGCAAATCAGGCTACCATCGCCAAGGAACTCAAGAAACAGTACCACGTACAGATACCCTCATGGAACAGTGATCAGAAGTCACAGTTCAAAGGTCATGATATGCAAGACTGGACAAAAGAACACAGCATTGAATGGAGGTTTCATCTCCCCTATAACCCACAAACAACGGGATTAACAGAAAGAAAATATAAAACATTAAAGCAGCAGCTAAAATTCCTAACAAGTAAAACTATCTTGGCTGAGTAGACTAAAGTGCTCTTCCAGGATTTAATAGATTTGAATGATCAACCAGTAGAGCCTGTCGCCCCATGTGCCAGACTGGGGACACCTACCAATGCACCCAATACTATAAAGGCATGGAAATTGTAGCAAACAGCCACTGCCCCGACTCTCACCATGGATCAACATGCTATGCTGCTGAGAACACCAAGCCTCATCACACCTAGGAAAGAAGTTACCTACTGGAATTTGCAATGAGATATCCCACTGGGATGGGTAAGGTACTTGGCACCCCCAGGTAAGGGATAACTCTAGTGGGATCCTGTTGTCCTACTGCAAGCTGGATCTGTGAAAACACACTACAGCTGGAACGGAACATGCACCATCGAAAGAGGAGAGAAACTGAGGGTCTTGGTCTGGCATATCCCATTCGTGTCCACCTCCTCACACCTGTCAGTTCTGCCTCCTTCAGCAGACATGTACGGTACATACAACCAGGTCAAGTCCTAAAACTGCCAATCTCTTTCTCCTCAAGGAGGGGACACACTCTGTTTTCCACTGGTATGATCATTTGGCCATCATCTTCGTCCCCTCTATCAGCCTAGAGGACAGTATAAAGTGTCTAGAAGCCTTACAAAATTCTCTGCTGCTGCTGCTAAGTCGCTTCAGTCGTGTCCGACTCTGTGTGATCCCATAGACAGCAACCCACCAGGCTCCACGGTCCCTGGGATTCTCCAGGCAAGAACACTGGAGTGGGTTGCCATTTCCTTCTCCAATGCTTGAAAGTGAAAAGTGAAAGTGAAGTCGCTCAGTCGTGTCCGACCGTCAGCGACCCCATGGACTGCAGCCTTCCAGGCTCCTCCGTCCATGGAATTTTCCAGGCAAGAGTACTGGAGTGGGGTGCCATTGCCTTCTCCGACAAAATTCTCTGAGCAAACCTCAAATGATCTAAGCCAACAAAGTGTTTAAGCCTTCAAATAATTTAAGCCTGCCCTTAAATGAACACTGAAATGTCTACAATGAGAAAAGCTGTCCTCCAAAATAGAATTGCCTTGGACATTATATCATAAGGAGGCACCCATGCCAATATCTAAACAGAAGGTAGTGTGTTCATACCTGATGAGTTCGCCAATACATCATCACTATTAAATCACATAAAGACACAAATGAATGCCCTGAGTGACCTGACCCCAAGCCTAGGAGACTTCATAAATTAGTGATTCAGATCATACAGCTATTGGTGAGGGGGAAATTTCCCTCTCTACCCTTCTCAAGTTCTTGTGGCTGGACTAAAAATTTATACAAGACAGATTAACAGGAGAAAAAGAAATTTTAACTCATGTGCACAGAGGTCTTATAGAAGTGGGATCTAAGACGTGGACAAAGCGGGTAGTTTTTACACTTTTTAGACCAAGAAACAGTAAGTGTGTATTAGTCACTCAGTCACGTCTGACTCTTTATGATCCCATGGACTGTATCGCGCCAGGCTCCTCCATCCACGGGATTCTCCAGGCAAGAATACTGGAGTGGGTTGCCATTTCCTTCTCCAGGGAATCCTCCCTAGAGAAACAATAAATGAGGGAGGAATTGACAGAACAAAGAAATTAAGCTTTGGGTGCTTAATTAGTGAAGAATCTAAATTGTGTGGGCTTGGGGTAGTAAGTGAAAGCAATAACGAGGCATGTTTACCAGGCTTCTCAGCCCTAAATTCCCAGTCTCTGGCGATAATGGTGTCCTTTCACACTCAGGTGCACAGAGCTCACCTCTGACATGAGAGAAATTTCCTGCTTTGCAGGGAAACAGAGAGGGGTGAAATTGTCCCTCTTGTATCAACCATTTCTTAAGTAACTTAATTTCAAAATAATCAATATGCCATTGAGGCATAGTCTGAGCTCCAAAACGGCTCTTGATAACACACACACACACACACACAATGTTATTCAGTTTAGGAATCATTATCTTGATCTGTGTTTTCTCTTGCACTTGTCTAGACTGTGGCATCAGTTTTCAATGCAGCCAGACAGCCTCCCAACAAGCCCCTTCCATGCTGAGGAAAACTCTTGCTGACCACTCAGGGCACATTATGGAAAGGGGGACATACAAGATTGTAAGAGCCGGTTGTGAAGGAGGAAGTGATGGAGGAGATCAACTAGAGGGCGGGACCACCGGCTGACCCTTGAGCTGGCCCAGGGCATCAAGGCTCCTCACCCCCTCCCCTGTCCTCTGCCTGCTGCTCTTGTAGTGGGGCCTGTTCCAAGAGAGAGCAAGGTGTTACTGAGACCCTGTGGACTGAATACATGACTAACCCAGTTAAGGCCTCTATATAAACTTTTAAGATTCTCGGGGTAGGTGTGGAGATCCACTCACACCTTGTCTTCACACAGGACAGCCTTGTAAGTAAGCTCCCTGGCTTATTAGACTTGCCACCTACCAATCTGGAGTGGGCTGCCTTTTTCTTCGCTCCCTCCCTGCCCTCCATATACAGGGGCCAGTGTACGAACCAATGCATACTGAACAATCAACACAAGGCAAGAGCCGTGATGTCCACAAGACTCCTGAGAACTGTGCAGAGACTTTGTCGTGACAATCAAAACCACACATGCCTCTCAGCAGTGACTCTTTTTCCTCCCTTTGACTTTTCAGTAAAACCAGAGATGGGTCTGGAAACCACAGGTACAGTGATGATATTTTAAATAACTGCAGAGGAAGGTCTCCCAGGCAGTGTCTGTTTGACGCATGATTAACTCACTACTGAAGGTCGTATTTCCCTGAAGATCCAGGGTTTAACACCGCTACAGTCGAAAGAGGCATACAGGACAATACTGCTGAGAATGCTGGAAGAGGGGGAGGTGGAAGGAATTTTAGATTTAGCTAAATTAATTAAGGTTATTTAATGTTACTCTTTCAGTCAAAGCAACTGCTAAAAATCAATGTGGCGGCTGGAAAATCTGAGAAGTTTGGAAACTTAGGATAAAGCTTTCCAGAGTGTTCAAGGTGGTTGCCAGAGCAACCTTAGGGACCAGATACTGGAAGAGTTGAAACATTCTATTTTAAAAACAACCAGTTGTTGATCATAAAGCCAGAAATGATACAACCAAATAATAGGATACACACTGGAAAGTCTTATAAAGATGAGCATTTTCTCAAAACTGAAACTAACTCCATCTGTGAGCAATATTTTGACCCTGGAAGCAAAGAGATTTCGAAGTGACTCCTGAGAGTTTGGATGATCATCTGCTTTTTGCACAAAATATTGAAATTTAAAGCTCCTCTCTCCACTTGAACTTTCTTTCAACTCATGTCTGCATTTCAGGTTCCTCTTGCCCATCAAGTCCCATCTCACTGAAGAAGTCTCTCACATGTGCATGCATGCATTCAAACAACACTGGTTGAGCAATTTACTGAACTACTATGAGTGAGATATCCTGCCAGGTGATCCAAAGGTGAGATGACTCAGTGGCATGGTCCCGACTTTGGGGAGAGTCTAGAGGGGCAAGTCAGATAGATACATAAATACAACACAAGGCAGTGTAAGATCTGATCGTGCGACTGTAGGACCCCAAAAGTCAGTGGTTCCCAAAACTGTTGCACATCAGAATCCTATGGTAGAATGTCACAAAAATGCAGATTTCCAACCCCACTTCACAATCTGGATCTGGATATTTTTTATTTCTAAGAGGATTTTTTTAAAAAACTTTTTATTTTATATTGGAGTATAGCCAATTACCTGGCTAGCTCAGTTGGTAGAGTATGGGACTCTTAATCCCAGGGTCATGGGTTCAAGCCCCATGTTATTTTGGGGCTTCTAAGGTGGCTCAGCGGAGAAGGCAATGGCACCCCACTCCAGTACTCTTGCTTGTAAAATCCCATGGATGGAGAAGCCTGTTAGGCTGCAATCCATGGGGTCGCTAAGAGTCGGACATGACTGAGTGACTTCACTTTCACTTTTCACTTTTATGCATTGGAGAAGGAAATGGCAGCCCACTCCAGTGTTCTTGCCTGGAGAATCCCAGGGACGGGGGAGCCTGGTGGGCTGTCATCTATGGGGTCGCACAGAGTCGGACATGACTGAAGTGACTTAGCATAGCATAGCAAGGTGGCTCAGTGGTAAAGAATCAGCCTGCCAATTCAGGAGTTTTGGGTTCAATTCCTGGGTCAGAAAGATCCCCTAGAGAAGGAATCAGCAACCCACTCTAGTATTCTTGCCTGGAAAATCCCAGAGGAGCCTGGCAGGCTACAGTTCATGGGGCCAAAAAGAGTCAGACACAGCTGAGTAACTAAACAACATAACCGATTAACAATGTTCTGATAGTTCTAGGTGGACAGCAAAGGGGCCCAGTCATACATATACTGTATCTATTCTTCCCCAAACTCCCCTCCCATCTAGGCTGCCATATAATATTGAGCAGAGTTCCCTGTGCTATACAGTAGGTCCTTGTCGGTTATCCATTTTAAATATAGTAGTGTATACATGTTGTGGATCTGGGTTTTAAATGCTATGCATCTGACTCTGATGAGCAACCAGGTCTAGAAACAGCTGCTACTGGCGACAGGTGGAAGAATTTACCCTCAGCCAAAATGATAAAGATTTCACAGAAGTGGATGTGCCTTTAGAGTCTAGGGAAGATATGCACCTAAGAGGAGGGGGGTTACCTGGCTGGCCTGGGTTCAAGCTGGGGAGAAGTAGGACAACAGCCTAGAAAAGGCCCCTGAGAGGGCCAAGAAGACCAGGTGAAGGGGTCGGGACTGGAGGCAACAGGCAATGAGAAACAATCAAAGGCCTCCAAGGATGGGAGGGACACACATATGGCAATGTCAGCGGGAAAAATTTGGCTGTTATGACAGACAGATCAGTCAAAGTTGGCATCTGGTTTTAGAGAAATCTCTGATTATTAACAGTAAAGACATTAAAAAAAAAAAAAACTAAGCTGGTTGCAGTAGGAATGAAAAGAGATGAAGAAACAGTATTTAATGTCAATGTGCTGCTTTATTTCAAAACAGACTTGTTTTTAATGAGTCACGACATATTCATCTCTATAAAGCTATATTTAGTAACACCTAGGATCATGCTTCATTTATTTGTGTTTTTAGACACTTTTCTCTGGGTTTGCTCTATTTCCTACTTTGGAGAAAATGGGATTTTATCAGCCCATCAATAGAGTGCCTCCTGTGTACCAGGACAGCATAGGACCACAGCCAACTCAAGGGTGAAGAAGACGTAGCACTGGCCCCCAGGAAGACTGCGACCAGGAAAGGAGTCAGATGTGTAAATAAGACATCATTATGTAGGAAGACCACTGAAAGAGCCAGTCAGACAGAGAAGGCAGACACTTCTTTAGTGGATTATTAAAGATTTCATGGAAGAGGCCACATTTGAGTTGAAACTGAAAGACAGCATTTTAGCCCACAGAGGACATCCAAGTGATGAAACAGTGTAAGACAAGGCACAAAGAAAGGAAGTCACAGTCTTATCTATCTATGGTACTCAGCACAACCCCCAGAACATAGTAGGTACTCAATAAATGGGGAACAGATAAGTGAAAAGAAGTAGATTTCAATAAGGTTAGAAGAGGGGGTAGGAAATCAAAGAGGGTCTTAAAAGAAATGCTAAGTATTGGTCATTCATTCTCTAAAGTTGGGACCCCAAGAAGACTTTGCTTCCCTGGTGGCTCAGTTGGTAAAGAATCAGCCTGCAATGCAAGAGACTTGGGTTCGATCCCTGGGTTGGGAAGATCCCCTGGAGGGTGGCATGGCAATCCACTCCAGTATTCTTGCCTGGAGAATTCCCAAAGACAGAGGAACTTGGCAGGCTACAGTCCATGGGGTCGCAAAGAGTTGGATATGACTAAACGAAAGCAAGAAGACTTTGGATAAAAAAGTCATATATGGTAAAGATTGGCTTAGATCACTCCAACGATTATGTGCAGAGTGAACTGAGGAGCAGGGCTAGGGAGCAGACCAAAGACCAGAGGGAAAAACCCACCTAGGAGGTTACTGCAATAGTCTAGCAAAAGGAAGGAGAGCCAGAGCTCTCGAGGAAGTGGCCTGGGGAAGGAGAGTTGCAATTCATGAAGCACTTCAGAAATAGAATCCACAGACCAGTAACAGACGTGGTAGTAAACCTGAGTGGCACGAAAGCTAATCTCCCAATTAACCAAGGTGATTAACCAAAAGAGTAGGCTGTAAATCTATAGTAAGCTTATCAATTCAGTCGCTCAGTCGTGTCCAACTCTTTGCGACCCCATAGACTGCAGCACGTTAGGCCCCCCTGTCCATCACCAACTCCCAGAGTTTACTCAAACTCATGTCCATTGAGTCGGTGATGCCATCCAACCACCTCATCCTCTGTTGTCCCCTTCTCCTCCTGCCTTCAATCTTTTCAAATGAGTCAGTTCTTCGAATCAGGTGGCCAAAGTATTGGAGTTTCAGTTTCAACATCAGTCCTTCCAATGAATATTCAGGACTGATTTCCTTTAGGATGGACTGGTTGGATCTCTTTGCAGTCCAGGGGACTCTCAAAAGTCTTCTCCAACACCACAGTTCAAGAGCATCAATTCAAAAAAAAAAAAAGCATCAATTCTTTGGCGATCAGCTTTCTTTATAGTCCAACTCACACCCACACATGACTACTGGAAAAACCATAGCTTGGACTAGATGGATCATTGTTGGCAAAGTAATGTCTCTGCTTTTTAATATGCTGTCTAGATTGGTCATAACTTTTCTTCCAAGGAGCAAGCATCTTTTAATCTCATGGTGGCAGTCACCATCTGCAGTGATTTTGGAGCCCAAAAACATAAAGTCTGTCACTGTTTCCATTGTTTCCCCATCTATTTGCCATGAACTGATGGGACCAGATGTCATGATCTTAGTTTTCCAAATGTTGAGTTTTAAGCCAACTTTTTCACTCTCCTCTCACTTTCATCAAGAGGCTCTTAGTTTTTCTTTGCTTTCTGCCATAAGGGTGGTGTCATCTGCATATCTGAGGTTATCGATATTTCTCCCGGCAATCTTAATTCCAGCTTGTGCTTCTTCCAGCCAAGCGTTTCTCACGATGCACTCTGCATAGAAGTTAAATAAGCAAGGTGACAATATACAGCTTTGACGTACTCCTTTCTCTATTTGCAACCAGTCTGTTGTTCCATGTCCAGTCCTAACTATTGTTTCCTGACCTGTATACAGATTTCTCAGGAGGCAGGTCAGGTGGTCTGGTATTCTCATCTCTTTAAGAATTTCCCAGAGTTTGCTGTGGTCCACACAGTCAAAGGCTTTGGCATAGTCAATAAAGCAGAAGTAGATGTAAGTTTATGGACAGGTGACAAAAGGGAGAACTCTGAGCCTTTCAATTCCTTTCTCTGCCCCAACCCATAAAATAGGAATTCAACCAACAGTTTCCACATCTTAGGGAAGTATTAGGGAGGAAGCGTGTGGCCTGGCTTCTCTTGCTTTGGGGACTGCCTGTCCCTAAATTTCATTCATTCTTTTCCTCCACTCCTGCAAACTTGTGGTAGGTTTATGTGGCCAAGGTCTAAAGCCTGCTTAAGTGGCAACACAAGCCTTGAGCCCACCCCTCTTTGGTATTCATTACTGAAGGTGATGGAATGCTACCTTGACCATCCATGGAGCTGGATGGATAGGACACTATTTTCATCCTCATCTAGACTCATGTCTGTTCTCAATTGGTTCAACCCACAGAGGTGGACAAGTGTGATTCATTAGCACTCCTTGAGGTACAAGAAGTAGAACCAGGTAAAGATGCTCAATAGATGGCTTCAAATGCTTGCCTGGAATTCAAGAGGAAGACAGAGCAGGAGAAAAATGCACTTCCCATCTGAAGGCATCATCACTACCTCACTTCAGCTGATTGTTGCCTTAAGGGGTATGGTTCCAATACTGCCAGGTCCCTTGCAATTATTTTCCCAAAAGAAGCTGAAAATCCAGATTTTTGTATCAAATTTTCAGATTCTTAAAATATTAAAAGGGTCAACCAAAACAAATTGGCAGGCCATATATGACCCATAGACTGCTGACTGCAATTCCTAGTATAGAACAGGAAGAAAACAAGGTCAAAGGCAGAACATGAAAGAACGTCTGCATTTGGAGAGGGAAGAGGAGTCAAAAAGGAGTTAGAGATGAGTGGACACAAGACAGAAAGAAAATTAAGAGGGTCTTGTGTCAGGAAGTCAAAAAAAAGGAGTGTCTAGTAATGTCACACTATAGAAAAGTCAAGGGAATAGGAATGAAGAAGTCAATCTACTGGATTTGTGACATCATTGGTGACCTTCAGAAAATAAAGATCATGGCATCTGGTCCCATCACTTCATGGGAAATAGATGGGGAAACAGTGAAAACAGTGTCAGACTTTATTTTGGGGGGCTCCCAAATCTCTGCAGATGGTGACTGCAGCCATGAAATTAAAAGACGCTTACTCCTTGGAAGGAAAGTTATGTCCAACCTAGATAACATATTCAAAAGCGGAGACATTACTTTGCCAACAAAGGTCCGTCTAGTCAAGGCTATGGTTTTTCCTGTGGTCATGTATGGATGTGAGAGTTGGACTGTGAAGAAGGCTGAGCGCTGAAGAATTGATGCTTTTGAACCGTGGTGTTGGAGAAGACTCTTGAGAGTCCCTTGGACTGCAAGGAGATACAACCAGTCCATTCTGAAGGAGATCAGCTCTGGGATTTCTTTGGAAGGACTGATGCTAAAGCTTAAACTCCAATACTTTGGCCACCTCATGGGAAGAGTTGACTCATTGGAAAAGACTCTGATGCTGGGAGGGTTTGGGGGCGGGAGGAGAAGGGGACGACAGAGGATGAGATGGCTGGATGGCATCACTGACTCGATGGACATGAGTCTGAGTGAACTCCGGGAGTTGGTGATGGAGAGGGGGGCCTGGCGTGCTGCGATTAATGGGGTCGCAAAGAGTCTGACACGACTTAGCGACTGAACTGACTGACTGGTGACCTTCAAGATATCATTTTCAATTGAATGAAAGAAGCATCTGGCAAATTGCAAGGAATTCAGAGACAAGTAGGAATGAGGAAGTGCAAGCAGGGGTGTTGATGACTTCCCAGAATTTGGCAAGAATTGAAAGCAGAAATGTGTGGGCTGGCAATATGAAGGGTTACCAAGGTCAGTGAAATTGTTTAGAATAAGGCAGACTAGTTAAAGATGGAGGGAAAAAGAGCTGTGAGAGAGAAAGAAGGTACTCCGGAAAGAGGGAACTAGTTTGGATATGCTCCAGATTGAGTCAGAAGGAGACTGAGTCAAGGGAACCCATGGAAGCAGCAGAGAGGGGCCTGGAGGTAGAGAAGGCTCTGAGAGACAAAGATGGAAAGCAGAGCAGGAAAGAGACAGGAATCTGGCGCTGATGGGCTCCATCTACTCACGAGCGAAAGTGGTCACTGTTGAGAAACGGCAGAGCAGTTTGGACGCTGAAGGACAGTGGAGAAAGCCACTTGCACCCAATGAGGCAGTGGTGTAGGGATAAGTCAGGGGCCAGCTGCAAGCAGTGAGGACCCCCTGTAGGGAGAGGCCAGCTGGATAATGAGTCAGCAGAGGGGAACTGACGAGGTGGGACAGGCAAGTCTTTGGGGCAAGGTGTTCACGCCTGCTGCTCCTTCCTTCAGGGCTACATGGCAGGCGCTCAGAGAATACTGAAGAACAGTGTGGCCAGTCAGCTCTGTACCTGACAATCGGGGTCTCAGTTGTGCTGCTCAAAATAATGTGCATCCAGACCCCCTGGAGATCTTGTTAAAACCCAGACCAGGATCCTGTAGATCTGGGTGGGGCCTGGGAGTCTGAATGTACCACAGGCAGCTGTACCACAGCCAGCACTGCTGGACTCCCACTGCTGGTTGGCCAATTGCACAAGGAGAAAGGAGAAAAGAAAAACTGCGTCTGCGAACTTGATGGTGAACTGTCGCTTGTCCACGTCAGTAGAGGGGGTCCCTGTGATGTTCCAAAGAAGCACAGAGCCTTTATTCTAGATTGAGGAGTGGTTTTGTGATTGTTGGTTTTCATCCAACAAATCTACTCTTCTGAGTACATCTGGTTTATACTCGCATTGAAACGGACTTTTCTTTCCCAACGGACTTCTCTTTCCCATGGTCAGAAGGGAGAGATAGCCAACTGGAGTTTAGATACTGAGGTAGACAATAATATGAAGGATTATCCATCTGTGAATGATGGAAAGTCAACAGGACTTGGAAATATGAAGTGAATAAATAACCCAATGAAATAAAGGTGGGTGGAGGGGGAAAGGACTCAGGGTAAAGAGGGGACAGAGTTAGCTTTCACTCTGCCATTTTGGGGACACTGCATCTCTGTCTTTCCGCACTTTCATTTATCTTCAGGGAAGGAGCTGGACCGGAATTCACAAAGGCCCTTCCCAGCTCTAACATTCTAGGATTCTAACCCAGAAGTCTGTGACTACTGGAGTCTCAGAATTGGGTCCAACTTCCATTACCATTCACTCACTGAGCACTGACTCGGCACCCATACAGTGCAGGCACCATGCTGGGGTCTAGGGAGTTCGATCTACAACAGACTCCGTCCCTGTCCTTCAGCAGCTCATGGTCTAGTCGGGGAGAGGGACACGCAATGCTGCCTGGTAAGCCCTAGGGTAGACATCAGCCCAGGGGCTGTGGAACCCTGCAGAAGGGGCAAGACTCCAACAAAGGGAGGAAGCAAAAGGCTTCCCAGAAATGGTGACAAGAGCTGAATTTTAAAGAATGGGTAGGTTCAGCCAAAAAAAAAAAAAAAAAGGAAGAATAAGCAGGAAGAGGGAAAGTGAATGGAGCTTAGTTGGGTGTGGTTAGAGCAGGGAAGCAGGCAGCCTAAGAAGAACCACCCCCTCTGTAGAGACTTCTCCACCACCCGCTGCAGCTGCTGAAGGAGAAATCAGACACACCCCTGCCACACCCACTTCGGTGAGGCTGCATCAAGCAATTAGACCCTGAAAATCCAGCACACAAAACACAGAAAGGGCACAGGAGATGCTAGAAGAGAAAGGAAAGGAGGAGATGAGGATGCTGGGCAACCAGAGAAGGTAGTGATCACAGGGGCTGGTGACTCCAGATCAATTAAAAATAAACATCGTGGGGCAGGGCTGTGCTCTGTGCAGCAGGCTGTAAACAGCAAGCAGGGCAGCCGTCTCTGAGGACTGAGAAGCAGGAAGGGGCAGCCTCCACATAAACCTTCCTGTGGGGAAATCACCTCGCATAGTCCTCTGGTGCAAGGCTCCTCAACCCTCCTGCTGCCCATTGGAAATGTCCAGCGAACTTTAAAAAATTACCCATATTCATAGATGCTTCCAAAAAGTCAGTGTCATTAAAAAAAAAAATGGAGAGTCTCTTTCAGATTAAAGGAGAAAGTGGGAAATATGGCAACTAAATGCTGTGTGTGCTACCTGATTGGGTCCTGGATGTTTTTTAAAAACCATAAAGAACTTCTTGGGAAAAGAGAGGAAATGTGACTACAGACAACTGTTATTAATAGATAACATTATGATGACAATGGCCTTGGGTGTGATCACGGTAGTGTGGTTATGCTGGAGAGAGTATTCAGGGGTAAAATGTCATAACATGTGCAACTAAATGGTCCAGAAAAAAAAAAAAAAAAAGCTACATACCTAGGGGGCGGGGAGAACAGACACAGCAAACATGGTGAGTGATAACTTTTGGTGAAGACTACATTATAGGTATTCATTATACTACTCTTTTGGAGAAGGCAATGGCACCCCACTCCAGTACTCTCGGCTGGAAAATCCCATGGATGGAAGAGCCTGGTAGGCTGCAGTCCATGGGGTCGCTAGGAGTCGGGCACAACTGAGCGACTTCACTTTCACTTTCCACTTTCATGCATTGGAGAAGGAAATGGCAACCCACTCCAGTGTTCTTGCCTGGAGAATCCCAGGGACGGGGGGAGCCTGGTCGGCTGCCATCTATGGGGTCGCACAGAGTCGGACACGACTGAAACGACTTAGCAGCAGCAGCAGCATACTACTCTTTTAAAAAAAGTTTATTGGAGTATAGTTGCTTTACAGTGTTGCATTAGTTTCTACTGAACAGCAAAGTGAATCAGCTATACACATACCTATATCCTCTCCTTTTTGGATTTCCTTCCCGTCTAGGTCACCACAGAGCACTGAGTAGAGTTCCCTGTGCTCTACAGCAGGTCCTCATTAGTTATCTGTTCTACACATAGTATCAATAGTGTATATGTGCCAGTCCCCATCTCCCAATTCATCCCACTCCCCTTTTCCCCCTTACTACCCATGTTTGTCCTTTACATCTGTCTCTATTTCTGCTTTGTAAATAAGACCATCTATATGAATTTTTCATTATTTTACTCTTGAAACGTTCCCTTCCATTTGACATTTCTCCCTCCCCCAAGAAAAAAAAAATGTTTGTAAGTTCCTATGTAGCAAATCTCACCACTATATTGGAAACTCAGAGGGTGGGGCCAGGGCCTCAGCATTTTATGAAACGCTGTGCAGAGGGCCTTGGTTCAGGCAGGCATGAAAAGTGCTGCCCTGTTTTTTCTTGGAGCTGGAAACACCTCTGACCTCTAAAAGCCTACGCATCCCAGCAGCTGAAAGGCTTTGCCGACTGTTGGAGGTGCTAGGAGATTTGGGGGGAGCTAAGGACCAGGTAGGTGTCTGTGCACCCCACCCAGCCCTGCGCTAGGGAGGGGAGGTGCAGGGTCAAGGAGGAAGTCGGCCCCAAGACCCGCTGGGCCACAGCAGCCAGGCCACACGGGGCACTTACATGCAGTAGTGAACCTGAATGCTGAACCCTGCCTGGCAAAGAGTCTCAAACTTGACTGCGTATTATAATCACCAGGGGAGGGGGGAGGTTTTAAAAATCCTGACTCCCAGGATTTATGCCAAACCAATTAAGTCAGAATCTCTGGAGACGGAACCCAGGCATCAAAATTTCTTAAAACTCCCCAAGGATTCCAGTGTGCAGCCAAGTTTGAAAAACAGAGTACTTCGCAAACATTAGATATCACGGTTAATAATTATGTGGGCCTGACAAAGGCGGTGGCCAGCTACAGGACTCTACCAGCCCCAGCATCGGCCATGGGCTGGGTCAGCACCCCGCGGGCATTTCAGCAGAACTAGGTAAGCACCAGGCACACCCACACCCCAGCCCCCTGCCAAACACACACACACCGCTTGTGTATAAAACACCCAAGTCACTGCTGCTCTGAAGCTCCCTACGGCAGCCCATGGGGCATTCTACCCATTCTGACTCAAGGTGAGCAGTGAATGGCAGTGAAGAGCTGTGTGCCAATCAGGCCACGAAAGGCTGAAGTTGGAGAGCCTTGGCTTTTGCCGGTGGTCGAGTGAGGCCTTGGGCTGCTGTTCTGGAGGCAGCCGTGTGGGTTGCGCCGGTACACATACTGCAGGGGATAAGGGGTGGGATGCAGGTGGAAGAACGGAAGGTCTTAGACTGCGGGATGAAAATGACATCACCTACGTAGCAGGAGGGCAGCACATCCTCGCTTTTCTGGCCCTGAAAGAGAAGTGATGCACAGCCCCTTCTCTCCCAGAGACAGCGTTCCAAATCGGCATGAGCTGGAAGGCTCTCAAAGGTCCTGAAGGCTCTCCAGAGGGGACATGCTGCAAGCGCTAACGTCAGCCCTTCCAACCAGTGTGTTTCTGTGGGACCAGGGCAGTGACTAGAAGGAGGCTGCTGGGGGAAGGATATTACCTGCAGCTTCTGGTGAAAACTCCCCTGACCTGTGAGGAGAGGGCCTTGAGGAGAGAGGAAGGGATGAGGGGAGAGACAGGGACGTGAGAGGGAAGAAAGGACCCTGGAGTCTGCAAGGATCGCTCTCAGAAGCCCTCCACCCTGGTGGAACATGAGAAGCCCCTGGGCAGCTCTGGCAAACACCACTGCCCGTGCCCCCTTGGCTAATTAAGTGAGACACTCTTATGGGTGGACCTGGAATTTAAAAGCTCTCCAGGAGACTTCAATGTGCTGCCCAGACTGAGAAGCTCAGGTCTGTGAGAACAACTTCCTGACCACAACCTTTTTGGGAAAGTAATCCAGCAAAATTTTAAGAGTACAAATTCATATCCTTTTTAACCTGATAATCTCACTCCTGCGATATAAACACACAAAGGTGTTTATTGCAGAGTTACTGATATAGGCCAAATCAACAAAACTGAAAAGAGACAGAAAGTCCACAAATATGGACATGACTGAACAAACTGGGTGGACTGTGGTAAAGAATCCGCCTGCAATGCAGGAGATCCCAGTTAGATTCCTGGGTTGGGAAGATCCGCTGGAGAAGGGATAGGCTACCCCACGCCAGTATTCTTGGGCTTCCCTTGTGGCTCAGCTGGTAAAGATCTGCCCACAATGCAGGAGACCTGGGTTCAATTCCTGGGTTGGGAAGATCCCCTGGAGAAGGGAGAGGCTATCCACTCCAGCTGGCCTGGAGAATTCCATGGACTGTATAGTCCATAGGGTTGCAAAGAGTCAGACATGACTAAGTGACTTGCACTTTCACTGTGGAATACTATGAGAGTTTGTGATTATTCTTAAAACAGTTAGATCTATAGACTCTACTGATCTAGAGAGTTGTCCATAATAAAATGGTATGTGGGGGAAAAAGTTACAGAAAAAATCTTTTTCAATTATTGGGGAAAAAAGGCAAAAGGCCAACTCTGAGTGAATGTACACATATGTGTGTGTGTGTGCTTATGTGCTTTTGTCTGTGTTTGTGCATGGACGTAGGAGCAGAGACCCAAGCTTTTAACATTAGTTATGTCAGAGAGTCAGGAATAGAGAGGAGTTGGGAGCTTATTAATATTTACTTCGAATTAACTGAGCATCATTTTCTAGTTAAAACAAGGAGATACGACATCTACAATTAAAATCATCAATGAAGAAAACCCACAGAGTATCTGACTCTTTCAGGATCCTGTAGCCCGCCAGACTCCTCTGTAAGTAAGGTAAGATTACTGGAGTGGGCTGCCATTTCCTTCTCCAGGGCATGTTCTCGACTCAGGGATTGAACTGGAGTCTCCTGCACTGGCAGGTGGATTCTTTACCACTGAGCCCAGGGGAAAGATGACCTAGATTCAAGTCCTGGCTTTGCATGTCCTAGCTTCAGTTCCTTAATCCCTCTGCCCTCAATATGCTCACTGGCAAAAGGGGACCAAAGTGATGCCTACATCAGAATGGCACCCACATCAGAGATGAGCATTAAGTGAGATGACCAGGCAAGCGCTTTGCACGACGACATCTGGCATATTCTAGGCCACATACAGTAATTTAATAAACATTGTTGTCATGGAAAAAATTGTCCCTAAGTCACTAAAGACCAATCTTCAAAGTCTAGGTAAGCTCACCTCCTCCAGCAAAGAAAAAACCCAAGCCCCCTTGTCACTCTCTGCTTTGCTTCAACCTTCCCTAGAGCTGTGCATATAGTGACTTTTGTGTGCAGCCTGCACTACGGGTGGGCAGTGTTCTTTATGACTTCCTCCAGCTCTGGAACGGGTCACACTGTCCTGCTACCCAGTGACAGCCTCTGGGCAGGGAAGTGCCTGGGATCTCCTGGGAAAAGATGTCCTACAAACAAAAAATAGCTACAATAATTATAAAACTTCAGCCATCCTCAGTAACTGGCCCTTCTGTAAATGCTCACAGTGCATACATGGATTTGGTCCTGACCCTGGGCCCGCTGAGGAGAAAGGAGCCAAAGCTAATTAGAATGATGAACGACCCCAGCCTTGTCCAGCGTGTGCTGAGTCAACTCTCTACGCTTGGATGACTGGCTCCACACGCACCTCCCTGCAACGGGTGTGACAGTTCGAAGAGGCCAGGCCCTGTTCTTTCTGTTTGGGGCATCTCTCCTGGACAATGATAGGAGCACTTCTTCACAGGCTTTGCTCAGAACAAGCTTGCTTTTTATTCTGATAAACACCCAATAAAATCCAACAGAAAGAATCAGTCTTGCCCTCTCTTTCCCTGGATAACACTTGTGCGTGATAAGAAAACACTCCAGAAATCTAAACCCAGGGGCTTACCTTTCACTCTGCTATTTGTCAAGGAGCAGAATTCAAGGGAAGGCCAAACACTGCTCCTAACCAAGGGAATGTCGCTGCCATAAAAACTCTTTCCTGGTACCCATATGGATCCTGTGACAGGTTGAATTGTGTTTCCCCCCAAAATTCGTATGTTAAAGTCCTAACTCCCAGTAATCAGATCAGAATGTGACTGGATTTGGGGAGGTAAGTCTTTAAATCAATGGGTGTGTGTACGTGTGTGTGCTCACTTGCTCAGTTGTGTCCAACTCTTTGGGATCGCATGGACTGTAGCCTGCCAGGTTCCTCTGTCCACGGAATTTCCCAGGCAAGAATACTGGGGCAGGTTGCCATTTCCTCCTCCAGGGGATCTTCCCTACTCAGGGATTGAACCCACATCTCCTATGTCTCCTGCATTGGAAAGTAGATTCGTTACTACTGAGCCATCCAGGAAGCCATAGTTAAGGTTAAATCAGGTCACAACAGTGGACCCTGTTCCAATATGATTGGTATCCTTACAAGAAGAAGGCATTAGGACATAGACACACAGGGCGATGACCAGGTGGGGACGCAAAAAGAAGTCAAGCCAAGGAGACAGGCCTCAGGAGAAGCCCACCCCGTTAACACCTTTGCCTCTTTCTTGTAGTCAGACTGGAGAAAGGCAGGGCACACACATGCTTGTGGCTGACAGGGGATCGCCTGAACGGATAAATGCCAGTGGTCAGAGGGCGGTATCCAAGTGTGCTCTGCAAATTCCATGCATGGAACTGTCCTGGGGAAGGCAGAGAAACATGCTTTTAATCCCTAGTGCATGGAGACATAAAAACTACTAGAAAGGGCAGGCGTTTGAAAGTAGAGCTGGATTTGAATCCAGACCCAGCACTCTCCACCTGAGTGATGTAAGCCCTCTGGCCTCAGGTCCCCATTGCCACCTCACAGAGTTGTTGAATAAATCCAAGAATAAACCCAAGACTGTGGGTAAAGTACAGAGCATATCCAGCCATTCTGCCAGCAAAGAATTACTGAAAAGGTGCTGTTTTCTAGGTCAGGTGTTAAGCAGGGAACAAGAAACAAGGGCCCCGCCCTCACCAACATTATAGTTGACTAAGGAAAACAAACATTTTACAAAGAATCGTCCTTCTGACTTTGCCCTCCCACACTGCATTCCTTTCACGTTCACAATATTGGGGCTCGAAGTATTTCATCAATAACTGAATAACTTAAATGTCAAATACTCCAAAACAATCCAATGTCCCTCATTTTTGGTTTTTATTAACAGTTGGCATCAACACTATCAAAAGGCATTTGAAGTAGCACAGTTATACGTTTGTGTGATGGTTAATACAAAGAGGATTATACAGACCCTCACAGGAGAGGCGTTGTTGGATATTTCATCAGTCCATCCTGCTGACGTCATCTGAACAGTGTATATATTCCCGAGAGCGGGGATCTTGCTTAAGTGGCCCCCTTATTCAGTCCCTACCAGGACACCAGTGATACCACTTTATGCTGATGCGCTGAGTGGTAAGGGCAGTGATGTCACCATGAGAAAGGCCACAATAGCAGAGCTGTTTTTGCCGTGTGTTGCCCGCCCACCTCCCTGTGCTATAATCGGGGACCACTGTCTTCCAGAATTTCATCACTGCTCAGACCATGTGGCAGACACAGAAAGGGAACACCATGGCTTTTCTGTCCCTTTGTAATAATGGCTCTTTGCATTTGTATAGCACATTTACCGTATTCAGTGCATCTTCTTGTCTATTGGCTGGTCTTATCCTAATGAAACAAAACCCCATGTGTTTTGTAATTGTCTGTGCCGTAGAGACAGCTTACGAATCAGTCAGTGAAATTGTGCTGGAGGAGGCCCGATGCCCCAAATCTCTTAAAGAATAACAAATCCCACAGAAGTTGCGAATGGAGCCAGCATGATAATGCAGCAATACAGCTATTCCGTGGGGAGCAGATGCATCTGGAGCATGGGAATCAATTCAGCACAAGCCGGGGAGCCCAGAGGAGTTCTCTTCTGAGTCTCAGGGCTCTCCCTGTGGGCCCTGCCTGGGCGGAGGCTGGTACCCGGTTCTAACTGTAGGGAGAGACAGAGACTGGACAGCAACCACAGGGAATCAGAGACCCTTAGGATTTGGTAACACTGGCACATTTTGTGGCCCAGAAACGTGACCCAGAAATGTTTATTGCTTTTTCAGCAGTTTGGAAAGGGCAAGAATGAGTATCTGGAAGGGTGAGCATTTCGGGGGCTGAAAACCAGAATTTTCACTTATCGCATTTTGCAAAAGGCAGCAGCTAGAAGCAAAGCTCACACGGAGAAATGCCTGTTACTTGCAAGGCATCTCCCACTGGGTTGAGCATCTCCCAGGAAGCAGGAAGTTAGGCCCTCACTCCTTTAGTCCACCTGGGCACCTGCTGGTAAATTATTGCTTTTACTCTGGTACCATTTAGAAAATTACGGCTCTCTAAATCATACTCTGGGGGACCAAGCAAGAGAAAATGCCTCCTCACCTGCATTGCTGAAGCCTGGTCTACCCTTCAACTCAGTGATCTGCAGCCTTGCTACACATTAGAATCACCTAGGGAGCTTTTTCAACACCCCCTCCACCCCTGCCAATGCCCAGGCTGCATTCCAGAACACTGAAACAGAAACGCTGGGGGTGGGATCCAGGAACAGTACTTTTTAAGCTCCCCAGGTGATTCCAGCGTGCAGCCAAGGTTGAGAACCAGCCCGCTAATCATCAGGTTGGCCAATAAGTTCGTTTGGGTTTCCTAGCCAATATAATGGAAAAACCTGAACAAACTTTTTGGCCAACCCAAAACATCCATTCTTGTGCTCAGTGGGATGCTCTGACAAGACAAAGCCTGTCACACCTGCCACAGACCTTTCTTTGGTCTCCTTCACTTGCCTTAATCCTGTGCTCAGCAGTGATAATTCTACTGCATACATTAAGAAAATAATAATCCAAGCCATTGTGTGGTTGCTGGGCTCATGCTCACTAATCCATTTAGCTAATTAACATGAATCAGACACCATGCTAGGCAACGCAGCAGACACAAAAATTAGGAGGACATGATCCCTGCCTTCAAGAATCAACCGTGGAAGACAAGGTGTATGAGTGACTGTAATGCGAGGCATTGTGAGATCAGAGGTTTCAGACTCAGGCAGGAAATCAGAGAAAAATTGAGCTGGACTGATGTCTTCACAAGCGACACATCTCACAGATACACACACGCACAAACACTCATCAGCACATAACACAGGACTCCGTATGCAGCAGGTCTAAATGAATTCCTTGAATGAATGAAGAAATTCAGATTGCTCTCACTGGCGCTCATCAAGGCCAATACCCAGGACTCCCTGGCTCCTTTCTCTACCCCCACCATGTCCAGGCTCCTCTAGGTACCACCAGACGTCACCTCAACCTCTAATGCTGAGTCTCTCTGCCCCCGTCCCCAGTCCCCACCTCACACTGCCCTTGGAGTTCCAGGGTGCCGGACACTGGCTGAGTGCCCTGCACTGGCCACTCTGCTGACTGAATTTCTCCCAGAGACCAAGGCAGCTATCCTCCAGCATCCGTTCCCCCTGCTCTCTGAAATAAAATCCCTGATCTGGAGCTAAGCATATAGCCCGCCCCCAACCTGCCCCCCGCTAAGCATATAGCCCGCCCCCAACCTGTTAGAAAAGACCGGATACGGCCATTTGCCTGCGACCTGGCTGGTGAATTCAGTGGAAGTGATGTGCACAGCTTCCAGGTCATGCCCTTCTCTGAAGCGGCCCTTTTCCTGTTACCCACCCACACTGCTGCTTGAAATGACATCATGGTGTGATGCCCTCGTGAACCACATGGACAAGACAATGCCCTAGTGATGGCAGAGCTCCGAAGGCAGGAGGAGCCTGGGTCCCCAGACACCTCTGTGAGGCACGGTCCTCTCCCATCCCACCCTCAGCCCAGACGAGCTCCTCTCAGACAGAGCGGGCTCCCTTGTATCTTTTACTCACAGTCAGATCTGTAAGCTGCTTACCTGCCTCCATCACATCCTAAAGTACCTGGAGTTTCTTTGTATATTAAACAAAGGAGAAGGTGTGGCAGAAAACCAAATGACCTCTATCAGTACGGTCAATGACTTGTGACTTCTCATAGCAGAACTACTGAGAATCCATAAGTCTGCTTAGGTCAGCCTTCGAGAATCTGCTTTGCGGATGAATTAAAGAAGTTGACTAACCTCTTTTTTCTGGTCTACGTGGCCCATGGAGACTACAGGGGAAACTAAGTGATGGTCATTCTTGGTGAGTGACTCATAGAGACTGATTCCTGGGGTCAACAGAAGCTCTGTAAAAGGTGAGCAAGGTTACCAGCTCCCATAGACCAAGACAGCAAAATGCAAAGGGAGTGGAACCATGGGCTCTGGAACCAGACCCGTGAGCTAGCTGACCTTGCCATCAATCTACCATATTTCTGAAGGGAAGGAATAAGATATCACTTTACCTGTTAGAATGACTAGCATCAAAAAAGATGAGATAGCAAATGTTAGAGGATGTGGAGAAAAGGGAACCCTTGTGCACTGTTGGTGGGATTGTCAACTGGCGCATCTACAATGAAAAACAGTCTGGAGGTTTCTCAAAAAGTTAAAAATGCAGCTATCACATAAGTGAGCTCCAGCAATTCTACTTCTGGGTATGTATCCAAAAGGAAATAAAAACACTATGTTAAAGAGATACCTGCACCCCCATGTTCAGCATTTTTAACAATAGCCAAGACATGGAAACAACCAGAATGTCCACTGACAGATGAACAGATAAAGCACTTGCAGTATATATGTTTATATGTCTAGTCGCTCAGTCATGTCTGACTCTTTGCAACCCCATGGACTCTAGCCCACCAGGCTCCTCTGTCCATGCGGATTTTCCAGGCAAGAATATTGGAAAGGGTTGCCATGCCCTCCTCCAGGATATATGTTTATAATGGAATATTCAGTTCAATTCAGTTCAGTCACTCACTCGTGTCTGATTCTTTGTGACCCCATGGACTGCAGCACACCAGCCCTCCCTGTCCATCACCAACTCCCAGAGTTTACCCAAACGTCTGTCCATTGAGTTGGTGATGCCATCCAGCCATCTCATCCTCTGTCATCCCCTTCTCCTTCTGCCCTCAATCTTTCCCAGCATCAGAGTCTTTTCAAATGAGTCAGCTCTTTGCATAAGGTGGCCAAAGTATTGGAGTTTCAGCTTCAACATCAGTCCTTCCAGTGAACACCCAGGACTGATCTCCTTTAGGATGCACTGGGTGGATCTCCTTGCAGTCCAAGAGACTCTCAAGAGTCTATTCCAACAACACATTTATTCAACCACAAAAAGAAGGAAATTCTGCCACTTGTGACAACATGATGGAACTTGAGGGCATTGTGCTAAGTGAAATAAGTCAAACAGAGAAAGATAAATACTGTATGATCTCATTTTCATGTGTAATCGAAAAACAAACAGTAAGAACAACAACAAAAAACTAATAAAAAGAGATCAGATTTTTGATTATCAGAAGAATGAGAGTGACTTTGATAAAAGTGATCAAAAAAGTATAAACTTCCAGTTTATAAGATAATTAAGTAGTAGGGATGTGATCGGAGAAGGCAATGGCACCCCACTCCAGTACTCTTGCCTGGAAAATTCCATGGACGGAGGAGCCTGGTAGGCTGCAGTCCATGGGGTCGCTAAGAGTCTGACACGACTGAGCGACTTCACTTTCACTTTTCACTTTCATGCATTGGAGAAGGAAATAGCAACCCACTCCAGTGTTCTTGCCTGGAGAATCCCAGGGATGAGAGAACCTGGTGGGCTGCTGTCTATGGGGTCACACAGAGTTGGACATGACTGAAGCGACTTAGCAGCAGCAGCAGCAAGGACGTGATGGCATTTATGGCACCATTTGGGCTTCCCTGGTGGCAGAGACAGTAAAAAATCTGCCTGCAATGCGAGAGATCCAGTTCCACCCCTGAGTTGGTAAGATTCCCTGGAGGAGGGAATAGCTACCTACTCCAGTATTGGAGAATTCCATGGACAGAGGAGCCTGGTGAGCTACAGTCCATAATGTTACAACGAGGTCAACATGATTGACTGACTAACACTTTTCACTGTCATGGTACCAATTAATGGCCTCCCTGGATCCAAGCTCATTGCCTTGGAACTCTGTAGTCCCTTCCACTGTGACCCTGGGCTTGGACATGTGACTTGCTTTAGCCAATAATAAGACACTAGAAGATTTGATGCGGGCTTCCCAGGTGGCTCAGAGGTAAATAATCCACCTGCCAATGCAGGAGACACAGGAGACATGGGTTTGATTCCTGGGGTCAGGAAGATCCCTTGGAAAAGGAAATGGCAACCTGCTCCAGTGTTCTTGCCTGGAAAATCCCATGGGCAGAGGAGCCTAGCAGACTGCAGTCCATGCAGTCAAAAGAGTTGAACACAACTGAGCACAGGATTTGATGAAAACCAAAGCTTGAAAAAACGCTTGTGTGTTTCCACTTCTCTTGCTTCTCTATGACACCACAAGAATAAGTCTGGAATAGTCTCTGGAAAATGAGATGGGCCACCCCAGCTGAGGGCATCCTAGATTAGCTTACAGCCTGCTGACTGCAGGCAGATATATGAATGAGGCCCAGCCAAGACCAGAAGAATACCTTCTTCTCTCCACAAGCCCAGCCAAGATCAGTGGAACTACCAGATCACTCAAGGACTTACAAAAAATATAAATCATGGTTGACATGAGCAGCTATCATCGTGGCAATGGAGACCTAATAAGGACAGGGCCAACCAGCTCCCCCAGATTAAAGTGAGAAGCCAGGGCCCGTGTGGGAAGCCTGGTGTGCTGCAGTCCATGAGGTTGCAAAGAGGCAGACACAACTTAGCAACTGAACAACAACAAGAGTGTGTAAGGCGGCTGTCGTGAAGTCCTTGGTTTCTCCAGCTGCGGGCTTGGGAGTGGAGTGAAATGAGGACAGAGCTCTTCCTCCAGCTTCTGGTTCAGCAACCCTGTGACAGCACCATTATCTACACAGTGAGTAAAATGTCCCCCCTTTCCCTTTGACTAACAAGGAGTCTGCCACAGAAGGCATCTGAAAATAAATTATACATGAGACACAGTTTCTGAACTAGTTGCAAGTTCTGTTCCAGGATATTTTTACTTTTCTTCAAACATTCCCTCCAGGGGTGAACAATCCCACCAAGAAATTAAATAGAATTAGAAAAGAGCCTTAAAGAGATCCGCTTGGCCCCATCACGGTGAACTAAGCATATGATAGGGTCCCTGAGGCCCTCTGGAGCTTTGGTATTTGTATCTTCCCTTTAAAATAGCTGAGCAGTATTGCTGTAGTGGTGGTCCTTAAGGAGTGTGTTTCAAAGAGAACTGACAATTCCTCCTTCAGTGTGGAGACTGAAACTGTGGACTGTGTCCAAACAGACTTGCCTTCAAATCCCAGTTCTACCAACTTATGACCTAAAACACTCCAGGAAACATGTACTGAAACTCTCTGAGCCTGATTTTCTCACCTGTTAACTGGGGCTGTTAATCGTGGCTACTTCATAGAATTGTTGTGAGGATTAAGAGAGTCAATCCTTTTAAAGGCACACAGTAGTCATTCAAGAAAGGTAAGCAGTATTGTCACATCTTGGACATTCCCCAAGCCACAGAGAATTCTCATCTGGAAAACTTCTGAGCCAAGGATGGTCTCTCCAAGGCAATCCACTCAACTGCCTCTGAGTTTCTGCATCCCTTTTCTCAGTAGTATGTCTCTCCATGAAAATACACCATTCCCTCCAGAGCCCTGCAGGAAGAAATACATTAACAGCTAAAAAGACTGGAAATCAAGCGAATCCCTTTGGCAGGGAGTGCCAGTGATTACAGACAAGGCATCACCTTTGCCCTTCTTCCACATAGTTAATGAATGACAAATTTTGTGCTCCAAAGTGACATGAGTCTTTCTCCAAGTTCTGGTATATAAACGCATTTAGTAGCCTCCTCTTAGGTCAAAGAAATTGGGACAGAGTTTGAAAGTGTCTATTTATAAATTTGTAGAGTCAGCAAATGGCTGATCTCTGCCACAGAATGAAATCTCTTAAAAAATAAAAAGATTCCCCACCACCACCTTATAAAAATGGGAGATGCTTATAGTAGTATCAGCTAGGTATTGTCATAATAATGCTGCATAACAAATCACTCCAAAATTCAGTGGCTTAAAACAACATTTATATTTGTTCATGTATCTAGAGGTTGACTGGGTGTCACGTCACCTAGTTGGTTTGGCTCTGGGCTACAGGTAGGCTCAGGGCTGTATCTCATGCCTCCCATGCTCCTTGCACCAGTGGGCTGGCCTTGGTGATGTCAGAAGTGCAAGAAAGGAAGAAGAAATGTCCAGTTACTCTTAATGTCTCAGTACACACTCACAAGTCCTCTCTCATTCCAGTGAACACATCCTGTCACATGGCTGAACCCCACATCAGCAGGGAGGGGAAATCTACTCTGCTTCCAGCAGGAAGAACTGCAAAATCATCTGCAAAGGACGCAGGCAGGGCCAGCTTCAGGACGTGCCACCCATGCAGATGCACCTGGGCCCTACCCTCAGGAGGGCCCCACCTTTGGCTGAACGCTCTGCTGTCAGCTGTGTAAGATTACTAATAAATTTTTGTCATGGATCCCTAAATTTTCATTTTTCCTGGGCCCTGCCAATTATAGAGCCAGACTTGAATATGGGGGAGGATAAAGAATTTGGAACAATAATGGAATCTTCCTACTTAACAAACTGACTTTGGACTACAGAAGTGTCAAATTAATTTCCCAACTCCTCCAAGATCCTGCATTCAGCACCACGTGGAAGAATTTCTGCAGTGAACCCAGGTTCACACCATTCGGCTTCAGGTCACACCATGATGCCCTCCCTAAGACAGAGGTGTGGTTCTGACAAGCATGGAACAGGGAGGGGCCCAAGTGGTCATCAGTTGTTACACTTGGGGCCTTACCACCACTTGTTCTTTCCAGAATTAAACTTGGAGCACCTGGCCCCCTGCACCAGACTGGTTATACTTCCCCAGTGAACTGAACCGGAGAAGGCAATGGCACCCCACTCCAGTACTCTTGCCTGGAAAATCCCATGGACAGAGGAGCCTGGTAGGCTCCAGTCCATGGGGTCGCTAAGAGTCGGGCATGACTGAGCGACTTCACTTTCACTTTTCACTTTCATGCATTGGAGAAGGAAATGGCAACCCACTCCAGTATTCTTGCCTGGAATCCCAGGGACAGAGAAGCCTAGTGGGCTGCTGTCTATGGGGTCGCACAGAGTCAGACACGACTGAAGTGACTTAGCAGCAGCAGTAGCAGCAGTGAACTCAACACCCCCACCTACTCCCAACCCCCCTGCCCCACTTATCCTCTTTTTTCACATCCCACTGTGACTGCTCAATGGAAAGAGTAAAATTATCCATCTGTGAGAGCTTTTCACATCCACCACAGTCAGAAAACCTGCAGAGAGACTAGACACAGTCTTGGGGAAATCAGGGGTGTGAAACGGAGAATCAAAGGTTTGTCAAACCAAAGGGACATCCCAAAGCCTCTCAGGCAGGTTCAGTCTAACTCAAAACCATCCCAGACATCAGGCTAACTTCATCTGAGGGAGGTGAACATTTCTTAGTCCCTGAGATGAACAACCCCAAGGTTAGATGACAGCTGCTTATGAACGAAGTTTCTCTTCATTCTATGCCACTCTCAGGCTCTCATTTAAGTTCATTTCCTCTAACCAGTCCCTGAACTTGGAGATGCAACAGGAGGCCCCTAGTCAACCTCCCCCACACGAGAACCCTTCCTGAGAAGAGCCGTCTAACCAATCTCTGCTCTCCATATTCCACCCGGCTCTCTACACTTGACAGTGACCCTCAGAGGGACTACACGCCTGGTGGGGAGGGCAAGTGGCTCTTGGCACGAGAAGATGAATCATAAGCACAAATTGACACAAGAATCCTGCAGTTCAGACAATTACCCAAAGAACACAGTTTCTGATAATTATAGAGCTAAAAATGGATCCACTCTGAAAATTCCTTCCTTTCTCCCGAGAAAGCTGAGGAGGTGGTTTAACAACAATCAACTGCTGAGATACATCACAGTCCGGGGTACTTAAGAGACGAGTTCCAAGAAATTTCTTGGAAGGTACAGTTCCCAGAAGGTGGTGGTGCTAAAGAAACCCATTCACCCTCCCCACCTCCCCCAGCACGTCCTCACAGCTGGGGAATCTGAACTTGGAAGCCCATTCAGAATAGGAGGGAGGAGGCAGGCCTTCTTGCCCCGTGACTCCGCTTAAATGGCAAGTGACCCTCACCCCTACAAAATGTGAGGGGCTGTGGCCAGTCCCGGGTTACTTCAGCACCGTGGGTATGCTTGGGGATGTTATAAGAAGTTTTAGGCAGCAGCTAAGGGTCAGGATAATAAGAGTAACATTTAGTATGTGCTGAGTATTTATGAGCTAGACGCACATGTATCATCTCATTTAATTCTCACAACTCCATGAGGAGGGTGATGAACTTATCACCCCCACTTCAGAGTCACACTGGGGGTGACACAGAGAATCCAGGTACAGGCGGGAAGTATCAGAAGCCTGCACACTTTGCCACCGCCCTACATCATGTGCCCAGTGCCTGTCCAGAACAGGTAGAGAGAATTTATTTGTAAGGTTAAATATAGACTACAAAGAGGGGAGAGGACAGAAATACAGAGGAAAGGAAGGGGATAGAACTTGGAGCTTAGAGACCTTCTGTGTCAATAATGAATACAGTAAAGAGTTAAATTCGATTTTAAAATACAAACCTGATGTAAGTAGCAAATGTGGTAAGATTTAAGTTTTGTGCTCTGTCATGGACACTGCTGAAACGAAGAAATGAAAAGACTATTACAGGATCTAAACAAGCTTCAGAGCTTTTGCACAGCAAAGGAAACCAGCAACAAAATGAAAAGACGACCTATGGAATGGGAGGAAATATGGGCAAATGATATGAACTACAAGGGATTAATGTCCAGAATATACAAACAGCTCACACTACGCAGTAGCAAAAAAAAAAAGTTTAAAAATGGGCAGAAGACCGAAATAGGCATTCTTCCAAAGAAGACATACAGATAGCCAACAGGAACATGAAAAAGTGTTCAACATCACTAATTATTAGAGAAATGCAATCAAAGACACAATGAGATATCACCTTGCATCTGTCAGGTTAACCATCATCAAAAACAGAAATTTCCTACCCTGTTTGGTGGGAATGTAAATTGGTATAGTCACTATGGAGAACAGTAAGGAAGTTCCTTAAAAAACTAAAAATAGAGTTACCATATGATCCAGCAATCCCACCCTTGGGCATATCTCTGGAGAAAACCATACTTTGAAAAGATACATGCACCCCAATGCTCTCTGCAGCACTATTTACAATGACCGAGACATGGAAGCAACCTAAACGCCCACTGACAGAGGAAAGGATATACAAAGAAGGGGTGTGTGTGTGTGTGTGTGTGTGTGTGTATATACACACCATGGAATATTACTCAGCCATAAAAAAGGATGAAATAATGTTATTTGCAGCACATGGATGGACCTAGAGATTATCATACTAAGTGAAGGAACTCAGAGAGATAAAGACAAATATCATATGATATAATTTATACGTGGAATCTAAAAAAATGATACAAATGAACTTTCTAAGTCTCAGAAAACAGATTTAGAAAACAAATTTATGGTTACCAAAGGGGAAAGGGGGAAGGAATAAATTAGGAGCTTGGGATTAACATATATATGCTACAGTATTTAAAATAGATAACCAACAAGGGCCTACTATATAGCACAGGGAACTCTACTCAATATTCCGTAATAATCTAAATGGGAAAATAGCTTGAAAAAGAATAGATACATGTATATTCAGTACATTCAGTTATATATATATATAACTGAATCACTCTGTTGTATACCGGAAACTAATACATTATAAATCAACTGTTTACTGAGCATGCCTGCTCAGTCGTGCCTGACTGTTTGTGACACTATGGACTGTAGCCCACCAGGCTCCTCTGTCCATGGGATTTCCCGGGCAAGAATACTGGAGTAGATTGCCATTTCCTCCTCCAGGGAATCTTTCCAACTCAAGGTCTGAACCCACGTCTCCTGCATCTTCTGCACTGGCAGGTGGATTCTTTACCACTGAGCTACCTGGGAAGCCCCCCAAATCAATTACATGCCAATATAAACTATTTTTAAATACAATTTCTCTAAAAGAAGCCACAATGAGTTATCACCGCATACCTGTTAGAAAAGTTATCATTAAAAAGTCTATAAGTAATAAATGCTGGAGATGGTAAAAGGAAGAAAAGGGAATCTTCCTACACTGTTGGTGGGAATATGTAAATTGGTGCAGCCACAATGGACAACAGTATGGAGGTTCCTTAAAAAACTAAAAATAGAGCTATCATGTGATCCAGCAACCCAACTCCTAGGTATATAACCAGGAAAAATGAAAACTCGAATTCAAAATGATACAGGTACCCTAATGTTCACAGCACTATTTATAATAGCCAAGACATGGAGGCAACCTAAGTGCCTATCGATAAACAACTGGCTTAGGAAGATATGGTGTATATACATGTATACAATGGAATATTAATTGGTCATAAAAAATGAAATATTGCCATTTGCAGCAACATGGATAGACCTAGAAAATATTATACTTTGGTTGAGTAAGTCAGACAGAGAAAGAAAAATACTGTATGATATGGCTTCTACATAGAATCTAAAAAATAAGACAAATGAACCTATATACAAAACAGAAACAGATTCACAAACATGGAAAACAAATGTATGGTTTCCCAAGGAGAGAGGAAGGAGGGGAAGGACAAATTAGGTGCATGGGATTAACAGATACAAACAACCAAGCATGAAATAGGTGAGTAACGGTTGGCTGTAGAGCACAGGGCCGGAAGATAGGACCTTGGCAGAGGCAGCCACAGGCTACTGCATGCTGTCTGGCTAGAGTCAACGGTCAAGCAACACAAAAAAGTGAGCAAGGCTCAAATGTGACTGATTGAGGTTACTGCTCTGCCAGAGAATTCAGGATGGTACATTTTAAAAGGGTGGGCGGGGGGGGGGGGGGACTTGGAGTTGAAAGACCTTGGGTATCAGCCTTAAAAAATAAACTGGAGACTATGGAAGTGACAGCTGGAGAGGATTATTGGTGTCTAAGACATTCTCTGTGAAAATAATCTACAAATTCATGAATCACCCTTAAAACCAAATGCATGCATGTGTGCTCAGTCGTGTCCAATTCTTTGGACCCTTTGGACTGTAGTCAGCCAGCCTCCTCTGTCCATGGGATTTTTTAGGCAAGAGTACTGGAGTGGGTTGCCACTTCCTCCTCCAGGGGATCTTCCCAAGCCAAGGATCAAATCCATATCTCCTGTGTCTCCTGCATTGACAGGTGGATTCTTTACCCTCTGAGCCATCGGGGAAGCCTCTTAACACCAAATGTCATATGTTATTTTCTTAATCATTCTTTATTCCTTGGATCACTAGTATTTTCATTATCTGAGCTTACTTCCCTGCTCTGTCATAGCAGATGCAGAACCCTGACATACTGAGTTTCTTGAAAAACAGTAAAGGACAAGTAATTAGCTAGAAAAATAACTGACTTCTTGATTAAGCTCTCTCTCCCAATGAAAGGCATCATTATTGAAATATAGGGAAAAAAATCAACAGCTTGCAAAATTGTTTCCCTTCCATCAATGTTGGCATGGCATTTGATTTCTCTCCTATTCACATAAAGCTCAAAAACTCCTTTTGGGTGGACGGGTGGCTTTCCTACAGCCTGTAGCCCATCCACTCTGAATAGAGATCAGGGATGTCCCTTGGCTCAAGGTAATGGACACTTAGTTTTACATGCAAGTTGCTATTCTCCACACTTTGCTACAAAAAGTACATGCTTTCCTTACTGGAGAGTGGTAGACTGATCTCTCTGTCACAGGGGTCTCCCAGCTACATCATAGAGCCCTGCTAAATACTAAGCTTAAGCTGTACATGCATACATGAATATGCGTGCACACGTGTGCTTTCTGAATGCGCTGAGGGCAGCTGTGACCTACTGACCATTCATTCAGAGAAACTCTCTGAATGTCTGGCTCCCCCTTTAATAATATCTCCCATCCCACCCCTCCAACACTCCTGATGATGCTGTCAATCAAACTGCAAAGCTGAGTGGCAGGTTGAAACCTCAAATGAAACCCAACAACCAGTTAAAAACTTGGCTGAGCCAGGCGGGAGCATCTCTGAGCCTAGCATCAGACAGGAACAAAGGCTGTGAAGCAGTTATCAGCTGTAAAGGCCATCCATCATCAAGCAAAGATAAAGAACCTCAAAATCCAACCAGAGGGCACTTGCAAATATCCAGTGCTGTCCTGACACTTTGATTGATGGCCACCCCTTTTAATTAGTGCCTCTTGTCTCTGGAGGTTTCCAAAGAACTCACTTGCTCCCATCTCCTTCTCCCCCACCATCATTTGCCTTCGTGGGGAGACAGGGACCGAAGCAGGCGTTCAGCCTCACCAGTCCCTTTCACTGTGTGACCACCCGTGACCATGTGATCATCCACCCTTTGGCATGGGGCACTTGCACTGACCTTTCGCAGAAGGAAGCATATTCGCTCAATGTTCCTCAGCCGTTCCCTCTATCAGGAGGCACAAGAAAGAAAAGAGAGGGGAGGTTAGGTCTTCTGCTGGAAAAACACGAGAAACCCCTCATTCAGCCCCTAGTGGAGGAGGCAGACTCCACTACAGACCCTTCCCAGCCGTGACCTTCAAGCTCCGACCTTTTGCTAAGAAGAATTTCAGCTCATATAATTCAAGAGCAAAAAAAACCAAAAACACACAAATAAACCAATTAAAAATGGGCAGAGGATCTGAACAGTTTTCCAAAGACATACAGATGGCCACCAGGCACATGAAAAGGTGCTCAATCTCACTAATCACCAGGAAAATCCAAATTAAAACCAAAATGAGATATCACCTCACATCCGTTAGAATGACTAGCATCAAAAAGACAAGTGATACCAAGTGCTGGTGAGGCTGTGAGGAAAAAAATGAACCCTCCTACACTGTTGGTGGGAGTGTAAATTGGTACAGTCACTATGGAAAACAGTATGGAGGTTCCTCAAAAAATTAAAAATAGAAGTACCACATGATCCAGCATTCCACTTCTGGATATATCCAAAGGAAACAAAATTACTATACTGAAGAAATATCTGCACCATTATGTTCATAACAGCTTTTTTAGAGTAGCCAAGACATAGAAATAACCTAAGTGTCCACTGACAGATGAATGGATAAATCAGTTGTATATACATAAATAATGGGATATTATTCGGCCATAAAAAGGAAACCTTGCCATTTGTGACAACATAGACAGACCTCAAGGGCACTATGCTAAATGAAATATCAGAGAAAGACAAATACTGTGTGGTCTCATTTATTTGTGTAATCCAAAAACAAAACAATAAGAACAAGACAAACTCACAGAAAAAGAGATCAGATTTGCAGTTACCAGAGGTAGAGAGGGAATTTGACGGTGATCAAAAGTTAAAATCTTCCAGTTATAAGGCAAATAATGGGATGTAATGTATAACATAACAAGTATAGCTAAGATGCTATGTGGCATATTTGAAAGTTGCTAAGTGAATAAATCCCCAAAATTTCATCACAAGGAAAATATTTTTCTTTCACGTCTATACGACATGATAGATGCTAACCATTTATTTTGCAATGTTAACCAATTATTTTGCAACATTTGCAAGTCAAGTCATTATGCCATACACCTGAAACTAAATATACTGCTATTGCCCATTATATCTTAATAAAACTGAAAGAAATAAGAGTTTCAAGCTTTTCTCTACTGATCTTGTCACAGTTATTTGCTCTTAACCCAACTTCCCCAGCAAACAGCATGGGGTTCAGCTTTCTTTTCAGCCCAGCACAGGTTTCTTTATTTTTTTTTCCTACAACCTCCATGTCCCTGTAAGACAATCAAACTAAAGAATAGGGACCACGTGCTCATGAATGTCCTGAAGCCTGGAGTCAGACCCCCTGGAGGGCTTCCCATTCAAGTCTCCAAGAGCATATGTGCCTGATTAGTGTATAAGATGGGGAAGCTCTCTGCCCTTGACTTTATTTTTCTAAAGTGACTGTATTTAGAGGAAGCAATCTTCCCACTCATTAGACACCAGCAGTGCCCCCGGGCTAAGAATTTTCAAGATGGCCGTCTCTAGAGTTTGGCTCACTGCCATGGAAAAATGCCCCAGGGGTGGGCAGGTGATGATGCTAGGCTCACACACTGAACGTTGCCTCCCCTTTCCTGCAGTGACTTTCGCGATCTCTGAAACCACCCTGAACACAGCTGTGGCATCTCCTGGTGCTTCATTACCAAGGCAATTTGGTTGCGGTAGACATGATGATAATGAGGCTCCTCCTGGATCTCGAGAAGACAGGTGGCTGGGCCACTTCAATTTCTCTAATTAAATCACAAATATAGCAATTCCTGTGCATCCTTTAAGCCCAGAGGAAAGAGCCCACATCAGGACAAATTAGCGTCCACAGGGCTAGGAAGACAGACCACATCCTCCTCAAAATACATGTGTGCTTGCTCGTGTACAAGCAAATGCACACACACACAGCTGGGCATCGAGGCTGCCTAAATGGAGAACATGTGAAAAGACGTGAGATCCCAAGGATGAAAGGGGTGGGTAGTTCAGGACACACGCGAGCTCTTTCTCCAGCAAGCCAGATCCTCTGAAGGACAACATTTCTCCTTACTTTACAGTGATATTAAATGTCCCGCTGATAAAAGGAAAGGGAAAGGGTTACCATGAGAAACTCAGAGTAGAAACAAAGCATTCCTCCTCTTCTCACTGGCTGGAAGCGGGGACTGGTGGTCAACCAAAGGGTCCCACAGTATTTAGAGCTTAAATCTAAAGAACCAGTGGACCTCATGTGTGTTCATTTAGAAATACTCCACACCAGTCAGCAGCTGTTTGCACAAATTTGTCCAGGACTACAGTTAGCAACCAGTGAAGCAGCTTTGTCAAGCCACCTGAGCCTGAGATGCTGCTGCAGAGGCTCTATGGGGGCCCAGAGAGCTTAAGGATGAGTTAAATTAGGCATCCAAAGTTTAAGTTCCTGCCAGGGAGTAACATCATAAAATCCAGGGGGAATGTGCCTAATACTCTTGCATTAGGGCTTTAAAAAGTATCAGACAGGAGTCCTTTACAAAGCTAAGGGCTTTAGTTTGTCTATAAGATGTCTGGCCTTTGAGACCCAGACTCCTTAATTAATTCATTGACTGATTAGATGTGTGGCTTTATTTTTTTAAACTTTTATTGGAGTATAGTTGATTTACAATGCTATGTCAGCTTCAGGTGTACAATAAAGGGAATCAGTTACATACATACATATATCCAGTCTTTTTAAGATTCTTTTCCCACATTACTACAAATATTGAGTCCCCTGTGCTATACAGTAGGTCCTAATAGTTATCTTTTATATATGAACGTGAAAGTCGCTCAGTCGTGTCCGACTCTTTGTGACCCCATGGACTATATAGTCCATGGAATTCTCCAGGCCAGAATATTGGAATGGGTAGCCTTTCCCTTTTCCAGGGGATCTTCCCAACCCAGGAATCGAACTGGGGTCTCCTGCATTGCAGGTGGATTCTTTACCAACTGAGCTATCAGGGAAGCCTATTTTATACACAGTAGTGTATATATGTTGATCCCAACCTCCTAATTTATCCCCCCTCTTTCCCACTCCTGGTAAGCATAAATTTGTTTTCTATATCTGTGAACAAGTGTGGCTTTCATCATAGGAATAAAAAGTTGAGGTTCAGCTTCTCTGCTATGCAACCTCACCCTTTAACAGTCATTCATTCTTTCAGCAACAAAGTTATTAAGCACCTACTGTGTGCAGGTTCTGTCCTTGCACTGACCTTGTGCAGAAGCTTCCCATTGGACATACACTGGTCCTAATTTTCTTTGTTCTGCCCGAACTAAGAAAACTGTCAAGGTAAGATGGAAACGGGCATCACGAACCTGTCTCCTGGTTTCATCAACCCTCTTGCACCTTGGTGTTGAATTCACATGATTGGATTTGAGGGGCAGGACACAAGGAACTCTGGGTATTCTAAGTGAGCCACTTTCTCATTTGAGCCCAAGCCACCAGAAGGAAGCAAAACAGGCTCTTGACTCCCTGACATTCCAAACAGAAGCACCCTCTCAGCCTAGAGCAGCTCTGTGCACCTGGTCGATATTGACAGGCCAGGTGTGCGATGCTGGTGCCAACCACAAAAACATCCAGAGTGAAAGGAGGCCCGAGGTGCAACCCTTTCAGGTCTGGAGGAGCCAAGTTACCCCTGGCGGGTGGTGAGGCTGGCAGATGGAAACAAAATGAATTTTAAATAATGACAAGTTTCACAAGACAGGTCAGTTTTAAAGTAGATCTTAGGGATTCTTCCAACTTGCCACAAAACTCTGCTTCACACGGTTGACTTAGAAAGGGTAGGCTCTGTTTCACAGAATCAAGGGATTATAAAAACAGGTGTTTAAAGAATCAGATCTATCTCTTTTTCTACAATATAGAGTAAGTGGTAAGAACACAAGCAGACCTGGGTTCCAATTCTGACTTCACTGCGCATGAACTTTGAGTCCTTGGATAAGAGTCTAAATTGGGCAAATGAGGCCTGTCTCACAGAGTTATGAGAATTTTAGGTTTTGTGTGTGTGTGTGTGTGTGTGTGTGTGTGTGTGTGTGTGTGTGTCTATATGGGGCTTCCCTGGTGGCTCAGCAGTAAGGAATCTGCCTGCAATGTAGGAAACACAAGAATAATCCTTGGAGAAGGAAATGGCAACCTACTCCAGTATTCTTGCCTGGAGAATCCCATGGACAGAAGAGCCTGGTGGGCCCGAGTCCATGGGGTCACAAGAGTTGGACATGACTTAGCAACTAAATCACCACTGAATATATATATATGTATATATATATATATAGTTTCTTCAGTTCGGTTCAGTTCAGTTGCTCAGTCATGTCAGAATCTGCGACCCCATGGACTGCAGCACACCAGGCCTCGCTGTGCATCACCAACTCCCGGAGTTTACTCAAACTCGTGTCCATTGAGTCAGTGATGCCATCCAACTATCTCATCTTCTGTCATCCCCTTCTCCTCTCGCCTTCAATCTTTCCCAGCATCAGGGTCTTTTCAGATGAGTCAGTTCTTTGCATCAGGTGGCCCAAGTATTGGAGTTTCAGCTTCAGCTTCAGCATGAGTCCTTCCAATGAATATTCAGGACTGATTTCCTTTAGGATGGACTGGTTGGATCTCCTTGCAGTCCAAGGGACTCTCAAGAATCTTCTCCAACACCACAGTTCAAAAGCATCAATTCCTCGGCGCTGAGCTTTCTTTATAGTCCAACTCTCACATCCATACATGACTACTGGAGAAACCATAACTTGGCCTAGATGGACCTTTGTTGGCAAATTAATGTCTCTGCTTTTTAATATACTGTCTAGGTTGGTCATAACTCTTCATCCAAAGAGCAAGCATGTTTTAATCATGGCTGCAGTCACCATCTGCAGTGATTTTGGAGCCCAAAAGGGGAAAGTCTGTCACTGTTTCCCCATCTATTTGCCATGAAATGATGGGACCAGATGCCATGATCTTAGTTTTCTGAATGTTGAGTTTTTTCCCCAGCTTTTTCACTCTCCTCTTTCACTTTCATCAAGAGGCTCTTTAGTTCTTCACTTTCTGCCGTAAGGGTGGTGTTATCTGCATATCTGAGGTTATTGATATTTCACCCTGCAATCTTGTGCTTGTGATCTGGAATCTTGTGATTTCAGCTTGTGCTTCATCTAGTCCAGTATTTCTCATGATGTACTCTGCATATAAGTTAAATAAGCAGGGTGACAATATACAGCCTTGACGTATTCCTTTCCCAATTTGGAACCAGTCTGTCGTTCCAAGTCCAGTTCTAACTGTTGCTTCTTGACCTGCATACAGATTTATCAGGAGGCAGGGAAGGTGGCCTGGTATTCCCATCTCTTGAAGAATTTTCCACAGTTTGTTGTGATCCACACAGTCAAAGGCTTTGGTGTAGTCAATAAAGCAGAAGTAGATGTTTTTCTGGAACTTTCTTGCTTTTCGAAGATCCCACTGATGTTGGCAATTTGATCTCTGGTTCCTCTGGATTTTCTAAATCCAGCTTGAACATCTGAAAGTTCATGGTTCACATACTGCTGAAGCCTGGCTTGGAGAATTTTGAGCATTATTTTGCTAGCGTGTGAGATGAATGCAATTGTGCAGTAGTTTGAACATTCTTTGGCATTGCCTTTCTTTGGGATTGGAATGAAAACTGACCTTTTCCAGTCCTATGGCTACTGCTGAGTTTTTCAAATTTGCTAGCCTATTGAGTGCAGCACTTTCACAGCATCATCTTTTAGGATTTGAAATAGCTCAACTGGAATTCCATCACCTCCACTAGCTTAGTTCATAGTGATGCTTCCTAAGGCCCACTTGACCTCACATTCCAGGATGTCTGGCTCTAGGTGAGCGATCACACCATTGTGATTATCTGGGTCACAAAGATCTTTTTTGTATAATTCATCTGTGTCTTCTTGCCACCTCTTCTTAATATCTTCTGCTTCTGTTAGGTTCACACATTTTCTGTCCTTTATTGTGCCTATCTTTGCATGAAATGTTCCCTTGGTATCTCTAATTTTCTTGAAGAGATCTCTAGTCTTTCCCATTCTATGGTTTTCCTCTATTTCTTTGCATGGATCACTGAGGAAGGCTTTCTTATCTCTCCTTGCTCTTCTTTGGAACTCTGCATTCAGATGGGTATATCTTTCCTTTTCTCCTTTGCCTTTTGCTTCTCTTCTTTTCAAAGCTATTTGTAAGACCTCCTCAGACAACTATTTTGCCTTTTTGCATTTCTTTTTCTTGGGGATGGTCTTAATCATTGCCTCCTGTACAATGTCACAAACCTCCATCCATAGTTCTTTAGGCACTCTGTCTATCAGGTTTAATCCCTTGAATCTATTTCTCACTTCCACTGTATAATCGTAAGGAATTTTATTTAGGTCATATCTGAATGGTCTAGTGGTTTTCCCTACTTTCTTCAATTTAAGTCTGAATTTGGCAATAAGGAGTTCATGATCTAAGCCACAGTCAGCTCCGGGTCTTGTTTCTGCTGACTGTATAGAGCTTCTCCATCATTGGCTGCAAAGAATATAATCAATCTGATTTCAGTATTGGCCATCTGGTGATGTCCATATGTAGAGTCTTCTCTTGTATTGTTGGAATGTAATAAAACCCACCCAAAATTTAACAGTAATAACTGTTAAATAATAATCCAATAATAACCCTGTACTTTACAAGTGGACACCAAAGCCTGTTCCCTTGGTCTTTTAGTACCTCCCGAAGAATACAACTCTCTTCAGGGGGCCCACAGCTAAGGAGAACAGACCTCTTTGTCCCTATCACTAGAGAATTATGTCACTAAATGATGCCACTAAAGCCTTCCAGGTTAATACTAATATTCACACAGATATATACTATATATGTGTGTGTGTGTGTGTGTGTGTGTGTGTATATATGTATAGTCACACTAGTAAATCCTGGCATTCACTCTACAACTTTTAACTGAAACTATCAATAGAACTATTCAAACAAAAACTTGCCTTAGTCCTGGAAACCAGGGCCTGGAGGGAAGTTCAACACAATGCAGGCTCACTGAGCTTATTAGACTGAGAGACAGACCTGCATGAACTATGAGCTCCATCCTTTGAGTTCTGGTCCAGAAGAGTCTGGAAAAGGCTCTGTACAGGCCTGGCTGGTGCCTGGCTCTGGGACGTGGGCTGCACTGAGCCAAGGAGTGGATAGCCAGCATCCACCCGACTCTGCAGACACGAGGTCCTTTTCCTCTGCTCGTGTCGAGGCTTCTTCCTACATCCATTCCAGGCACGTGGAAGCAGTGGTCATGGCCTGACAAGCCAGACAGAGCAGCAGGACTCAGGGAGCAGCAGGGGCAGGGGGTTTCTCATATTCTGAACCGGGCCAGACAACTGGACTACATCAGGTTCCCAGGGGAAGGCGAACCGACCTCAAACCCAGACAGCCTCCCAAGATGAATGCTCCCTGGGTGATGGATACAGTGAAATGAGCTGTGCATGTTAACCCCCTGCAAGTTTCCCTCTGAGAAACCTGGCAAAGTACAGAGTGGGGATGACCACAGTGATGCTCCCACATCCACCAATGTGATGGACAGCCTGGAGCCGCTCTCCCTGCTCAAGACCCACTAACACGGGGCCACGAGGAATCCACAGCCACGGCACACAGAGCTTTCCCACCCAGGTACTGGGACTGCTATACTTGACTTTTCAGGATAAGTTGAGACCTCTGCAGCCTCAGGGATTACCACCCTGAACCAGACATGGAGGTGCAGCCAGGGCCAAGTATGTGCTTCACTCACCCTACTCATCAAAACCTTACCCTTCTTCACAGGCCCTGGGTGGCCTGGAGTGACACCACCCTTCCAGTCACCAGCACCCACTACTCACCGCGTGAAGAGGGTTGCACTGGTCGATGGGGCTCTTAAAATCCGTTCTTAACTCATCAAAGGCAATTATCTGAAATGGAAAACACAGAGTCAAGATGTTAGTGCAAAGATGAGTCAGTTCACCAAGTGGAAAGCTTCCTATAGATGTGGTCCAAAATAACTCAGGAGGCAGGAGAGGGGTGCCAGTGACACGACACTGGCCAGGAATCACTGTCAAAGCTGGTGAGGGGCACTTGGGGTTGACTGTACTCTCCTGTCTACATTGTATATGCCTGAAAATCCCCTACATGGGGAATGAGAAGGATGTTGTTTAAGGGTACATATTTAAAATAGCAGATAAATAAGTCCTGGAGACCTAATACACTGTACAGTGGTAACAGAAAACAAAACTGTATTATAAACATTATACTTGCTAAGAGACTAGATCTTAATTGTTTCAAGTACTAGAAAAAATGGTAACTGTGATGGGCTAGAGGTGTTAGTTAAGGTGAAAGGGGCAAGCATATTGTAACATAAATATACCAAATCTATACACTGTATACCTTAGATGTACTCAATGTTGTATGTCAACTATCTGAATTTTTTAAATCCCCCAAATAAAGGTTTTTTTAAGTTTCCTGTGCTTCATAAAAATGTAGAGAAAACTTTGTTACAGTGAGAGCAGGCTGGGCTTTGGATAAAGGTACACACACACACAAAGTTAAAACTTGAAACCAGCACTTTCCATTTTCTCCTGAAGGAAAAAGTTGTTTATTTTTTACTTTTGTTTATTCTGGCAGAGATGCTGATTAGAAGTTCAATGGATAGAAGTCAGGCAAAAGGGAGAAGAGAAAATTAAGAAAGCAGAGTTGACAATACTAGGAACAATTGAATCTTTAGTCATCAAAAGGCTGGACGATCAGCTCCTGGACAATCAAGGTGTCAAGCTTACTCCATTGGACTTGAGTTCTCAAGGTCATTCTGGACAGAAACTCAGAGGTCCCCAGAAAGCAATGGTTTCCCTATCTGTCTGAAGGGGAAAATATTAGAGGTGCCCTTCTCCAGTCACAGAATGAGGCATGACCCAGCCACAGAAAGAACTAGCTAGAAGTCCTAACCCCCACCACGTTGTCCCCCAGGTGTCGCCAGGGACTCAATAACAGAACAAAGGTGTGTACAGCCAGTAGGGTGTCCTCTCCTAGGGTGCGAAGGTCTCAGGACCTGTCCTGGGCTGCACACAAATGGACAAACCAACTCCCCCAGGAAGGCATATCCCAGGGGTCCCTGAACACTCGGGAGAATTGCTGAAACGATGAAGCTAGTAGTGCCCCTGTCCAAAACAGTCCCTGTTCCAGCAGCAGGGGTTGAGAGCAAGTACCGAGTGAGGGAAAATGACTTGTTTCCCTTAAAAAAGCAGGTATGATTTTAGCTCAGTCACATGTCACTCTGATTTTAATACTCCTACAGAATTAGGGGAGAATTCTAGTGTAAGTAATATTAGAGAGACACATTTCTGTATCATCCCTTGCCAGATAGTTCATTATCCAGCTGATACCTGAAGCTTTAGTAACAAGAAACTCACCAGTTACTGAAGATGTTCCTTCTATCCCTGGCTACCTCTAATTAATCATTATCTTCCTTAACTGAACTCACATATAACTCCCTAAGGTTTCCACCCGCATGCTAAGCCAGTGTGAGCAAACCACAGCCCACAGGTCAAATCTAGCTGGCCACTCATTTCTGCACAACCTGTGTGCTAAGAATGGTTTTTACATATTTAGAATAACAGAAAAAATTAAAAGAATAATATTTTGTGACACATTAAAATTAGATCATTTCAAATTTCAGTGTCCATCGATAACGTTTCATTGGAACATAGACACATGCATTCTTTTATACATGGTCTATTTTCTTGCACTACAGTGGCTGAGTTGAGTAGCTGCAACAGAAAACATATGGGCAGCAAAGCTCAAAATAGTTACTATCTTGCTCTTTAATGAAAAAAACTTGCTAACCTCTGTTCTATTTTTATTTCTCCTCTGAGCTGCATGTTGTCCAATATGGTAGCCACATTTGGCTATTTTAATTTTAATTAGTTAAAATTAAATTTAAAATTCAGTTCCCACATTCTAATTGCTTAAAATCACATCTTTCTAGTAGCTATTAAACAGCATAGATATAACACATTTCCATCATCACAGAAGGTTCTATTATAATGCACTGCTTTAGAGACACAGAGGATCACTGAATCCCTCTTCCACAAGGAATTCCTATCAGTATTGACAGCTATGGTGAACCCAGCAAATCCTTCTTCAGGCTAAATCTCTCCAACCATTATATTATATATATATATATATATATATATATATTTTTTTTTTTTTTTTTTAAGTCGCTCAGTCATGTCTGATTCTTTGTGACCCCATGGGCTATACAGTCCATGGAATTCTTCAGGCTAGGATACTGGAGTGGGCAGCCGTTATATTAACTGGCACTAAATTATCTCACCCTTCTGATTGTCCTTCAGTCACATTACAGTTGTAAATGTCTTTACTAAAACATGACTGTCAGAACTAAACACCATACTCAAGGTGAGGTCAGTTGGCTCAGAGAGTAAAAGCACCACTCACCTCCTCTGTTCTGTAAACTGTACCTCTGTTAACGTGACCTGATAGCATTAGCCTTTTTGTAGACACATCATATGCCTGGTTTCATACTGAACTTGCGTTACATAACAGCCCAGGTCTTTTTTATGTGCTTCAGTTAAACTAAACCCATTTCATTCCACACACCCATTATTGGATTATTGGTCGCTAAAAGCGGTAACTGACATTTATCCCTTTTAACTCCTCCCTATTGGTCCAATGTGTTGAGATATGTCTCCAAACTACAAATGTTAATGAACATAATGTGCTCAACATCTACATCTATATCCCCAGATATAAATGCAAACTGAGCAGAACCAAGGGCAGAGCCTGAAGATCGCCCTCCTAGATCCCAGCAGGCTGACATAAGCAAGCATTCCACTCATTATGTACCTAATTATAAAGACAATTCATCAGATTTCATCTAGTCAACTAAAAATCTCTGGATGGCGTTAGAACCCCATTACTGTTGATACAACATATATAAGCTCCCCAAAGAGGCTGGTAGTCCATTCAGAAAAGGGATCAAGCCCCCCACATCACTGCTGTAACTGAAGACACAAACCCGCGTGATTCCCGCCTCCAGCCCGCTCCCTATCTAAGTAAAGGGATGTGAGTCTGGGCTGAAGGGAACAAAGGCAGCTGATGCTTGAAGCAGCTAGACAGGAGCCCCAGGGGGTTTCAAGCTGCTGAGTTGAGTCTGACAGCAGGCAACCACAGCCCATCTCAGGACCCGACTTGAAGGAAGGTGTGAAAAAAGGAAGGCCAGAGTGAAGCTTATGCCTTCAAGCTCCATGAGATAACAATTACTTCATGGGCTTTCTGATAATGGTGATGGTAATGGACAGAAAGGCTTTCAGTATCCCCTCCCTGGCATGCATGCATGCTAAGTCGCTTCAGTCGTGTCTGACTCTGTGCGACCCCATAGACAGCAGCCCACCAGGCTCCGCCGTCCCTGGGATTCTCCAGGCAAGAACAGTGGAGTGGGTTGCCATTTCCTTCTCCAATGCATGGAAGTGAAAAGTGAAAGTGAAGTCGCTCAGTCCTGTCCGATCCTCAGCGACCCCGTGGACTGCAGCCTTCCAGGCTCCTCTGTCCATGGGATTTTCCAGGCAAGAGTACTGGAGTGGGGTGCCATTGCCTTCCGCTAACTACTAACTAAACAATCCATCCATTCACTTGACATTCAGTGAGCACTTTTTACCCACAGGCACTGGGCTAGCCCCTGCAGGTACAAAAATCAACAAAATACAGCTCCTGTCCTCAACAAGTCTAGAAAAGAAGACAAGCATGTAAACAGATCATCATGCTATAATGTGATAAGTACTATTAACAAGACAACTATAATAATATCTACCATTTAGTGCATGCTTACATGTTGGGCTCTAGGCTTCACACTAAACATGCTTTTTATCATTTAAGTCTTCAGCCACCCCGTAAGATAAGTACTAGTTTTGTCCCTATTTCAGAAATTAAAAAACTGAGACCAGAAGCGATTAAATTACTTGTCCAAGATCACTGCTTTGGGGCCAGGATTTAAACCAAAGCCTCTCCGACACTAAAACCTATACAGTTACCATTAAGTCACCCTACCTCCAGTACACACAGAGAGAAGGAAACACAGTCCAAGGACAGGTGGGATGAGCACCTATCTCTGTGGAACAAAAACAAAGCTTCCCAGAGGCTGTGAGGTTTGGGTTACACTCTGGGGGGAGCCTGGTGGGCTGCCGTCTATGGGGTCGCACAGAGTTGGACACGACTGAAGCGACTTAGCAGCAGCAGCAGCAGCTTCTTAGCACTAGTTCCTAGTTTCCCACTCCCAGACTCCTGGCCAGTATCTGAGAACAGAACACTCAGTACAGGATAGTGGAGCCCTTTGGTGCCACAGATTTCTATCTGGAGCCATGCCATTAGCATCAGTGATGGACTGTGAGAAAAGCATGATGACGATGCCATGATCAAAGGATGACCGGTTTAATTCAGCTGTATCCAAAGGCCAGCTTATCTGAGCCTCTGCTCCCCCGTGCAACCTAGCTACATCATTAGCTTGCTCCTTTTTGTTGCTGAGTAGTATTCCACTAGAGATGACCAAAGTTTGTTTACTCATTCACCTGTTAAAGAACACGTGGTGGACTTCCCTGGTGGTACAATGGCTAAGACTCCAAACTCTCATACAGGGGGCTTGGGTTCGATCCCTGGTCAAGGAACTAGACCCCACGTGCCGCAACTAAGAACTGGAATGCCACAACCAAAGATCCCGAATGCCTCAACAAAGACTGAAGATCCCACGTGCTGCAACTAAGACCCACCACAGCCAAATAAATAACTTCTTTAAAAAAAAAAGAGAGAACATGTGGGTTTTTCCAGTTTTTTTACAGTTATGAATAAAGCTGCTAGAAACATCTGCGTAACAGTTTTCATGCAAATGTGTTTTCAATTTTCTTGAGTAAATAGGACATGTATTGCTGGTTCATGTGGTAACTAACTGTATGTTTATATAAGAAATGGAGAAACTGTTTTCCAAAGTGGCTGTACCATTTTGTATTCCCACTAGTAACATAAAAGAGTTCCAATCACTCTACATCCTCATCAAAACTTAGTATTGTCAGTTTGGGTTTCTTTTATTTTAGCCATGACAATAGAAGTGTAGAGATATCTCATATCTCCAATAATTAATGATGTTGAGCAATTTTTTGTGGGCTTAATGGTCATATGTATGTCTTTTTTGGTGATGTGTGAAGTGTGTTCAAATCACTTGCCCAACTTTTTAAAAATTGATCTCTTTGTTTTCTTATTGATGGTTTTTGAGAGTTCTCTGTATATTCTGGATACAAATCTTTGTCAGTTATGCAAATTGAAATTTTCAAAAAATTTTAATCGACGTGTAGTTGATTTACTCTTGCCTGGAGAATCCCATGGATGGAGGAGCCTGGTGGGCTGCAGTCCATGGGGTTGCAAAGAGTCGGACATGACTGAGCAACTTCACTTTCACTTTTCACTTTCGTGCATTGGAGAAGGAAATGGCAACCCACTCTAGTGTTCTTGCCTGGAGAATCCCAGGAACGGGGGAGCCTGGTGGGCTGCCATCTATGGGGTCGCACAGAGTCAGACAACTGAAGCGACTTAGCAGTAGCAACAGCAGTTGATTTACAATGTTGTTAGTTTCTGGTTTAAGTGATTCAGGTATACATATATAGATATATGCTTTTCCATATTTCTTTCCATTATGGTTTGTTACAAGATATTGAAAATAGTTCCCTATGCTTTACAGGTAGGACATTATTGTTTATCTATTTTATATATAGTAGTTTGCATCTGCTAATCCCAAATTGCTAATGTATCCTCTCCCCACTTCTCCTTTGGTAACCATAAATTTGTTTTCTATGAGTCTGTCTCTGTTTTGTAAATAAGTTCATTTGTATCATATGCAAATATTTTCTTCTTTTCTGTATCATGTCTTTTCATTCTTAACTGGATGTTTCTCAGAGCAAAAGTTTTTCATTTTAATATTTATCAGTTTATCCAATTTATCAGTTTTTCTTTTATTGATTGTATTTTTGGTGCTGGATCTGAGAACTCCTAAGGCCACAAAGATTTTCTCTTAGGTTTTTTCCTAAAATCTAGAGTTTTCATAAGGGAAAGTTTACACTAAAAATTCAGTTTCTTTAATAGATTTAGGACTATCAGGTTATTTCTTATTACATGAGCTTGGATAGTGTGTGACTTATAACTAGCCAGTTTCATCACAGTTGTCAAACTTATAGGTTGAATTAATATCAGAGCCACCTTCACTGCTTATTTCACTGTCTTGTATAGGGAATCTTCCTTCCTTGTTCTCTTGACAAATTTTTGAGATGGAGCTTTGAGTGAACACAGAAAAGACTAGACAAGGCAGCAGCAGGACAGTGGAGACACAGCAAGACAAGCAGCTCTTCCACCAGCTGCATGACAAACATTTTAGCCAATCAGGTTGCCTACAATCCTGCCTGGGACTGCGCTGTGCAGGGGACGCTGCTCAAGAGGGACAGAAAGTCAGATGCCAGCACCTAGCTGTGTGCAGAGTGGAGGCTCCAGGAGATGCAGGGCCAGGGGCCCAAGGAGTCCAGAAAGGGAGGGAGGTCCAAGCAGAGAAACACTCTGGATGTGAAGCTATCTCTGTGAACCTAGAGCTCTGTCCTTGCCACCACTAGGCTTAAGCTAACTCATTCCCAAAGGTCCTGACCCAAACCCTCTGGCTCTTCCCAGCACCATCAGGGCCCAGGATAATGACTCAACAATTCACAGACCTTTGGAAGAATTAATATTGTTAAAATGGCCATACTACCCAAAGCAATCTACTGATTTAATGTGATCCCTATCAAACAACCCATGACATTTTTCAGAGAACTACAACAAATAATCCTAAAATTTATGGAAGCACTAAAGACCCAGAATTGTCAAAGCAATCTTGAGGAAAAAGAACAAAGCTAGAAGCATAACTCACCCAGGCTTCAGATAATACTACAAAGCTACAGTCATCAAAACAGCATGGTACTGGCACAAAAACAGACACATGGGTCCATGGAACAGAATAGAGAGCTCAGAAATGAATCCTCACGCCTATGGTCAATCACATAAGACCTGCCACCATAAAATTCCCAGAAAAGAACATACACAAAACATTCTCTGAAATAAACCATAGCAATGTTTTCTTAGAATAGTCTCCTAAGGCAAAAGAAATTTTAAAGAAAGAGAGAGAGAGAGACCTAATCAAATCAAACTTAAAAGCTTTAGCACAGCAAAGGAAACCACCAACAAAATGAAAAGACAACCCACTGATTGAGAGAAAATATTTGCAAATGATGCAACCAGCAAGGGATTAATTTCCAAAATATACAAAGAGCTGATACAGCTCAACACAAAAAAAAAATCAAAAAATGGGCAGAAGACCCAAACAGACATTTCTCCAAAGAAGATATACAGATGGTGAACAGACACATGAAAAGATGCTCAACATCACTAATTACTAGGGAAATGCAAATAAAAATCATAACTCATACCAGTCAGAATGGCCATCATTAAAAAGTCTTTAACTGCTGGAGAGGATGTGAAGAAAAGGGAACCCTCCTACACTGTGGGTGTGAATGTAAATTGGTGCAGCCACTATGGAAAACAGTATGGAATTTCCTTCAAAAAGGAAAAATAGAACTACCATATGATCCTGCAATCCCACTACTGGACATATATCTGGGAAAGACAAAAACTCCCATTTGAAAAGATACATGAGCTCCAATGTTCATAGCAGCACTATTTATAGTAGCCAAGACAATAAAGCAACCTTAATGTCCATCAACAGATGAATGGATAAATAAAATGTAGCGTGTGTGTGTGTGTAAGAACTGATGATTTCAAGTTGCGGTGCAAGAGAAGACTCTTGAGAGTCCCTTGAGCAGCAAGGAGATCAAACCAGTCAATCTAAAAGGAAACCAACTCTAAATATTCACTGGAAGAACTGATGCTGAAGCTGGAGCTCCAATACTTTGGCCACCTGATGCAAAGAGCCAACCCTTTGGGAAAGACACTAAAGCTGGGAAAGATTGAGGGCAGAAGAGGGTGACAGAGGATGAGATGGTTGGATGGCATCACCAACTCAATGGACATGAGTTTGAGCAAAATCCAGGTGGTGGTGAAGAATAGGGAAGCCTGGCATGCTGCAGTTCATGGGGTAGCAAACAGTTGGACACGACTGAGCTACTGAACAACAATAAAACTGAAATAGACTCACATAGAAACAAATTTATGGTTACTAAAGGGGAAGAGGGAGGATAAATTAGGAGTTTGGGATTAATATATATACACACTACTATATGTAAAATAGATAAAGAGCCTACTGTATAGCACAGAGAATTAAATTCAATATCTTTTAATAATCTATACTGGAAAATAATCTGAAGAAGTAAATATATATAAAATCACTTTGCTGCATACCAATACCAGAAACTAACATAACATTGTAAATCAACTATGCTTCAGAAAATTCAAAAGTTCACTCTGTGAGGGGCCTCACTATGGACTAGAGCCCCTCCTGTAGCCAGGCATGGGTTGGCCCTAACTCTAGATAGCCTCCATTCCATCAGTCCACATCCCCACGTGGGGTGAAGCCTGGCCCCACCTCAAGGGGCTGTTGTCATTGTTCAGTCACTAAGTCATGTCCAACTCTTCAGTGACCCTATGGACTGTAGCCCACCAGGCTCCTCTGTCCATGGAAATTTCCAGGCAAGAATACTGGAGTGGGTTGCCATGTCCTTCTCCAGGGGATCTTCCCAACCCAGGGATTGAACTCACAACTCCTGAATGGGCAGGCAGATTCTTTACTGCTGAGCCACCTGGGAAGCCACCTCAAGGGACAGGAAATTACAAAGTCCTCTACTAAGCCTCTCAGGAAGCCTTCTTTCTTTAGGCCCACAGCATTTATAATTAGGAGATTAAAAGTTACCTTGCTTGTCTGAAACAGTTATTTTGCTAAAAATAACTGTACTCTACTATGGCAGAAACCTTCCTGGAAGAGTAATAATGAGAGAAAATTCCACCCCCATTAGCTTACAAGTCCCCAGGGCTGCCCCGTCAGAGAGTTTCGCGTTTGGAGAAGCCTCTTTTCTATGGAACATTCTCTCCTCTGTGTTCCTTCCACGGTGTCCTCTGGCTTCTGAAAGATCTTCGCGGGCTGAAGCCTCACAGTCGCACATTTATGTCCCATTATTTCCCGGCACCATTTCATCTGCACAAGGACTCCATGCACTGGATGGGGATGTGCCCCTAGTGTAGAGTTGGGGAAACCAAGCCCCAGGCAGAGCGTCTGAATGAAGTGCTGGCCACAGCAGAGTGGGCTAGCCACAGCCCACACCAGGACCCAGTTTCTGAATCCTGATCAGCTGATGCTCCACGTAGCACCATGCAGTTGTCTACATACTCCATGTGGTTGTCTCTCTGTGACTTGAAATCCTAAAAAGAAAGTATTGAGTTACTGAAGATGCCCCAAAGACTCTTCACTAAGCACCCACGATGTCCCTGACACTGGTCTTGGCTCTAGGATATAGCAGTGAACCAGAAGACAAGGTCTCTGTCATTACAGACAAGGGCAGAAGACAGAATCAACAAATAAACAAACAAACAAACAAAAATCTGAAAATGCCAGGCTGTGTGAAGAAAGAACAAGGTGATATGGAGACATAAAACTGGGGGGGTGGGGGTGGTCAAGGAAGGCCTCTCGGAGGAGGTACCACCTCAGCTGAGAGACTGAGTGATCAGGAACCAGACACAGAAAGTTTCAAAAGAAGGAAGTTATTATGCTGCAGAGGCCCCAGGGGGGAACAAGGTCATCATGGGTGAGGGGCAGAAAGGCCACAGCAGGTAAAGCCCAGTGACTGAGAGAGACAGCGGGAGGGGATGGGGCCCAGAGCAGGACTGACCAAGAATCCTACCTGTGTGGGACTCAAATAACCCACTCCTCAAAGCAGACCTGAGAGGAGAGACCCCGTTCAGCCCAACTGCTCCTTTGGTGACGTGGCCTCTACGTGACTCTCAGAACTAAGTGCCTTGGCCGCTTGTGGTTCACAATCCAACGAAGGGGTGTGACCAAGAGGGACGATATGAGACAGGTCAGTGTGGGAAAGCAGTGCCGTGTGTGCACACTGGGGAGCAGGTGGCAAGCTGATGATCTTCTGGTCCTTCCTGCGAGGCCGTTAAATCACTCAAATGTAAAGTCAGTGCTCAGAGGCAGTATGAGGAAAGACCAGGAATCCTGGCTAGTCAGACCCAGAAAGCCAGAGGGTGACTTTGGGTTAACCCAACCCAGAGAATGACTGGACACGAGAAGAGCTGTTCAAAGTTTTCTAATGGGAGGGCACATGGCCTGAGACCCCCAGAAGTTCTGTCTACTGACCATCTATCAACAGGGACAGTTCTTTCACCCAGATATGTGTTCAGACTCTTGTCTGCAGTAGGGCCACCTGGGCAGACCTTCTTTTTTGATTTCTCCATGTTGTGGGCTGAACCTCAGAATGTGGCCTTATTTCGTTTTTGTTTGTGTTTTTTTAATTTTGGTCAGGCTGCGTCCCTGCTGTGGCCTGCGGGCTTCTGTAGCTGCAGCACATGGGCTCAGTAGTTGTGGCGTTCGGGCTTAGTTGCCCCGTGGCATGCGGGATCTTAGTTCCCCAACCAGGGATCGAACCCACGTTCCCTGCATTGGAAGACATTTTCTTAACCACTGGACCATCAGGGAAGTCCCCGTGGCCTTATTTGAAAATAGAATTGCTGCAGAAATAATCAGTTAAAATGAGGTCATACTAGATTAGAGGCCCTAAACCCAGTGACAGCATCCTTATAAGACACAGAAAAGGCCACACAGAAATGGCGGGTGGGGATGATGCAGCTACAAACCAAGGAGCACGAGGGATGATCAGGAGCCGGCAGAAGTTGGAAGTCACAGGGAAGGAGCTTGCCTAGAGCTGTCAGAGGGAGCAGGGACATGCCCTGACTTTAGACTTTCAGACTCCTGAACTGTGAAAAAATAAATTCCTACTGAGTCACCGGGTTTGTAGCAATTAGTTAAGGCAGCCCTGGGAAACCAATACACTCTACTTGCAAAATATCTGAAATTGTTGCTGCTGTGACCTAAGATGTTTACCAGAAGAGAAGGGCATGGGGTGCTATCAGTGAAAGTTGGTTAGTGTGAAAGAAGCCAACAGAAGCATTTCCAACCCAAAATATATACCTTCCCTGGGGAAACAGGCATTTACACTCACCACATACCTTGTAAGTTCCCTAAAGTCATGCTTAGAATATACTTCTAATTTAGAAAGAAGTCAGTTTTTTTTTTTTTTTTAACTTCTTCTCCATGTCTTGTCCCAACAGGAGTAATTCCTTCAAACCACTGCCCAAGCCTTGGGGCCATTTTTGAGAGTCAGGAGTTCAACTGGATGGGAGAGAGAAGGGGGATGGGAACAGCTTTACTGGTTGTAACACAGATGGCTTCAGTTTAGTGTTGGTTTTATGTCTGACGCTGGAGCAGCTGAAGCATCCTAAAGGTTCTATTCACGGATTCTAAATGGCTATGGGCAACAGTTTGCTAAGCCACACCTGAACCCCCAGGAAGAAAGCAGCATCAGCTCCACACTCATGGGTACCACTTCTGCCGGCCCCACAGCCCCCTCCGCACCATCGCTAAGTGAGCCACCATCAACTCCACGCCTCCTGCTGTCTCTTTAGAGGCAAGAAGCCCACACCTGGAGGAGGGCTCGGTGGGGTCTTAACCCTGCAAAGACTAGCTGTGTGACCTTGGGAAAATCTCACTTCACTTCTCCAGACTGTGGTTTCCTTATTCAGAAAATGGAAATAATAACCATCCCTACCTCTACACGGCACCATGAGTGTGAAATGAGGTGCCACAGATCACAGCATCAGAGCAGGAGAGATAAAGATGGGGCTGGATGAGGAGTGAACTGCCGTTACAGAGAAGGCGCCACATGGTAGAATGGTTAAGCCTATGCCTGTGAGTCAGAAAGTCTCAGTTCAAATCGAAACTCCACCTCATCTATTTGTGAGACGGCAGGCAAACTGTTTAACCTTTCCAACCACAGTGTCCTCAAATATAAAGACGGGACAGTAATGGTTCCCACTTCCTATTGTGGCTGTGAGGACTAATGGAAATAATGTCCATAAAAGCACTGGGTACAATGCCTAGTGGCAAGAGTAAATATTGTTATTTTTATTACTGTAGTTATTACCAGCATGCAGATGCTAGGACTCCACTTCCCTGGCCTTGAGCACAGTTATTAACATCACAGTCTGGATCCAGAAAAACCCAGCCACTTTAGGGGAGGAGGATGTAGGTAGGTGTGGAACCATTCTGAGGCTACACATGGATGAGAAAGTGGCAGGGCCCATCCTGTCCCCGGTGGGAGACTGAGCACTGGTATACTGGGAAGGAGGCTGGGATCAGCACATCAGCTGCGAAAGCAGACATCAGCCCCCAGACCAACCCCTGGACCCAAATGACGAGTACACTTGGGGACACAAGGACACAGCCTATTTGCCACTGCCTGTGCCAGTGCAGACACAGTCAGTTTTGACATTGTTTCCCCGGTGCTCATCTAATTAACAAAAAACAAAGACGCCCCAGAGCCAGGTATGTCTGGCATGGGAGCCAAGAGAACAGGAGACCAGGCAGGCACAGCTTCAGCCAGGGGACATTCCAGAAGGGAGGAGGTCAGGAGAAGGCCCCCACGTTCTGCTAACTTGGGGTGGGCGAGGCAGCCCACACGCAGTGAGGGAAGGGTGGGAGTGGAACAGGGAAGAACAAATCCCACTCCATTCTGAATGTTTCTCTTACTTTAATCTCTGTATTCCACTCTGCTTTCACTACAAGAATGCCGCATGTAGCCTGGGATGTACAGGACAGCCCATCCTCAAGGCTCCGACCTTTAGAGGCATAACCCTTTTTCATTCACACAGAGATAAAAAGTTGCAGAACAGAGAATATCATTTGTCTTGTTGGAGGTTTACCGGAAAGTCATGATCTTTAAACACCTACAGGGACAGTTTCAAGAACAAAAGATTCTTACACAAAGAAGTCTGCAATAACCAGCCATACCCCGTCCTCCACTAGTATAAAAGAAAGCCTGGATTTTAACTTGGGTAAGATGATTCTTTGGGGGACTTCCCTGGTGGTCTATTGGTTAAGACTTCACCTTCGATGCAGGGGCTGTGGGTTCAATCCCTGGTTGGGGAGCTAAGATCCCATATGCCTTGTGGCCAAAAAAACCAAAACATAAAATGGAAACAATATTGTAATAAATTCAATAAAGACTTTTAAAATGGTCCACATCAAAAACAAATCTAAGGGAAAAAAAAGATGATTCTTTGGGACACTAGTCCAACATCTTCTCCATCTGCTGGCTTTTCAAATAAAGTCGCTATCCCTTTTCCCAAAGACTTGTCTTTGAATTTACTGGCCTGTCACACAGCAAGCAGTACAAGCTCTTCGGTAACAGGAGGGCAGCAGCGGGCAGCATTCTGAGGTCTTCCTGGTCTCACTCAAGCAGGCCACAGGCCACTGTTCCACTCAGCCCCTAACCCAGCCAGCACCCACAGTACCATAACCTGCTATGTGATGCAAGTTGGGAACCACAGAGTCTAAGTGACTGTTGGCAGCCTCAGGTTCCGCCTTTCTCCTACCACACTTGCACTTGCTCTGCCATCCTTGGTTCTCAAACTTGAGATTTCAGGAGCAATTTCTGGCTTGAAGGGTTTGGTGACCTTCCAGACACCTTTCTGGGTCTTGGCCATCAGCTTCCCACATAGCTCTTGGAATTGCTCCTCCCTTCTGGTTCCAATGTCCTCTGTTTCTTAGGGCAAGCAAGTGCCCCCTCCAGCCCCCAGGCCTGCAGTGCCCCACAGCCAGTGTGCCCAGTTCTGGGGGCGCACATGTCCAAGGGTAAGTGTGAACATGCATCAGGGAGGCTCTAACACCCTGGAGAATCTTCCAGGAAGATCCATCCTTATCACAGCTGTTGTTGTTTAGTAGCTAAATCGTATCCAACTCACTGCAACCCCATGGACTGCAGCCCACCAGGCTCCTCTGTCCATGGGATTCTCCAGGCAAGAATACTGGAGTGGGTTGCCACTTCCTTCTCCAGGGGATCTTCCCAACCCAAGGATGGAACCTGCATCTCCTGCATTGGCAGGCAGATTTTTCACCACCCAGCCCGCAGGGAATCCATCACTCTTCTTCCTTATAAATACTTACTAGGATCTACCATTTGCCAGGCACCATGGTAGGAGTTGGAGATGCCATAAAAGGGAAGGCAGACAAGGCACAGGGCTCTCCCAGTGACCAAGGTCACTTGACCAAGGTCTCCTGAGTCCTCTTCTCAGCCAGGCTTCAGTCCTGGGCTCTGCGTCTATCCTTACCAAGTCTAGTTTTGCTAAGTTGGTTGAGAGAATCCCTACTCTAGATATCTAATCACCCTGGCCTGTCTTCAGTAAGAATGCTAGTAAGTCAGTTTAGTAAACCTCTCCACCCACCCATAAGGTCTCATCTTAGTGATTTTTCATCACCAACCCCTTTACCATGCTTATTGGCTACAAATCCCCATTGTCAGGGATTTCCCTGATGGTCCAGGCCTTAAGAATTTGCCTTGCCTGATTCATGCTGACATTTGGCAGAAACCAACACAATGCTGTAAAGCAATTATCCTTCAATTAAAAATCAATGAATTTAATTAGTTTTTTAAAAAAGAATTCACCTTGCAAAACAGGGGATGTGGGTTCCACCCCTGCTCAGGGAACTAAGATCTCACCTGCCATGGGGTATCTAAGTCTGCACCACAACTACCAAGCCTGTGAGCCACAACTAGAGAGAAACTCACCCACCACAATAAAAGATCCCATGTGCCACAACTAAAGCCCAACACAGCCAAAACTAAAATAAATATTTTTTAAAATCTCTGTTGTCCTTGTATTCATAATTGAGCCCACTCTATCTCCCTTATTGCGAGAGCCCTGATTAAGCCTCCCTTACCACTTTAACAAGTGCCAGAATAATTTTTTCTTTAGCACTAAATTTATTCATTCTCATGTTAACTTCGAAAAAGCAACAGCCTCTGGGCACAACAGCCTATTAAGCAAAACATTGACTTTTCCAAATGTGAGTGTGAACTCTTTAATCAAATTAAAGGTGGGATATATATAAAGGGATGCAAGACCCCAAGCTCTAGGACAGAACTTAAATTTTTCTAAGTTGGTGGTGGTGGGTTGCTTCTTTTGGCTTGAGATCCTCAGAAGCAGAGGGTGAATTAACCACACTCCTTGGTTCATAACACACTGTCATCACGGATCTGAGCAAGGCCCTCTCTTACTTTACTAATTTATCTATTCGTTTCCTTTTCTCCCATTAGCCTTTCCTTCCATTAGAGGTGGTTATCAGTTTATGTTTAATGGGTATCTTTCTCTTTGTTATATTCTTACAAAATGTGCATATGTTTGTGTACATGTGTGTGTGTGTGTTTGCATGTGTGCTGGGTCTTCACTGCTGCACAGGATTTTCTCTAGTTGTTGTGAGCTGGGTCTACTCTTCATTGTGATACAAGGGCTTCTCATTGCAGTGGCTTCTCTTGTGGAGCATGGGCTCTAGGCACTCAGGCTTCAGCAGTTACACCGGCTAAGTTGCTGCAATTTCCAGGCTCCAGAGCTTGGCCCAGTAGTTGTGGTGCATGGGCTTATTGCTTCACAGCACGTGGGATCTTCCTGGACCAGAAATCGATCGAACCTACATCTCTTACAGTGGCACGAGACTCTCATCCACTGTGCCAACAGGGAAGTCCCTTGTGTGTGCACATTTTTAATGTACCTAACTGTATCGCATTCTCTTGCTTACCTCTTGCACTTAGCAAAGTAGCTACAGGGCTCCACAGGTATAGCCTCTACCATTTGTCTATCTGTGCTCCCAGGGAGAGACACAGACTAATGACCTTTGCACATCGAATAATGCTCCAAAATCCCCATGCATGTTCCCTTAGGGATTGGTCTGACATTTCCTCTAGCTTTATACCTAGGAATGGGACCTCTGGGCCATGAGGTTTATGGCTTTTTTTAATAGAACTAAGTACTAAGGGGCTGCAGTCCACAGGATCGCAAAAAGTCGCCCACCAATGAAGCAACTAAGCACGCATGCACTCCGCCACCACCCTCCTAAGGGGCTGCACCCCGCTGTGGGGTGCTAAGGACTCTTCATCCTACCTGCCTGCCAACACCTAGCAGCATCCAGCTTTCCCCCTTTTGAAGTCTAATAGGTTTTAAGTGATCTTTTTGTTGTTTTAACTTGCTTTCTCCAGATAGAGCCTCTCTCCATATAATGGAGACCTTTTATATTTCTTTTCTGTAAATTGCCTGCTTAGCTGCTAGGCCCATTTTTCTATGTGGTTGTTGCTATTTTTCTTTTTGATTCGAACTTGTTGCTACTGTGCTGTAGATGTGAATCTTCTTTCAGTTTTAGACATATTGAATACCTCCTCTCATCCATCACCTATTAACTGTAGTATCCTTCATTGAGTGGAAATCAAATTTTCCCTTTATGTTTTATATTTTTTGAAGCTTTTTAAAAAAGGAGTTCTTCCTTGTCCCCAAGACACACAGATAGACTCTTATGTTATTTTCCATTTTCTTTATGAGATTTTAGTTCTCTAGTTAGTCCTTTCCTGTCCTCCAACACCAGTGACTTCACTTGTTGTTAAGTCACATCTGACTCTTTGTGACCCTATGGACTGTAGCCTACCAGGCTCCTCTGTCCATGGGATTTCCCAGGCAAGAATACTGGAGCAGGTTGCCATTTCCATCTCCAGGGGATCTTCCCGACTCAGGGATCAAACCCACATCTCCTTCATTGTCAGGCGAATTCTTTACCACTGAGCTACCAGGAAAGCCCAGTGACTAGGCTATGGAGAGTCAACTAAAAGGGATCAGAGTTATTAATTCATTCACTGAATATTTAATGAGCCCCTACTCTGTGAGGCATTATGCTTGGAGCTGCAGACAGAAGAAAAAACATTGTCCCTGGAGCAGCAGATAGACAATAGGACATTGTCCTTGGACTCAATGACAGGAGTGGAATAGCAACTCCATGTGACATAATAGGAGATGAGAGAAATCCAGGAAGGGCAACCCTAACTTGAAGAGATTAAATTTCAACTTGCAAACTGCCTGGATGAGACTTGTCTCAGAAGGCACGTGTAAATCATATGCAAGTCAGATGAAAATGACTATGCAAATATTTGTATATCCCAAGAATAGCCCAGAGAGGAACATCCTTGGGACTTTAGAATTCCTTTCCCAGTCTAATGTAAATCAGTGCAGCCACCAATGGAGAACAGTATGGAGGTTCCTTAAAAAACTGAAAATAGAGCTATCATGTGATCCTGCAATCCCACTCCTGGGCATATATCCAGAGAAAACCATAATTTGAAAAGATACATGCATCCCATTGTTCACTGCAGCACTAACTACCATAGCCAAAATGTGGAATCAACCTAAATAAATGTCCATTGACTGATGAATAAAGATGTGGTATATAGATAGATAGATACACACATACGTATGTATATATTAAGAAGGGCATGGTAACCCACTCCAGTATTCTTCCTTGTAGAATCCCACAGACAGGGGAGCCTGGTGGGCTGAAATCCATGGGGATACAAAGAGATACAACTGAAGTAACTGAGCAGCCACAAATGCGCACGCGCGCGCGCACACACACACACACACATTATAATATATATATATAAATAATACGGAATAGTACTCATCCATTAAAAAGAGAATGAAATAATGTCATTTGCAGCAACATAGATGGACCTAGAAATTGTCCTACTAAGTAAAGTAAGCCAAAAACAAATACCATATGATATTGTTTATATATGGAATCTAAAAAAAAATACAAATGAATTTATACACAAAACATAAATAGACCCATAGACATAGAAAATAAACTTATGGTTACCAAAGAGGAAAGGAGGTGGGAGGGATAAAATTGGAGTTTGGGACTATCATATACACACTACTATATATAAAATAGATAACCAACAAGGATCTACTGTGTAGCACAGGATACTTACACTCAATATTTTGTAATAATCTATAAGGAAAAAGAATATATGTACTCTTTTGTATATATACATAAAACTATATATATATATAACTGAATCACTTTGCTGTACACCTGAAACTAACACAATATTGTAAGTCAGTGATACCTCAATTAAAAAAAAACAAAGGCAGAATTCCTTCCCCAATCTAGAAGGATTTGTACCAGGACTAGAATGTTAGGCTTTAACAATCAAGTCTTCAAAACCAAACGTGGAATCAATCATGAAGAAAAAATTGATCAAATGCCCTCAACTCAGCCTCCGTAGTGCACCTAATGGGCAGACTCTTTCCTTGGAAAGCCTTTTTCTGGGAGTCATTTCCTCCATAACTACACACACCCATGAATGAGTTCAGCGAAGGAAGGCTTAGCCATAACTCTCTGTGGAAACCTCCAAGGGCTTGCAACAACACTTCAGGTAGCAAATGCCTGCTGGAATGATCTTCTCCTGCAGAGAGACTTCCCCACCAGAGGAATACCTAAACACTTTATTTATTAAGGCTTTCAAAGCAGCACCATCTGCCTTGAGAAGTCTTAAGAGCCAGGCACTATACATTTAATAATTGAAATAATTCAATGGAAGAATAGCAACCACAGTATCAAGTGGGAATGAAACCAAAATGCCCAGGCCATGCCTCTGCTGGCAGTCCTTCCAGAGCAGGGGAGAAAGCGGGTGGATAACCTCACAGCAAGCGTGTATCAATAGCCCACCTCCCCACCCTCAGTACCTGCAGGCACATACAAGGTAAACAGCCCAAGCTCAGGGAAAGGGTACCTTTCTGTGTGGGACTCAGGAACTTGAGTTTGGGTCCCGGCTTTGCTCTTGACTATGATGTTGGGTAATCTCTTTGCCTGATCGTGCCTCAGTTTCCTTGTATGCCAAACCAGCACATGGGGGCAGATAGCATTTCTGAACATTGGATAGGAACAGTAAGCATGTCGGTTTTTTATAGGGACATTGTCAAAACACAAGCCCTGCCCTTGATCTGCCAAGTCAAAATGAGGATAGCATGGCCAGAACCACTTGAAAACTACCTTTCTCTCTGCTCTAACGTGCTATGTGAGACTTGGAAAATGTTATTACATCATGTACCTGCAGCATCCCTTGTACAAGAAAAGCCCAGCATATTAGCCTCCTCAGGAACTACAGACATAGTCCTCAACTTTATCACTGTCTTTAACTCTTACCTGTAGATACCATTCCATGGTGTTGAGAAAATGGGAAAAAACCTATAAATCTCTTTGTGAATGTGTGTGTGTGTGCGCTAAGTTGCTTCAGTCATGTCCAACTCTTTGCAACCCTATGGACTGTAGCCCACCAGGCTCCTCTGGCCATGGGATTCTCCAGGCAAGAATACTGAAGTGGGCTGCCAAGCCCTTCTCCAGGGGATCTTCCCGACACAGGGATCAAACCCAGGTCTCCTATTTACAGGATCGAACCTGTGTCTCTCATGTCTCCTGCACTGGCAGGCAGATTCTTTACCACTAGCATCACTTAGGATGGGAAGCCCCTCTTTGTGAATACAAACAACCTTAACAAAGTTATTTATTTTTAATCTTGGTTTCTTTTAAATTTATTTTATGTTTTGGCCACACCAAGCGGCATGTGAGACCTTAGTTCCCCGACTAAGGATTGAACCCTCACCTCTTGTAAGGGAAGCACAAAGTCTTAATCACTGGACTGCCAGCGAAGTCCCCTTTAACAGTAGTTTAGATCTATAAACCCTAATTTGAAGACATAGCTTTGATTTCAACAGTGAGCCTCCACACATCCCCCATACAGAAAGAATTCATGCAAAGAACCCCATTGGTTATGAGTGCCTCTGGGATTTCAGGATGAACTGCTCTGTGAGAAGAGACGCTGTTCTGTTCATCATTGCTGTGAGATAATAGAAAGTAAATATATTGGTCTCTGCCCCTGTTCCTGGCACAGAGTTCCTAAAACTCTTATAAATTCCAAAGTGACTGGGAGCAACTTTCATTCTATTGAGGAAATTCTGGGTTGTCTCCTGGATGGGGACTGGCCACCAGAAAGACCAGGTCATGATTAGAAGCTTGGAACTTTCAGCTTCTCATTCTGCAGAGAGGAGTGAGGGGCTGGGAATGAGTAAATGATTAATGATGCCTATGTGAGGAAGCTTCCATAAGATCCGAAGAGTACAGGGTTTGGAGAGCTCACAGATTAGTGAAGACATCCACACTGGGAAAGTGATGCACCCCAACTCCACACGGACAGAAGCACCTGTGCTCGGGGCCCTCCCAGAGCCTGACTTTTGTATCTTTTTATCTGGCTGTTGATCTATATCCTTTATCATGTTCTTTAATAACCTGGTAAATAAAAGAAGTGTTTCCCTGAGTTCTGTGAGCCGCTGGGGCAAATTAATCAAACCTGAGGGGGACGGGGTCATGGGAACCTCCAGTTTGTAGCCAAGTAGGAGGTAATTTACATATAAACTGGGGACCACTACTTGCAGTTGGCATCTGAAATGGCAACCGTCTTGTGGGTTGTTGTTTGGTCGCTAAGTCACCGTGTCTGACTCTTTGCAACTCCATGGACTGTAGCCTGCCAGACTCCTCTGTCCATGGGATTTCTCAGGCAAGGATACTGGAGAGGGTTGCCATTTCCTTCTCCAGGGGATCTTCCCAACCCAGGGATCAAATCCACATCTCCTGCATCTCCTGCATTGGCAGGCAGATTCTTTACCATCTGAGCCACCAGGGAACCTCATCTTGAGAGACTGAGCCTTGAACCTGTGGAATCTGATACTATTCCAGGCAGTCAGTGTTAGAACTGAGTTAAACTGTAGGACACCCAGTTGATTTCTGCAGAGAATTATGTGGGATGTGTGTGGCAGGGGGCTTCCACACACTTGGTGACCAGAAATGAAGTTGTAAAGGAAACACAACAGAAGGAAAAATCTCAGTTTTTCCTTATACAGCTGCCTTCCCACCATTTGGATTAGGGCCAACACAATAGATGTTCAACAAATCTCTACCGAAAGGATAAATGAACAAGTTTACCCATCTTTGTATCCATGGCCCAGTGCTTGCAATAAATGTTAAATGAGCACATGGACAAATAGGAAGCATTTTAAACTTCTCAAGATACCTACATAAATACTTCATTAATTGAGCACAACCACCCCTGGTGGCTCAGATGGTAAAGCGTCTGCCTACAATGCAGGAGACCTGGGTTCAATCCCTGGGTCGGGAAGATCTCCTGGAGAAGGAAATGGCAACCCACTCCAGTATTCTTGCCTGGAAAACCCCACGGACTGAAGAGCCTGGTTAGGCTACAGCCCATGGGGTCGCAAAGAGTCTGGACACAACTGAGCGACTTCACTTTCTTTCACTTTCACCCACCCAATGCTTCTTGCAGACAAAGTGAGGGACATCCTTCTCCTACCCTCACATACACTTAAGGAAATATTATCTCTGCACCAAAGATGGAGCCCTAGGGAACTCCAGCATTCAAGAGGTCAGTTTCCTGAGGGCAATCACATGTCCATCCATCATGAGGCAGGTCCCAGGATTCGGAACCTCCATCTAGACCATTCTCCTCCAGACTCCCTAAGTGATTAACTGAATTTACCTATATTCAAAATGTGTAAGAATACCCTACCTTATAGGAAGTTATTTCAGATAGCTTATCAGAACTACCTAAAATAGTTTAAAAAAATGAGAATAAAAGTTAGATCCAGGAAAAAATTCAAATCTGAATGAAAGGTAAAAGTTGAGAGAAGGAAACACACACACACATGTGCACGCACACACACAAACATACACAAACTCTAGGACCCAAAGGAAGCCAAATTAGGGGGCTTGAAAATTTGGATCTAGGCTTCCCCGAAATTAAGATAGGAAGAGAAATCAGCTACGCAGTTCTCGATGTCCAGAAAGAAAAAGGGTTCTTCAGGGGAACCAAACTATCCCCAAGACTCACACCTAAGTTATTTATCGCACATATTTTAAGTCACAGTAGAGGGCATACACAGCAATAGGTAGACTGGCATTGGAGCCACACTCAGTGATGGCTGAGAACTCAACATGAAGTGTGACTCAGTAAAAACAAGTCATACTGTCCAGATTTTGCATGTTCTGCAAATAGTCTTCCATGAATCTATCTCCCACTGAGGCATCTGAACAGACGGAGAACACATAAGAAGAGGCTGGTTTTCCCAGTAGGGACCCCCACTGCAGGTATCCTGTGGTTCTCCTACTACACGGAGCTCCAGTGGCCACCAGCAACACTGACAATGATTTGTGAAAACCAAGGATTCTAGCCAGGTTCCTCTCTCCTGCCCGGATGTCCATTTTCCTTCCACCTGAAGGTGAGCTGTGCTGAAAAGTCTCCATCTACCCCTCTAGATCCCACTCAGCTCTCCTCCACCCTATGCTCAGTCACTAAGAAATGTACCACCTGGCTCTCCTTGCCCTCTGGCTTCTTATTACTTCAGGCCAATAGGAGGCACTGGCAGGGTACTTATTCCCCGGGTCCCTTCCTGCTGGACCTGCGTTAGGCAGTGTTTCTGCCCCTCCACCTGAGGCCACAGGCCCCTCAGGAGGCACCCTCACCTCCACAATTCTCATGAAGTTCTGGCAACTGCACCCCACTTGCCCCTCCAGACTGGAAGTGGTAAGTTTCCCCTTCTGATTGACCCTGGTGCTTCACTATCCATGTTGGTTTCTTAACCCAACTCCTCTTCTGTAAATTTTAAACCATCCTTAATCACCTCCTCTGAATGTGTCATCTGTCTTCTACTGCAATCCTGACCAATATAGAGCCAACAAGAGACCTGAGGGTTAGGCCAGGTCTAACGTGGTAAAGAATCCGTCTGCAATGCAGGAGATGCAGAAGATTCAGATTGGATCTCTGAGCTGGGAAGATCCCCTGGAGAAGGAAATGGCAACCCACTCCAGTATTCTTGCCTCGAAAATTTCATGGACAGAGAAGCCTGGTGGGCTGCAGTCCATAGGGCTGCAAAGAGTCAAACATGGCTGAGCAACTAAATGCACACGCATACTTCTAAAAATGAAACAAGGAAACACTCTAGTACCAAAACATCTACTTAAACTCTTTCCTCAGTACCATTCCTTCAAATAAAGTAATTTGGCACCAAAACAAACAAATAAATATTCTAGATACATTCCAGCATGTGAATCGATGGTTAATCAAGTTCTCAACATTCTGTATGTCATACAGAATAGAATCATTTTGGCCTAGATAAATTTCAAAGCCAGTACTACTAGTTAACTAATTGCTCAGCAGAGGAATTTGTTTGTTTGCTTGTTTGTTTTTTAAATCTCAGTAACACGCCTGTGAAATAGCAGCCTTTGAATAAAACATCTTTCTAATGAATTCTCCAGGATGAGTTATTTGCAAAGTGTGCCCAAAGTAACTAAAGGAAGTGACCTGCTCTATGGCGCTATTGAATGTAACCAATTAAATTTTACAGGACATCTGCTGATACTGGTTTTAGAACTAGGTTTCACACAATGACTAAAATAAGTGCCTATTGAGGCCACTGTTAGCTTATGACCAAAGTTAAAAAAAGAAAAAACTGTATCATCAGCATACAGAAAATCCTATTGAAAAAAAAAAAAAAAGACAAGCTCCATACCAAGGAGACATGCACCTAGATTATCCAAAAGCAACTTCAAATCTTTGAGCTTAGGTTAAAAAGGAAGAGGAGCTGGAACACAGCTGCCTTACTCTGTTCAAAACAAATATATGACCTAGTAGAAGCCTCTGGGTTCACATTGACTTGCAATAGCGTTAAAAGACAACAGTAACTGAGAGTTTATGTTGAGTTCATACAATTTCACCATCCACAGAGCAAAAGCCTTAGACAGTCTTATATTTTCTTTACCAGCTGCCTTCCTGAGAGAAGTGTTAAAAGTGATCAGTAAAAAGATAGAAATATCTGAAACCCAGTTGCTCCCCATGTAAAATACTGGTTTAAGAAATGCAAACCCACAACTTAAGGAAGAAAAACATAAAATGTAAATCAAATGTCTAATAAACTCAGTCACTTCAAATGATGAGGTCTTCCTGGTTTGAAACATGATTAGCCAAAAAATGATTTTGAAGGGAAATGTAACCTAATTAATAATTTACTTTAGCTACAGAAATGTGGCCAGTCACTCAACTGGGTAGGCATGAAATGTTTTCCCTTCCTCATGTTCCTTTCCTCGCCATGAGCAAAGGAAATTTCCAGTGATTCCTGCTTCTGCGTCATTTCCATCACTTCTGTCCTCTCCACCCCTGCACAGCCAGAGCTGCTAAGACCTGCCCAGATAGGTTTGAGTGGAGAACAGAAGCTCAGGTCCTCCTAAGCAATCCTCACCAGGGTCATGAAGCACATCAGCAGCCCCAGCCACATCAGCTGCTGCAACCTGGACTAAGTTTTGCTTCCCTGGGTTTGGTTTCTAAAGGAAGTCCAGAGCTGACTGTGTGGTGCAGCTCTGATGTCTTTCCTGTTCTTTCTTTGGGGACATGGTGTGTACAACAAGGATCCTTCCTCAGCCACCCTGCCCAGTATAGGACTTGCTTGCTGTAACAGGAGTGTGCTTGCCAAGGCCCCAGCACTGCTTAGCCCTTGTCTCCCCCCTCCTAGGGGCTTTAATTCTGTTTCCTTACCCCACACCCTTTCCTCCTATACCAAGCAACTGGCTAGAGTCCAGCTGACTGCAAAAGGACTGATTACCTGGAATGGACACTTGCTCCAACCTCACTTTCAGCAACCTGCCTACAGCTGCTGAACTCATCAAACCTGTTGACTCTTGTGCAGCAGACCCTTGAGGACTGGAGCCACATTATTCCCGATCCCCTGATGTCGAGTCCAGTCCAGGCATTGACCCCAGTCTCCCTTGTTGATCTGCTTCAACACAGACATCATCTGCATGCTCCTATCTGATCAAGCCTCTTGATCAGGGAAGAAAGGTCTGGGTGAGGTCACACACCAGTTTTTTCCCAACCCTACAAAACCCGAAAATTAAAGGTCAAAATTCCATGCAATACTTCTTTGCAGAAATAGCCAACAGGGGCTTCCCTGGTCGTTCAGTGGTAAAAGAATCCACATGCAATGTGGGAGACACGGGTTCGATCTCTGATCTGGGAGGTTCCCACATGCCAGGGAGCAACTAAGCCTGTGCTCTAGAACCCATGATCGACAACAAGAGAAGTCACTTCAGTGAGAAGGCTGCACACCACAACTAGAGAAAAGCCCACGCAGCAACAAAGACCCAGGACAGCCAAAAATAAATAGATAAATTTTTTTTAATGAAAGCATTCATTAAAAAAAAATCAATACAATATTGTAATTAACCTCTAATTAAAATAAATAAATTTAATTTTTTTTTAAAATGAAGACGAAATAGCCGACAAGTCAATAGCATTAAAAAAGTTTTTCAACCTCACTGATAAGCAAAGGAATGCAAATGAAGGTAACAGTGAGATATTATTTGACCCCTATCAAACTGAAAAAGAAATTTAACTATGATAAGTAAACTGCTGTTGGGGAAGCAGAGAAAAAGGAACCCCCACCCACTACTGGTGAAAATGTGAACTGACACAGCCTTTGGAAAGCAATCTGATAACATCTACTGTTAATGAAAACAAACACCCCCTTCACCCAGCAATTCTCCTTCTGGGGCTCTAGCTTCTTGAAATCAAGGCACCACTAGGTAAGACTAGATGTCCAAGCACTGTCTGAGATGGCAAAAAAACTGGAAACACAGTGAATGCTTATCAGTAAGAGGATGGCTGCCTAAGCAGTGATGGGTCCAATTCATGGCTTTTGATGCCACCCCAAGCTGGAGCTACACAGATGAACTGAGAACGGCTTCCTTGAGCTGTTACTCAGCAGGAAAAGCAGGATGCAGAAAAACTTCAAACCAAATCCAAGACACTCCCTTAAGGAGTATTTGTGTTTGTATGTGATTACATGACCATGAAGAAATATATGGCAGATGCCCACCAGGCTGCCAACACCAGTGACCTTGAGTATGGGAGGTGACAGTGGTGGGAAGGGAAGGCAAGTGCCCACGGGTGGACAGAACAGTAGAACAAGAACAGAGGCGAAAAATAGAACTTTCTAAAGTGGAGATGAAAAAAATAGAATATATGATGTAATTTCATATAATTCCTTTTATGTAAAATTATGCTATGTGTGTCCATAAAAAGATACATGAAAGTATAGTCACCAGAACGCTAATACAGGTTATCACTGTGCGGTGGCCTTATACCATGCCTGCATCATCTGCATTTTTATTAAGTATGAATTATTCATATAGTCAGAAAAAATACCCTTCAAAGCTATTTTATGTTAATTTTTTTATTCCCCTGCTTTTCTAATTCTACCATCATGCCACACTCCCTACCTCCAACCAAGTAAACCACATCATAGAGGATCTGCATTGGATTCAATGTTGACCTGCATGTGTGAGAAGAGGGAGAAAGAGAAAGTGTTCTCTCTCTGACTTGGGCCAGAAGACCCCATCACGTTAGTGTCTACACTGAACACAGGCAGGTGGGTCCATATCTACCTAGTCACCTTTGCAGGAAAAGGGAGCCCAGATCTTAAACAAGGCTTGGGGGAGACTTGCCTGAATTCTAGCACCAACAAAGAGCCTCCTCTTCAATCACCATCCCAGGAGTGGGGTTCTAGCAAATCTCCTAACCTCTTACTTCCAAGAAGAGAGTTTATGAGGCCTCTGGGACTTCCCTGGTGGTCCAGTGGTTAAGAATCTGCCTGCCAATCCAGGGGACACAGGTTCAATCTCTGGTCCAGGAAGATCCCACATGCAGTGGGGCAACTTAGCCCCACTCAGTAGCACCACAACTACTGAGCCCAGGCTCTAGAACCCATGTTCTGCAACAAGAAGAGCCACCGCAACCAGAGAAAGCCCAAGTGCAGCAGTGAAGTCCCAGCACAGCCTAAAATAAGTCAAATAAATAAGTGAAAATTCTAAGGCCTCTGGAACCTCATGTGAATAGAAAGTTTTTAGGAACAGCATGCCAAGGCTCTAAAAGAATTGTTTTTGTCGTGGCTGTGGGAACAGTCCTTCCCTCCACCACCCACATTTTGCCAACATTACAGTCTAGAGTCCCAGAGCCAAAAACAGGGCTACACACAGGGGCAGCAGGGTCAGGGGCCGCTGTCCAGAGCGAGGCGGCTGGGCCAGGTCATGTGGCTCTGGTGCTTATTTGCAAAAATTTACACGTGGATCTCAAGAGGCCTAATTCTAAGTTTTTAAAATCAAATTGCATAGTTTGTGCAACTTTTTGGAAGTGTGTGTTCAATGAACCGCCCTGCTTGGTCTGGATCCAGGGACACAGCAAGCCTGTTGAAAAGCACTACTTAAGCAGGGAGTGCCTCTTCTACACTCCAGAAAGTCCTCCGGGGGGAGGTTCTCCCACCCTTCCCAGCTCCCCACCTTATCCACCCAGATCCCCTACCCTGAGCCCAACCCAGAAGAGCTCCTTGGCCTCAGAAGCTGGTTGAGGGTGTGGACAGCATGGCCCCAGGCCCTGTGTTGGAGGCTTCACCTTTTTCAGGACACTTAGGTTCTGTGCAAAGCAGAACTTCAGCCGCCACCCAGACACAGGTTCTGTGCAAAGCAGAACTTCAGCCGCCACCCAGACACAAGAGCACTTCTGTAGATCATTCCGAGCATCAGCTGCTGGCCTGTGTGAGCATCTTGAGTGCAGGAAGCACATCTGTTCAACAAGCCCTTACCCACTGCTCCTATCTCCTGAGCCAAATGCCCATCTGACTCCACTCACCGCTACACCTCGCTCACTAAATTCCTGCCAATTCCCAGACAACTAAGATTCTGTTAAGCACAACATTCGCGTGCAGCTATCACTCCACCTGGCTTTCTGAACTCATGGAAATCTCCTGGATTTGGATTTGCAGTGAAGAGAGTGTGGAAGCAGTGAAGGGCAAGACAGAGCCAAGGCAATTGAACAGCCCTCTCAGGACTGCTCCGCTGGGTGGCCCAGATTAGAGAATGGATCCAAGGGGATGACAGAGGATGAGATGGTTGGATGGCATCACCGACTCGATGGACATGAGTTTGAGCAAGCTCCAGGAGTCGGTGATGGACAGGGAAGCCTGGTGTGCTGCAGTTCAAGGGGTCCCAAAGAGTTGGACACAACTGAGCAACTGAACTGAACAGAACCTGGGGATTTCCTTGCTTGGGCAGTTTCCCCCAAGTCTCTACCCACCCAAATGAAGCAAACAGAACGGGGTGGGGGGGTGGAATGGAAACAGTGACAGACTTTATTTTCTTGAGCTCTAAAATCTCTGTGCATGGTGACTTCAGCCATGAAATTAAAAGACACTTGATTCTTAGAAGGAAAGCTATGACACACTTAGTGTATTAAAAAGCAGAGACATCATTCTGCCAACAAAGGTCGGTATAGTCAAAGCTATGGTTTTTCCAGTAGTTGTACGGTTGTGAGAGCTGGACTGTAAAGAAGGCTGAGCACCAAAAAAAATGATACTTTCGAACTGTGGTGCTGGAGAAGGCTCTTGAGAGTCCCTTGGACTGCAAGGAGATCAAACCAGTCAGTCCTAAAGGGAATCAACCCTGAATACTCATTGGAAGAACTGATGTTGAAGCTGAAGTTCCAATCCTTTGGCCATCTGATGTAAAGAGCTGACTCACTGGAAAAGACCCTGATGCTGGGAAAGATTGAGGGCAGGAGGAGAAGGGGACGACAGAGGATGAGACAGTTGATGTCATCACCGACTCAATGGACATGAGTTTGAGCAAGCTCGAGGAGATGGTGAAGGACAGGGAAGCCTGGCATGCTGCAGTCCACGGGGTCGTAAAGAGTCAGACACGACTGAGCAACTGAACTATAGCAGAACAATAGATTTGAGAAAACACCATTGAGAACCGTAGCTTGGGGCTTAAAGTATTCATCCAATAAACTGAGCACCTATGTAGGTATATATTGGAAATTAGGTGCATGCTGGTATATTCATTTCCTATAGCTGCTGTATCAAATGACCACAAGTTTAGTGGCTTAAACAACAAATATGTATTATTTCCCAGTCCTGAGGACTGGAATTCTAAAATGGGTCACAAAGAGGCTAAAATCAAGTGCTGAGAGTCCTGCAGGCTCTAGCGAAGAATCTGCTTCCTTCTCTCTCCCAGTGTCGAGCCGCCTGCAATCCCCAGCCGTGGGCTTCAGCCAGCCATGGCATCCCTCTGAACTCTGCTTCTCTCATCACTTCTCCTGTTCTGACTCTGGTCCTCCTGTCTCTTCTTAAAAGGGACCTTGTGATTACACTGGGCCCACCTGGACAGTCCCCTCATCTCTGCATCCTTAATTTAATCACATCTGTGGAAGTCCCTTCTGCTACGTGAGGTAACACAGTCACAGGTCACAGGGAGGGAGCATGGACATCTTTGGGGCCTCTTTCTACCACAATCTGTGAGCACAATAAATATGGAAAGCCCTACCACTTACACACTGGCTAAGAAGGTGAGAGATTCTGTCTGCCTGCCAGTGCAGGGGACACGGGTTTGATCCCTGGTCCGGGAAGATCCCACATGCTGCAGGGCAACTAAGCCTGTGTGCCACAACCACTGAAGCCAGAGCACCCTTGAGCCCATCAAGAGAAGGCACAACAATAAGAAGCCCATGCGCTGCAACCAGAGGCACCAGTGCAGCCTAAAATTAATTAATTTAAAAAAAGAAAAGGAAGACGTTCAGGGATTCTGAAAGGAAGAAACTCAAGAAACAACGAACAGTGGCTTGTTCACAACTCAGAACAAATCAGTTCTGAGCCTGTTACTTCCCACATTTCGTAGTGGTGGTTGGAGCTCACACTGTAGAACGGCTGAGGGCTTTCTTGCTCCTCCTGCCGAGGAAGGAACAATTACCAACCTGACTGCAGAACGTGAGCAGGCCCTGCTTCCTGGCCGGCCAGGTCACTGGGCACTGAAAGCTCAACAAGCCCTCACAGGACGTTCCTCTCTCCGGAGCCGAACGCCCCGCTGTCTTACTCAGTTCTCCATCACACCCTGTGGGTGCGGACGCACACTGGTGATCAAAGTTGGATTTGAGCTAAGAGGAGGCAGAGATTCCCAATTCAGTGATAAACCGCGAGGTGTGGGCCCCCACACAGCTGTGCTGGAGCTCTCTGCACCGGGAGCCCTGAGCACAGGCCTGAGTCCTCATAAAGTGAATCCTCGTTCCCCGGTGCGCTTTACTGTTCCTCATATCCACATCCCAGGGAGAAGTGATGAAAAGTTCAGATACTCCCCCATCACTAGCTCCAACATCACCTCAATAAGGCAAATTTCTCCTCAAGCCCAAAAAGTGCTCTTAGCTTCTAGAGGACTCTGAAGAATGAGGATTGCCTATTACAATTCCTGGTGCTACACAAACATCCAGTGAATGAATAAAGGAACGGAAAACATCCTGTCTTCATGCTCTTTCCCTTTGGTGATCTCATCTCTTCCCACAAATTCCACTACCATTCTAGACTGATAACTCCTAGCTGGACATCTTCACTCTCTCCCCAGCTCCAGACTCAAAGTTTCCTTCCCAGGATCCTTCAAAACCTCAAACCTAACACGCCCAGAAAAGAACTCATCAGCACACCTCTCTGAAATCTCCTCCTACCTTTGAATTCATAGCCCTCAGAGGGGCTCCAAGACTTAAACTACTTCTAACTCTTCTCTATTTCACCTGCCACTGGTCCTTTAAGCCAGCCTGACCCACCCAGACCCTGTCTGTACCTGCTCATTACACTGGTCGTCTGACCATCTTCCAAGATGTTTCCTCCTCTCTCCATCACCCCACTTGGTTCCAAACTTCTTTCTTTGATCACTCTGCTACCAAGCCATAAACTTCTGGCTCTGGGGGAGTCTCACCCCATCCCAGCCTGTGTCTTCTCCAGAATTGAGGTTAACACATATTCCCCCAGATTGTTTAAGACTTTGTTGTTTAAGAATAGCTTAAGGTTCTTGGCAAAATTGAGTGGACAGCACAGAGGTTTCCCCGCTGTCCCTACATATGCACAGCTCCCGCCACTAATAACATCCCCCAGCAGAGTGGTCCACTTGACACATTATAAGCACCCAAAGTCCACAGTTACACTAAGGTGCATGCTTGGCGTTGTACGTTCTATGGGTTTGGACAAATGTACAATGGCATGGGTCCACATTAGAGTATCAAACAGAGAGTTTCTCTGCTCTAAAAACCCTCTGTGCTCTGCCTATTCATCCCTCCCCACCTGCAACCCCTGGCAACCAATGATGATTTTATGTCTCCATGGTTTTGCCTTTCCTGGAATGTCAGAGTTAGAATCGTACAGTATGTAGCCTTTTCGTATTGGCTTCTTCCACACAGTAATACGCATTAGTCTCCTTCAAGCCTTGAGACTTCCCTGGTGGTCCAGTGGTGAAGACTCCATGTTTCCAATGCTGGGGGCACAGGTTCATCCCTGGTCAGGGAAATATGATCCCACATGCTGCACAGTCTGGTCAAAAAAAAAAAAAGTTTCCTTCAAGTGTTTACATGGCTTGATAGTGCATTTCGTATAGGGTCTCCCAAGTTTTTCAGCTTCACTTTCTTCTAGGGGTTCTGACCCAGCTCACCACTTTGGTTCTTGCCATTAGTTCAGTCTTAGGTGAGAACTTCCTGCCACAGGCTTGGCCACACAGAACGAAGTTTCTGCCAGCAAATGCTTAGCCAGTTTCTGCCTCTTCCAAATCCTCAGGCCCAGACACTGCTGTTTCACCTCAGCGACTTTGCTTTGATCCCCAGCCGCCTTATCTTCGACTCCAAGATCCCTGAGGATGGGGCCTTAATCTTACATGTTATGTCTCCTGTAAGTTCAAACACAGTGACAGATACACAAGTGCTCAACATAACTATGAATAGAATTAAATAAAACTGGTTTCCCTAAAGGGTTGCCCAGCTCAGGGCTGAAAATATCCTGCACATTGCCAAGGGCAAGAGATTATCTGGTCCATGAATTAAACGCGGTCCATTCTTTCCTCACATCTCCCCCACTGCTTTCTGTTCATTGGTCTTTTCAGTCCTTATTAACTCCTTCAGGGAAGGATGACTGGGGGAAAAAAATAAATATACATGCGCTACAACATAAACGCTTCCATTTGGGGATAGGGGCAGTGGGGGGGGGGGCGGGGTGGAAATAATTGAACTTCGGATGTTTGTTCATGGCTCAAAGTGGTGAGGCAGCCACTGCCACCCCCGTGGCTACTGCCCACACAAGTTCTCTAACATGTTCCCATTTCCCTTAGCTGCACAGAGACCTCAGCTACCGCCACACAGGGGCTATTGACACAGGAGCCCCCGCCGTCCCCCTGCGCCTCCAGCTCAGATGTGTAGGCGTTTGGCTGCTTAAACATCTATTGCTCATTTGAGTTTTCAGAACTGGCCTTTGCCTTGTTGTTGTTGTTCAGCCGCTCAGTCGTGTCTGACTCTCCGTGACCCCATGGACTGCAGCACGCCAGGCTTCCCTGTCCTTCACCCAGAACTTGCTCAAACTCATGCGCATTGAATCAGTGATGCCATACATCTCATCCTCTGTCATCCCCGTCCCCTCCTGTCTTCTATCTTTCCCATCTTTCCCAACATCAGGGTCTTTGCCCACGGTCCAGATTTCCCAGTAGGCAAACCTTTGAACTGAAGGCTGCTCTGGAAAAACCTCAGCCCTCTAGTGGCAGTGGATAGGCATTACAGCATTTCAGAGAAAAAACATGGGTTTCAAATTGAAGGCAAGGCTGTTTTGAACAGTCAGGTGTCTTCAGGGTAAAGGATAGTCATCCACCTGCAGCAGCCAGGAGAAATTTAATGAAAAATGGATGAGAACAATGATAAGTGGGGAAGGGTTATGTGGATGCTTTTTTTCTTCCAGAAACTGTAGAATTTGTTTCAACAGACACATGCTGCTGTGTGCCAGGCAGCATGTTGGAGTCAAGAGGTCCCCTAGACATCATTTGGTCCAACCCCACTCTCTCTGATATGCTGTAATCCATCTCCATAGCTGCCACGCTGGATGTGAAATTATCCAGTAGAGATATTTATAGTCTCTTCTACACATTCAGTCACCAAGCACATGTTGAGAGCCTGCAAGGCAGAATCGGCCCCATATTCATGAAGAAAGTCCAGTCAAAGAGGCCCCCAGAGTCACTCAGCCTCTAACCCAGACCAAAGGCCCCAGCAGCATTCACCAGGGTTGCACCAGTACCCACCTTCCAGCTACAGAAACCCTGGAGCTGCTAATCTGGGCTGGATTCTCATCCCAGGTGCCCCCAACATTGGGGGTCACAGAAGGGAGGCCGCCTGGCCTCCTGCCTCACCTGGTCCTGCCTCCTGGACTCACTGTCCTGCCTGGATCACTCCTGGCAAGCTGATGGGCCTGCAGGGCCCAAGGCAGGCCCAGTGTGGTTATATTTAACATCTTTCTGCATCTTCTCCAGTTTCCTTAAGTGTGAATGAGCTCCATGTAGATGTGGCTGGAACCAGTGTCCCAGAGACACTGCAAATAAGATTCCCTGTGGAGGCAGCAACCAGCGCCCTGGAGTGCTACTGTTCCTATTATGTATGTCTTCTCCAAGAGACTGCTACCTCCTTCAGGGCAGGCTGTATTTTCTTCCTCCCTATATTCCTGAGGCCCAGGACCCTTGGTAGGTACTTGATGATTGTGGAAGGACTATATGCATTTAAGGAAAGGAATATAAAAGCTAAAACCAAAATGCACACTCTCCAAACGCCAGCCTTACAGCCACCAAGACCACAAAAGGCCTACAGACTGGTCCAAGCTGCCAGCTGGCAGCTGGCTGACACTGGCAAAAATAGGAACCCTTTGGGGGCCCTGCATCTTGACTTTTATGTCCAGCTGTATTGACAAGAGCTCTCGAGAGAGAGCGCAGAGTAGAATCTGCTCACACTGTCCTGACTACTCCTTCTGCCCACCTCTAACCTCATAGGCTCAGGCTTTTCTTTTCTTTTTTTAATTGGATTATAGTTGATTTACAATGTGTTAGTTTCAAGTGTACAACAAAGTAAATCAGCTACACATATGCATACACATCTACTTTTTTTAGATTCTCTTCCCACATAGGTCATTACAGAGTACTGAGTAGGGCTCAGGCTTTCTATCTCAAGACGGATAACCTAACCACCTCTGCATTTTCTTTCATCAGAGATACTCACACGTACATACAGTTCTAGGACTATGCTGTTGTTGTATAGTTGCTATGTCACGTCTGAGTCTTTTGCTAGAACAGGACATGTAGCCCACCAGGCTCCCCTGTCCATGAGATTTCCCAGGTAAAAATACTGGAGCAGGTTGCCATTTCCTTCTCCAGGGGATCTTCCTCAGAAATACCAATCATTTTCTTTTTTAAAAAAAAAAATCTCTCCCTACAGAACACAGAGAGTTTGGCATAGTTACCCAAAAGGTACAGCAGAGAGGTGGGGTAGCACATGAGAAGGAGCCATATTCCGGGGTCAGACTGCCTGGAATTCCTACTGGCTTGGCATATTACCTGTGTGACCACAGGCAAGGTTTTTGTGCCTCCATTTCCTCATCTAAAAATAGAACTAACAACAGGATCTGCACAAGAGGACCCTGTGGGGATTAAATGAGTCGCTACAGTTAGGATGCTGCCTGGTGGACTAAGTACTTAATCAATATTAGCTCATCATCACAGCGAATATCCTCCCATCCTCGCAGAGAACAGCAATCCAGGTAAAAGCTCATTTTCTAGCAAATCCTTATACCCAAACTGAGCATGATCAGTCCTCCCACCCAAACCAGAATCCCCAAAGGCAGGAATTAATCTGAACTTCATGAACATTTCCTGGTGACTCACATGCACACTCAAATTTGAGAATATAAGAATATGAGTAAGTCACCTACATATAAACAAGTTCTGTTTCGAGAACAGTCAGGTTTGTTCATAAGTCCAACAAAGCTAGCCTAGGTAGCCAACTAACACAATCAACTACATACTACTGTACTGTAACAGGTTTATAATACTTTTCACACAAACATCAAAAACAAACAAAAAATAAAACATTTTAATCTTACAGTACAGTACAGTACCTTGAAGTACCTTGAAGGCAGGAAGAGAAGGGGACGACAGAGGGTGAGACAGTTGGATGGCATCACTGACTCTATGGACATGAGTTTGAGCAGCTCCAGGAGTTGGTGATGGACAGGGAGGCCTGGCGTCCTGCAGCCCATGGGGTCACAAAGAGTCAGACACGACTGAGCGACTGAACTGAACAGTACCTCGAAAAGTCCAGTAGTACAGTACATTAGCTGGCATACAGGGGCTGACATCAAGTGAACAGGCAAAAAGAGTTACTGACTTGAGGAGGGAGAAGAGGTGGGAGCTGGTAGAGCTGAAGGATCGTCAGCAACAGGAGACCAAGGGCAAGCTGTTAATTTCACCCATGCCTGATGTTGATGGCACAGGTTCTGGTTCCTTCCTGGAACCAAATGCATGTTCACATCATTGAAAGTTTGCAACTTGAAGGTTCATATGTAAGGGACTTACTCTGCCTATAAGGGAGACCCCACATGGAATGACTACAAGATGCTGGAGAAATGGAACCTATAGCTTTCATCAGTTTTACAAAGACAACTCAGTGTTCCATTCTCATCAAGTAACCATCATCAGAGAAGGAGACAGAGCAGGGGAAAGAGAGCAGACTAGACCAGGGGGCTCACGGTCCTAATCTCAGGTGATGTGAAGGGGAGTTAGCTGTCACCATGAATCTCACGAATGCAATCCATTTATCTTCCATTAACTACTGGTGGGAAAGAAAAGTGGGGGCGTGGCAGCTTCGAATTTGGAGGTGGGACAGGCCAATACCCCCTCCTGTGAGAAAGATGCTGGAACATAAGAGAAGTGACAGAGGGAAAAGGAGACGTGCTTCGGGGAGAGCCCCATGGCCTCTGACAGCTGGCTGCCCTTCATCTGAGAAATGTGCCACTGCAGAGACCAGCCCAGAGGCCACGGCTGTGGAAACCGTGCTCTCAGCAACGTTCTACTCAGATGTCACGATGCTGATTAGTCACGGGGCTGGTGGTCCAAACTGGGGTCCTGGGCTGGTGGCTGGAAGAGGAAGCAAAGGCTGGGAGGTATCGGAAGGGCTTGCTTCTCTGTACACAGGCTTGGGGGATGGAGAGGCAAGGAGGAGCTCTCCCAGCGTACCTGGGAAGAAGACAGCATCACTAAATAAAAGCAGGACTCCAGAGCCCAGCTGGGGACGATGGAGGGGGATTCCCCCTTGGATGGTACATGGTCGTGTTGGGCACAGCCCTGAGAAATGACTGGTGAGCAGGGAGGCATGCTCCCCGGGAAGGGAATCTTCTCTGTCTTCCTTTCAAAAGTGCTGCAGGCCTACCCTACAGGCGGGGCTAAACCACTTTCGATGTAGCAGGTACCAGGCAGCCTCTGGGTGGTACCTGGGTCTGCAGAAGAGGCTGAGCCCAGGCTGCCCCCTTCAGTGACTCTGCCACCACCACACTGTTCCCCCAAAGACTCTAATTGCAGCATCTTCATATCCCAACTGCACTGAAGGTAAGTCTCGGAGGCCCTAGGGAACTGCACTTGCCTGATCAAGGAAGCAAATATAGCACATGCAAAGTACAACAATTCAGTGTAATCTTCCCAGAATGTCAACTATTTCTTGGGAAACGTGACACCTCCGACTCCTCTTCACAATCGAGTGTTCCTTCTCCCTTCACCTTTGGATCTGCTGCTTAGGAAATAGCAAGCAGCAGCCTCCAGCCCACCCCTAACAGCCCTGCCCCTTAACGACCACTCAGGGTCCCTGAGCATCCCAGCAGATGGTGGAGGAGGTCCTCCATCGTCACCCAAACCTCCTGTCCCTGGGCCCAGTGCTGCCCCCACTCCACCAATTCATCCTCATTTCCCTGGCTCCTCCGGCCCCTGCCCGCTCAGGGCACAGACACTAATGAGCAGAGAAGAGCTGGAAAAGGCAGTGGGGATGCTAAGGGGTAAATAAATTATTCAGAGGATCACAGGAACCAAGAGACACAAAGGTTCTCCAGGAGTCTGAATCACCAGAGTGCACATGTGGCTTCCCAGACAGACTTGACACCAACATCCTTTGCAAAGAAAGGCCTTTTCTAAGCAGCTCTCATCAATCGCTTCTGCAGGCACCTGTTGTTAAGGGCGCCGAACAGTGAGTGGGGCTCACTCTCTTAAGAGCTGAAAGGGGCTTCAGCTGTCATCGTGCCCACTGCCTCACTTTACTGATGGGAAAAACCACAGCCCAGAGAGGTGGGCTGAGGCTGGGGAGGTAGGTCACTGTCACAAAGCAGAGGTGTTCAGCCTGCACTCAACACACGTGGAGAGCGAAAAGAAACTGCAGGCCTCTCAGTGGATAAGAATCTGCGTGTCAATGCAGGAGACACGGGTTCCATCCCTGATCCCAGAAGATCCCACATGCCACAGAGCAACTAAGCCCGTGTGCCACAACTACTGAGCCCCACGCGATACAGGCTAGGAGCCGCAACTACTGAGCTCATGTGCTGCAAGTACTGAAGCCTGAGCACCTGAGAGCCTGTGCTCCACGAGAGACGCCACTGTAACGAGAAGCCTGCACAGTGCAACGAAGAGGAGCCCCTACTCGGTGAAACCAGAGAAAAGTCCAAGCAGCAATGAAGACCCACCACAGCCAAAAATTAATAAATAAATTATTTTTAAAAAAAGGAGAAGAAACTGTAGGCCACAAAGCAGGCAGCCAATGTCACTCCTTTTCCTATTGAAGCCACTTGGGCCTGGGGCTACTGGGTAGGGGTGGGGATAGGTGGACCCCACCAATGTCTGACTCACAAAAGTGTCAGATAAGGGGGCTTGTTGTATTTGAAAGTCCACTTCAAGAAGAGAACAGAGCAGTGCTGTTAATGTCCCATAAAAGACAGAGGTCAAGGATCAATAGTGATGATCAGGCCCCTTGCCGAGAGGGGAGAACAGTCAGGAGTTCACTCTGTTACAGGGGAAAGAAAATTCACAGACCAAACAACTGAGAGAACACATCTCCTCATCAAAACAGTCAAGGCTGGGGCTTCCCTGGCAGCCCAGCGGTTAAGACTCTGCACTTTCAATGCAGGGAATCCCCAGTAGGAGAACTAAGGTCCCACCTGCCACACGGCACTGCTGAAAAATAAATAAACATACAAAAAACAACAACCCCAAAAAGTCATAAAAAATAAATAAGGGGCAGAAAATGCAAGTAGATCCTTAAACATAAAGCAAAAACAAAACAGAAAAAGCTGTTTTCTGTTGTGAAACAAGATACACCACCTGGAGGGCCTAGGGAGAACCTGAGTCAAAACAGAAACCAGCAGGTAAGAAGCAAATTCTGGGAAACTTCCTGGAGAAGGGAAAAAATGGAGCTATAGAAAACATTAACAGAACTGCAAATAGAAAGATTACATGCTATGTGTAAAACAGATAGCTAATGGGAAGCTGGTACACAGCACAGTGAGCTCAGCTCAGTGCTCTGTGGTGACCTAGAGGAGTAGAATGGGGGTGTGGGGAGGGAGACGCAAGAGGCAGAATATATATGTATACACAGAGCTGATTCTCACTGCTGCACAGCAGAAACTACACAATTTATAAAGCAATTATCCTCAAAAAACAAAAAAGATTACATGCTAGAAGTGTACATGTGGGACCAAACTGAGAATAAAGGAATGACAAGGTGATTAACTTTATTTAACACGGTGCTCTGGAAAGGAATCTTTCTAGAATAAGACTCAAAAGAGCCATGGGCCATCAGGGAGATCCCATCCAGTGCCTGCTGCAGCTTCCTAATGCTGCCTGAAAGTCCAAGTCACCTGGGAGCTTTCCGAGTCCTGGCCCCTCGCTGCTGAGAATAACACCCCAGGGTCAGGCATCTGTAGGCACCACTAACCCAGGCACCTCCTTTCACAGAGTCGGAAAGTGAGGCCCAGAGCAGTGAGACGAGGCTGGTGAAGTCAGGAAAGGCAAAGAGGAGGCAAGTTCTGAAGCCCAGATTCAGAAGGTCAGGCCTGACATGACACAGGGAAGAAGGGTCTGCAACAGGTGGAGGGAATCCCCCTGACTGTTGGGATGAGCACCCTGGTAGGCAGAGCACAGTTAGGGGTGGGGGGTGGAGCCTACCGGGTTTGCCACAGAAGGCTGACCCCTTCCTCCCTGTCCAGCCGGGAGGCAGGGGCCAGGTTGAAGCCCCGTCACCATCCTCTGCCCCTTCAGCATCTCCCTGCGCCTTTCAACTGTTCAATATCCTCTGCAGACACCGCCCTTCCTCTTCCAGGTGGTTCAGCATCACCCAGACTGACTGTAAAGCCTCATGAAGCAGAGCCTACACTCATGAGTCCTGGGTCTAAGATGGAGATCAGGCCCTCCTCATCCATCATCATGTTGGCACCCCCTCCCCAGACATGGCTGCAAAGCAGTCTCCCCATCTCACTCTGAAAACAGGGTTTCTATCTTGGAGACACTATGAAGTGAAGTGAAAGTCACACAGTCATGTCTGATTCTTTGTGACCCCATGGACTGTAGCCCACCAGGCTCCTCTGTCATGGAAATCTCCAGGCAAGAATACTGGAGTGGGTTGCCATTCCCTTCTCCATGGGACCTTCCCAACCCAGGGATCAAACTCGGGACTCGCACATTACAGGTGGATTCTTGTAGCTGATTGCAGGTAGCTGAGCTACCAGGGAAGCCCAGAGACATAACACTAAACAGGAAATACCACTTGCTTTGTATGTCCTTATTCATCCATTTGAAAAGCACTGATAATCACAAGCAATCCAATTTGTCCTCTGAAAGGCAGGGGTCACACGTGCTGCTGACCAAAGGGATCAACTGAAAATCTAGGACAGCAAAGGGTCTCAGAGGGCCCACCCTCACCCCAAAACACACCACCACAGCGTTGTCCACACCCAGCTGGGAGGGTGGTGGTCACACAGTCACAGTGTGACCAGCAAGCCAGCCGTCACCGTGCTCAGGACTTTGTGTCCTTTAATACTGTCCTTTAATTTAATACTGACTCAGAGGAAGGGAGGAAGGGTGTGGCTTCACTGATGGTTTACAAAGACCTTCTCAAGGCAAGGGAGGGACGGGAGCTAAACAAAACCCTGAGAATGTATGACCAAGATGTCTTGCATGAAAGCTGGAGAAAAAGTGATCCCAACTCACGACACCACGAAGAAGAAAAGACTCCCCTGTGTGATGACTAAAGAGACTACAACGCAAAGAGAGATGAACTGACATGTCAGGTGGCTTGGGGAGAGGCACCAGGCACAGCACACATTATGAATCAGATGCTAAATCAGGATGACACGTGCGGCTGGGCCTTGTTCAGTTCAGTTCAGTTCAGTTCAGTCACTCAGTTGTGTCTGACTCATTGAGACCCCATGGACTGCAGCACACCAGGCTTCCCTGTCCACCATCAACTCCCGGAGCTTACTCAAACTCACTTCCACTGAGTCAGTGATTCCATCCAACCATCTCATCCTCTGTCATTCCTTTCTCCTGCCTTCAGTCTTTCCCAGCACCAGGGTCTTTTCCAATGAGTCAGCTTTTTGCATGAGGTGGCCAAAGTATTGGAGTTTCAGCTTCAGCATCAGTCCTTCCAATGAATATTCAGGACTGATTTCCTTTAGATTGGACTGATTGGATCTCCTTGCTGTCCAAGGGGCTCTCAAGAGTCTTCTCCAGCACCACCAACTGATGCTTCAAAAGCATCAATTCTTCAGTGCTCAGCTTTCTTTATAGTCCAACTCTCACACCCATACATGACTACTGGAAAAACCAAAGTTTTGACTAGACAGACCTTTGTTGGCAAAGTAATGTCTCTGCTTTTCAATATGCTGTCTAGGTTGGTCATAGCTTTTCCTCCAGGGAGCAAGTGTCTTTTAATTTCATGGCTGCAGTCACCATCTGCAGTGATTTTGGAGCCCAAAAATTAAAGTCTGTCACTGTTTCCATTGTTTCCCCATCTATTTGCCATGAAGTGATGGGACCAGATGCCATGATCTTAGTTTTCTGAATGTTGAATTTTAAACCAACTTTTTCACTCTTCTCTTTCACTTTCATCAAGAGGCTCTTTAGTTCTTCTTCGCTTCCTGCCACAAGGGTGGTGTCAACTGCATATCTTGTTATTGATGTTTCTCCTGTCAATCTTGATTCCAGCTTGTGCTTCATCCAGTCCAGCATTTCTCATGATGTACTCTGCATATAAGTTAAATAAACAGGATGACAATATATATGAGGCTGGGCCTCATAGACAGAAATAAGCCTCTGGCCACAAGGGGAAAAGACACCTCTTAACATAGTTTTTTAAATATTTTTTTAATTTTTATTTTATTTAAAAAATATGTCTGATTCTTCACAACCCCATGGACTATAGCTTCCAGGCTTCTCTGTCCATGGATTTCTCCAGGCAAGAAAACTGGAGTGGGTAGTCATTCCCTTCTCCAGGAGATCCTCCCGACCCAGGGATTGCAGGCAGATTCTTAACCATCTGAGTCACTGGGGAAGCCCCAGAGTATTTCATTTTCTTTCTTAATTATTTATTCACTTATTCATTTGCCTGTGTTGGGTCTTGGTTGTGCATGTGAGGTCGTCCATCTTTGCTGCAGAGCGTGAGATATTTTAGATGTGGGATCTAGTTCCCAGACCAGGGATGGAACCCCGGCTCCCTGCATTAGGAGCACAGAGTCTTAGCCACTGGACCACTTGGGAAGTCCCTAAAGTAATTTTAGTAAATTAAAAAATTTAAAACAACCCTCTAACTCACATCTTCCCAGAGCTACGCAATATCTTAAATATGGGGACTGACAAAATATCACATGTCCCTCTTTTCTTAATTCAGTTACCAGTGTTCTCTTTAGCCCACCTAGAAAACAACCAAACATCATAAAATCTGATAATGAGTTGTGGGGGAAGTATGAAGATTTAGTCTGCACAGCTGTGAAGGTCAAGGCTGCTGCTGCTAAGTCGCTTCAGTCGTGTCCAACTCTATGCGACCCCGTGGACTGCAGCCCACCAGGCTCCTCCGTCCATGGGATTTTACAGGGAAGAGTACTAGAGTGGGGTGCCACTGCCTTCTCCGGAAGGTCAAGGAGACACACTGTTATTCTCTATTTCAGTTGTGATAAAAACAGGACAGGTTTGCATGATCAAATCCCCCTGGACTGGAGGAAGAACTGGCTGGGGAACTGGGAAATCTAGAGGTATGCTTTGGGCTTGGCCATGACCTCACCTCTCCACATTAAAGCACCTCATTCCAAACGTACAGACAGACCAGATGATCTTAGGTGCCTTTAGGTGTGGGGATTCCAGGCCTGTCCGAGTATGTGGCTCCATCCCTTGTCATCAATGTAAGTCAAATAGAAAACAAACCAGCAAACTGTAAACGAAACCAAACCTACTCTGCCTCATTTCCAGACAAAGCAAGGTAGAGGGCAGCGAGGGCCAATGCATAGCAATTGACTCTTCCTAACAACTGGCTGCGGAGAAGGCAATGGCACCCCACTCCAGTACTCTTGCCTGGAAAATCCCATGGATGGAGGAGCCTGGTGGGCTGCAGTCCATGGGGTCGCTAAGAGTGGGACATGACTGAAGTGACTTAGCAGCAGCAGCAGCAGCAACAACTGGCTGAGCCTGGACTCCAGACTCTTTACTGGCTCAGGTTTCCACTTTTTTTTTTTTTCTTAAATAAGATATTCTCCTTGAGGGACGTCCCTGGCAGTCCAGTAGTTAAGACCTCACCTTCCAATGCAGCAGGGGTGGGTTAGATCCCCGACTGGGAAGCAAAGATTCCACATGCCTTGCAGCCAAAAAACCAAAACAGAAATGAGACTGTAACAAATTTACAAATGACTTTTAAAATGGTCCACATCGGAAAAAAAAATCTTCAAGAAAAGCATTTTAACAAAAAGATATTTCACTCGGAGTTTTGATATAACAAAGGAAAAACTGAAAAATTAAGGGAAAACATGGACTAAAAAGCAGCTCCAGCAATCAAATTCTCCGTGTGGTCCTGCCAGCGTCTCCTCTCCAAGGTCAATGTCCCCGCCCCAGGCCCAGCACTTCACTTGCCTCCCACAGCTCAGTGGGACTGACCTCTTGAAAACACCATGCTGGTCCTAGAATCATTTCTCCCTTGGCTTTAATAATCCTGCCACATCAAACTTCATCGGTTCCTTCACGACAACCCTGAAACAGCGGAGCAGCTAATTTTAACAGAGGTGCCAGCACACAACTCAGCTCTGAGCCATAATATCACCTCTCCCCTCGGGAGACAACTGATGCTGCCTCTCATTTACAGAGCAAAATAACTTACTCTGTAGAGTGGTGGAAGTTGCCAACTTTGCTAATTGTAAGAGAGGGACTCCTGGTAGGAATGCAGAGGGGGGCATATTAAGTGGTTCACACAGGGCTTGGGAGGGGGTCCTGTCCTGGCTCTGTATGGAGCAGGGAACGGTAATTGAACACATCTGCTCAGCCCAGTCTAGATAGGGGGCCGTGGGGGGCTTTCAGAAAGAGGAAGGCATTTGAGGGGAAGGGTTTGCTTTCCCAAGAGGAAAAGGAATAGCTGGGTTTCACTCTACCACGTATGCTCTAGAATTTGGGGCTAAACAGCCTGGAAGACACCAAACTGGCAAGACATCACTTTTGTTTTTATTTTTTTATTATTATGTTTCTGTTCGGCTGAGTTGGGTCTTAGTTGAGGCACTTAGGATCCTCATTGCAGAGTGCAGGCTTCTCTTCGGCCATGGCACGCAGGCTCCAGAGCTCATGGACTCTTTATTTTGCAGCATTTGGGCTCTCTAGCTAAGACACGAGGGCTTAGTTGCCCCGCAGCAAGTGGGACCTTGGTTCCCCAAGCAAGAATCGGCCCTGCGTCCCCTGCACTGGAAGGTGGATTCTCAACCACTGGACCACCAGGGAAGTCTTCCTTCACACAGTTGCTGTTCCTCCTTCTAGAGCATGTGCTTTGTTAAATGCCTGCTAAGTCCTCATCCAAATGGTCTCTGTGAAAGCTGCAGGCTCCATCACCTTGCCTCCAATGTTTTAACAGTGAGACAATGGAGACTTTATTAAGAGGCAGTGGGCGGTCATTACCCAAATCAGGGAAACACACTCAGGACCACAAGTCTAGTAAGTCCATCCTCCTGGCCAGCACACAGCAGCTCCTCATCAGGCTGGAATGAAGATAAATAAGATCTTTTTCAGCAGCTCACTTAGGATAACATATCACAGGGCCTATGGCAACAAGTTAACCTTTACTTTAGAGAAAATGTTGCTTTCTCTGATTACAGGGGAGGTGACAGTTAAACTGAAGGGCTCAAGTAGTGAACATCAGTCACTTCTTTGGTCACTCAACATTCATACTCCCTTTTCTACACCAGTCTGATTTCCTCTGGAGAATTACCTCTCTCTTTGATGCAGAGCCCTGATGGCTCAGAGGTAAAGAATCTGCATGCAATGTAGAAGACCCAGGTTTAACCCCTGGGTCAGGAAAACCCCTAGAGAAGGGAATGGCAACCCACTCCGGTATTCTTGCCTAGTAAATTCCATGGACAAAGGAACCTGTCGGGCTACAGTCCATGAGGTCACAAACAGTTGGACATGACAGAGCAACTAAAACACACACACACCTTTTGCAGAGTCCAGGTGGGAGGGTAAACCCAGGTGCCTGTCCTTCTACTGGGGAGGCTGGGAGATCCCTGTGTTACTTCTACTCACCACTACAGCCCACAGGGGCACCGACCCAGACTCAGTCTATAACCCTCTCCATCCTTGGGAGTATCGGGGACAGAAAAAAGATGGGCAGTGATCAAAATCGAAGTTATCTTATTGCTTCAAATCTAGTTTTGAAGGCTTTCTGTCCATCCTACGAGAATTCCAATTCCATTTCCATAAGTTATTTCTTTGATTAAGGGGGACTGCCCTGATATCTCAGAGAAGGCAATGGCAACCCACTCCAGTATTCTTGCCTGGAAAATCCCATGGACGGAGGAGCCTGGTGGGCTGCCCTCTATGGGGTCGCACAGAGTCGGACACGACTGAAGTGACTTAGCAGCAGCAGCAGCCCTGATATCTAAGAAGCTTAACTAATTATTCCCTCCATAGAAATCTGACACTGAATGCCCAGGAAGGCCACCGGAAAAGAAAAACCATGACAAGAGAAAAAGAAGAGAAATACAAGATGCACGTGGCAAGTATGTGCTTGCTCAGACGAGATGGGATGCATGAATCAGGCAATGGAAGAACCACAGAATTCTGGAGCTGGATAGGAGGCTAGACAGAGATCACTTTACTCAGCATCTTCATTTTACACACAGAAAAACAAGAGGCCTGGGGAGATGCGGGACTTTTCTAAAGCCCAGAGCAGCTTGCTGAGAGCTCCACTCAGCAGCAGCTTCAGCCCCATTAGCCACCAGCCCCTTTCTAGGGCAGGCTTTACGGTTCTAAAACTGCCAACCAGTGAGAGAAAAGGATGTCAAGCCCAGACACATTTTTCTCCAGTCATTTTTCTCCAGTCAGCACATATGCTTGGTTGGCTTCAGTTCAATTTCCTCATCACTCTCCAGAACCTCCAAGAAAAATTATCCCAAAGAAGTCACGGTCTGCTAATGATGAAGTGGCTTTAGGTTCCTCGGCATCTGGCCCCGGTTCCCAACTCCAGACAGCAACTCCACGTGCAGTAAGAGGCCGGCCCTCCTCAGCCACCACCCCTCACACACTCCCACTCACTGACGGTTACAGATGCCCTCCCCCCACCCCTCATCCTCCAAGGTAGCCTTGACGCCACCACAGTTCAGAATGCCTCTCAAAGATCTCCAAGCCCCACCCGATGGCCTGCTTAGGATATCCGATAAGAATAAAACTTCCATAGAGATCTCAGGCCCAGGACTTCACTGGAGGTCCAGTGGTTAATTAAGACTCTGCCTTCAGATGCAGGGGTACAGCTTCAATCCTTGGTTGGGGAGCTAAGTTTCCATATCCTCAGGGGCAAGAAACCAAAACATAAACAACAGAAGCAATACTGGAACAGATTCAATAAATACTTATAAGAAAAAAATATTTCAGGCAGGCCTAGGGGATTCACTGGGCCTATGGAACAAGAGAAGCATCATTTGTGTATCCAGTCCACGTAGAATTTAGAGACAGTTGGAGCATACTTGTTCTCTTTGGCCCTGGTCTGCCTACAGCTGCTCTGAAGCCTCCCAGGTGGGAGGTGGACATAAATCCGGACGTGCAGCTCCAAGTCCACACACACATGATCAGATCGGATCCCTCTCCCCCGACAAACCCGAGGGTGGGCTACCTCAGGCCGACAGCCAGAGCAGTGCCATGCCCTCAAACCCATCTTCCCCCACTGAGTCTCCATATCTGAGCCTTCCACTTCCCAGTTCCCATTCCTTAATCTCTGCATTCTGGAAAACTAGAATCATTTGGCTAGTTTCATACCCACAATACCTGAATGCAGTTGCTGCTAATTCCTTTTCTCAGTAAGATTTGCAGAACACATTTCAATATATTTTTTTTATCCAGGATACAAATGCCTCTATTATATAGGGGACCATCTGGGCTGCTATTGCTAGCTGGCTATGTTGTTATCAACTCTTTTTTTAGGGTTCCTGAATCAGTTACCAATAAGGAAAAAAAAGAAAAGGAAGTCAGCTCCAAGACTCTGCTCTCCTCCCCTGCATTTTTCCCCAGCAGGAGAGCTATATCCCATCGTCAAAATGGACCATGTGAACACAAAAACAGAAAAGATACCTAAAGCTAATGTTCTGGAAATATCAGCCCACAGTTCTAGATGCCCTGGGGGAGGGAGGTGGTGTCAGCTAACATCCCAGCACTCAGGCCTTCCAGCTGAGCTAAGAAATACTGTGCGGGCTCTGGCAGAGTAAGATCTATGCAAAGGAAAAGGAATAGAAGGAAGCTGCAGAGAAAGGGAAGAAGGAAGGAGGGAGACAGAGCCATCAAGGCCTGGATCCCTAATGCCAGGGACTCGCCAACCACCACAGGCTCCAGCCAGCCCAGAGCAACCCGGGCAGTCGAGGGGCTGAGCTCCAAGTGCCAGGCCAGGGAGGGTGAAAGTGAAAGTGTCAGTCACTCAGTCACATCCAAGTCTTTGTGACCCCATGGACTATAGCCCACCAGGCTCCTTTGTCCATGGAATTCTCCAGGCAAGAATACTGGAGTGAGTTGCCATTCCCTTCACAGGGGATTCCAACCCAGGGATTGAATCCAGGTCTCCTGCACTGCAGGCAGATTCTTTACGGTCTGAACCACCAATATAAATGGGAAGCCAAAACCTGAAAAGGATGTGAATGGGGAAGCTGAGGAATGAGGGTGGGCGAGGGGTGAACCCTGGACTCATAGTTGCCTGGCCTGCAGTGTCTCCCTCTCCAGGAGGAAAGAAGGAAGGAAATGGAAGTCCAGAGGAAGGAAGTGGGTGTGTCATTCAGGTGGAAACATGTCCAGAGTACCTGTCTATGGTATTTACAGACACTGAAAAGGGCCAGAGGTCATGGCTCCAGCCAGCCAGATGGCATCACAGAAGTTGGACCTCACCCCACAGGCAGTCCCAGGTGCTGTACGTACTCAAGAGCAGACCATGCAAACAGGCATGGGGGCCTTTGATCCCGAGCCTCTGGGTGGTAAACAGCAGTCACCAGTTGTGTGTGGATGTGTGGTTAACAGCTCCCACTAAGGCATTCCACCCCAACTGTGGGGACTGCAAGTGGACACACAAGGATGCCCACCACCCGCAGCCACCCTTACCCCCAGAGAGACAGAGGAAAGCAAATTCCATCCTCCCCAAATTTATGGCCAAGAAAAGGTGGGATCTGCATTGCTGTGGAGAGTTTTTGTTGTGGTGGTAACTCTATGCACATGCGCACAAGTGGGTGTGTGTCTGTGTATTACATTTTTATAAGTCTGGTTTGCTTTTTAAAACCACTTCTGTGACCCAAGACAACTTAAAGAAACTAGGAAATTGAGTCATCCCCCAAACTGTCTTCCAGTGAGCTAAAACCTCTTCATTTCCATGACCCAGCAGTCCCCAGTTTAGGGGTAAAATTGAACTTGAGTCTTCGGCCCAGGTAAAGTTGCCTGGTTCCCCTCCCTGGCAGCCACCAAAAGAAGTGCTGGGCCTTTGGGCTTCCCATAGATTTATGAGCAGAAATGCAAAGGTTTAAATGAACAACAAAAAATTTTTGCACAAGATCCCTTTGTTCTCAACATCAGGTACATTTCTCAGTCCTCACACATCTAGGCTGAAAGTCTCAGAACACACTGCTAGCTCTTCCTGATGAAATCCTTTGGAAGAAATGGCTGTGGTCATGGGGCGACAGCAAAACCCAAGATCCGGTAAAATCTGTTTAAGGAGCATTTACGACTTCTCAATAAGGTTCAACTAGGACTCCATGCTAAGGCTTGAAGAAAGATTCTGCAACTATTTTATTCACCTAGAAGACTTGAGGATTCCAGAGTAATGTAGCAAAACAGACCAGATTTTTAAGCAAGCAAATAAACCCAGGATGTTTGGGGCACTGCTGTTGGTCCATCCTAGAGCAAGGAGGACAGCAGCAACAGACAGGGGCCAGAGAGTCAAGAAAAGGCAGAACTGGTGCCGAAAAGACTGAGGACCGGAAGTTCCTGGTTGAAAAAGTTCCTGCATTTCCTCTTGTGGGTTATTGTTCAGTCACCCAGTTGTGTCCAATTCTGCAACCCCATGGACTGCAGCATGCCAGGCCTCCCTGTCCCTCACCATCTCCCAGAGTTTGCCTAAGTTCGTGTCTATTGCATCAGTGATACCATCCAGCTGTTTCATCCTCTGACACCCTCTCCTCCTGCCTTCAATCTTTCCCAGCATCAGGGTCTTTTCCAATGAGTCAGCATTTCTCATCAGGTGACCAAAATACTGGAGCTTCAACTTCAGCATCAGTCCTTCCAAATGAATATTCAGGGTCGATTTCCTTTAAGATTGATTGGCTTGATCTCCTCGCTGTCGAAGGGACTCTCAGGAGTCTTCCCCAGCACCACAGTTTGAAGGCATCAATTCCTTGGCACTCTGCCTTCTTTACGGTCCAACTCTCACAACTGCATGTTGACCACTGGGAAGACCTTAACCTTGATTATATGGACCTCTGATCACAGAGTAATGTCTCTGCTTTTAAACACACTTGTGGGATCAGTTCAGTTCAGTCGCTCAGTCATGTCCAACTCTTTGCAACCCCATGAACCGCAGCACGCTAGGCCTCCCTGTCCATCACCAACTCCCTGAGTCCACCCAAACCCATGTCTATTGAGTCGGTGATGCCATCCAACCATTTTATCCTGTCATCCCCTTCTCCTCCTGCCCTCAATCTATCTTTCCCAGCATCAGGGTCTTTTCAAATGAGTCAGCTCTTTGCATTAGGTGGCCAAAGTACTGGAGTTTCAGCTTCAATATCAGTCCTTCCAATGAACACCCAGTGTCAGGAAGCATTTAACAGGAGGCTTCCTGTGTGCTGTTTTGGATCTGAATTGGATCTGAATATTTGGATCTGAATATTCAGGAATTAAGAGGAGAGGCAAGCCTCTCCCAGGACTGAGGAATCCAGGCATTTCCTTCGTTAGTTTTTCTATACAGTGATAAGTACCCTCTTCCTTTTTATGAACCATATGGTAAAAGTGGTTATTTACAACTCTCTCTTTCATATGGATGACCTCATGTTTTCTTGATAACTTGTAAGTTTTGATTTTATCTATTCTAAAAATAGCTATCTTGTAAGACAGTATAAATATCTACACAATGTTGAATAAAACACCTTTGCTCCATCAGAGCTCTGGTCCCTGTGTCTTTCTTTCTCTTTCTTTCTCTTTCTTTCTCTCTCTCTCTCTCTCAGGCTATTTCTTTGGAGCGCAGAGGCCCTCTGAGTTCACTTTCCTGCCCAGGCTTCTAAGACCCTCTTGAGAAGGCGCTCTGCACCTTTACCCCATTGAGAGGGCGCCGTGAACAGAGCAAGCCCCGTACCAGGGGCTTCATTGGCTTTCTGCATAAACCAAGGAATATCAGCCTCTTTCTCTCCTTTACTGTCTTATCGTTGACTCCAGACCACCAGGTTCCAGTCCATTAAAGGACCTCAACAACCCAGGACTGATCTCCTTTAGGATGGACTGGTTGGTTCTCCTTGCAGTCCAAGGGACTCTCATGAGTCTTCTCCAACACCACAGTTCAAAAGCATCAATTCTTCTACGCTCAGCTTTCTTCACAGTCCAACTCTCACATTAATACATGACCACTGAAAAAACCATAGCCTTGACTAGACAGACCTTTTTTGACAAAGTAATGTCTCTGCTTTTTAATATGCTGTCTAGGTTGGTCATAACTTTCCTTCCAGGGAGTAACCATATTTTAATTTCATGGCTACAATCACCATCTGCAGTGATTTTGGAGCCCAAAAAAATAAAGTCAGCCACTGTTTATACTGTTTCCCCATCTATTTGCCAGGAAATGATGGGACCAGATGCCATGATCTTCGTTTTCTGAATGTTGAGCTTTAAGCCAACTTTTTCACTTTCCTCCTTCATTTTCATCAAGAGGCTTTTTAGTTCTTCTTCACTTTCTGCCATAAGGGTGGTGTCATCCATATCTGAGGTTATTGATATTCTTCCTGGCAATCTTGATTTCAGCTTGTGCTTCCTCTAGCCCAGCATATCTCATGATGTACTCTGCATATAAGTTAAATAAGCAGGGTGACAATATACAGCCTTGATGTACTCCTTTTCCTATTTGGAACCAGTCTGTTGTTCCATGTCCAGTTCTAACTGTTGCTTCCTGACCTGCATACAGATTTCTCAAGAGGCAGGTCAGGTGGTCTGGTATTCCCATCTCTTTCAGAATTTTCCAGTTTATTGTGATCCACACAGTCAAAGGCTTTGGCATAGTCAATAAAGCATACACCAAAAATGAAAAACAGGGTATCAAAGAGATATTTGCACACCCATGTTCACAGCAACACTATTCACAATAACAGCCAAAAGGTGGAACCAACAGATGAATGTATATACAAAATGTGGTATACACATACACTGGAATATCTTCCACCTTAAAAAGTAATTAATTAAAAAAAAAAAAAGAATTAAAAAAAAAAAAAGTAATGAATTGCAGTCACCTTCTTCAACATGGATGAACATTGAGGATGTTACATTAAGTGAAATAAGCCGACACAGAAGGACAAATACTATGTGACTCCACTTATATAAGGTACATGTGCTAAGCCGCTTCAGTCAGAGCTGACTCTTTGCAACCCTATGGACCATATTCCACCAGGCTCCTCTGTCCATGGGATTATGCAGGCAAGAATACTGGGGTGGGTTGCCATGCCCTCCTCCAAGGGATCTTCCTGACGCAGGGATCAAACCCGCATCTCCTACATTACAGGCAGATTCTTTACTGTCTGAGCCATCAGGAAAGCCCCATATAAGGTGCATAGAATAGTCAAATTCCTAAAGACAGAAAGTGAAATGGTGGTTGTCAGGGGCTGAGGGGACGGGGGAATGGGAAGTTACTGTTTAACGGGTATGGAGTTTCAGTGTGGAATGATGGGAAATTCTGGAGATGGATAGTGGTGACAGTTGTACAATCACATGAAGAGACTTAATGCAACTGAACTGTAAACTTAAAAATGATTTTTAAATGGCCAATTTATCTTACCACAATAAAAAAATTTAATCAGTTTGAAAAATGAGAGGAGCCAGAGAGAGTCCAAAGTAGAAACTGCAGGGTTAGGTGTAATCCCGTTTTCTCTCTCAGGTAACCAGGGAAACACAGAGAAGACTGAGCAAAAGGTAGCAACAGGACAGAACTAGAGAAAACAGCTTGACCAGGCAGCCTGAGTCTAAAGCTGGGTTGGTATAACTAAATGATGGAGACTGGACAGAAATCTCCAATCCAATTCAACACACACTTAATCAGTGTCTACACAAGCTCAGGTAAGAGAGAAGATAGTCCCTGCCCTCTATCTGCCTGTGTGTAACTGAGGCCCTTACAAGCCCTGCAGCTAGAGTGATGGAATTGTTTATTTGTGACGATGGCCTCAGGGTCAGGTGGTGATGGTTCTGTTCTCAGCGCCCCAACACAGACAGGAGTGCCGAGCCTGCAGTAAGAGGCCAGCCCCTCAAGGATGAAGCCAACCTCTGTGACAGCGGTACCTGGCTGGTGCATCCCTTCCAGGTCAAGTCTCGGAGCAAATAGAAGGAGCAGCTGCCAGCTCACCAGCACTCACAGCACCCAGCCAGAGCACCACCCGGTTGTGGCCCAGGCCCTGCTCTCAAGGCCGGCCACCACAGTCACCAGAGCCACAGGCTTTCTCTTTTCTTCAAAGGGTAAGATCTTTTTTTTTAATTGGGGTACAGTTGCTTTATAATGTTGTGTTAGTTTCTGCTGTACAATAAAGTGAATCAGCCACACGTATATAAATATATATATCCCCTCCCTCCTGGACCTCCCTCCCACCTGCCATCCACCTAGGTCATCACAGAGGACCGTGCTAAGCTCCTTGTGCTATCACTACCTACCTATTTTACACGTGGTAGTGTATATATGTCAATCCCAATCTCCCAATTCATCCCCACCCCCCACCCTGTCCACACATCCATTCTCTACATCTGCATCTCTATTCCTGCCCTGCAAATAGGTTCATCTGTACCATTTTCCCACATATGAGTTAATACACGATATTCGTTTTCCTCTTTTTGACTTACTTCACTCTGTATGACAGTCTCTAGGTCCATCCATGTTTCTGCAAATGACCTGACTTCGTTCCTTTTTATGGTTGAGTAATATTCCATAATATATATGTACCACATCTCAAAGGGTGAACTCTTGAGTCAATGAGCCAAACGAGGCTACCAAAGAGGTGATTTTCATTCCTCCTTTCATGGCCAATCTGAAGATCACCCACTGCCAGCCACATGATCCCCATGTGGTCACCGTATCCTCCTAAGTTCTGTGAATGCATGACATGAACAGATAAGGACCCTCCCGACTAACAGTGCCTACTGTACTTAGAGAGTTCGGGACACACACGTGAAAGTGTCCTACACACACATGAGAAAGTGAGCTACATGAGCTTTCTTAGAAGCCTATGGTAGGCTGGAGTGAGTAGAGTTGACAAGGTGAGATTTGAACGAGACAGTGAAAAAATATGCAGAATTTAGACCTAAGAGGGTAGAAGTCTTTCCTTGTGGAAAGAGGAATAAAATGCACGTTTCTGGGAGGCAACAGAGTCTACCTGTGGAGTTGGGGCCATGAGATGGGAAGAGTCGGAGGCCAACTGCAGGCAGGCAGACACTACCATGCGGCAGGCCCCCAGCACCAAACTGCTGTGGACACTGTCCCAAGAGCTCTCCTGAGATCCCAGCCTCAGTCTGCAATCCCGTGCCCTGTAGCAGGGCATGTCCCAACCAAGATTCTCTAAGGCTCTCAATGCCTCTGACGCTGTGCACAGAAACACTGGTGGCTCCATTAGAGTCTAAGAGCTTAGTCTCAGTTTAGAGATCTTTTTTAGAGTTTTATAGTTTATATTTTGGCTGTATTTTAGTATATAACATCTTCAGGACTTCCCTGGCAGTCCACTGGTTGAATCTTCACACTTTCGTCACTAGGGGCACAGGTTCGGTCCCTGGTCCAGAACTAGGATCCCACACAGCCAAAACGTTTAAAAAAAAAAAAAAAAAAAGTCTTCTATTTGCCTTTCTACACCAAATTAAAAATATTTGCCAGCCTCATCATTAAGCTATATGAGGATTTACTGAGCCCCTTCTACATGGCAGGCACTGTTCCAGGCTCCAGAGAAACCATGATAAGCAGTAAGGGTCCCCTGCTCTTACGGAGCGTCGTCCTGTTAGCTGTGAGGCAGTGGAGGAAGAACACCGTGGGGGATGAGAGAGGAGGGGAGTGGGGGAAGAAGGATGTGCGAACATCACATCTACGAGTGACATACCGCAGGAGATGGGGATGCCTCAAACACTCCAGACAGTGGAGACCAGTAAGGCAGAGCGAAGAGGGCAGCACCCCCATCTGGACAGATCAAAGCAGGATCCTCAAGGGACAAGCCCAGGCATCCAACCATATCACGTAAACCCATTATTTTCATTTCCAGATGGATAATCTGAGAAACTGAGAGGTCTGCTCAGTTCCCTGTGACACAGGCTGGAACTGGCTGAAGGCTCAATCATAAAGATATTTCACCTAGAAAAACTGCCCCTCAGTCAGCATTATTTGTTATCCTCTGTTGGGGCCTGTTAAAACTCTCCAATGGCAAATGCTGCTGTGAATCCAAAGAAATATCATTGGAAATTAATTTTAGTTGTATGCCGCAAAACTCGGTTTTTAAAAGTGACTCTAGATATTTAAAAAACATTTTTTTTAACTAAAAATCTGAAATAACTGGTATGAATCTTCGATCTTTTCAAAGAATGGTTTCATCTGTGTTTATATAAATGAGACAGTCTGCAAACAGGCTCAACCAAGCTGGAGCTGAGAGGGCTCTTGCGAGTAACATTGTTCATTTTATATTGGCTGGAAACAGACATCACTTCGCATCTGAAACCCTTTAGAACACTTTTTCCCCTTCTAAACACCCAACTGCATTTTTAAAAATACACACACACAATGTTTGGAAGAAGAGACATCCAAACCTCTTCTGGATGATGACATTAGCAGTGATTTTGGTCCATGACTATGTACCTGTCCTTTCAAAATTCGGGGCAATGAACTTGTATAAACAGAAAAAATATATTTTTTTTTCAAAAAATGAAATAGAATTTTCTCTTTTTAAAAAGGATATACAGTATGTTTGGTGTCGTCTTCCTGTTGTTGTGACTCTAATCAGAAATTCCAACTCCAAATACTTCATCTATACATAAAAAGATAATTCTTTGGATAGGAATATTATTCACTATTATCAAAGCTAAACAATCCAAAGACAGTGACGAGAGTTAGAAAAGGGACATGGGCATAAGAGCCTGAGACTCAGCTAAACACTCTAATGCTCTAATGCATACCAGCTGTGCAACCTTAGGCAAGTTTCATAACCTCTTCATATAGTCTTTTCATCTGTAAAATGTCAGTTGCAAGGACAAAAAGGCTGCCTGGGCAATAAGGGACCATGTATCTGATGGTATGCAAAGCCACACAGACAAAAAAATCCTCAGTTTTATTCTGCATCTTCTAAATGTAACAAATATACTCAAAGACGGTGGCTCGTATAGCATAAATTAATCAGTAATGTGAAATCTTTCCATTTGAAAACAAATGCAGATAAATTTTCAAAGTAAAAAGCAAAACTTGAAAGTTTTAAAAATTCTGGCTTTAAAATTTTCTTTTAAAAATACCTAGAGTCACTTTTAAAAACTGAGTTGTGCTATGACTGGCCACATCCATCCTTGCTTCCAGACTTCCTGTCTGCAAGAGGAGACAGGTAAGCAATTGAAGATACACCTGAGGAGTCCTCTGTAAGTCCCTAAGACTGGCCTACAACAAACACTCAGCAAACAGCAACTACTCTTACTGTCCCTAAGTATGTACAATTAGGTAAGAAGAACCATCTTCTTTTCTTCAGCCCAGACATGGCAGGGGGACAGGTCTTTTAACTGCTGTAAATTGTTAAGTGCCCAAGTCATTATTTAGGATGTCAATATGTAGTAAGCAATCAATATGGCTTGTCAGATCAAGAAATGTATAAGGAACATAAGACGCTGGAAAAAAAGAAAACACAGTATAACACAGGCTAACTAAATTTTGGTTGAAATAATCATCACCATATAACCAACACCCCCACACACACAATGGGTACACAGATTGTGTAGATGTGTCTCAGATTTCCCCTTTCAGTGTTCAGGAACTAAAGCAATGCAGTTGTGGCTTTGGATTGTTTTCTTTGCAGAGAGGGTGACAGAAAAGACTAGGAAAGGAAAAGGGGCTGAGACTTGGGAGTTGTTACTGTAATTTGAATTCAAAGAGCACAAACTCTTTTCATCATCAGAAACTGGAATCTTGCCAGGTCAGGAAGGAGGTCCGGACCTGACCCAGACTTTGAACCTGACCATGTCCAGCTACCCCTCGACAGGGGGCTGAGCACTGGAAACCAGAAGAGTAGAGGCCAACATGGGATTGCAATAATGCTCGGTTTTGAGTCAAATGTCTATCAGTCAACCAGCTGCTTAGACCATCCATTTAATTAACCTACTCCTGAATTATTTATTATCTTCCCGAGTGAGAGAAAATTATTCTTTCTGGTTACCTGCTTTGCTTCAGGGGCTAATTCAAAGCTCTCTAAGCCTGATGAAGTTTGATGAAGCTCTCTGGTACCTGCCACCCCCTGGCCAAGGCAAAAATGTAAAGAAACAGCGAATGAAGTATTTCTTAAAAAGAGGGGTAGTTAGTCTTCTAGAATGCAAACAACTCCCTTGATCTCAAGAAGTACAGCAAGCTCCTTTAAAGCACATTAGGAAAGGTCTGTTGCATGTTTGAGCATGATCTGTTCTGCACCCCTTTTTAACCTAAGTTTTGTTTGCCCTTAATGAGTGCCAGCAACTTCAAGGCTCCATTCTGCACTGTATGATAGAGCCAGCCTTCCCCACAGAGGAAGAGATGATGCAAAATCCCATCACTTCTCACTCGCAGGATTTTTGATCAGCCCCGAAATTCCCACGTATGAATTTCTTCTCTCTCATCCCTAGATTAATAGGTCAACTGATGCACACACTTAAACCCTCTTAGACCTAAGGGGAAGCTTGGAGATCATCCAGGTCAACTTTCTCACTTTTGAGATGCCTTTCCTAAGCATCTTCCCTAGGATGACACAGTCAGAAGTCTTCCCCCTCCTGGGGTTCCTGCTCCTCCCTGTCAGAGAGCCTTGTAACAGAGGCTGCTCTAGCTACTTAGTTCTATTTTCAAAGAAATCCTCTCACTCTGGAAACCATTTGTACAAAACATCTTCATCCCACCCACCACGAAATTCTCTCCTGGTCTTCAATCCACCAGATGCATGTTCTCTGAGGCTCACGGGAACCATGCCTCCAAGAACTCATCTCAGCATCCTTCCCTGGCACCTGACTTGCTGGGCAGCACCGGGGTGTTCCTAAAATGTGTGACGTTAGCTATTCTTCCCAACAAGTCTCTGATGGTGAGGGCGGGGAGCTTAAACAACCTCAGAGAAGGAAGCTCTGAGAGTAACTAGCCATGTCCCATGTTGTGCATCTCTGTAAGAGAACCAGCGTTCCTCACTTCTCTCTCCCTCCTATTCAGAAGCACTCTGTCCCCTATTCCCAAGCCACACCTGCAGAGTCGGGACTCATTATGACTGCCCTCAACCTGATGCAGCCCCAGGAAGGGCAGCAGGCAAGTGTGTGCCCACTGGGGATGCCGGAGATCTCGCCAAAAGGAGGTGTGCCATCGCAAAGCCTTTCAGGAGTTGACTGGCTCAGACCCCAGGAGGGCGATGGAGGAAACTCTCCCCTCCACCTGTCTCTGCGAGACTTTCCTCCACAGCCTCATTCATGCGTGTCTTTCTCCGGTCTCCCTCCCTGGTCCTCGCTTTTCTCTCTCATCCTCACTGGCCCACCCCCTTCTTTGTCCACCTGCATCACCTGGTTTCCCTCCACTTCCCTTCCTGGCCCGGCCTCTCCCTACTTCCTCTTACAAGGCGCTCCCGTCGTGTTTCCACTTTGTCTCCAGTTATGCGGAAACGCAACCCACCACAGATGCTGACATTTTAAATGTTTAGTTGTTATAGTTACTTGACTAACTGCCGGGCCCATGGTGGCGCTTCTCCTTCGCCTCCCCGCGGGCAGGAGAGGAGGGGGCACGGGAAGTGGGGGGAAGGTTGCTCATCCCGGGGCCTGGGACACAAGGCCAAGCCCTGGCGAGGATGCCCTGCCCCGCGGCCCGGAGGTCCCTCCGCCTGCCGCCAGTAGGAGGGCACCGAAGGCGCGCCGGCCTCGGGATGCTCTGAACCATCTCCCGCCCGGGACAACCAGGCGGCGGCAGAGGGTCTAACCGCGGGTGCGCAGCGGCCGGCCGCCTCTCAGCCCACACTCGCGATGTGGAGAAAGTGAGGCGGCATTCCAGAGGACCTGGGGAAAGAGGCGGCCAGGGGCGCAAGAAAAGAGTTAGAAGCCGCTGCCGGTTACTCACGTGCCAGATGGCGAAGAAGATGAGGGCAGCGCACAGCACCAGCGAGAGCATGTAGCAGAAAGCAGCGAAAGTGAAGGCCATGGCCGGCCGGCGGGGGGCCGCGCGCACCCCAACACCAACACACCAAGCAGCGCCTAGGAGGCCGAAGTCCCTCTGGAGGACCGCACTCCCTCAAAAGGCGGGGGACAGCAAGGAGCCAGGTCTGCACCCTCCGCTCGAGGCCAGTGGCTAGGAAGGAGGCACGCCAGCGGAGAGCCGTGCGGGGCTGGGATAGGGGCAGAATTTCCGCAGGCTCCGGCGACCTGAGACGCCAGCTCCTCCGCGAAGACAGGTGCGTCGCGCGTCGTTGGCGGGAACTGTCCCCAAATCGAAGAAGAAACCAAATCAATAGCGAACTTCTGCAGTTAGTGCCAACCAGCCAGCTTTTCGAGACAACACGACGCGGGGGTGCGAGGACTCCTCGGAGGACCACGCGAGCCACGGAATCCCAGGGAAGAGCCCCCTCTGCTTCCCGCGTCTGAGCGGCACAGGAGAGCCGAGAGCGCCGCTCAGGACCCTGCCGCGCCACCTGGGCGCCAACCGAGAGCGTCCAGCGAGGTGCCCGGGAAGGGGGCGGGGGAGGGGGGCGACCCCGAGCTCCTCCCAAATCCCAGATCCAGCAGAGGCTCTTTCCCGGGGAAACAGGTCTTTAGGTAGCCGAGAAGAGCGAGGTTTCCTTGGCCCTGCGCCCCGGATGCGGTTTCCAGAGCTGCCGTGCGCTCCTAGGCGCGCCAGGCTCCGGCGGCCCCCGGGCCCACCAACCTTGGTAATCCAAGTTCCCCGGAAACTAGGGGTGGGACTCTAGTGTCTCCTGTGTCTAAGTGGCACAGGAGCCCGGCCACACAGGCTCCAGCCCAGCAGGCCCGCTGGAGTGGATCTCAGGCCAAGAGCTGCTCACCGCGAAGCTCGCTCCACCTGCTGCTGCTGCCTGTGCCGCTAAGAGCACTGAAGCTGCGCGGCCGGGGTCCCCTCCCTCTTGGGGCCCCACCCTCGGCTCCGGCTCCGCCGAGCACGCCCTCCCCGGCGGGCGGAGACTGCGGCGGCGACGGGGCCGGGGAAAGGTGGGCGGCCAAGCGCTGCTGGGCGCTCGGTCGCCGAGGCTGCCTCACTTGTGCGCGCCGGCCTCTCCGAGGAAACTTGAGGCCAGCAGCGCGGGGGGGGCGGGGCGGGACGGGACGGCCGTGCCGAGGTGGGGCGGGGTGGGGAGGAGCAGGGACTCTTTAAACACGTGCGTCTGGAGGAGGTGGGAAGCTGCGGAAGGGTATGTGTGTACCTCGCACCTAAAGGCTGCGGCTTCTCCCGGATCTCGCAGTTACTCTGGAGTGGGCATTGTAGGGGCTGAGGATGCTGATGTTGTGTTGGTTGGGGAGACAGGAAAATCTTTTGGACCCCAGGGTTGTCCAGTGGATTTTCCCAGCTATGGATTTCATAATGCTTCAGGTTGCGCTTGCAGCGCATCCCTGCAAATTCTCTGTGAGCATCTTTCCTTCGCATCCTTCACCCTCCCCCGCCGTCTGACCTTGGGATTGAGGAAGCTAGACTTTGAGGACTATTGTGGGCTGGAGATGCGGCAGCAATGGTTCGGTGTATATTGGCGTTGGTCTAGTGGATCTGTCAAAAGCTTGTGCTTTTGCAGTCAAACCCCATTCTAACTGCACCCTTCCTAGCCTCTGTAAATCTCGGTCTTCTTATCTGCTTAAGGGTCAACATTTAATTGCCTCTGGGTCTACATACTTTGCACTGCCAAGTGCAAAATGCAAATATGGGGCTTCTTATTTAAATATATATGGGGGATGGGGATCTTCCCTGGTAGCTCAGCTGGTAAAGAATCCGCGTGCAATGCAGGAGACCTGGATTCGATTCCTGGGTTGGGAAAAAACCCTGGACGAGGGCATGGCAATCCACTCCGGTGTTCTTGCCTGGAGAATCCCCATGTATAGAGGTGCCTGACGGGCTGCGGTCCATGGGGTCCCAAACAGTCGGACACGACTGAGAGACTAAGCACAGCACAGAGAGAGACTTTCAACATAGGAACAGCAGATTATTAAACCAAGGTTGAGGCCCGTCTGAGTACAGGACACCCTCCCCCAAGCCCTGCAACTGTAGAAGTTGCACACCTGTGACTTCAGCCCTGCCCTGTGTTATATTTTTTGCCACTTTATCTTTCACCTAAATATGTCTCTGAGTATAAAGTTTCTTTAAGAAAATTTGGAAATACAGAGATGGAAAAAAATGAAGCAAACGCTATTTGCCACTCTCAGACGCCACTAACACAAAAGTGGTGTATTTCTTTCTAGCTCTGTTTTTTGCTGTTTATTTTATATCAGTTATTTCTTTTCATTGTTGTGATTATGCTTCATAAATTTTTGCAACACCAGAACAATACAACAATCTCAAAGGGAAATTTGATCATTCAAATACTTCGAGACCCTTAAGGCTGATCTGGAGAAGGAAATGGCAACCCACTCCAGTGTTCTTGCCTGGAGAATCCCAGAGACAGGGCAGCCTGATGGGCTGCCGTCTATGGGGTCGCACAGAGTCGGACACGACTGAAGCGACTTAGTAGTAGTAGTAGTAGTAGTAGTAGTAAGGCTAATCTATTATCTTTTGTTTCTACTGGTTCCTTCTTATGGAATCCTAGCATCTCATCTCTCTAGTAATTTTATATTGTATGTCAAACTTTGTTTTGAGATGTTCTTTGTGGAAATTTGAGGTTTCTAAGATGATGTTATCCTTCTCCAACGAAAATTTTATACTTCTTTTGCCAAGTGTCTGGGGGAAATGAGCACTCTAAAATTACCTGGATCCAGTTTCAGAGACTGAGATTTTGTGGACCAACCTACTAACTATGGTCTGCGTGAAGGATGTCTTTATTTCTGGTTCAGTCTTATTCAAGTGGAGCAATCGCTTTAGATCCCAAGCCAAAGCAAGTGGGTTATCAAGTTTTAAACCATGGTGGTCCTTGGAATCTGACTTTTGCCCCTACCCTGGAAAGCACTAAAAGCACAACCCAGCCTGTCAGCCACCTCCTCTAGGTTAGCAAATGTCTCTAGAGAAAACTGGCCCAAGTGCTAGTCTGGCCTCTCTGGGTTCCCGACCACTCAGAACTTGGCCTCAGTAATTCCTTACTCCTTTGTTGAGTTTGGTGCTTTTAAAAATATATAAATATATATATATATACACATATTTCATTCAGCTTTTAAAATTGTGTTCAGTAGGAAGATTGGTCCGGAGAAGGCAATGGCACCCCACTCCAGTACTCTTGCCTGGAAAATCCCATGGACGGAGGAACCTTGTAGGCTGCAGTCCACGAGGTCGCTAGGAGTCAGACATGACTGAGCGATTTCACTTTCACTTTTCACTTTCATGCATTGGAGAAGGAAATGGCAACCCACTCCAGCGTTCTTGCCTGGAGAATCCCAGGGACGGGGAAGCCTGGTGGGCTACCGTCTATGGGGTCACACAGAGTCGGACATGACTGAAGCGACTTAGCAGCAGCAGCAGCAGGAAGATTGGTCTGAATTATCTAACCCAGCATTACCAGAATCAGAAGCCTGTACATGAAAGGAAAATTTAATTATCCTACCACTCTGACTTTCAAGTATCCATCCATATCACAGGCTCTATTTTTCTTGCCCATTCCTCAGCCGTGCTGTATCTCATTTTATCAGTTATAAAGTGGTATCTTAGTAAAGGTGACTACAGTGGTAGAATTTCAGAAAATAAGATCCCAGGCAGTTACTGTTATTCAACAACTATCTAGTCCCCATGTCTTGTGGGCATTCCTAAGGACCCATAAAGTTCCCAGGCTGATTGCTGAAGTAGTACATAACTCCTCCACAAGCCAATGTCTTTAAAAAAATAAAATAAATGTGCATGTGACACAGTACAGGAAGGCAAGGAATAAAGTGATTAGGAATGGGTGTTGAGTGACCAACTAAAGTGTTCTGTACCCAATTCCAATGTGAGGGGTCTTCCCATATCACCAAGCAATCCTCAGAAACCACCTGGGCATCCTACAATTCAACTCAAATCTTAATAGCATCAGATTCCACAAGTTAAGGGCTCAGTTTCACAAGCCAGTCTCCAGTTCAGATGCCAATCACACGATCACCTCTGCTTCTGCCAACTGGCAACTGATTGGAGGTTCCAATGATCCCTTCCTTGGATTTGATTAATTTGCTAGAGCAGTTCACAGTACTCAGGAATCCAGTTTACTTACTAGATTACCAGTTTATTACAAAGGATATTCAAGGATATGAATGAACAGCCAGATCAAGAGATATATAGAACAAGATCTGGAAGGCTCTTGAACTTAAGAGCATCTGTCACCATGGAGTTTGGGATGCACCACCCACAGTGATGTGTTCTGGTTTAGCAACCTGGAAGCTCTTGGCCATTTTTGACAAACTCAACCTCCATCCCCTCTCCCCTTGCCAGAAATCAGGGAGTAGGACCAATCCCACTGTCAGAAACTAATCATAGTTGATTCCCCACTCGACTAGCCCCCTTTCTTAGGAGTGTTCCAAAAGTCACATCATTAACATAAACCAGTTATTGTAGAAAGGAGCTTGTTATGGATAGCAAGACACCATTTCACCTTTCTAGCTCTGAAGTGAGTTCAGGAACTGAGGACAAGAGACCAAATATTATAACAAAAGATGCTCACACTGCTCTTATCTCTCAGGATATTTTAAGGGTTTTTGGAGCAGTGAGTCAGGACAGTGGACATTTGAATGACCAAATATATATATTTCTTATAAATCATAATATCCTGCCAACCTATATTGTTTCAGCTGCTGTAGATATTTGAAAAGCCAATTACTTGATTTTTTTTTTTCCCCAGCCTCTGTACAGGTAAGAGTGACCGTTGTGACGCAGCTTGAACCTCTAAGATATAGACTTCTTTTTGCCTGGAATGCAAACCTGATGCCTAGAAATACACCAGCAGTCTCATGATCATAAGAAGGAAATCATCTCATTAAGAATGGAAAAGCTAAAGAGACAGAGGAAGCAAGTACCATTGACAACATAGCTGGGCCTCCTGAAACAGAAGAAAGTGGGCAGGACACATCCTATAAATGAATGACATAGCCCTTGAGGATATGATATAAACTGGTTAGAACCAACTAGGTCCAAGATGGCAGAAGCTTTGACTTCCAATGGACCTTGAACCTCTTTATACAGGTTAGGTTAGCCTCCTAACCTCTTCCCAAGCTTATGTATATAGGTTAGTTTTGGTTTTCTTCCTTCTCTTATGAACAGTAACATTTCAGTTTCTCAAGAGTGAAGGCATATAACATGTCCCCACATGACTGAAGACTTGGTTCATCATGAAGCTTCTTCCAACCCTCAGCCCTATCCTGCTTCTTCCTCCCCTGACCCTCCCTCTCCACCTGACCCATAAGCATCAGTCAGAGAAGCAGTCAAAGTTTAAAGAAGTATGTCTTTGAATCCATGGGAAGCTCAGTTAAGTGGGCTGTGAGCCCCTTCTATCCCATTACCAACCCCATTCCACTCATAGGAAAATCTGACCAGACTTCATTTAGCACAGAATTCAAGAGTATATCCTGGGACTTCCCTAGTGGTGCAGTGACTAAGACTCGGTGCTCCCAATGCAGGGAGTCCAGATTCAATCCCTCGTCAGGGAATTAGATCCGACATGCCACAACTAAATATCCCTCAATAAAGGTCAAAGTTCCCCTGGGTCGCAACCAAGACCCAGCCCAGACAAACAAATAAAATTTTTTGAAAGTATCTCTTTACTGGGGCTTCCCAGGTAGCACCAGTGGTAAAGAATATGCCTGCCAGTGCAGCAGATATGAGACACAGTTTCAATCCCTGGGTCAGAAAGATCCCCAACGGGAAGGCATGGCAACCCACTCCCATATTCTTGCCTGGAGAATCCCATGGACAGAGGAGCCTGGCGGACTACAGTCCGTGGGGTCGCACAGAGTAGGACACAACTGAGTGACTCAGCACAGCACAGGACATGTCCTCACTGCTTCACATAAATGAACTCTGCACCTTTCAGGGCTGGTGTGGTTACTCCAGTTACTCCTTTGCTTCCCAGCCAAACTGTCAGAATCCCAGAAAGCTTTGCCCATCCTCCTTTGTAAACCCCACTCACCAGCTTTTCCCCCAGCCACTATGCAAATACTCCTCAAATCCCTACCAGACAGAGGATATGCCCACTTAATCCACCTCACCAAGACTCTCTGTTTCTCTCTCTTTGGTGAATTTGGTTATTGGAATGCCCTGAGAATTTGGATTTTTTAATGGCTTTTATTATATAATTTGGGGTTTCCCTGTTGGCTCAGTGGTAAAGAATCTGCCTGCCAATGCAGGAGACTCGGGTTCAATCCCTGGGTCAGGGGAAGGAAATAGCTATCCACTCTAGTATTCTTGCCTGGGAAATCCCGTGAACAGAGGAGCCTGGTGGGCTACAGTCCATGGGGTCACAAGAGTCAGACACGACTAAGCAACTAAACAACAGCAACAACAAATTACAAAATTTTCAAACATATAGAACAGCAAAGAAAAGAGAAGCTTGAATATTCAACTATGTATCACCTGGATTCAACAACTGTTAATGTCTTGCTGTATGTGCTTCTAATTGTCCCCAAATTGTATTTTATAGCTGGTTTGTTCAAACAGCGATCTAAAGATTTTCCCTTCACCCCTCATCTCTCAAAGCATTATAACCTTTTGCTTGCATATAGTTTATTCACCAATCCTTTTTTTTTTTTTTTAAGTTGAATGCCTGCTATTAACAGCTCTGGGCTGAGCATGGTGACTTTGTTCACTGGTTTCCAATGTTTGCTGCTCTGCATGCCCTCAAAAATCTAAGTTAGCATTATCTAGCCTAGGAATTTGTCTACTTAATTTGCTTGGCACACATTCACACATGTGGAGAAGCTGGCTATCAATTGTAGACTCGTGACTGGTAGATGAATCACTTCTTCGTTTTCCTTAAAATAATTTAAATCCAATTGGACTTCCTGTCTAGCTTGTAGGACTAGTAGGAAATTCACCATCAGCCTTCAGTGGGGTTCCCCCACGAGTTTGGATAGAGCTTCTTCGGGGCTTACGTAGCATCAAAGCACCGGGCTTTGGTCATCAGTCCAACTGGTTCCTGCTGAGACATCCTAACTGAACTGGTCATGGGTTCTTTCACCTCTGGCCTTCTGTTCTTCCTAGGTGGTGTGTCTGGGAGCTCCTCTGCTTGGCTTTTCCAGCCTCCCTGGGCACCACACTGCCATGTCTCTAAGGTCCCGCCGCTTCCGTGAGTTGCTGGCATGAGCACTGTGTGGGTCTCCTCTCCTCCAGAACACGCACTTCTGCCTCTTCACTGTCTGCAGGACATTGCTTCCTGCTTCCTTCTTGCTACTGCCAAAGCCGTTCTCTCTCCTCTCTCATCTTTTCTCCTCAGGGACATCTCGCAGAATCTCTCCCAAATCAGGAAGAACCCTTGACTTGACTTCAAAGACCTTCTACTTTCCACTTTGCAACTTATTCGGCCAATATTCACTGGTATAACTGTAGTGATTGTGATACTCTTGAAAGATTTCTGTTCCAGTTGGTAAGTACAATGACAGTTACTGCAGCAAACAGTAAAATTAATAAATAATTAAAGATTCTAAATTAAACTCATTCATTTGGGTCAATTGTCATAGGATGTCACAAGGACCACTGATAAACAGGACTCTCAGATGCTTATTTATCACAAAGCACACCATGCAGGTGACATCCCTGTTTATCACTATACTGGAATCATGTGGTTGCCACAGATTCTAATTAGTTGCTACTTCAGTCATATTTGTGCATAGTAATGTTTGTGTAAGTGGTAAATGTAGTGTTTCAATATTTATAAACTCAAGAATTTATCAATAAATATCTTTTAAAACTCTCAGAACAAAAAAGAGGACCAAGAATGGATACATTCATTAATGTTCCATTTAAATATCATACAACTCAATCTTCTGAGTCTGCAAAGAATAAACAATATTAATAAAGAAATGTAGCCTAGAATACCTACTGTGTAGATTTCAAAATGACCTGAACATTTTTATACTGTGCAAGAATTGGTACAAGTTCACATAATACTTTTTATTTCTTTAATGCAAAATAGATTGTTTCAAAATATGAGTGTCTCATCAGTGCTAGGAAAATAAATATAGGATGCAAATGGTGCTCTGAGTTGACTGTTAAAAGATTTAGATATTCAAAAGAGTGGCAATCACGTTTTGCCAAAGCTTGAGGTTCAATAAAAAGAATTGTAATTATCAATGAAATAATCAAAAGATCAGTTTCACGCTATAACATATTTGAAAGAACAGTATCTTCAAAATTAAAATATTGATTAAATGATTTAAAATATTCAGGAAGTACCTTTTAAAAGATTAACTAGGGACTTCCCTGGTGGTCCAGTGGTTAAGAATCTGCCTTGCAGTACAGGGGATAGGGGTCTAATCCCTGGTCAGGAAACTAAGATCCCACATGCCACGGAGGAGCTAAACCTGCACGCCGCAACTTCTGAGCCTCCACACTCTGGAGCCTGTGTGCCACAACTAGAGTCTGTGAGGCAACGAAAGATCCCACAGGACGCAGCCAAGTAAACACATAAATATACATATTTTAAAAAAAGATTAACACTAGCTAGCATGTGCTTGAGCATAATCAAGCATTTCCCAGCATGAAATATTCAACAGTCATTTTAAAAAGAACAGTATCTATATAAGAATACATTACATTCTAGATTTATGTTCCCACTTATTGGAAAACATATACCGACTGAAATGAGAAAACAGCTTATTTTAAAAGTTATAAATCAAAAAAGTAAAACATGCACTTTCTATGAACCTTCAACTGTTTCATATAAAAGCATATCAAAATTTATTTTAAAACAAGAAATTTTAAATTTTGTTGATCTTGTGGAGTTAGAATAATATTTAAAATAATAACCAAACTTTATTGCCGATGTTTAAGAAAAACAGTGTCAATAAGACATAGTTTCATGGAAACATTTTGTTCAGACAGTACTAGTGCCTGTAGGTTAGGGGAAAGTCCCTATTTTAGTCAAACTTTTAGAAATATTTCTAAATGTTTTTAATCTGACACTAAGTCATTGTATTCAATTACCCCTGGATGATGTAATGAAGGATGTAAAGTACTTAGTACTGATTTATCCTTACTACTTATTTATCTTATAAATGGAAGTTTGTACTTCTTGACCACCTAATCTCTATTTCATTTTTTTCCGTTCTGATCTTTATTATTTCCTTCTTTCTACTAACTGTGGGCTTTGTTTGATTACCTTTTTCTAGTTCCTTTAGGTATAGGGATAATTTTCTTGAGATTTTTTGTTTGTTTCCTAAGTTCGACCTGTACCACTATAACCTTACATCTTAGAACTGCTTTTGCTGCATCTCAGACTTTGGAACATTGTGTTGGAAAACTCTTCTATATGTAGTTGTAGTTTTGCTGTGTCCATGGGAGGAAACAAGCTTAGGATCTTTCTACTCTGCCATCTTGATCCCACCCCCACAGAATTTAAAATTTTTATATTCATTTGATGTATCTTGTAAAAGGAAAGTAAACATGTAGAAAAAATTAGAGAATTAGCCTTAATAAACCATATTCTAATAGTGATAGTCACACTTTCCATGACTTTATAAGAAATGTGTTTCTGTTAAATCGATTTTATTCTATAATTAATAAAAGTAATAAAGCCTATAAGGATAAATAAAGGAAGCTTTAGAGAAACAAAGAAATATCATATACCACTTGAAACAAAACAAATTATAAATTCTAAGAAGGCTGTTCAAACATCTAGGTAAATTATGTAAAGTGAGGGATGACAAGAGTCAGCAGTGTAATGAATTTTTAAGTTGTTTCTATTTATTAAATGCTGTCATTCTGCCAAATGATGTTTGCAAAGCTCCATGGATTGAAAGTAATAAAAAATCAATCTGAATTATTAAGTATATTATTTCATGGTAACAGAGAGGCCTAGCCAGTCCCCACTTCTCCCCATACTTTTGGGGAGGCCAACTTGACTCTTCCAACCCCAGACCTATGGGTTAACTGCATCCAGCACCACATACAGCAGAGACAACACCCAGCTGAGCCTAGCCCAGGGCTGAGCCATGAGCAAAGAAAGAGTGGTTATTGTTTTAAGTAACTAAGTTTGGGGGTTGTTTGTTTTGTAGTGATAGACCATTGCAAATGTCCCTTTATCCACTAAGTGGCCTTTTTAATTTGGTGTCCACTGTGGATAGAACTCATGGCTTCTAGAAAGAAGTGTGTAATGAAGCAAACTCCCTTATAGCTTAGGTAACATACACCTCCAGATCTTATACCTGCATTTGCTCTGATTCCCACAGCCACCCAAGCCCCATTCCACAAGCAGAGACACAAAGACTCTGAGGTCTGGGCCAGGCTTGGGCTCCAGGGGTCAGTTGTCCTCAGACATCAGAATACTTACCACCCTGTTTGTGTAAAGGATGTTGTTGTTTTTAAAACATATATAAGATCCACCACTTTAACCATCTTTCAGCATTTGGTTCTGTGATACTGAGTACATTCACATTGTATACAACCATCACCACTATTCATCTCCAGAAATTGTTTTAACTTCCCACACTGAAACTCCACCCCCAGTGAACAGTAAGACCCCATTCTCCTTGCCCCAGCCCTGACAACCACCATTCTACTTTCTGTCTCTATAAATCTGATTAGTCTAGATACTTCATATAAGTACAATTTGGAAAACTCAGCAGTGGCCACAGGACTGGAAAAGGTCAGTTCTCATTCCAATCCCAAAGAAAGGCAATGCCAAAGAATGTTCAAACTACAGCACAATTGCACTCATCTCACACGCTAGCAAAGTGATGCTCAAAATTCTCTAAGTCAGGCTTCAACAGTACATGAACCTTGAACTTCCAGACATTCAAGCTGGTTTTAGAAAAGGCAGAGGAACCAGAGATGAAATTGTCAACATCCGTTGGATCATAGAAAAAGCAAGAGGGTTCCAGAAAAACATCTACTTCTGCTTTATTGACTATGCCAAAGCCTTTGACTGTGTGGATCACAACAAACTGGAAAATTCTTCAAGAGATGGGAATACCAGACCACCTAACCCGCCTCCTGAGAAATCTGTATGCAGTTCAAGAAGCAACAGTTAGAACTGGACATGGAACAACAGACTGGTTCCAAATTGGGAAAGGAGTACGTCAAGGCTGTATATTGTCACCCTGCTTTTTTAACTTCTATGCAGCATACATCATGCAAAATGCTTGGCTGGATGAAGCACAAGCTGGAATCAAGATTGCTGGGAGAAATATCAATAACCACAGATATGCAGATGAAACCACACTTATGGCAGAAAGCAAAGAAGAACTAAATAGCCTCTTGATGAAAGTGAAAGAGGAGAATGAAAACGTAGGCTTAAAACTCAACATTCAGAAAACTAAGATCATGGCATCTGGTTCCATCACTTCATGGCAAATAGATGGAAAAATAATGGAAACAGTGATAGACTTTATTGGGCTCCAAAATCACTGCAGATGGTGACTGCAGCCATGAAATTAAAAGATGCTTGCTCCTTGGAAGAAAAGTTATGACCAACCTTGACAGCATATTAAAAAGCAGAGACATTACTTTGCCAACAAAGGTCCATCTAGTCAAAGCTATGGTTTTTCCAGTAGTCGTGTATGAATGTGAGAGTTGGACTATAAAGAAGGCTGAATGCATAAGAATTGATGCTTTTGAACCATGGTGTTAGAGAAGATGCTTGAGAGTCCCTTGGACAGCAAGGAGATCCAACTAGTCCATCCTAAAGGAAATCAGTGCCAAATATTCATTGGAAGGACTGATGCTGAAACTCCAATACTTTGGCCACCTGATGTGAAGAACTGACTCATTTGAAAAGACCCTGATGCTGGGAAAGATTGAAGGCAGGAGGAGAAGGGGATGACAGAGGATGAGATGGATGGATGGCATCACTGACTCAATGGACATGAGTTTGAGTAAACTCTGGAAGTTGGTGATGAGCAGGGAAGCCTGGCATGCTGCAGTCCATGGAGTCACAAACAGTCAGACATGACTGAGCAACTGAGCTGAACTGAACTGAACCACACTGTCTTATAATTCAATTTTTAAAATTTTATTTTATTGAAGTATAATTTATTGACAATGTCACATTAGTTTCTGCTGTACAGCAAAGGGATTGAGTTACATATATATTGTTATATAATAATATATATGAGTTATATATATATATGAGTTTTAGGGGCTTCTCTGGTGGCTCAGTGGTAAAGAATCGCCTGCAATGCAAGAGACCTAGGTTTGATCCAGGGTCAGGAAGATCCCCTGCAGAAGGGAATGGCAAACTACTCCAGTATTCTTGCCCAGAAAAGTCCATGGAGCCTCGTGGGCTACAGTCCATGGTGTCACAAAGAGTTGGACACAACTGAGTGACTAACACATACATATGAGTTATATATATATATATATATATGTATATATATTGTTTAATTCAACTCTTTACATGTTGAATATCTATCTCCCTCTATAAACTGGGACATCTTTGCCATAAAGATTTTCTCTATGTCAAAGATTCACAGACTTTCTTCTTTGAATCACCATTATCCCTCCCAGTGTCTGGTGTATAATAGATGTCTAGTAAGGATTCAAGAAAGGGATGTGTATGTGTGTGGATGGATAGATGGGTGGATGGACTGATGCAAGTACCACTGTCACGAGTCGAGTAGTTGACTTAAGTCTGCCCACTGATGACATGCAGATGGATCGAGTCTATTTCCTACTTATTTACCTAAGAGCACTTACCAGTCCAATTGTCCCCCAAAACATTGCACAATCCATGCCCGTAAGAATCTAACAGAGACGAACAGAGCCATCTATGACTTTGATAAGAACCCTAACAGAGAACTGCAAATACTTATAGAGACACCTAGCACGAGGCTTCGGACATAGAACATGTTCAACAGGAGTATTTTTCACTGAGTTGAATCAGACAACAAACTAGCCAGGAAGCTTTGAGCTTCAATTTCCACTTTGAAGCTATGTGACTTTAGGCAATTAATTTATCTCATCACGCCCTGCAGATGTGTTTCAATTCTAACAAGAACGCCAGGTATAAGCCAGCTTCGCCTGTGCAGACAGGAGCCAGCCTTTCACAGAAGCCACATTTTCGCCAAAATGGTGGGGAGAAGGACAGAGGGGGACCAGGGAGGACCAGGGGGACTGGGAAACCACAGAACTGGTTCCAGAGAGTCCTTGGGTTAGGGAGGGAGAGGAATGGGAAGCAGCTTCCAGCTCATGTTCTGAACTCACCGAAATGTCATCTTCCTGCCAACGCGGCCTTCTGTGGAAATTGTGATTTTGCTATTATTAGCTCTGTTAAACAGGCACTGTAAACAGATTGCAAACAATGAGCCTTTGTCAGAAACACCCCATTCTGTTCTTGGCCCTGGCTCCTTTCACACCTGGAGATACAACATCTATTTTAACAATACTGCTTAAGAGGCAGCTGTGGTGTCAGGGGAAATTGTCTTACTCAGAAACTGAAGGCATTTCAGGAGGCGGTTAATGGTACATGCTGGAGTCTGCCTTTATCCTCATAAAGCACAAAAGTGGATGCCTCCAGACAGGGCCAGCGTTACTACTAACATGGAAACTATGTGTTGCCATTCCTGTTTTTCCATTTGCTAATTCAGATAGATTTGAGGGCCTGAGTGTTTCCGTCAGATGTGAAATATCTTCCCATGCTTCCCACCTGCTGTGAGCGGGTGTGCTGTCTTTAATAACAATTTCAGGCGTTCTGCAGAAAATCTGAGGCTACTAAGTTTAGCCCCACAGCTAATGAGTCTGTAACTCACAAGATTAATGTTAGACCTAATTTTATGAAGTCTGAATATCACTGTCATGATTTCCTTTCTTCAATGTGCTCTGAGAGTCCCGTCTCTTCTCCTTGAAACTTTCCACACCTCTGTGCTCTACTGGCACTTTCATTTTTATTGATTAAAGCTGTGAGTCACTTATTCCATTTTGTTGATTCCTATAAAGGATATCTGAAACCATTACAAAGATCAGAGTGTTTGTAAACATACATGCACACACCGTCATGCACATACTCAAAACAAGTCCTTGAAGTGTCATCTGAATGAGCACCACATGTGACAATGACCCCACCAGATAACAATAGCAACTGTTATGTGTTCTGTGAAAGTACTGATATTCTTTGAAAATATTCTGATATCTGATATTCTGTGAATGTATTGATAAATAGTGGTTATTAATAATCAATGCTGGAGGAGTGGGATGAATTGGGAGATGGGGATTGACATATATACACCAGTCCTGGGTGTTCTTTGGAAGGAATGATGCTAAAGCTGAAACTCCAGGACTTTGGCCACCTTATGCAAAGAGTTGACACATTGGAAAAGACTCTGATGCCGGGAGGGACTGGGGGCAGGAGGAGAAGGGGACGACAGAGGATGAGATGGCTGGATGGCATCACTGACTCAATGGACGTGAGTCTGAGTGAACTCCGGGAGATGGTGATGGACAGGGAGGCCTGGCGTGCTGCAATTCATGGGGTCACAACTGAGCGACTGAACTGAACTGAACTGATGCACAAAATAGATAACTAATGAGAACCTACTGTATAGTACAGGGAGCTCAGTGCTCTGTGGTGACTAAAAGGGAAGGAAATTCAAAAAAGAGGGGTGCCAGATCCTGAGCAAGTACTTGCCATGCACTCTCTCCTCTCATTCCCACACTCTGTGATGTGGGTATTTATCATCTCCATGTTATCAATGAGAAAACTGAGCCTCACAGAGGTCAGGCCCTTACCTAAGGTCACACAGCAGACAGCAGGGTCTGCTAGGATCCATGTCCAGCTCTGACTCTAAATCCCACTCACTAAGCCTCAGAGGTAGAGGCCGAGGGATGTGGACCTCCTGGATAGAGATTGAGGAAACCTGGCAGCTCAGCCTCTGAGAGTGAAAATGGGCTGTTGTACAGTTCAGGGCCAGGGAGCCTCACAAACAGAAGGGCTCCAGCTGGGACTGTGCCAACCTTCACGTCCTGGTGTGCAGGGCAGGGAGCAGATGCCAAGACAGTTAGACCTGATTAGCCTATGGTCTCTGCTGATCCTCTGGAACAGGCCTCGAAGAAACCCATCTGCCCCAGTGAGACCAATCTCCTCCCATATGCCATCTGGAAGGCCCAGAGGTACAGAGAAGTTAAGTAACTTTACTAACAACACGCAGCTAGTAAGTGGAGGAGCTGGGATTCAAACCCAGGCAACCTGAGCACAGAGCTGGTTTTCAAACCTTGCATTTCAAAAAAAGGCCTGGACTAACTGCCTCAGATTAGTGCAGGTCCTAAATGACTTCACAGCTCAGAGAGGGCGGTGGCTGGAGAGGGGAAGCTAGGTGGAGAGTTGATCCTTTAGCCACACCTGGAAGAGCAGGGAGGCGGGATTTATGGAGGTGATGGAGGGGAGGGTGCCAACCTGCGTGCTATTTCATCAGTCACTGAGCAGATCAGCTTGGCTGTGAGTTTATTAATAGAGGGTTTAGGGGGGAAGCCTAATTAGAAAAGTAGGTTTGGTGGCCTTGAGTGTCAAGCTGGATGAAATAAAAACAAGTTCAAGAGAAGTTAGAGTCTACCTTTTCCAAGTGCCTCCCACATCATGTTTCTGTACAAACAACTCTAGAAGAGGTGCTGTTTCTGCACAAGACCCCTGTAAATGTTACGGGGAAATGTAAGGCATAAATGAAGCCTCAGAAGTCCCCAGAGGCTCTGAAAACTGCCATCACAAATTCAGCCAGTACCTACCACCTGTGAGGAGAGATGGAAGGGAAGAGCCAAAGCCATGGAAAGGAAGACTCTGTGGCATAAGTACACCCTCACGTTGAAGATTAAAATGGACAGGACTCCCCTGATGGTCCAGTGGTTAAGACTTTGCACTTCCAATGCAGCGGGCAACAGGTTCAATCCCTAGTCAGACAACTAAGATCCTATATGCCATTTGGTGCAGCCAAAAGATA